>NC_133691.1:3842857-4482500 GCF_048934315.1 Petromyzon marinus | reverse complement strand
CAAGTACTCCGTCATTTTTCATTAAACATTTTACTTCCACGTTCATTATACATGCCACTCACTAATCAATGTTGAGGTAAAAATCCACCCTTATTATTCTAATTCTACCCAAAGGCATGTTGAAATAGAGTGGAAGTATATCTTCTAATTTGCGATGATAAATTATTGCACTGACATTTCTAAAACGTATCTATGTAAAGTTGAGTGCTTCAGCACCAATGATGGACGATACTGTATTTTATTTACAGGAAAGCCTCACTGAAACGCGACTAACTGTTTGCACTGAACAGCATGGTGAAGTATGGTCAAATATCCCTTGGTCTGTAAAGCGTGGGGATGCCTTAATCTAGCAGTGGATTGACACAACAGGATTTAGACGTTTTTATCAGCAGGGTCGTATTCTGGGATGTTTGGACAATTCCACAAAGTAAGCGTTTGGAAACCTGTAATACGTGGAGAAAACGCACGCATACGAGGTGATAGAACTCAACGCTCCCGCTTGCTGTACTGCCACCTGAGATCCACCTCCTAGTCGGGCGGCTTTGTGCGGGTTCACAAATTCGCGTGATCCGCTAACCCTTTCCGCCAAATTGCTGAAATGGCACGCGTGCGTCCACCGTGCCCGACCTACTCACTTCCCGGTGCTGTGATGAAAGAGAAACATTGCTTGCGACGAGGGTGCCGAGGAAGAGGGGGCAACCGGGAGAAACAGAGGCGTCAGATGGCAAGCGGCTGCTTTGTCTGCCGGCATAATTTGTGTTTGGCTTTCTAGAAGGCCGACCATCTCACGTTGACGGTGAACAAGCGATAGCGGCATTACGAGCAAAGGCGTCTACATGCAGTAGAGTGTACACGTCAGGGGTGGCTGGACTCCCCGACCCTATGAGCCCCACAGCAACCCTTGGGCCTTCACATGACTGATAGCCGCGAGATGCTGAGCGGGTCACCTGGGGTGGAGTTTGGGATTTAAAAATCTGTGGGGAGCGTCCTGGGAAGTACGCACGTTTGGCTCTGCTCCCAATGTGGGGGGGGGGGGGGGGGCAGTACTTCCGGTTGATCCCACTTCCGTAAATTTATTTTTATAGTTTCAAGTAAAGTTGTGTCGACCATGTACGTACGTATGTATGTTGAACTTCTATTGCACCATACGTAGCCAAACCGTGCTAACGGACAAGAATCACACGGCTATCCGCATCTCTCTATAAAGCCGCGACTGCCCGCGGTCCATGGTTTGGAGACCCCTCAAATGTGTCATAAACTGTTACAGGTTCCATTTCTTCTTCTTCCTGATAAATGACACGACAGTTTATTGTGCAGATTACGCACGCGCTGCTACATTTGACAACCTATCAATTTGCGGGGCGGGGGGGTGTGTACCGTACACGCAGACGTGCGGAGCTCGAATTAAAAATGCACGCGCTCTTTGCACGCGCGTTCGGTAGGCGTACTTGAGGCCGTCAAAATGTACAGCTTGGAACGTGAGATGACAGGACTCGGGCCACGTACCGAGGATTCCCACGAACAACCTGCGGGACAAATAAAACAATCTCCTCTCACGAGACGGCCTACGAAGAGGAGCATCTTCTTAAGCCGTTCAAGAAGAGAGAGAGAGAGTGAAGAAGAAAGAGATCCTGTCCCTGGAACACGTCCTGCGCCGAGAGCCCGGGAGACTGGCTGGAAGAACACGGTCACGCATGCACGTACGTACGTTGAACTACTTCTTCCCACCGTACGCAGCCAACCGTGCTTATCGGACGCGCAAGTGGTTCAAGGCTCGGTCTCGGGAATTGCGAGGCCGAGGTAGACCCATAAGAGAGCTTGGATTGACGGCGTTGTCGCCTGGGCAGGGCTCAATGTGGGGACAACTCCTCGCAAGGGCTGCCAGAGCCCTTGTGGCGTCGGGGAGTCGATGTAAGCGGCCATCCCTCGGATTGAGGAAGGCTAGAAACGAACGATAACGTCACATGAGAGGAAGCTTCTGCAGTCCTCACGCCTGTACAGTCAGTAGATACTACTATAGCCTCCCGCGTCTCTTAAAAACGTTTTTATTTTTACCAATGTAAGGCCCACTGAGCTTTATTAGCTCTTTTTCTAAAGGCGACCTGGCCACAAACGATAGCTCAACGCTCATCATGTGGAAATGTATAGCATCCACACGCCCTAAACACGCACGTTTCAAAATGTGGAGGGCGAAAACCTGGGTGACTCGGAGAAAAATCCACACGACCACGGGGAGAACACGACAACTCCAAATAAACAGCAGGCGTCAGGTTCAGGATCGAACCCATGACTTCTTGTATACCCGGCAAGGTAGATAGCATATATACAACATGTTATATATTGTTATATATACCAATATATTTTATTATTTTATTGTTTCCCTTCAACGTGACTTTACCGAAAGAACCAAGAATATGACTCACTGCAGTCACGAAAGCTTTAAATCAAAATGTATACAACTACCAAGTGGGTGGGCATCGCAGACTCATATACATTGCGGGGGAGGGAGGGAGGGGGTGATAGCTCGAGCCGAATGCACGAAAGAAGCCGATTGCATGACAGTAGATACTACTGTAGAGTCAGTAGATACTACTATAGAGTCAGTAGATACTACTGTAGAGTCAGTAGATACTACTATAGAGTCAGTAGATACAACTATAGAGTCAGTAGATACTACTATAGAGTATGTAGATACTGATATAGAGTCTGTAGATACTACTATAGAGTCAGTAGATACTACTGTAGAGTCAGTAGATACTATTATAGAGTCAGTAGATACTACTGTAGAGTCAGTAGATACTATTGTAGAGTCAGAAGATACTACTCTGGAGTCAGTAGATACTACTATAGAGTCAGTAGATACTACTGTAGAGTCAGTAGATACTATTATAGAGTCAGTAGATACTACTATAGAGTCAGTAGATACTACTGTAGAGTCAGTAGATACTATTATAGAGTCAGTAGATACTACTATAGTCAGTAGATACTACTATAGAGTCAGTAGATATTACTATAGAGTCAGTAGATACTATTATAGAGTCAGTAGATACTACTGTAGAGTCAGTAGATACTACTATAGAGTCAGTAGATACTGCTATAGTCAGTAGATACTACTATAGAGTCAGTAGATACTACTGTAGAGTCAGTAGATACTATTATAGAGTCAGTAGATACTACTGTAGAGTCAGTAGATACTATTGTAGAGTCAGTAGATACTACTCTGGAGTCAGTAGATACTACTATAGAGTCAGTAGATACTACTGTAGAGTCAGTAGATACTATTATAGAGTCAGTAGATACTACTATAGAGTCAGTAGATACTACTATAGAGTCAGTAGATACTATTATAGAGTCAGTAGATACTACTGTAGAGTCAGTAGATACTACTATAGAGTCAGTAGATACTACTATAGAGTCAGTAGATACTACTGTAGAGTCAGTAGATACTATTATAGAGTCAGTAGATACTACTATAGTCAGTAGATACTACTATAGAGTCAGTAGATATTACTATAGAGTCAGTAGATACTATTATAGAGTCAGTAGATACTACTGTAGAGTCAGTAGATACTACTATAGAGTCAGTAGATACTGCTATAGTCAGTAGATACTACTATAGTCAGTAGATACTACTATAGAGTCAGTAGATATTACTATAGAGTCAGTAGATACTATTATAGAGTCAGTAGATACTACTGTAGAGTCAGTAGATACTACTATAGAGTCAGTAGATACTGCTATAGTCAGTAGATACTACTATAGAGTCAGTAGATACTACTATAGAGTCAGTAGATACTATTATAGAGTCAGTAGATACTACTGTAGAGTCAGTAGATACTACTATAGAGTCAGTAGATACTACTATAGAGTCAGTACATACCACTGTACAGTCAGTAGATACTACTATAGAGTCAGTAGATACTACTGTAGAGTCAGTAGATACTACTATAGAGTCAGTAGATACTACTGTAGAGTCAGTAGATACTAATATAGAGTCAGTAGATACTACTATAGAGTCAGTAGATACTACTGTAGAGTCAGTAGATACTACTGTAGAGTCAGTAGATACTACTATAGAGTCAGTAGATACTACTGTAGAGTCAGTAGATACTACTATAGAGTCAGTAGATACTACTGTAGAGTCAGTAGATACTATTGTACAGTCAGTAGATACTACTGTAGAGTCAGTAGATACTACTGTAGAGTCAGTAGATACTACTGTAGAGTCAGTAGATACTACTATAGAGTCAGTAGATACTACTATAGAGTCAGTAGATACTACTATAGAGGCAGTATATACTACTATAGAGTCAGTAGATACTACTATAGAGTCAGTAGATACTACTACAGTTAGTAGATACTACTATAGAGTCAGTAGATACTACTGTACAGACAGTAGATACTACTATAGAGTCAGTAGATACAACTACAGAGTCAGTAGATACTACTGTAGAGTCAGATATAAAATCTTGACTTGAAACTTTCGTGACTGCAGGAATTCATATTCATTGGTTCTTTCGGTGAAGTCACGTAGATAGGAGAAAATAATAATAATCCAAGTAAATAAAATAAAAAAATACGACGTTTCGATCACAACACAAGCGATCGTCATCAGGAGGACGGGTCGCTTGTGTTGTGATCGAAGCGTCGTTGTTTTATTTTATTTACTTTTATTTTTTACCCACGTGACTTTTACCGAAAGAACCAAAGAAGAGGCAGATTGCATCGTTGACTCGTTCCGTTGAGCCTTGCCACACGCGATTCACGCTTGGTTGACACTGACCGCGTCACGCTACGGGTTCGCTGAAGATGCATGGTTTGTGTACGCTGCATTTAATTGTCCGATTATCGCACGCAATTAGCGCGTATTCTGTACATTCCCAAAATTGAGGGACCATAACTTTATCATTGCCTTTTATGGCGACATAACGACGTACGGTTGAGGGAGCATGCGCTTTTTTTTAGTTTCTACGAATTTTCATGCCACACTTCACTGGTGAGCCCAATAAATGAATGTACAACTTGGCAGGAGATTTAAACTCGCGAGCTGCCGCTAATGGAAGGACGTGATATTGACTTGGTGAGAACCACTGAGAGTGAATTGAGGTTACAGCCATTCGGTGCGTTGTAGGTCTCCAAAAATACAAGCGTATCCAACGGAATTAACAAAGGGACCGGTGGCACATTTCGGAACGAGAACCTTTATTTAGACTGGAGGAATCCGTTGAGCTATGAAGCTCTCTTTCACAGATGGCCAGTATATTTCATTGCTGACGTGGCAAGAACCAAGGAGAGTCGACATCTGGTATGGGCTATGAAGAACAAGTAACAACTATCAGAGATTCACTTGCGATTTAGCAATGTATTGCATTGTCTAAGAGCTGGCGAATTGCAGATACAATTATATTTTTTTAAATTACCCGTACAGTTTTAACAGACTTTTGGGGCAAGTGCTGTTATCTGCACCTTGCAGATACACCCACCCACACACACACGCATTCAAAGTTTGTATTTGGGGCAGTGCGTCGTGACGTGGTCCACGCCTTGCAGTTTGTAGTTGCAGAAGGCGTATTATTTCCTACTTGTGCATTTGGTATCCACATCTTCCGTGGTTTACGCGTGTCCGGTTAAGCCGTTAAGAGCTGCCCATTGTTTACGCAGATGATTTGAACTGGTCAGAGGGGCGCCACGGTGGGAAGGTGTTAACAACCTCGCCTGGTATACAGAAGGTCGTGGGTTCGATCCTGACCTTGACGCCCCTCTCTATAGTTGGAGTTTGCATGATTTTCCCGTGGTCGCGTGGATTTTTCTCCGGGTCCTTCGGTTTTCCCCTCCACATTAAGAAACACGCGCTTAAAGTTTCTGGCTTCTATAAATCTCCACGTGATAC
The DNA here is from genome assembly GCF_048934315.1 of Petromyzon marinus. Classification (NCBI taxonomy): domain Eukaryota; kingdom Metazoa; phylum Chordata; class Hyperoartia; order Petromyzontiformes; family Petromyzontidae; genus Petromyzon; species Petromyzon marinus. Next base: position 4,476,610 of record NC_133691.1, on the reverse strand, counting down.
GCTACTTCGTTGAGCTATCATTTGTGGCCAGGTCGCTTCTGACAAAGGGCTACATAGCTCAGTGTGCCTTACCTGGTAAAACAAAATGTTTAAAAATAGTTTAGTTTATATTGCACCAACACATTTGGACTTGACCGTAAAAATTCAGCAGAGGGACAGCACCTTCAGTGGTGGAAAGGGTGTGGGGTGGGGGTGCAGAGCCCCCCTCCCCCCCTTGCCGCCCCCCCTCCCCCCAAAGCCACGACTCCCCCCCCCCCCCGGTTATTTCGAGTCGGGACCAGTCCGCTCGTACTCCCCAATCGCATCCCGTTCCTGCCACCAAAACTAAAACGCCAGACACACTGTCGTCGTGTTGACCATGATTACCTTACCTATATAAGTCATTTTTCGTCTGCCTTAACGACTATAGAGTTGGTTGATACTACTACAGAGTCAGCATTTACTACTATAGAGTCAGCATTTACTACTATGGAGTTGGTTGATACTGCTAATGAGTTGGCAGATACTACTGTTGAGTCAGTAGATACTACTGCAGTAAGTAGATACCACTACGGTCAGTAAATACTACTACAGTCAGTAGATACTACTACGGTCAGTAGATACTACTATAGAGTCAGTATATACTACTGCAGAGTCAGTAGATACGACTATAAAGTCTGCAGATACTACTATAGAGTCAGCAGATACTACTATAGAGTCAGCAGATACTACTATAGTCTGCAGATACTACTATATAGTCAGCAGATACTACTATAGAGTTAGTAGTTACTACTATAGTGAGTAGATACTACTATAGAGTCAATATATACTACTATATATTCAATAGGTACTACTGTAGTCATTAGATACTACTGCAGAGTCAGTAGTTACTAGTATAGAGTCGGTAGATACTACTATAGAGTCAATAGATACTACTGTAGATTCAGTAGGTACTACTGTAGTCATTATATACTACTGCAGAGTCAGTAGTTACTAGTATAGAGTCGGTAGATACTACTATAGAGTCAGTAGATACTACTATACAGTCAGTAGATACTACTATAGAGTCAGTAGATACTACTATAGAGTCAGTAGATACTACTGTAGGGTCAGTAGTTACTACTACAGTCAGTAGACACTACTGTACAGTCAGTAGATACTATTATAGAGTCAGTAGATACTACTGTAGAGTCAGATATTAAATGTTGACTTAAAACTTTCGTGACTGCAGGCATTCATATTCTTTGGGTCTTTCGGTAAAGTCACGTAGATATGTTCAAAGAAAATAACAAAAAACCACGACGTATCGATCGCAACACAAGCGGTCGTCATTAGGAAAAGGGGGTTAGCCTCTAAAGGCAAACTGTTTATAAAGGTTTGAAATGGGCGTAGCCTAAGTGTCAGCAGCATGGGCGGGGCAGCTTATGTTAATGGCAGTGGTGGGCGGCAACCGCGACGGTGATGGGTTTTCCACCAATCGAAGGGCTGCCAGGTAAAAATTAGCATGTTAATGTAAGATCAGTGAGCGGCCTCCACGGCGAGCGTGCTGAGGTGGCTATGTTAACGTGAGACATTAGCGTGTTAATGTGAGAGATTAGCATGTTAATGTGAGAGATTAGCATGTTAATGTGAGAGATTACCATGTTCATGTAAGATCAGTGAGCAGCCTCCACGGCGAGCGTGCTGAGGTGGCTATGTTAATGTGAGACATTAACGTGTTCATGGAAGATCGCAGAGCCGCAACCTCTTGGTCGGCGCGCGAAGGTGGCTGTGTAAGTGTGAGAAATTGAACCTGTTAAGGTAAAAAATATGTTTTTAGGGGGCGGGGGTTGACAATTTTCACAAACCTTTTAGATCAACTATTTACCCCCCCCCCCCCCCCCCCCCACTTACTATAACCTTTTTGACTTCTCCAAGCCTCTTATAATTTTGTTGACGGACAAATGGACAGACAAACGGCACGCCGGGCTTTCGCAATAGCTTAGTATTTGTGTACGTATATGTTATGTTTTTACGAGAAGTTTTGGAAATATATTTTTACCCCGGGCAACGCCGGGTACTTCCCCACTTGTATGCGATAAAAGTCTTCTAGCCTAATTACCGCAAATCACAGTTATTGTGCTCTTCTCCTAATTATATGCTGTTGATGGAGCTTACAAAAAAACTAAATACAACAGGGTATTGCTGGTCGCACAGCGAATAGAAATGAAATCGTGATAAGCAAGCAATGCACTTAGACAAATCTACGCAGAGCAAGTCATTAATCCATCCTCCAGCTTACACATCTTTTTACAATTTCTTGTCGAACATTTTAAGGGAGCAAGTCCATTTGATGGCTCTTACGTCTCATTAGCAAAAGAGCCAATGCATCTAGCCACGCATGGACTCACCCACTGGCTTGCAAAATCCCCAACTTTTTTGTACATCACATGCATTGGTGTTTTAATCACAGCAGCTGACATTTGACTACCTACTGGTGGCTGTTAAGGGTACTACATTTTGCTTTCATTAAAAATGTGTGTTTAATGGAACCTGCTTGGACCAATGTTATTGAACAAGATGCGGGTTTTTCGATAATGTCATCTATTAGCAAACCTCCGTGCTGTGCCATCACGTAAAAAAAAACATATTACAGTCCTTTGGTCCATTGAACTTTCATACCAATATTATCCAGCAGCTATTATTTTTTGTTTCAGCAAGCACATTCTGGACCGGCTTCGACTTCATGGATCTCATTAGCACAGTCGGGCTTTTGTGAAACAATAGCTTCTCGGTTGCCAGATGTTCTTGACAAGCGCACTCCAACTTCACTACGGGAACTCCTTCAGCCTCCAGAGTCATACTTAGATATGTTATTACCCACACTGCTCCAAATTAGTTTGATGACAATACCGACTTTTAGGTGACTCGTGCCCTGAGTACGCACACAACTGTGCTGTTAAAAGCTCTCCCAGCCACCACACATTGCTCAGAGCCGACTATTTTACTATTCCTGCAGGCAAAGCAATCGCGTTGTGTCAAGGAAACAAGTATGTGGCAATAGGTAACGAGAAGAGGGAATGTTTACTAAATGGCTGGGGGTTTTGTTTGTTTACATCGACTCCAATAGCGCTGAGCCACCGTGTACGCAAGATCGTGATGAATACAATACGGGAGCGCACGGCACTGACGTTGCTACACGATCACGGACAGGCGCACGACTCCTCCACTCAGACAAGAGAGGCAGTGGTGAAGACGCGGCAAACGTGACTCTCAGCTGGGAACTAAGTTGTCAGTTATGGGCTTGTGTTATACGAATGGCGAAAATACCAAGATCTACTCTACGTTATTAGTATCGTCGGTGCAGCCATTTGTATTGTTGGGGACTGTAACATCTACTGATCGGTCATTGTACGAATAAAAAAATAAGAAAGGATTTATGGTGCAGTGGTGAGCGGATTGCGCTCTATTGTTTAAACCCAGCAACTTGAGTTCCATTCCCTGGCGCGGCAAACATCAGGTCCGGGTTTATACCTGGATAAGTCTCCACCCCCCCCTCCCCCGAACTGCAACACTCCCCTTCACTAGCCCACACTGACCAACTTGATGCAGTATGGTCAAATAACCCCCACTCTTAAACAAGCATGAGAACACGACCATTTACTCTTGTTATGATGTTCTCTGTTAGCAACTATTTATGTCTGTTTTAAAACATACTAAAATAGAAACCACAATTATTGTTACAACTGCAATGAACAACATCACATCATCACACCTTTATAAATTCGTCAAAATGTCACGGTATTAATAGCAAGCAATTTGTGTCGATAAACGTGCTAATACAAGTTGCATGCGTTTTGTGAATTATACAAAAGCACTGCCACTTGAGACAATCCCCTGAGTTCCATGAAAAAAAAGATCATTAGAGACATGGTTAAAAACAACACATAAATGACGTGTATTAATATAGACTGAGCTAATGCATTCAACTTAGACGATACAATGCCATTTTAATGTTCCGCAGTTTCGCGAGTAGCATTTTTTTGTTTGTTTTTTTTTTGACGGCAGCGCCAATGGCTTCAACCTTGGCTGGCGGCTTGCTCAATTAAGAGGCGCGCAGCATGAAAGCGCCGGCAATTACATTGGCGCGGAAGCGTCGCTCTTTAATCTCCCCTGAACACGCTCCGTGTGCCCAGCAGCAGCAGCAGCGCCTGGGCCACGTGCGCCAAACGGCACACACACGCGCGCGCGCTTCACGTGGCACCAATCGGCGTGGAAACGCCATCCTAGACGCCTGCTGATGCTCGGAGCTCGCTGGATCTGTTAGCGAGCACCTATTATTATTATTGTTGTCATGGAGGGAGGGTGGGGTGGGGCACGGGAACGTGGCGGGAGCATGCGATGCTCCAGTGTCCGCGGACGCACGGACTCCTTTTTCTCCGCGTGGTGCCAACGTAGACTCACACCGGCGAACTCGATGCAGTATTCGGTTTCGGGTTGAGTCAACCTAGGGGTGGGACCACATAATGTCTGGTGCATCATGGTGAATCATCTAACCTCAAACAATACAAATTAAAATGTGTATATATATCACAGTACAGTATTATCCGAGACATTAGTTCTGTTTACAAATGATGTTTTTTTGACCCATCAGTTCGGGTTGTTTGGCACTTATGTGCGGGGCGGCACTACATTGCCGAACCCAGGGTCAATTCCAAACCACACGCATTAGTCACACTCGGTATCTGTATTTGGCTCGGGTTTCGCTTACGTTGACTGAGATGAAAGGAAAATGAACACCTGAAGGATACCTGAGCATCAACAGCAACGGAAAGGCAAAGGTTGTCAAGCCTGTCTGGGTCCGGGGCCCCACCTGCTCAATCACTATCTCGACACCGGGCTTCAAAGGTGGTCGCTAACAGCACTTGCTTTTCCATAATGAAATTCAGTTTATTTTAAAGCTCTCCCACACTGCGGGTTCACCGCTTTATTTCGGAATGTTGATCCCTATCTGCCTTCAATGGCTCTCGTGTGCGAATGCGCCCAAGAGAAATTTCCCACCAGGGAGATGGAGCGACGAAATCTGCACGTGCGTAGGAGCAAAATGGATTGTTGCATCGCAGGACAGTCAGGAAAAGTGTCGGGCGTAGGGAGATCATCAACGAGCAGCGGATAGATCACGGCTGGTGAGGATTATGCGACGCTGAAGAGCGCCAGCCTAACGGTCTATGATCAGGTTAACAAAGGGTTTATACATTCCTTCAATGTATTACCGTGATCTCTTTCGCACAAAAAAAGAGGCATGTATTTTATCTCCAAGGGCTCTCAAGTGGATTCATAAATTTATGTCGTATATTAAAAGCACGTGCGTGCACGTGCGTGCGCGCGCGCACGCACGTGCACGTGTGAATAACAATCCGCTTGAACACCGCACGTGCCGACATTTTTTGACCCCGGTCGGAGATTATAAAAGTCGACACTGGCGACTTTGGCTAAAAGCACACTAGAAAAAAAAACAAAGACAAAGATCCCCCGTATAGCCTAAGCATATTGATAGGGTCAAGTGCTGTTAGCGAGCACCTATGAAGGCCGGAACGGTACACGAGGGGGTGGGTGGCCAGCACCACGCCCGACCGCCTTTGTCTCCCTCGTGGCAATGTTTACACACCGCACCAGGTACTCATTTGAGGCTGAGTCGACCTAGGGGAGGCCCGGGACCGGTTCAGATAATCCTCACTGGTGTTGGCCGTGAGCGGGAATCGAGCCCGGGTCGCCAGGTTCATAGCGCAGCGCGCTAACCGCTACACTATCACTCCACACACACGCACACACACACGCACAAACACACACACACACACGCACGCAAACACACGCACGCATGCACGCATGCACGCACACGCACCGACGCGGACGCAAAACACATGAAGGCAAATAAACGCACCGTGACCGATGAAAAACAGCCCTGCTCATCAGCAGCATATATTCCGCACTCACCGCTCGGCCGCACAGCACACACCTAACAATGTTCTATTTTATGACGTCGCGTCTGGACGAGACGTATCGCGAACGAGACGTATCGCGAACGCCGCCGACCCCACTCCGCCACCTGTTAGACCCATACGGTTCGCTCTACGGGGCAGGCAAAATCGATCCTCGCCATAATTTGGGCCCTTAACGTTCGTCGTCGCACACACCCACCCCACCCCCTCCTCTCTCTCTCTCTTCCCCCCCCCCCCCGTCTGCCCGGGGAAGAGAGTGCACATACACACACACGCACACACCAACAAAAACAACAGATCGTTGCCGGATCCATACACGGACGAACTCACGAAAGAACTCACGAATCGCGTGTCGGTGGGTCAGCTTGTCGTACACGCCGGGCTTCTTCACTCGATACGACATCGTCGGTGCGAGGGTGCTACCACGCCATTGCAAACCATCGTGGGTTTGACAGCAGCACGATGATGATGAGTGGGGGGGTGTCTTCACCGTTTGTGCATTGTCAGTGGCTTAGCTATCGTGCACTCGACCGCTACGCCACCGATTGAGCGTCGTGCGTTCCTGCTGTTGGTTTAAATTCCAGGTGAAAGTGATGTTTCACTGGTTATGGTGCGATCCTTTGTTGTGTAGCTCACTGTTCTTTACTCATTTTCATTGGGGGGGGGGGGGGGCGAGCCACTAGCGCCGATAAGACATCGTCAGCACGAGGGTGCCGCCACGCCATTGGAAATCATCGGGGGTTTGACAGCAGCACGATGATGATGATGATGGGGGCAGGGGGGGGGGGGAATGTTGTGTATTGTCGGGGAGCCGCATGCCAGGGGCCCCACTAAAGGCCACCAGGGGGCCTCCAGTGGAGCCTCGCGGGCCTTGCAATGAGTAACGCACTGGCCACTGTGAGCTGTCCGTCTTCGACGCACGGCACGCACTCACACCTTGCGGTGTTCCGTGCTGCGATTCGGTCATTCGTTTGTCGCCCGAGGCGGATTTGACCGCGACCCATCCTAGAGCAGGTGTGCTTGACTCATTAAAAGGGGGCAAAGATAAAGATGGAATTGCTTGCTCGCGCTGTTGCTGGTGGAAATGTCACTTGTATAGGGTGTTCTAGAGCGCTATATATGTCGACATGATAAGCCACGTTGTTGAGCTATCATTCGTGGCCGGGTTGCTTTTGAATAAAACGAATAGCACAGTGAGCCTTACCTAGTAAAAAATAAAAATGTTGTTTATTTATTTTAGTGATATGCTCACCTTTCCTATACTTTGCACTCTCGTCGTCGTGTTGCACTGTTTGTTGTTGTCACGTTCTGACCCGTCGCAACCGGACTACTGTGGGAAAAAAAACAAGAGCTTCATAGCTCATCGGATTTCTCCAGGATAAATAAAGAATATGATTCTTTATCCCACCGCGTGTGACCAGGAGATCAAACTGCGGTGTCCTCATTCACACTGCTGAGTGTGCAAAGCGGGGCGTGGGTGGGGAGGTTTTATAAACTTTCCCACTGCTTTAACTTCCAGGCGGGGGGAAACAAACCGAGGACGCGACTCACGTGCGATAGCAAACTCACGTGCGATAAACATTGCCCCCGGGCAACATCCATCGGTGACGTGAAGAGCCTGATTTTATTTGACGGTTCACAGGCTAACAATTGTATCCCGCACCTTCGATTACCACGGGTTGGCTACGAACGGGGCGAAATAAGTTCCAAATACACACATACATACAAGATGGTAGGAATTCCTAACCTGGCAAGGGTTCATTCAGTCCATCATCCTTGCAGGGTTGGATAAACTCTGTACCGATCAGATTACCATCACATTGCCCGAGACTAAATGACCCTGACTGTATTCTTAGTTTTTTCGGTAAAGTCACGTTGAAGAGAAACAACAAAATAACAAAATATATATAAAACAATAAATGGTCGAAACGTCGTGAGAATTTTTTATTGTTTTATATATATTTTGTTATTTTGTTGTTTCTCTTCAACGTGACTTTACCGAAAAAACTAAGAATATGAATTACTGCAGTCACGAAAGCTTTAAATCAAAATTTGACCCTGACTGTGTTTGATTTTGTAAGCACTTGAAAGCTAAGTATGGTTGAGATGATTCGTACTTATATGAGAGGATACCGGGTGTTGTATGTCGCCTTGAGTTGCGAAGAAGTCACAAGATAGCATTACAGAAATTCATTAATACATCTCTACATATAGAACTTTTTAAAAAATCTACCCATATTCATCGGTTTTCTCTGGGTACTCCGGTTTCATCACAAATGCCAACCACCCAGTAATACAATTGGCCAAACGTACGGATGTAGAAACCTGAAAAAGATGGCATTTGGATACAGCTACGCTTTCCTGGATAAAAGCCATTATTACTCTTATGGCATTACAATTGTTGTACATCCTCAGATGTGGATACCAGGCATTTTGTGAAAGTAGGATGTTGTAAGTGTGTCATTTTTGCCTTTTTTTCCCCCTTCCAAATATTTTGGAGCCTAAGCAACTACATCAGGGGACCTGGAGTCACGAGCATGGCACTCAAAGGAAGCCTTATTCAAACTCGAACACACACGCACATGCGATGCTCCGTTCACTACATGGCGCTTGTTTATGGCCCATGTTATGGAGGGCTATCGTGTGTATTGGATCATTGCATATATTTATAGGAAGTGAAAAACCACCCTAAAAGGAGATGGGGCAGTCATGCTTTAGGGAGAAATCAGATTACAGCTGCACAATAACAATTAACTGGACACAATAGTGCAAGGGCTTCCATGTAGCAGTGGATCGAACATTATTATTATTAAGAATACATGACACGCCACCCACAAGTTCACCCACTTTTTCACTAATTTGGCCCATTTCCCAAAGCCTCAAGACCATGGCATCGCATTGATAATCTACTTTATTAAGAAGGCATTTAGCTACAGGCAGTCCGAGTCACAGACATTTTCACATTAATCCTGGAGATTCTTCCACGATAAATATATATTCCATGCACGTGCGCACGCACACACACACACATATACAGCACATAATTGGGTAGAAATAGTATCATGTGAGCGCACACAGGACGCACTCATAAAACACGTGTCTGCACGCACTCGGTCGCACGGCTGCATCCATACGAAGCGGACGTCCCAACAGCTGTGCAAAATATCATCTTCAATTCATCGTTTAACTGCGCAATTACGATGTTGTTTTGTGGCAAATCCCAACAAATTGGGGGACATCCAGAAACTTTTGTCTGCAGGGAGTGGGGTAGGCCATGTGAATGGCAAGCGTGCTTGGAATGACGAGGCTTTTTTTTGCGGGGATGGGCCTTGCGAGGGAAGCAGTTATGGATTGAGTTGGAGGACAGCCTCAACATCACTAAGAAAAATATAGCCAAGTAGCTCATGAAGCTCGCAATAGCCATTCAACAATCACCGAGTCCAGCACTGCTGTATACCTGCGGTTTGACCAGGTTATCAAATTCCAAGAATATAAATATGTATTGACTTAATTAAGATTATATAAATTTAGTAAGTATTAAATAGATAATCACTCGTTAAGGGTGGAGGAGTGCTGCCTTGATTTTGAGTGAGACAGACATTGAAGTGACTCCTATGGATGGCTGATGATTGAGATGACAATAATGACGACTGACAAAAACGATGATGATGTTTGATGGAATGGATAACGATGATGACTAATGGGCTATGATGAAGCTTGAGACGACAATACTGATTCCCCACAAAAAACAGCACTGGTGATGATTGAGACGACATGATTTTCGGCCCAACGATGGCAGCAATGATGACGATTCAGTGACGCTGACGACGATCGTTGATGGGTGAGATGACAACCAATTAGGCTTTCGTCAGGTCTCGACTAGCAAAGCCCTCTTTCGTTTCTTCCCAGCATCATTACAATCAGGAGCCCAATCATCCGCCAGCACAACTATCAGCGGAGTCCTTGCTGCTGGCCAAAGATCCTGCGCGTCAGCAGCGGCGGGAGCGACGAGCTCCAATTGGGAGGCATCACCGGCAAGTTGGCGAGCCATAAAAAAAACGCATTCGTTCGTGCCCGCTCGAGTGAAATAATTATACAAGCGGCCAGGCTGAAAGAAATACGCATAACTCGAAAATAATAACGACGGCGATGTGGTATCCAGCTCCTTGGCTGCTCGAAAAGGCGAGTAGTCGCCAGAGAAGCTTGCTCGTTATTTTATTTGTATTTTTCAAAGCCAGAAGTTTGTCTGACCTCTGCCGCAGTCGCATAATAAATTGACGCAGCTGTTGCCCTCGGTTCCAGATTTACAGGCGTCCAAACAAACACCAGCTTCCACAACGCACAGAGGCCACTCAGCTGCTCCGAATGCCCCCATCCCCTTATTTAGTGTGCAGTGCTCCCTAAAGACACAATTACACAGCTGTCAAGTTGGCTCAACTGCAGCAGGAGGTCCCACACTCCTGCTCCTTGATTTACAATGGACCGAAGCGTTGCCTGGATATGCACAGCTGTAACCCGTAATGATCGCTTTCACCATACGTTATGAGTACCTCTACTTGGGGAATGAAAAATGATAAAACTGCTAGGGCCTGCAGATGCACGCCAACACACGCAGCTGTTACGCAGGTTCGTGCTGGGAGAAGCTCCACACCGCGAACAAAGGCAACTTGAGCCACCCGCGATCAATTTTGCCGTCTCTCTCCCTGACACGCTAATAGGAGCCGAAGTTACCTACGCACGTGCCCGACAAAATAACGTTTTGTTCACGGCCCCTTGCCGTTCTACTGCCGGGTGAAGGCCTGCCGACAGTGCCTTCGTCAGCCACCTGGGATGTTTTGAGCAAACGCACTTCAGAGCCTGAACCAGATGACGCCAAAAGGCGTCATCTGGTTCAACACCAGTGGAGACTAGGCTCTAAGAAAAGCTGTCTCGGGTGTGGACCAATCAAATTCAAGGACAGTGCATATCATTATCAGATTTGTCTCTTTTGTTTGCATTTTTGACTGCTTGTGTTGTGGTTATTGCAAACATGATCCCTTGTATAAAGGTGTCAGTTTTTGTGTCAGCTCAAAGGGTAAAAACCTATTACTATATCTTGTTACTGGCAAAGGAGGTCTCATAATGTAGTCTGCGGTATGTTTTTTTTCCATGGTAGGGGGTGATGTTGCGATGTGTAATCCAATTTGAATCACTTGTAGGTATTCCTCCAAATCTGGACCGTGACGCTCACACACGGTGACCTTAGTACTCGTTTAGATTGACGTCACAAGATCCCTAGCGTCCACTGTGAAACAGACGGTGCGTCTTGTGTTGTACAGTCAATACGGTAATAGCCAGGGCAGACCGCCAGATTTGACCCACGGACATCTGCAACAAGCGGCAATTGCGCTTTCACCGAATTCACGCATCACAAATTCGCCCCCCCCCCCCCCCCCATTGCTTCCTCTCATCTATGTCATTCAGCTCCTCTCCACCATCGCATTCACACGTTGCACCGTTGTTACTTTCTTTGTAAATCGCCTTGGTTAAGGCGCCTATATGAATTCCGTTGAGATCCGATGAGATGCCACCGCTGGGTAGGGTCTGCTTTCCGAATCCTCTTTCTCGAGCCGTCAATTCATAGCCACCTCTAGAAATTATTATTTTTTCAATCGTGCCATCCATACATAATCTGGAATGATCATCTTTGCACCCCGAATTATTAAGAGGGGAACTAAATCGCGCATAATTGTATCCGATAATTCTCGCGAAGTGCCATCTAATATTGCATGCGACAAACCCCTTTGTACTGCACTTTCTTTCATGAATTGATAAACCCTGCTTGCCGTGCACTTCCTAGGCGTGACCTCTTGTATCACACACACACATTATTAATCTGAAAATTGTATTTGCGTGATATATAATCATTATTGCTGCTGGCCGATATTCACTTTGAAACGCAACCCATCCGTATCACCGCTCAGTACAAGCGGCTGCTACCGAGGGCAGTTATGTTGATAGTAAATTAATTGACTTAAATATTGGCAGAAATAATTTTGTATTTCTCTTTTTGCTCAACACAAATCCAATAAGATTGTCACAAATGAGGCAATAAACGCATATCAGCAGCTCTTTTACGATACCCAAAAAACCCCGACAAATAGGAAACTGCTGAAATTGAACAAATGCAAACGTACAATTACGATCGGTAAATTCACCGAAGCTGACTTTTCATCTATTCTTCATTATGCGCTCCTGTACACTTTGTGAAAAGCGATCAAAAGTGCGTAACGGCGCAGTCCAGAATCTGGAACGCTCTCTTTTCTCTTCACTTTTTTTCGTTCTTTTGTTTTTATCGTAACCGAAGAACAATACAAAAAACCACACTGCTGCTCAGCTTCCACGAAATCTGGAAAAAGATGTGTATTTACTGCATGTACTTCCCAGTCCTGTTCTAAAATCTAAATTGTAAAAGTGTTCCCGACGTGACGGTCCTTCGCTTTTCTGCCTGCTTATTCCATTGCGTGTGTGTGTGTGTGCACTTATTTATTTCCTAACTCCCACACCCCATGAATTCAGATCAGTGCAATACAATGGCCTGCAAAACAATTATATCTTGCATATGTATGTAGAATAACGGGCAACATTTAAATTAAACACACTGTCCAAATGCGTGCACAATCATGGCAATGATGCAAACTAAACAAATGAAATACTGTACGTGCATTTGACATTACCGATTGACTTGCTGACAAGAGTAATATGTTTCTAACAGAGAGAAAATAATGTACGATTAACTGAATGGTAAGCAACACGATTTGCCTACGAAATAAACGCTTTGTGATTCCGTGTTGGCGGCGGTACACAAGCACAAATACCAAAAATGACTCAAATTCAAAAATAACACGGCTTAAAAATATATATAAAGTATGTGGCGCTACACACAATGGCTCTTCACAGCACACAAAGAGGTTCTGCGTGCCATGTAGGAGGGCCATTGCCCGAAACGTCGCCCATTACATGCTTTTTTTCTCATAAGGCCACAGTGTTATTGACGAATGTGCTGCATATTTCTCAGTCTGTTTTTTTTCCTTATTCAGCAAAATGTGACACTCACATGCGTTGGCTACAACCGGCATGTTATTCGGATAGAGAAGCCTGCAACAACCACAACACAAAGCCACGCAAAGGGAATTGAGTGACCCACTTAAATGTCAAGCTCACCGAGGATTGAGGAGAAACGGCAGACACTAATGAAACCGTACAAGCAATACCTTCACATTTTAGCAACACCATTCTCTCTTTACGCTTTCAGCACGGACACCGCGTGACTCGACACAAGTCCAGCATTGCATGCTCGGGAAAGCTCTGCGCTTGTACCCGCACGGCACAACACACAATCTGCCTCGGCTGGCATTAGAACGCAATGTATATGCACGGGCTTGGCGATCAATTATTGATGCGGCACATTTGCTCGCCATGTGCACCGCAATCCTGCGGCCACTCTCCTGCCACCTCACCAGGAACGTGGAGAAAGGCCGCGTGTGTGTGTACTTCATCCTTGTAGGGAAGCGGCAGTGCATCAGTTAGCGTGGTGTACACTATGCACCCGGCCACACGAGTTCAATACCCGCTCCTCGCGGCCAACAACAGTTACGAATTATCTGAATGGGTTCTGGGCCTTCCCCTAGGTCGACTCAGCCTCAAATGAGTGTCTCGCCACTGGGGAGACAATGGCGGTCGGGGTGGTGCTGTCCCCTCACCCCAAGAGTCTGTGATATTTGTCTCGGTATTTTGCTTGAGTCTCTCCAAAGCAAACGTTGGGGAAGGCGTTATCAGGTTGGGGCAGTCTTTATAGACCTGAAGACACAGCCATTGAGAGGGCTGGTGCAGTGATTCGTGCACTGTGCACTATGAACCTGGCATCCCAGAGTTTGCTTCCCGGCCAGGGCTAACATCAGTGGCGAGCGATATCTGAACCGGTCCTGGCATCACACGTCACCAGCCCGTACAGTCCAATGTAGTGAAGTTACCGTACGTTCAAACAACTTCCATGATAGAACATGCGGTGCCAAGGCCTTCATCCAACAGTGGCTCTACAAAGAGCTGTACAATTTTAATTTTGTATTATTATTTGTAGCTAGGGAATGACTGGCTGTAATGTTTAAACTAAGTAGCGGATGCGCAAACAAGATACATCTGGTATTTTAATGCTTTTTATATATATAAATCTATGCTGAACAGATGCACAAGTGAAACAACAAATTACAGGGCCTACGCGACGATTTCCCGCACCTCCGATTAGCACGGTTAGGCTACGTAGTTCAACATACATACACACAAGTTCACCATTGACCTGACGACGTAAGGAAGGGGAACCCCAAGATGGCACGAGAGGATAGCTCTGGCTTACGGCCCAGAATGACTATAATCCGTGGAACTGACAGAATCCCTCTGGCCCAAGTGATGACGTGAGCCCAGCGGTCTCCGGAAAAAAAACACCGTCCATTGCTCAGTAATGGAGCCACTTTGGCAGGCAGACGCCCTTGACACGCACGTGTCATTACGGCCAAATGGCAAAATGCTATTTCACGTTAGACTGACAGTATGCCTGGTGTGCTGAAACCTCTCAAAGGCACACAGTCAGCATTACAAGGCAGCTTACCCTCTTCCATTGATTGCTCGCTAGCCTGACACATGTATGGGTGGAGGCGAACACAGTCTTGCGTTATTAATGCTATTGACATGGGTTATCTGTTTCCTTCTGAAATTTGGCAGCACTGCGTTTCAACAGCATTATAATTAATAATAACTTACAGCCCGCATGTCACAGCCTCCCCACGCTGCTTCAGTCATTTAGGCATGGGGGTTTGTTTTAGTCAATGTGGGGTGGTGGAAGGACCAGTGGGAGGGAGAGTGCATTGCAGGTCCGGTTCAGATATCACTCACCTTTGATGTAAGCCATGGCCGGAAATCGAACTCATGTAATTGAGTTTATGATGCAAATGCACAAACCACTTCACATAGGCCAATAGATGACAATAGTTTTCGTTGCAATAGCTGACATAAATTATTTCCAAAGCGAGGTATATATCTTTTAAGGAGATTAGTATCGTGAAATTAGAGAGCAGAACGTTTCCACGGACACAGTGAGTGTCAGACTGACGCACCACCCAAGGGCACAGCTTCACCGACTGCGCCAGGCTACCCGGTGCTCTACTCGTGGTGACCTTTCTCTCTACCTCTCTCGCCAAGCCCTGCTTCGGGAGGTTTTAGTCTATCGGTTGCAATTGATCGCATGTTCGACCCTCAATCGCATCCGTATGGCAGATGATGCACAAAATGGAAAATTAAAAACTCTCCAGTTTGCGACTGTGGTCATCCAGAACAGACCATATAACGACGCAGTGTCAGATCCACAAATACGAAGGAGAAATCACGGCGCTGCTCCTGACGCGGTTGTCTGGATTGACCACCTGAATGCGAAATTGCAGTTGTTCCTCTGCATTTACATCAGCCATACGAAAGAAGAAGAACTAGAAGATTTGAATGCAAGATTGAGAATGGGTTTTAAGGTGCCAAGCCCCTTTAGCCTGAGCTACTGCACCGCCGATCCATCCTCTGTGGACAATATTAAGACTCCATAAAACATGTGGGGTGAAATGTGTATTGTTACGATGTCGCCGCTGGATTGGGTAAAGGAATGATCAGTACAGATATTTTGGTAAACATTTCTTTTTAAGAAATGCATCATTGTTAAAATCGTCTAATTTATGTGTATAAGCTTCTGGATCGCCTTTTACAATTTTGCATTGTGGTTTGTGTTGTTATATTTATGACATCTGGACTAGAGATTGGCTGGACAAAACAGCCACGGCCAAAACTTAAACCGTAACATTGCGAAAAACAGCACAAACCATCGCACCATAAATGACCTTATATTCTTGGTTCTTTCGGTAAAGTCACGAAGAAGGGAAACAATAAAATAATAAAAATATAAGACAATATTGTTTCCCTTCTACGTGACTTTACCGAAAGAACCAAGAATATGAATCCCTGCAGTCACGAAAGCTTTAAATCAAAATAAATGACCTTGTTAATTTGATTCAGCATAAGCCAGAATGCCTACTCCCGAGTGGTAATTGAGAGGGAAAAACCCATATAGTTTCACATTGTGATTGCTTGATTACTTGTTTCTTTAACAAACTTTTTTGTTAAAGTCTACCATGCCCTATGTATGCAACACAATAACTGCCGTTGTCAAGGTGTTCCAGAGTTCATGAAAATGTTACGGTTCTGACAACACTCACCCGGACTCTGCACACAATCACATCGGCGTTGTAAAACAACGACAACAAAAAAAAAGAGAGGCATCCTTGCGAGGCCCCCTAAAATCACCACGACCCGTCTCACGTATACGGACGCAGCACATGTATAATGCACGCGCTACACATACAGCGGCATCCTCTCTCGCTCGCTCGCTCACTCCTTTCCCCCCCATATTTCAAGTTTAAGTATGGTTTATTCAAGCTTCCATCTCCACCAGGCTTAGTGCTCTACGACTTAGATGCGCGCCCATACACCACCACCACCACCGCCAACAACCACTCACACGCGCCAGCACGCGCTGACAATTCACAAATACAACACGTGCGATTACGAGCGGCGTTTGCATCAAGTACAGAACGCCCCAAAGGTCCCGCACACTTTCTGAGGTGGCACTTGTATTCCGAACTGTGAATCCACTTAAAGTCACGGTCATAATGAACTTGACTGTGATCTTGGCTAATTTTGTTGCTGTAATACGGAGTTGTTTACTATTACTGGTAGCCAATGTGCATCGTTCCCGATTGAATTAGCTCTACAAACAAGAGTCGCTTGTAAGCTACGAGAATAATTTAAACAACAAAAAGTGCCAATTTACATTATGAGACCTCCTTTGCCAGTAACAAGATATTGAAAAAGGTTTTACCCTTTTAACTGGCACAAAAACTGACACCTTTATTCAATGCATAATGTTTGCAATAACCACAACACAAGCAGTCAAAATGCAAACAAAAGAGACAACTCTGATAATAATATGCACTGTCCTTGAATTTGATTGGTCCACACCCGAGACGGCTTTTCTTAGAGCCTAGTCTCCACTGGTGTTGGACCAGAAGACGCCAAAAGGCATACAACTCAAAAACAGCGCACTATCAGAGTATTGAGGGCTCGGGGTGAGCATTAACATTATGAGACCTCCTTTGCCAGTAACAAGATATTGAAATAGGTTTTACCCTTTTAACTGGCACAAAAACTGACACCTTTATTCAAGGCATCATGTTTGCAATAACCACAACACAAGCTGTCATAGGTAAAACCTATTTCAAAAAGTGCCAAGTTACAGGATTCACCCCAGGATAGCCTCGCTGAGTCTCAGGCTTCTTTTTCACGATGGTCCTGTTTCGAGTGCTTGGCTTGGTGGAGGAGGAAACGGGATGACCAGGAGAATACAACTCAGCACTGCAATCCCCTGGCTACGTCATCACGGCTCTAAGGCGACAGCACTTGGCAAAGTCCTGGTACTTACCCATCCAAGTACTCATCAGGCTCAACCAGACCCAACACTCAACCCTAGAATAACAATGAAAATGAACGACCTGGTCAGTAATTTTACACTGGAAATGATTATTGATTAACATTATGATCTTGTTTTAAAGGTAAAGGTTTCAACCCAGCAATTACTTTCTTACGCCAATGCTCGTGGAACGGTCTCCACTCGAGATGGCTCTAGACTCCTCTGAGAGGGCATTTTCGCCGACTCTTCCACGCTGACTCGACGACTTGAGACGAGGTGTGAGCACGCAGTATTTACCCATATCGTGCATGAACTGCCGATCAGCCGATTTCAATCTGATCAACGCAAACATAACGCATGTGGCCCTGAGTCATTTTTGACTTAAAAAAAAAAATGTGGAGGATTAGCTTGAGTTTTCCAAAATTTTATTATCGGTTTGTATATATATACTGTGTGTATAATTGCGTATATTACTCTGGATCCATGCCGCATCAAATGCGCGCGTGATAGATGTTGCCAGAGCTCACACGCGAACGAGCTGAACATAATAAAACATTTCAAGTGTTGCTGAGATGCAGCGATAAGAGCACTTGAAGTTATATAAAGAGATAAGGCAATGCAGCAATAACCCTACCCTATGCGGCGAAGAAGCTATCATAGATAAAACACGACGAGGTGAAGTATCGCGCGACAAGGCAATAATGGCAACAGAATTCAGAACTGTGCGGACACCTACGCGCAAGGCAGGCGAGCTTTCTTGCTTTATATACAACTTCTTTTTAAACAAAAAAAATTGCGTCGCCAATAATTTCCCAGCTGTGTTACTGGAGTCACGCACGTCAATAAATGAAAGACGACGTCATTGTGGGAGTCCTGTCGATCACGGTTGACCCTGGAAGATGACGCAACGGAACTTGCTTCATTACAAACCCTTCACACAATCTCCAGAATGTGGGTCTGTATTTGTACCCTTCAGAGCCGAACAAAATGAGTGTAAAAGTGCACGAAACATCTGTGTGGCCTTTTTGCCGGTTCGTCCGGAGGTGGTGCCCCTGCCGAAATCAATCGTTACATTCGAGAAGCCGCTTTAATCACGGGTGGGCCACCTCTGTTCAAAACTAGGGGTCTCAACTGTACTGGCTTAGCGCTTTGACACAGCCATTATGTGCCAGCCCCACAGCCTCTGAGCCACTTCTAAGCTTCCTCTCGATGTTCAATTTCCCCCCCCCCCCCATTACAAACTCATTCACATCTCCTGGAATGCATCCTCACAATGAGCACTGCCTTTGGGAGTACAGACCTATATAGGTGGAATAAATGAAACAAAAATTGGTACAGTAACTGTATATACAAACACTCCCGCCGTACCCGTCTCGGCTTTAAGAGACCGTTTGAGGTGAGTGCTGTTAGCGAGCACCTATAAAGGCCGGCTCGCCACACATGGCCAGAAACACGCCCGGCCGCCTTTGTCTCCCCAGTTCTGGTGTTTACTTAGGACAGCAGGTACTCGTTTCAGGGAGCCCCAGAACCGGCTCAGGTATATCCATCACCGGTGTTGGCCACGAACGGGAATCAAACTCAGGTCGCCGTGTTCGTAGCGTAGCAAGCTGACCACTACACAACAGGTACCCACAACATAAAAGACAAAGATCCCCCGTGTAGCCTGAACAGGCCTGTTGGGGCAAGTGCTGTTAACGAGCACCTATGAAGGCCGGCACGGCACACGTGGGAGTGGGTGGCCAGCACCACGCCCTGCCGCCTTTGTCTCTCCAGTGGCGATGTTTACACACCGCACCGGCTACTCATTTGAGGCTGAGTTGGCCAAAGGGAGACCTAGTAGCGGTACAGGTAATCGTCACTGGTGTTGGCCATGAGCGGGAACCGAACTCGGGTCTCCGGATTCGTAGCGCAGGGCGCTAGCAACTACACTACCGCTTCGATTTAAAGCTTTCGTGACTGCAAGGATTCATCTTCTTTGGTTATTTCACAATGATATTCTCACGACGTTTCGGCCACAACACAAGCGGCCTTCATCAGCGCTGTCCTCCAGACAGTCTCGTCCCTTCACCTGATGAAGGCCGCTTGTGTTGTGGCCGAAACGTCGTGAGAATATTATTGTGTTATTTTATTTTATCAATTTATTATTTTATTCTCATTCTACGCGACTTTACCGAAAGAACCAAAGAAGATACACTACCGCTCCCCACAACATCAACAACCGCCATTCGCAACTAAGTGGCGGTGACGTCACCACGGCGCTTGTGCCAGGCTAGGTGCACGTTGAGGCCAGGTGAAGTGTTGAACGCCCGCTGGCAGGAGGTCACGGGGCAGAGCCAGATGCCACAGGTCAACTGACTGAGACGACTGGCTGATGCAGCACCTGTGCCCCCTACTGTGCCAACTTGCTGTGCTTTAGCCACCCGGCGCTCCGCTCGTTGTTGTGAGCGTCGCTCCTCGGCCCTCCGTTGTTGTTGGAGGGCGACTGCCTCCAACTGTCCAGTAGCATCCTTCACGAGCCTCCTCCACAGAGGCCGATCTTGACACCGCTGGTACCAGTCATCGGCAAGTCCACTCAGCTCCACATCCTCCTGTACCACATCACTCCATCTCTTCTCTAGCCCGTGCCGCGCCCGTTTAGCCCCCTCGATCCGGCCCAACAAAAGCTGTTTGGGCATGCGGGGGCTGGGCATGCGGGCTCGATGACCCAGCCAACGCAGTTAGGGTTGGCTGCATTGACAACATAAAATATATACACATACATCGACTTCACAAGTCTCGTTGCCTTTCAGCCTTATCCTATCTCCTAACTAACCAACCAATCCCACTCAATTCCCACAACCCCCTATGCGTAGTACACATAATAAAGTACAGCCCTTTGTAAACTCTACCACTGTTTGACCATACTTCCCCATTCTGGTCAGCGCGTGGATTGGTGAAGCTGAGGTCCAGAACCGAATAGAGATGTCACCTGCCACTGATGTTTTCCACAGCTGGGGATCGAACTCAGTTCGCCAGGTTTAAGAGCGTGCATGGCCAAACACCGCGCCACACCACTCAAACCTTTACTGCAGCCTGGTTCTCAATCGTAAAAAAACACATGTATAATGTTAATAAATACATCATTGTATTTATTACGTGCCCGAGGTTGTACCTACGTGGCCGTGCTTAATTTGTGTTTTCGATTATTTACCTTCTAAAAAAACCTGCCATGTCTCGCAACCCCCAGGTTAAGCACCACTGCCCAAACTGCAACATATATGTGTGTTTGAAGGTGTACATATATACGGTATATATATATTGCACACCCATAGTTATATCAAGCCCCACCTTTTTATAAATGAGGGTAGCTGGCAATAACGGTAATAGCATTTTCACGACGGGGCCCTTGCAGGGGAGGTTTGCGAGGACGCGAGCGAGCGAGTCCGCGCGTGTACAAAGGGGGTAGAGGAGAGCGCGGCAGCTAGAGCTGAACAACCAGCCCCGGGCGACCACGGGTTCGATTTACGGCGGCCCTGGGTTCGATTTACGACGACCAAGGGGTTCGATTTACAGCGACCCTGGGTTCGATTAACGACGACCAGGGGTTCGATTTTCAGCTACCCCTGGTTTGATTTACGACTACCACGGGTTCCATTCACAGCTACCACTGCCCCGATTTACGACGAGGACGGGTCCGATTTAAGGCGCCCGCAGGTTCGATTTACGACGACCACGGGTTTGATTCCCGGCGATTCACGGGTTGCCCGCTCATGGCCAACCACCAGTGACAGGTCCTGGGCCTCGCCTAGGTCGACTCAGCCTCAAATGAGTACCTGGCGCGGTGTGTACACATCGCCACTGGGGAGACAAAGGCGGCCGGGCGTGGTGCTGGTCACCCACTCCGGCCTTCACCGGTGCTCGCTAACAGCACTTGCCCCGACAGTCTATTCAGGCTACACGGGGGATCTTTGTCTTTGTGGGCTTGTACTGGGCTGTTCGAGGCTGGATAGGGGTTACGAACCCCCCCAGGTGTGACCCCTCGAGAAGAGGAAGTGCACATTGCTTCCAATTTGCGTTCACGAGGACGCTTTCTTCACGCCCCCTGCAGAGTCCCAACCTCAGCGTGAATCATCACGGGCGTTAGAGTATCAGCGGCTCCATCTCGCTCCGTGCAGCGAGCCAAATAATACGCATAATAAAACCACACACACACACATGGACGCAAAGCTCCCCTTTCCGTCTGTATATACACAGTGTTGTAGCAAGTGCTGCTGTACCAGCGAATCGCCTATTGCAACGTACGCACAAAAAATAACAACACCCCCGTCTCCCGTGTTGGTTATGATGAACATTCGTATTTTGGTCTGCAAGCACTCCTCTGACCGAGTAATGATCTGAAATGCCCCCTTGTTGTTCTGGCGCCTTCAGATGTACTGTGCGGGAGTAGTTGGAGGAGGCAGTCGCCCTCCAACGACAGCGGAGGGCAGAGGACTTCGGCTCACAACAACGGGCAGACCGCCGGGCGGCTAAAGCGCAGAGAGTTGGCACAGTGGGGACCGCAGTTGGTGCAGTCATCTCAGTGGATCCCATGGCACCCGGATCTGTTCCGTGACCTCGTGCCAAGAGGCCTTCGACATTTCACGTGGCCCCAAAGTGGCACAAAACACCATGGTAACGTCACCGCCACTTAGTAGTGAACGACGTTTGTTATTTTGTAATACATCACCGTACGATGAATACAAAACGTTTTCGGTATGAAACATTCCATGCATGTCCCATGAGATAGGGTTGTATTACTCCACGTGTTTTTTTGCTTTACGATTTTTTTTACCGCGATCAAACCAAGCCATACCAGCCTCGCTAATTAGAGCAAGCGTGACTCCAAGGTAGGTATCCCTGTCATTGTCAGCCAAACTGAGGCTTAACATGCCGAGTAGCGGAATGAGTCATTTATGTTCATCGCAAGTTCTATCTTTGAGAAGGCACAGAGTGTTTTGTATCAGCGGGGGTCTGTTTGTGTAACCCCCCACTTCCTCATCTCTCCAGGATATCCAAACTGTTCTCAAACGTAGCTCAACTTTTGCGATTAAGTCTCAACTTATGTTCTCCCTTGGGCTTATGTGTAGCTCTTCACGGAAAAGGCCAGTTCATCTGCGCTGCCTCTTGCTGACATTAAAAAAGAAAATTGTTATGCAAAGCCTGTTAAAATATACACTACCTTGCACGCGCAATGCAAGATACAATAAGGCAAGAGCACTTGAAACACATTACAATATTACGCAACTTAGTTGTGAATATACTTGGCCATAATTACCAAACGTGGATATAAACTGAATTATATATATATTTTACCAGGTAAGGCCCACTGAGCTACAGAGCTCATTTTCAGAAGCGACCCTTGCTACACACAACAGCTGAACGAAGTGGCTCGTCACGTGGAAATTTACAGCTGCCAAAATACTGTTCCATAAACGCATGTTTCTAAACGTAGAGGGGAAAACCGGAGGACAGGGAGAGAAATTCACTTGACCTCGATGTGAACACGCAAACTCTAAATATACAGCAGGCGTCAGGTTCGGGATCGAACCCGCGAACCTCCTGCATACCAGGCGAGGTAGTTAACATCTCGACCCCGTGGCGTCACACGGTGGCGAGATGCGAAAGCACACTCCACTTTACGACGCAGTCATGTCGCATGCTGCTCAACTTTCAATGCCAGACGATCTTACCCACGTGCAGAGCGAGGGCTGGGTTTTAATGTTGCAGTATACGTGGTATGTTGTCATAATTGGTGAGGCTAAGGACAGGACTGTATCTTAGAAAGGACATGGCCATCAAACGATGGACGTGAAAAACAAATGTCGATTGATGTGACGCCAATGAGAAGCCAGAAACATTCAAATATCTGAACTTAGTGAGAAATAACCAAACCGCATAATCTTCTGTAAAGTTGATGATGAATACCCTCCCATGTCAACATTTCTAAAATGACAGTATACAAATTGCTTGATGGGTGGTGCCCCACCAAAATAAGTACTTTTTGATTATCAAAACACATTATATTATTTTAATAACTGTTAAAATTATATTTTTAAAAAGCATTTCCTTTTACTTAAAACCAAGTGGCTAATTATAACAATCTTAATAATGCCTTCGCCAATTAAGAAAAATAATCATAATGTGGCTTCCCGGTTTGACCAGTCTCCAAGATTTCTCAAGACTCTCTTCAACGTCTCAATTTCCGTGACCACTGTGACCCACCATGCCTAAAATTTGTGGCCTCAATTACAACCCACGCTGGGTTAATTTATGCAGTGACACCCGTGTGGGAACCCGCATACTATAATTCGATTCCCACCCGTCCAACTATTGCTATGGGCATACATTGCACAGCAGTTAGCCATTCCCACGCCATGCCAATTTCAAATCAGCGAGGAGGCGTAATAAAGTGGTCCGCGTAGGACCAAGAAATCCCTTTAAAGGCGCGATCAATTGTAAAGTGAGTGTCGGGTGATTAGTTAAATACATACCTCTACACAGCTGAGCTCATTCGCTCGGATGTGTCGACCTTTATCCCAACAAATGCAGGCCCCTTCGAGTCCGCTTTCCTCTCTATTCTCACGCGAATTGACCCAGTGGGGTTTCACATCATTCCTCCCTGCACACGTATATAAGGAATTTACATTGAAATCCTATAAGAATGCTGGGAATCCTGTGTATTAATGTCACCTCACATGGCCCATTGGGAAGCCATATCATTTGTCAGTCCTGGCTATGAATCCTAAAAATTCTATAAGCTCGATTGCTGTATGTGTGCACGTGTGTTTTTTTTGTGTGCGGGTGTGTTTGTGTGTGAGAAGAGTGGTGGCGTCGTGGTTTGTGCACTGCACGACAAAGCTAGCTGTAGCTGATATCAGTGGCAAGTGATATTTTAATCGGTTGTGCGCCTCTCTTCGGTCGAATGGGCCATAAATGAGCACCTGCTGCAGTGTTTAAACATCACCACTGCGGAGAGCTAAAGGCAACCAGGCGTGATTCTGGCCAAACCATTCCCTCTTGTGCAACACGGCGCTCGCTAAAGAGCACTTGCCCCAATGTCCAATTGAAGGGCTATACGGTACACCTTTATCTCTCATATGTGTGCGCACGCGTGTGTGTGTGTGTGTGTCCGAGTGTGTGCTTACGTGTCGCGTCTGCTGGTCATCTCAGTCAGTTGTTTCCACAAGCCTCGGGTTCTCTCCTGTGACCCCCCTGCCAACGAGCCGATGGCACTTCACGTGGCCTCAAAGTGCACCTAGCCTGGAACAATCACTGCAGTGATGTCACCGTGACTGAAAGCGGCAAATGTCAACCGTTGTTGTTTACGTTCGTGCGTGCGCATACATTTTGGAAGTAGTGTCGCTTGGGGTTTGATTCATGATCATGCACTCTAACTGAAATAAGTATCTGCATCTGGATAGGGCCTTACCCAGGTTGGCTCATGTTCAAATTAATTCCCTCAATAGCTTTTGCCACAATAACCTATAAGGATTAATTTTGACTCAATCTTTGCGGTAGGTTTACGAAGATCTTTGCCATGTAATACCCATTAACTGTGTGTTCATGCAACAACCATTATTAAATCAGACGGGGGGGGGGGGGTGGAATGCCACAACAGACGTTACATCTATTGCCTACAAATAGACCATGCATCATTTGCGAGCCTGCTTAAAAGCAGCTGAACGCAGTACACTCTTACGCATTTAATTAAATTGCTCTCCGGATATGGGTTGTGCGAAGCGCGTGCGTGTTTGGAAATGCTTCTGCAACTTCTTTGTATCTGTTATTCCGGATTTCCTACGTCCCTCTACATATTTTTTTTCGCGAGATAAACCTTACAGCGTTCATGTTATCTTTGCATGATATCGCTTACACGCTGTGTATAATAGCTGAGACAGACTGCAGTCCAGTCGGCAGACCAGCGCAGCTCCGCGCATAACCTTTGGCACGCGTTCAAATCTTGGCCAGGGTCAACTCAGCTCCATCTTCAGTAAGATCAGGCCCATCCCCACTGGGCAGAAAGTGAACATCGATGATCCCCATTGTGATATTTGCCCCCCACCCCCCCGCTATGATATTGTGGCATTTCCACGATTGCCAGAAGGCCAAGACCTCCTGCAGAGATTATCGCTCAGCCTGCATTTTCGGTTTGCTGACAGGGTGACAATGCGTGACTATTTTGTTAAACATTTCGTTTTTGTTTCATCAGGTAAAGGCCCATTTCGCTACGCACGCTCTTTTTCAGAAGTGAACCGGCCACGAATGATGATAGCTGGACGAAGTGGCCCTGTCAACGGGGAAAATTATAGCAGCCAAAAAACTTGCAACGCGTGCCGATGATTCTAAATGTGGAGGGGGGAAAACTCGGGAGGACCTGGAGAAAACAAAACAATCCACGCGACCACGGGGAGAACATGCGTCAGGGATCAAACCCCACAACCTCCTGTATACCGGGCGAGGTAGTTAACATCTCGTCGACGAGGCGCCCCTAACACAGGAGAGGCAGGAATCATTCCGCCGTAGCTCGGCGTGTGCAGTTCGCTTTGCGAGGCGCTGCGAGTGACACATCAGAAGGCAGGCAAACCGAACGCGCCTTGACAGGCACCGCGAGCTTGCGCCGAAAGCGAAAACAGAAAATCTCCATGATCCACTGTCGCGACACCGTTCTGTCATGTGATCTGCGAGATTAGCATCGCCCTGCTGTGATTGGCCCGTGATTAGAACTACCTACTGCTTTAATTATATCATCCGGTTTCGGCGTAATGGCTGCTATTAACGCTTCCGTTACAGCTGCAGTGCCTTAATTGTAGCCTGTGCGTTTAAATAACGCAATGAACCAAACTAAATGAACTCAATTTTCTAATGATAATCGAAGGACACTCCCGAGCCTCCAGCCCTTAACCTTTCCAGTGGCGCCCCTGGGTGTGTGGACAAACGCCAATAAACGTGCGGATTCTCAAACCGGAATTGCTCAAACGCCCCTATCAGGATCTTCTTATTTAGTGAGACTCGCCTAGGGAAATACATTTCAAAAATAAATCATCATTACAAATAGCACATTGCAGCAAAAAGACTTAATAACACTTATTACTCGTAATAATTTGTGATCTAATTACCACCCTGTCTTAATCCACTGTTGGTTGAAGGCCTCCCCTCTGCCGTTTCAGTCAAGGAGCCTGGTTGACCATACTTCACCATGCTGGTAAGTGTAGGGTTCAGGAGCGGTTCATATATCACTCGCCACTGGTGTCAACCGTGGATGGGAATGAAACTCACCAGGGATTCGTGTCGTCCCGTGTGCTAGCCACTGTGCTGCCCTTGCAGAGGAGTTAACGTGCACTTAATTTACCAAAAAAATAAAACAAATATGCGAAGAAACTGGTTAAGTATAAAATAGCAAGGCAGAGCTGTGTATAATAAAGAGCTCTACCCTCCACTTGTAAAGTGAAAAAGAGCTCTTTATTAAGATGCAATAATCCCATTGCTTTGACAAGAATTGGCTCCATGGCTATAATGTATATTGGCGCTTAATTTAGATACTGTATCTCAAATGGCTCTTGCATGCACTCTCTCTTTTGCTAGGGAGGCGTGTGACTAAAGGGAAATATAGTACGTGAAATTAGACAGCACTTCAACTGATACAGCCCTTCACATGGGACGTGCGAGCCAAAATTAATTCAGAATTTTATCATCAAACCATTATGTTTCACAAGTATAATGGGGGGGAGGGAAGCGACAACCAAGTTGAAACAATCTGACAACTAAACCGTGTTATCTTATTGAAAGGTTTCATAATTGTTGCCATTTGAGGGCTATAAATGACATGTCCAAATGCCCAATCGTGCTTTTTTTTTCTTTTACTAAATTAAAACCCAATTCCGTTATAACGCTGGCTCTACCGCTGTGTAGATTTTCGCGCTTTGTACTGTGAAGATCTCCGCTTTGTTTGCGGGTTGTACCACTGCAGTACGTATTGTCCGACGTTTCGCTCTACGAGCTGGGGAGCTTGTTCAGGAACTTCAGCACGTGGAGTGAAACATCGGAGATCTGATCAACCCAAAGAGCACAGAGGAGTTATGCTGGCATTGTCTCACGAAGACAGATCTGTAAAAATGTAGGCCTCGATGTGCCAGCATTTCTGCGGGTGTCAAATGACTATGCATCTCACAAATTCCCTGCGCCAAGTTTTGCCTCGTGACAGTTTGGGCTCAGAGGAATTCAGCTCGCAGTCATTTGGCCACTTCAAGAATTCGGCAATCGACAGCTGTATGTTATTCTATAAATTATATAGCAAGTGAGCTACTCGGCTATTGCCAAAATATTTTCCAAGAACCGGCAACCATGACACGAACATCGACAAACATACGGGATGTCCCATTTGCCGCGTCCAAATTTGAGCGGAATGTCAAATTTGGACTCATATATAAACATATAAGTCCTTCCCATTATGTATTCACCACCAACGCCTGTCGCATGTGTGGAGGAGCTGAACAGCGCCTAAGGAGGGGTTTGTGGTGTTGTGACATCCCGGTGGTCATTGGGAATTGGGAGGGTTTTATTTTCTTTACATGGGAGGGGGTATTCACATTTTTTTTTTACAAAAACTAAAGAAAACTGTGCAAAGGAGCATGGAGAGATCGCAGCGCTTGAAATTATTTTGAAAGACAAAAAGGGGGAACTAACACATGGACGAGAGAATGACAGTTGGAGACATTGTTCAAACTGCCAGGAAAACTAAGTTTGACTTGATGGTCAAGGATAGTGGTGAAGCGGCAGCCAAGGAATGGAATGCATCTGGGAGTACTTCGACGGAGGAGATGGAGCGATGAAATCATATCTTGTGCATGTGCTAAGTGTATTATTACATTGCAGAAATGAGAGAGATGGAGGCGTCTTGAGGAGACCTTCGTCCAGAAATCGCTTGTCCATGGCTGATGATGATGGATGGGAAGTGCACGAAGGGAGAAATTGTAAATATTTTAGTCTTCTTCTTTGGTATGGATCGTGTAGATGCCGAGCAACAACGACAATTTCATATTCAGGTGGTCAAGCCAGCAGGCAACCGCGTCAGTAGTAGCGGAGTGTCATCATCGCCGTGATGTCTCCTGGGTATTTGTGGATCGGGCACTGCGTCCTTATGCGTTGTACGGTGTGTTCTGGATGACCACAGTCGCACACTGGAGATTTCAACGTTTCAATTTGTGCATCAGGTATCCGCATCTTGTGCCATGGTTTATGGGGATGCGGTTTAGGGTGGACCATGAGCTAGATGGCAGCCCTTCACTCTTTAGTGAGAAATCACGGGGAATGCTATCAACGAGGCGAGCGAACATCGATCAAGAGTTTAGTATTAGAGACACACAGCCCGCGTTACCATCCACTTATTGTGACTGGGGAAATATTTGCAAGCCTCTCCTACGGCCCCGTGCATATGAAATCCATCCACACATTTGAAATATTACACATAGCATATATATTTCCTGTTTACACACGCATACACCTTTTAATTAAGGGTCGATGTTATGAATGTCACAATCCTATCACCTGAACATGAGCACGCTTACAGCAGTGGCATTCTTGTTGAATGTACAACAGGGCTTGTTGCATGTATTGTAGCGGTGCGTTTTTTTTTGCGTCCAAGAATGCCAATAAATGTAAAGATACTCAAACAGCAAATGGTTGAACAATCGCGGATACTTGGGGGCGTTTTGTTTTTCGCGTGCGTTAAACCTAAAAACGAAGTCAGACCGCAGGCCCCCGATTGTGTTGCGAAATGCATCAAACGGCTGTTTGACCACGATACGTTACGATTGTTCTTTTTATCTCTCTCTCTGAAAATCAATTCAATTGCGCTTAATTAACACGTGGGTTACGCACGCAGCGCAGCATTAGCCATCGGAGTATACGGCTCGCAGACCTCAAAGCTCGCTTAAAGGGGAGCGCTCTCCATTAAGGAAGTTAAAGCTGTCCATGTGAATAACAACGGCCTCAATTGCCTCTGCTGTAAATGCAAGGAATTTATTGACCAATTGACTCCCTTACTGAACCCGACGAATTACCTTTGAGATGAACTGCAAAGGAGACGTACGGAAAATATCATGGTGAGTGTTAGCATTATTTTTAGTTTGTTTACTCGTCCTTTGTCCACGAACTTCTGGATTAAGGACTCACATGGGGGTTTAGTTGGCAATGTTCACCCCACTGATCGTTCCACGTTTGTGAAGAGGGACGATGGATGCAGGACCAGTTCAGAGATCACTCACCACTTATGTTTGCCATGTCCAGGGAACTCGGACCTTTTGACGCACAACGCGGTGTGCTAACCACCGCGCCACCGCTCCACCATCATTTTCATCATTATTATTACGTCCAGCGGTGAGAGACGAGGAACGCGAAGCTGAAAGCTGAAATTATAGCCACACGGAAGGTATGCAACGCACAACAGTTGCGGCTAGAGAGAACCGATTCGTTAACTTGACCCCTGGAGACCAACTCAGACAGTCTCCCTGCAATGAGGTAAGGCCTGCGCTCGGTGAGGAGCTGCGATGAGCTGTGAGCTTAATTCGCCGCAGTCCCACTTTTAGGAAAGGGCAGAATTGCAGTGTTCCATCACATTTACAGGCACTCACCTGGGCAAAGTTTACAGTCGACAATACGAAGGTTTGGCATAGTAGACAAAGTGATATAAACTGTTTAACACGTAGGCTTTCGCGACCAATATTATTCATAATAAAGGTTTTTGGGTTAGATCGCGTTATTTATAAATGTGTCGTAAGCCTCCACCACCCGACACGACCAATCAGCAAAAAAGTGTCACGTTGACAAAAGACAAATAGTTCACTACTTTAGCCCACCGGTGTGTTGAAGAGTGAATCCACAACATTTACAGTTTGTGTACGACGTTTCGCTGGTAATTACATCCAGCATCATCGGGCAATTCGCCAGAATGGTAAAGCCCTCACTTGCTCCCGGTCTTAAATGGAGCAGCAGGGTGACGTCATCATTTAACTCATTTCAGGTGCAGTGATTTGAGGGGGGGTGGGAGATTGTAATT
Organism: Petromyzon marinus; assembly: GCF_048934315.1. Lineage (NCBI taxonomy): Eukaryota > Metazoa > Chordata > Hyperoartia > Petromyzontiformes > Petromyzontidae > Petromyzon > Petromyzon marinus. The sequence continues at coordinate 4,446,042 of NC_133691.1, read as the reverse complement.
ATATAATCGATTGGTAATCAGTTAATGGTTATGATTAGTAATGAGTTGTAGATTAGTAATTAGTTGTAATGTGTGTTATTGTGATTATATGCTACGTTAGTAATCCGTTCATTAGTATGTGTTTCCCCTGTAAGGAATTGTAATATGTATTATTTAATAATACGCTTCCAAGCCACACTAAGCCTGTAGCTGTCAGAGCGATTAAAGTAATTTCTATTCCTCTCAATTTCAATGGATTCTCTAATTAGTCTTTGCCAGTAATAATTCGTTTTACACAACACTTCAACGTTATCAAAATCAATTGAGTGTCCTTGTTGACAAGCATGTTCTGCCACTGCCGACAGTTGTGTTTGAGATAATTTTATATTTCTTTGATGTTATTTTAGTCTTACGCTGATGTTACGTCCCGTCTGTCCAATATAGCATCTGCCACATAAACAATTAATCCGATATACACCTTCTGTTGATAATTTGGGTAATGCGTCTTTAGTGCAAGATACTAGTTTTTGAATTTTGTGTACTGTACCAAATCTTACTGTAATGTTTTGCTTTTGCAAAACACGGGCTAATTTGTCAGTTACTCCTGAGATATATGGAATTTTTATTGTTTTAACAATCTGATCGCTTTCAGCAGTATTGCTTTGCGATCGTGATTTGGCATTCAGTGCTCTGTTAATTTGAGCATTATTGTAGCCATTCTGTCATAGTGCTTCTTTAACGTGTTTGATCTCTCTCACTAGACTTTCATCTTCTGACACTGTTTTAGCCCGATGTATGAGCGTCTTGATAAGAGAGGATTTCTGAGCTGGATGATGATGCGAATCTGCATTCAGATAGGCATCAGTGTGCGTTTGCTTTCTGTAAACGCTGTGTGTTATTTTACCGTTTAGGCCATGTCTTTAGGCCATGTCCAAGCAAAATATCTAGGAACGGGAGTGTGTTATTCACCTCCATTTCCATGGTGAACTGGATGGCCGGGTTTTGTGCATTGAGATGATTTAGAAAATCATTAAGTGTATCTTCACCATGTGGCCAGACAACCAAAGTGTCATCCCCATATCTAAACCAAAAAGATGGTTTTAATGTGCTCGAGGCAAGTGCTCTTATTTCAAAGTTTTCCATGTACAAATTTGCTATAGCAGGGGATAAAGGAGAGCCTATTGCTGCTCCTTCCTTTTGCTTAAAGAAATCCCCTCTCCATAAGAAGTAAGTGTTATTTAAACAATGGTCAGCAAGTTTCGGAATATCTTTTGGTAAACCTGTATTCTTTACTAGTGTATCAAGTAATTTAAGCGATTCGTTCACTGGAACCTTAGTGAATAGAGAAATCACATCAAAACTTACCAGAATATCATTAGGATTAAGTTTAATATCTTTAATCACATTCACAAGATGTTCTGAATTTCTTATGAATGAAGATGTCCTACCGATGTAGGGCTGTATTTGTTTAGTTACATATTTTGCTCATTTATATGTGGCAGAGCCAATTGTACTGACTATGGGTCGTAATGGGATGCCGATTTTATGAATCTTTGGTAGCCCATACAGTCTAGGTGGTTTTGAGGCCCTTGGATTAATTTGGTATTGCTCATTCTTAGGGATTAATTAATTTGCAAATATTGCAGTAGTCTTACATTCTAAAGTATTAGTTTGATCTCGTTTAATTTTAATGTAGGTACTTTCCTCTAGTAAATTTCTAATTTTATTATCATAATCGGCTCGTGACATCACTACAGTAGTGCGGCCTTTATCAGCTGCCAGGATTTGGATATCTTTATTTACACGCAGCTCTCTTAAAGCTTTTGCTTCGTTAGAGCTAATATTTACTTTTGGAACTTTGCTATTCTCAATTATTTTGGCAACCTAGTGTCGAGTCATCTCTGCCTCATTATGTGGAAGGAGTCTTACTGCTGATTCTACCTCAGCAATTATCTCAAAGCAATACTGCTGAAAGCGATCAGATTGTTAAAACAATAAACATTCCATATATCTCAGGAGTAACTGACAAATTAGCCCATGTTTTGCAAAAGCAAAACATTACAGTAAGATTTGGTACAGTACACAAAATTCAAAAACTAGTATCTTGCACTAAAGACGCATTACCTAAATTATCAACAGGTGTATATCGGATTAATTGTTTATGTGGCAGATGCTATATTGGACAGATGGGACGTAACATCAGCATAAGACTAAAAGAACATCAAAGAAATATTAAATTATCTCAAACACAACTGTCGACAGTGGCAGAACATGCTTGTCCACAAGGACACTCAATTGATTTTGATAACGTTGAAATGTTGTGTAAAACTAATTATTACTGGCAAAGACTAATTAGAGAATCCATTGAAATTGAGAGGAATAGAAATAACTTTAATCGCTCTGACAGCTACAGGCTTAGTGCGGCTTGGAAGCGTATTATTAAATAATACATATTACAATTCCTTATAGGGGAAACACATACTAATTAACGGATTACTAACGTAGCATATAATCACAATAACACATATTACAACTAATTACTAATCTACAACTCATTACTAATCATATCCAATAACTGATTACCAATCGATTATATAATTACAATACCCCCCCCCCCCGCCTCAAATCACTGCACCTGAAATGAGTTAAATGATGACGTCACCCTGCTGCTCCATTGAAGACCGGGAGCAAGTGACGGCTTTACCATTCTGGCGAATTGCCCGATGATGCTGGATGTAATTACCAGCGAAACGTCGTACTCAAACTGTAAATGTTGTGGATTCACTCTTCAACACACCGGTGGGCTAAAATAGTGAACTATTTGTCTTTTGTCAACGTGACACTTTTTTTGCTGATTGGCTGTGTGGTGGAGGGTTACGACACATTTATAAATAACGCGATCTAACCCAAAAACCTTTATTATGAAAGTGATATAAACTATACATTTTTTTTATTTTACCAGGTAAGGCCCACTGAGCTTTACAGCTCTTTTTCAGAAGCGACCTGGCAACAAATAATAGCTCAACGAAGTGGCTTATCACCATGTGGAAATTTATAGCAGCCAAATCCTCCAAGCGCATGTTTCTACATGTGGAGGGAAAAACCGGACGACCCGAAGGTAAATCCACACGACCACGGGAAGAGAGAGAGAGAGAGAGACACGCAAACTCCAAATATACAGAGGGACGTCAGGGTTGGGATCGAACCCACGACCTCCCGTATACCGGGCAAGGTGCTCAACGTCTCGCCAGCGTCTTTCGCTCTCTCTTACCCGTATCGCATTATCCATGGCGGTTGAGATCCCGTGTCAATGGGAGAGAGGCACGATTATTCATGTCGCTACTGCGCCCCATTAAAATCTGTCGAGCGGTCAAAAACACACGCGTGGGATTTAGAAAACTCTGTGGCAGTGGCGCTGTAAACGATTTTTTTTATTATTATCGTGTAAAAATATAATCTTCTTGTCTTTTCTTTGAAATAAATACCGCGGGCTTTGCTAAAGCGTTTTCCCAAAAATTGCTGCGCTTTTCCGTTGTTACTGGACAGCCTTGATGGACAGTACAGTATTCTCCAGGTGGTGTATGTCTTGTGATGGTGAATCGGGTCAAATAAAAAGGAAACCATGTACATGCCAACAGACTTAAAACAAACAAACAAACAAAAAGGTACGTGTAACATGTAGGCTTTCGCGACCAATATTATTCATAATAAAGGGTTTTGGGTTAAATCGCATAAGTATAAATGTGTCGTAACCCTCCATCACTCTCGAAGACACCGGTGGGTTGAAGCAGTAACTAATTGGCACGTTTGTTTACGTGACAAACCATAGTGGCCCTGTCGGGTGGTGGAGGGTTACGACACATTGATACCTACGCGATCTAACCCAAAAACAATGATTAGGAAAAAGGTCCGTGCTGGGCAATTGGTTGATCACGCCACTGCACGCGAAAGGGAATTCACACTCGTGAAATCCCGAGGGCATTTGGCCTATTCTTCCACGTTCACCAAATGTGTTGGAAAAGGGTATGGATTTGTCTGCACTGAACCACACCGCCACACGACCTGCTGACCAGCTTGCCTGTGTTGTACCCAAACTGGCACCATTGTTTCAACTGCAGCACCAGAAGTCAGAATCAGACTGACGACTTCTGGTTTACATGTCCAGTATGCTGACCATTACACCACAGACTATGCTGAGAAAAAACTTTGCAAGTATAATAACATGCGGGGAAGAATCGGCGTGGTCTGCTACGTACGGTGCAAAATAAGTTCAACGTACATCAGCAATATTTCAGCCTCGGAGGAAAAGTGCAAATAGTGGAAATGTATTTTGACTGACACCACCAAATTGATGTAATAAGCTGCACCAATTTCCTACCTGTTTACTTGCTGAACCAGACAAGTAATGTTATCGTGCAGACGATTACATAATGTACCATTACTTAATCTGAAAATGTTCTGACATTTGATTTACTTGCAGATGAACTTCTTATTAAGCCGATTTGAACTCCCTTACACAAGCTGTTAATAATTCACAAGCACACGCATCAACAATATGGCTATAAAATGAAACAAGTTGGCAAGCCAGAACAGCAAGGGAGCCTCTATTTTGTTCGGCAATTTCACTCTGCACGGTAGTGTGCACATCATCATTATTATCAGCCAGAAATCTCTCTCCACCGCTGGAAGACCTTCCCATGCCATCACGATCTCGCACCTGCTCGAGCTGGTTTCATCACTCCCGTCTCCACGGTGTGCAGCCCCTCGTTGTGCGTCACCCTCCTTGGGCTGCAATTCCATCATCAGCCTCGTCCATCCCCCTCCAGTGACGTCGTGTCCTGCCCAGGCCCGCTTCCTGTCCTTGACGTTCATTATGATGGCTCGATCTGTTTTACGTGTTTCTAATCGTGCCTCTCAGTGTAATATCAAGCATCATGAATCTCTCTCTATGCTGCTTTGCTCACTGTCCATGCTTTGCACACTGTCCACCGCGCTAGTCGAAGGTACATGTACACGAGACAAAGATCCCCCGTAAAGCCTTAACATACAGGTGGGGCAAGTGCTCTTAGCAAGCACCTATGAAGGTCGGTACGGCAGACGAAGGGGTCGGTAGCCAACACCACGCCCGGCCGCCTTTATCTCCCTAGTGGCGATGTTTTAACATCGCACCAGGTACACATTTTAGGCTGAGTCGACCTAGGGGAGACCCAGGACCAGTTCAGATAATCGTCACCGGTGTTGGCCATGAGCGGGAATCGAACTCTGGTCGCCAGGTTCGTAGCGCAGCGTAGCGCTAACCGTTGCACTACTGCTCCCCACACACACACACATTAACACACACGAGGCAATTGCTTTTACTCACACTAATTTTAGTTAAATGCACTTTAATATAAAATAGCAGCCCGCATATCATTTGGACGTGTCCTTCCATCTTTCCATCTCTCTGTCCGTCCATTCCTCTCCCTGCAGCTAGCAAAAGACTTGTTTTTCGAATATCGTATCCCACCCATCTTAATCGAATACTAGTGGGGGGGGGGGAGACGTGACGTCATAGGGCAGCACCACCACGCATTCACGCTTCCCCGCCCGTGCGACAGCCAGCCAGGAAGCCAGCCAGCAAAACTTGTATCTAAAATCATACGACACATGCTCCGATCGACGTATGTCATTGGCAATACAATCATAGATCTGAGCACTGGTATTGGTTCATATGTGATCAGTTTCACAGCGATTGACATCGGAGTGTTGTAGTTTTTATGAAAATATGTGAAAATGGACGGAAGAGACGGACATAAAGTGTTTTATTTTCAAACCTTATCAATAGATAGCAGAATGGATCCTTTAGGAAGTGTCTGAACATCTACAAGGACCTTCAATGGAGCCCCAAATGAAGGCGTACATTTGAAAAATGGGTTCGCAACCAGTTGGAACGCGACCAGGTACTTAATATGTCACTTTAATTCCAACACTCCTGTTTAAAGTACATTCAATGAAACGCGGTGAATTCACAAGCATTTGACAATTATTTTGCACGTGAATTATGGGTATGCAATTCATACCAATTACATTAATTTGTGATACAAGGTTGTGAGTCTTCTCGTGCACATTGTCATTAGCAGCGTAATTAACCTTTTCCTTAACAAAGCTGGTCGTGTATAATCGCATTAAGATACATCACCACTATCTAATAATAACAACCGTGCTTTGATGTATGATCTTCAACATGACGGCGCGTCAAATTTTTTGGAAGTAAAAGTTTTTTTTTTTAAACAGTGTGAAAAGAATCGTAATCTACATACTTTATGTCCCTTTGTGGCATGCGATATCTTTATCTGGTAAGACATTAGTCACGAAGAGCTTTCGGAACAAGGGGTTAGAGGTAGATTCACTTTGGCAGTTCGCGATTTAAAGAACGTCGCCCTTAAACGTCGCAGCATTCATACACGGCTAGAGGATCAAAATGACAAAGCTCGTGAAAGAAATAAAACGTACAATAACAGGAACAAAACGATCCATGCACGGATGAACGATAGGCTTAATTGAAGGTCGTATTCATATTCCGGGACGGGTGGTGGAGCAACTGTTCAGCGCACAGAGCTGTGAACCTGGCCCCCTAAAGTTTGATCCCCTACCGTGGCTAAGTGGAGATATATGAACCAGTTCATGCCCCCCCCCTCTCAAAAACTTCCACCAACCTGCAATGCCCCGCGTGGTGAAGTATGCTCAAAACAAACCACGACCGACATGGCAAGGCCGTCATCCAGCAGCGGAATGACAACAGGGGCTTTATATTATATGGATTATTTATATCCTATGATATAATGTAATAAAAACGGGGTTATTGATGTGAGGGGACCACTCTCTTTCAAATAATGAAGCAATAACTCTTGATCCCTTCTTTACTTTTAATACTCCGTTCCAGGAAACTTCGTTGAGCACCCCTCCCTGCTTATATTCGGTGTGTAAATTTAAATCCCATTGGTGAAATAAGACCGGCATCTGCGGGGGTACAAAATCCTCTGTGCCCCGTCTCGCTCCTCCTAATCTCTGTTATGAATGCGCTCTCCAGACGTCAATTGCCAATATCCCTTTTCACGTGAAATGCTCGCGATGATCCATCGTGGCCTTCAAAACGACGACTCCCCCCCCCCCCCCCCGCATTGGACCTTCTTTATATTTCTAATTTGTTCTCCCGCATAAAAAAAATGTATAAGGGTGATGGAGAGCAATGGATGGAGAGTTGGCGGGGGGGGGGGGGGAAGGAGGATGCGGCTGAAGGAAAGGAGATAAAGAGCCGTGGTAGTGGCGGGCTGGGTCGTGGTTGCATGAATGGATGTGTCTATGTGTAGATGGGTCTATGTGTAGATGTGTCTATGTGTAGATGTGTCTGTGTGTAGGTGATGGGTCTATGTGCAAATGATGGGTCTATGTGTAGATGATGTGTCTATGTGTAGATGATGTGTCTATGTGTAGATGGGTCTATGTGTAGATGTGTCTATGTGTAGATGATGTGTCTATATGTAGATGATGTGTCTATGTGTAGATGTGTATATGTGTAGGTGATGTGTCTATGTGTAGATGGGTCTATGTGTAGATGATGGGTCTATGTGTAGATGATGTGTCTATGTGTAGATGATGTGTCTATGTGTAGATGGGTCTATGTGTAGATGTGTCTATGTGTAGATGATGGGTCTATGTGTAGATGATGTGTCTATGTGTAGATGATGTGTCTATGTGTAGATGATGTGTCTATGTGTAGATGGGTCTATGTGTAGATGTGTCTATGTGTAGATGATGTGTCTATGTGTAGATGATGTGTCTATGTGTAGATGTGTCTATGTGTAGGTGATGTGTCTATGTGTAGATGGGTCTATGTGTAGATGATGGGTCTATGTGTAGATGATGTGTCTATGTGTAGATGATGTGTCTATGTGTAGATGATGGGTCTATGTGTAGATGTGTCTATGTGTAGATGATGTGTCTATGTGTAGATGATGTGTCTATGTGTAGATGATGTGTCTATGTGTAGGTGATGTGTCTATGTGTAGATGTGTCTATGTGTAGATGATGGGTCTATGTGTAGGTGATGTGTCTATGTGTAGATGATGTGTCTATGTGTAGGTGATGTGTCTATGTGTAGATGATGGGTCTATGTGTAGATGATGTGTCTATGTGTAGATGATGTGTCTATGTGTAGATGATGGGTCTATGTGTAGATGATGTGTCTATGTGTAGATGATGGGTCTATGTGTAGGTGATGGGTCTATGTGTAGATGATGTGTCTATGTGTAGATGTGTCTATGTGTAGATGATGGGTCTATGTGTAGGTGATGGGTCTATGTGTAGATGATGGGTCTATGTGTAGATGATGTGTCTATGTGTAGATGTGTCTATGTGTAGATGATGGGTCTATGTGTAGGTGATGTGTCTGTGTGTAGATGATGGGTCTATGTGTAGATGATGTGTCTATGTGTAGATGATGTGTCTATGTGTAGATGATGGGTCTATGTGTAGATGTGTCTGTGTGTAGATGATGTGTCTATGTGTAGATGATGTGTCTGTGTGTAGATGATGGGTCTATGTGTAGATGATGTGTCTGTGTGTAGATGATGTGTCTGTGTGTAGATGATGTGTCTATGTGTAGATGTGTCTATGTGTAGATGTGTCTATGTGTAGATGATGGGTCTGTGTAGATGTGTCTGTGTGTAGATAATGTGTCTGTGTGTTGATGATGTGTCTATGTGTAGATGATGGGTCTATGTGTAGATGATGGGTCTATGTGTAGATGATGTGTCTGTGTGTAGATGATGTGTCTATGTGTAGGTGATGTGTCTATGTGTAGATGATGGGTCTATGTGTAGATGATGTGTCTATGTGTAGATGATGTGTCTATGTGTAGATGTGTCTGTGTAGATGTGTCTATGTGTAGGTGATGTGTCTATGTGTAGATGTGTCTATGTGTAGATGTGTCTATGTGTAGGTGATGTGTCTATGTGTAGATGATGGGTCTATGTGTAGACGATGTGTCTATGTGTAGATGATGGGTCTATGTGTAGGTGATGTGTCTATGTGTAGATGTGTCTATGTGTAGATGATGTGTCTATGTGTAGATGTGTCTATGTGTAGATGTGTCTGTGTGTAGATGATGGGTCTATGTGTAGATGATGTGTCTATGTGTAGATGATGGGTCTATGTGTAGACGATGTGTCTATGTGGAGATGATGGGTCTATGTGTAGGTGATGTGTCTATGTGTAGATGATGTGTCTATGTGTAGGTGATGTGTCTATGTGTAGATGATGTGTCTATGTGTAGATGATGGGTCTATGTGTAGATGTGTCTGTGTAGATGGGTCTATGGGCGGGTGGTTGGGTTGTCGGGTGGGTTTCTGGGTAAATCGATGGCCATGTTGATAGGTGGTGGTGGTGGGGGGGTGAAAGAGATTGTGGTTCAGTGGGTTATTATTGTACGGATGGATGGAAGAATTGGTGGTTTGGCGAGTGGATGCGTGGTTAGATGGGTGGACTGTTGGTTGAACGGGTTGGAGGAAAAGTTGGTTTTGTGGATGGCTGTTGCTGGGTGGATGGGTTCAGCCTGCCCGATGCAAACACCGCAGGACCGTCCCGATCAGACAGCCATCAGCGCATGCGTATGCTGGGATTTGAGTAACTGCCTTAATTACCGAGGTCAGAGCACTCGGCGCATCGATTAGGGGCCCCAGCGGGGGAACGGGAAAGAGAGGAATTTAATCCGCGCTCGATCGAGATCATGGCAACGTGTAAACGGCGCGCGCATCCATTGCGCACGGCAGCTTCGTATCTCTCGGAGAGTTTAGAAAATTGGCACCATGAACACCAGAATTTAGCGGTGGCCAAAAACGGCGAAATCTACACGTTGCAATGCACCGGAGGGATAAGTTGTTTGTGGGCGGAGGACACTTGCCTACCAAGTGCTCACCCTTTTTCTACCTAGAACTAATGAGCTAATGTATGTATGTATGATGAACTTCTTTCGCATCGTATGTAGCCAACCGTGCTAATCGGAGGCGTGACTAGCATCCGTTGATACTTGCCATCTCGCTGTACCAAGCTCCATCATTGGTGAAACAGCAGGATTCCTTTTCATGTTTGTTTGCTTGTCAGTTTCCCTGTTCAAACTGCCCAGGCGTGTACCGCTTCGTGTGTTCTAAACAGAAGGATGTTTTACTGCTGTGCTTGGAACATGCATTTTGATCCAGTAGTTTGCTGGTTAAAATGGTGCGGGGTTCAGAATTGAGCACATTTTGCATGCAAGTATGTTGAACTTCTTTTGCACCGTGCGTGACCATACCTCACCACGTGACCATACCTCACCACGTGACCATACCTCACCACGTTTGGCAGTGCGGGTTGGTTGAGCGGGAGGGCCCATGGCTGGTCCAGCTGTCAGCGACATTAGCCACAGTCAGGAATTGAACTCGGTGAGCTGACCGCTGCACCACTGCTCCACTGCCTTGTAAATAAATAAATATATACACAATGCATATGTACCACAGCAACGTGAACATGAATTAATAATGCATGGGGGCATGTATGCACATATTAATACAAGGGGAGGATGCATATGCATCATACATAATACATGGATGGATGGATGCTTTACACAGAAGAGGGTGAGGCATGAACAGCTGCGAAGGCCTTTACACATCCATTGAAACTGCACGCTTATGCATAATATATGCTACATAATATAACACAGGCCTACATACATTAATTCATACACTGTACACATAATGAGGTGATATAAATATGTGTGTAATACACGTGTATGAAAAGTTAATGGTCAGGCAATGACCCGAATATTTTACACAAAAAGTAAGGTCCCCTCGTTTAGCCTAACAGAGCTGTGGGGCATGTGGTGATACTTAGCAAGCACAGATTAATAGGCGATGTATACATTAATATTAATATTCGGCCATTTGTCAACTGCTGGATAAAGACCTCCCCACCCCGTGGTTGTTTTAACCATACTTCCCCACGCGGGTCAGTGCAGGGGTTGGTGCAGGTGCGCGCCGGATAACTTCACGTGTCACTCGCTCCTACTGGTGTTAGCTGTGGCTGGGAATCGAACTGCAGTTGCCGGGTTAAGAGTGCAGTGCGATAGCTACCGTGCTCTCGAAGCGACAAATATGTCGAGACAAATACGTTTGCGTGACACCAGCTTCATATGGGGTTCATCTCAAAACCCAAACATACGGTCATGTCAAGTACTAGGTGGGGGTGGGGTGGGGGGTGCTGCCACGGTCAGTGTAATTGGTCGCCCCACTGGACCTGCAATCCATAGGTGGTCACCGCTTCGATCTCCCATCGCGTGGCATAAAAACCCTACCTTCGATTAGCACGGTTGGTTACGTACGGTGCGAAAGAAGTTCAACATACATACATTTACGAGGCATCAATGGATCAAAGGCAATGTGATTTCCAATGATGACGCAAGGAAAGGCAATGTGATTTCCAATGATGACGCAAGGATAGTATTCTAGCCACGAGCTACAGAGGCATTAAATCAGGGGGACTTGGGTGGCGAGGAACATACAATGGGACCAAACAGAACCCGAGACTCATGGTATGGAGAGTTACATCAGAGCCGGAGAGAGAGAGATGGGAGATAAGTAAGCGCAAGCGCCTTAGCCACCAATCACGAGCGGCTTTCTCCATCAATCGGCGTCAGAAAATGAACTGCGGACTGATCTGCGATTGAGCAGCGGGCACGATGGGACAGAGGAGGAGGAACACCGGTCGCCAGATGTCACGAAGAGACCTGGCACGGCCGCCACACCAATGGTGTCACTCTCTATTGTGTGCCCAGCTACATTGCGGTGTGTGTAATATATCGGACTGGCAGAGGCAGTCAAGGCATAGGTGGAGTTTGACTTCTATATTTGGGGGGTGGGGACAGGGGATCGCTTTGTCCCTCACATTAGGAATCGCAAGTGCATATAATTAATTGTTTTATCTCAATTGTAAACTACTGATAATAAATTAATAAAGGTGTCCAGTTTGGGTGGTGCTTAGCCCCCCCCGTGCCCCCTCCCCCCTGAAAACTCCGCCCATGAGCAGAGGGCACTAAGTTAGTTTTGCAATTTTGCTTCCAGCGATGTATGTTTAAGTTTAGCAGCCTTTAGGCATTCTGGACCAAGGCTTTCCGGCAAACTTAATTTGTTCAAGTGGGCAAACTCTGGACCGTTTCAACTTTCACCGTCTCATCAGCTGTCAGAGCTGTTCAACTGCCTCATGTTGAAAACAAGAGCGATTCATGAACACAGTGGGGGTATATTTAGTGCAAAGCAACGCAATTGTGGGTAATAAATTAACATTACGAGTCCCAGTATTACCGTGTATAAATGCAATATGAAAGAAAAAAAACATTTTAACCAGATATATTCCAGCAGCATATTTGTACAAGTATACTTATGTATCACACTGTTGTAAAACATAATTCATACAAATAATGTATTCATTACTTAAAGGGTTAATATGAAACCCTGCCAAAGCTTGCTCACTCGTCTGCGGTCAGAATGGCCATTACCACACAGAGCTCTGGAGAGCCCCTCTGTTGGGTATTTTGGCCAGAGAGTACCCACATATATACTGCTGCTTGGGCAGAAACGCGAAAATTTAAGACACTTTCCCATTATTTCAACTGCTGTGTCAGGAGATTACACCAGTGACCCCTGGATCGCAAGTCCGGTGTGCTAACCGTTGCGAGCATGACAGCGACCTAACAGATAGTAACTTCCTCGAATTGGAGCCTCTTAACGAAAGGGCTGCAAGAAAGCTGGGGGGTTGTTCTGTTTTGTCCCAGAGAGCAACTTCACATCACAACGACTATAATCTCTCACCAAGTTCCAGGATCAGATATTCGGTTTTTTTGCCTGTAGCGGAAATGGTGTCATGAGCACTGGGAATGGAACCGGCACCACAGCGCGTGAGTACACTCAAACCTGAAGCTCAAGCTCTTGGTGGTGAATTCCTCAAATTAATCACTGCCCTAGTCACATCACTGACACACTGCCTCCATCCATACTCTTGTGCTGCATATAACAGCATGAGAATTGTTCTTCAGAAAGAGCAGGCAAAGATCAGTCGCCAAAGAGCATCTTGAATTCATTCAACCAGTTCTACGTCAACATCCCATCGATACGGAGTGGACCTTTGTGGGTGCAGTCTGGTGTCATCACGATATTCACTCTGCGTGTGTTTTTTTTCCCCCGCACCTTGCAATTTGCGCTCTGCAATTATTTTGAAAACCAATGTATTAACCGGCTGGAGTTTTCTTGATTTTTTGTTTCTTCTGCATTGCCATCAAGAAGCTATTAACAGAGTCCTACAGACAACAGAATGGCAAACCAAAATGTGTAAATATATATTACCTTTAAGACTCTGTGTATACGATAATTGGCTGCGTTTGGGATGCAAGAAACTGAAGCAGCTTGCAAAATAGATAAAGTCCCCGCCCCCCTCCGACATTACTTGGAGAATTACCAAAGATTAAATCCCCCTGCCTTCCGCCCAGCGGTATAAAAATTGGTGCACCAGCGAGGTAGAATGTGGGTATCTTATCCAAGAGATGTGGCCAGCGTATGAAAGTGAGCCAACATATCCATTGTAAGAGGGGACCAATGCAGCTCCCTCGAGTGGAGACAATTCCGCCAGCAGTGGTGTCGGCGGCAAGGCATTGCAGGGCTGCGCCTTTATTAAAAGAGCAGGCGTTTAAAATCCGTGATATGATGTCCAAGAAGAGGCCACTGCATGGGTGCCAGTGTCGGGGTCACTTTAGGTTGAACTTGAAATCCATTTTGCAAATCCTAATGTCGTTAAAAATAAAAACACAACTTTAAAATTATCTGGCCGAGCTGAAAATTCAGGTACAATCTCCAAAGCATTTCGGAAAAACGGATCAAGCAAATGTGCAGTACATTAGAAAATCAGTGTATCTTTAAACCATGTATCTCTAATTTATATTTACACACACATAGACAAAGACCCCCTATATAGCCTGCTGCAGATTGTTGTGCCGAGTGATGTTAACGAGCACCTATGGAGGCCAACATGGCCCATGACGAGGTTGGTTGGTCAACACCACGCCTGGCCACCTTCGTCTCCCTAGCGTGGCAATATTTTACACATCGTACCAGGTACTCATCTAAGGCCGAGTCGACCTAGGGGAGGCCCAGAAACTCGTTCATATAATTGTCACTGTGTGTTGGTGTTGATCGTGAGCGGGAAGATGTATGTGCGCATATATACAGACAAAGATCCCCCCTGTAGCCTTAACAGACTGCTGGGGCAAGTGCTGTTAGCGAGCATCTTGGAGGCTGGCACGGCACACGAGGGGGGGGGGTGGCCAGCACAACGCCCGGCCGCCTTTGTCTCCCCAGTGGCGATGTTTACACACCGCACCAGGTACTCATTTGAAGCTAAGTCGACCTAGGGGTCGCTGGGTTCCTAGCGAATCGCGTTAACCGCAACACCACCTCTCACCGCATATATCCAAACATACACACCCGCGCACGCCATGCTGCGTAGTTATGTTTTACTCATGACCGTGCGTGCGTGCGTGCATGCGTAATCGTGCACACGCGCGCGCCGCTTGTCGCCAAAGGGCTAATACATTTCCTCCAAAGCATTCCGTTTTGCATTGTGGTTTTATAACTCATCATCATCGCGGGCGTCATCATTTCTCGGCGGTAGGATGTTTCCCTTTGGAGCGGCATGCCGCGTGTTGCTCCCTGCACCCTCCCCTGCCGCGTCTGTGCGTGTCTTGGCAGCTTGTGTTATTATCTTGGGCTGATTGTAAAGTTGAGCGTATTTGCAAAGGAATGGTTTTTACCTATAATGAGTATTTCCTGAAATCACAATAAACACCCCGTTGTGGATTGATTTGAATTTAGGAATCGCATAAACCCTTTGCCTTGAGCAAACATAACCCATCCCCTTTTTCACATTTATACATCCGAGTAGATTGCATTTTTACTGCACTTTACATGGTATATTTTTTTCATTGCAAATACTTCAGCAATGAGTTTGCAACTTGAACACCTCAAGGAACATTTTCTGTTTCAGTTTATATTAACGTTAAAGTTAGGCCGTCAAAAAACCCAGCATTTTAATGCCAGCAATTTAGCTCCATATTTGCACGAGCATTTCCAAACATTAACTAAAAAAGTGTTATCCACGGAACAAGGACAAAATCCTGTCTGTGAAAAAAATATTACTTTTCTCAGATATATATTATGTTTCTACACAGAGTGAATGTTGCAGACGAATGCCACTGTGAACCCGGTACTTTATTACACCTAATAAGAGGTCAACATATGAATGACATACCAAATAAAGTATAAAAAAACTATCTTGTGGCATCAATAGACGACTTCGAGAAAAGCGTATTAATTTTTTCGTCAGTTCTGAAACCTTACCAATAACTAGAGATTAATTTTATATTTATTTATTTTGGATATTGGCTTTTCAGATTTTGATGCCAAATTTATTTTATTTTGATATTTTGTCTGGTCATATTTGAATTAATAGATTCTTCATTACTTTAATTTTGGCGTGCATCTTAATCTTGCTGGACAGCCCTTTGAATCAGGAGTGTACGATTATGATTACCCTTCAAAGGTCCTTTATTCTGCAACTAAACGGCCGCACTTATATCAGTGGTGGCTAGGCCAAACAAAAATACATTTAACGCACATTACTCTGCATGACCACTTAATAATATACCACAGAGGGAAAAGGGGATCTAAATTACCCCTTTAGGCAAGGAAATCACAGGAGGGAATGTTCATATGAAGCAAAAACATGAATACTTTTACTCCATTTATTTGATTACCCACAAACTCAGGTGTAATATATATACGGTGCATTAAGAAGGTTTATCTAATTACATTAAGAAAGCAAATGCATTAATTTTCTTATATATACCTTCCAGTTAAATACTACACACTGGTATTTGTTGCATCGTGGCTATATTCAGGCCTACATACAGTAGTGTGGCTATCTCGTTGGAAATAAGTGGTAAGTGATACAGATGTGACTGCATCAAGCTGATAATAACTACGATTTTGCTGCGATTGAAGCGTACTTATGTGCCCCACGGTAGCCAGATGTTGACTCCCTCACATGGGTCGTGGGTTTGAGCCCGACCAGGACGCCTGTATATTTGAAAATTTGCATGTTCTCCCCGTGGTCGTGTGGATTTTTCTCAAAGTCCTCCGGTCTTTCCCTCCACATTTAGAAACGTGCGTTTAGATTACAGTATTTGGCTGCTATACTTGTCCACTAGATGAGCCACTTCGTTGAGCTATCGTTTGTGACCAGGTCGCTTCTGTAGTAGAGCTGCATAGCTCAGTGGGCCATACCTGGTAAAATAAATAAAAAAATAGTTTAATCGTTTTAACTTCTTCATAAAATGCAGGCTCCTGTGGACACCCTGACAGTGTGTTCAAGAGTAATCACGTGCCGATTCATTTATACATCGCTAGCATCTGCCAAAAGTAGCCCGCTGCTGGATGAAGGCTCTGCACATCCTTTTGCCACTCGTCGCGGTCTTGCAATTCAAACATCCGTTTCGCTTCTGCACATGATCTGGTGCCATCGCTCCATCTCCATAGTGAGTGTTCTTTTGGATGTTCCAAATTTTGGCTGCCATTCAACCACCAGCTTCGTCCATTGGCCATCATCCATTTTGAGCGTTGTGTTCTGCCCGAGCCCACTCAACTTTCCTGAATGGGCACCATGAAGTGTACCTCGATCTGTCTCCCAGTGTGTGTCCAGAGAAATCGACTCTCTGCATGCTTATTTGTGCATCATCTTTAGCTTTTGTTCAATTGCCTCTGCATTGTTAATGTTTCCACACCGTGTGTTATCGTGGGCACGATGCACCGATTGAAAATGTTCCCTCGCGAGTAATTTCTCCCACTTGTGCAATCATTTTGATCCAGATCTGCCTTCAGTAACTGAAAAGATGCAACTTTGCTGTGTTTTCCAGCTGTGCCCTTCAATCAGTTTTTGGTTGTTTTGCTCGTAATTATCTTTACTACCAAATTATTTTTCACCGCCTGCTTTGTCGAGTGCTCGCTATCAATTCGTGCACATTGTTATCGGCGAGTCTGAGATGGTTCATACGTCACGTCTTCATATGTGCCAACCTAATTTTGGAGAATAACACCTCGCTGTTGCTGTGAATAACCTTGACGAGAGCGTATACCCTTCACAAATTTCTCTTTTGATTTGCATTTTTATCTTTTACACGTAATCTTGTAATAACCTGCTGTTCAGCACACCTGTGCTGGTGAGAGGGGCCTGCTGTTCAACACACCCGTGCTGGTGAGAGGGGCATGCTGTTCATCACATCCGTGTTGGTGAGAGAGGCCTGCTGTTCAGCACACCCGTGCTGGTGAGAGAGGCCTGCTGTTCAGCACACCCGTGTTGAGGGGCCTACTGTTCAGCACACCCGTGCTGGTGAGAGGGGCCTGCTGTTCAACACACCCGTGCTGGTGAGAGGGGCCTGCTGTTCAGCACACCCGTGCAGGTGAGAGAGGCCTACTGTTCATCACACCCGTGTTGGTGAGAGGGGCCTGCTG
This sequence comes from Petromyzon marinus, assembly GCF_048934315.1. Taxonomy (NCBI): domain Eukaryota; kingdom Metazoa; phylum Chordata; class Hyperoartia; order Petromyzontiformes; family Petromyzontidae; genus Petromyzon; species Petromyzon marinus. The sequence continues at coordinate 4,428,439 of NC_133691.1, read as the reverse complement.
TTCACCACTCCCGTGCTGGTGAGAGAGGCCTACTGTTCATCACACCCGTGCTGGTGAGAGGGGCCTGCTGTTCAACACACCAGTGCTGGTGAGAGAGTCCTGCTGTTCAGCATACCCGTGCTGGTGCGAAGATGGCGCCGATGATGGTAGCCTCAGCCGGTCGGTGCGCCCTGTTTTGTCTTGTTTTGTCTGTCAATTCAGTGTTTTGCCAAGATTTTCGGAGTTCTCTAACAAGAGACGAACTTTTAAATATCAGGGAAACAACTCCTGTGGATTTAATTCCTACTTTTCTGCTTCCAGCGGCAGAATTAGTAGGCATTCTAGTCAATGCCGCGCTAGGCTTTGCTCAAGCAGCGAAACGCCGCCCAAGGAGTAAACGGTCGGGGGCTCTAGTACGGCTACGCAGACGCGGGATCCGAACAGTGCTTCCGAGCTTTTTCCTCTCCAACGTACGTTCACTGTACAACAAAATGGATGAACTTCAGCTACTGATGGTAAAAAACAAAGACTTTCTTTCAGCTTCTGTTTTGTGCTTCACGGAAACATGGCTGTGTGATTTGATTCCTGACACTTCGCTACAACTAGCAGGATTCCATCTTGTAAGATCGGATCGTGACATAGCACTCTCCGGCAAGACGAAAGGCGGTGGTATTTGTTTTTACATTAACAGTGGCTGGTGTGTAGATGTCACAGTGATTCTGCAACATTGTTCTCCACTCCTTGAATCAATTTTTATAACCTGTAAACCGTTTTACTCGCCTCGCGAGTTCGCGTTGCTCATTTTGGTCGGAGTTTATTTGCCGCCTTGTCCTCAGGTTAAAGAGGCCCAACGCATGCTCGCCGATCAGATTCTGAGTGTGGAGCGAGCAAATCCAGATTCGTTGGTTATCGTACTTGGCGACTTTAACAAAGGTAATCTCAGCCACGAACTCCCCAAATACATACAATTCATTAAATGCGCAACCAGAGAAGGGAACACTCTGGATCACTGCTACACTACAGTCAGTAGAGCCTACCACGCCGTCCCCCGAGCAGCACTAGGACACTCTGACCATGCCATGGTCCACCTGATTCCTGCATACAGGCAGAAACTAAATCTCTGTAAACCTGCTGTGAGGACATCTAAACAGTGGACCAGTGAGGCTGTGGAAGATTTGCGGGCGTGCTTAGACTGTACTGACTGGGATATGTTCACGACTGCTACCAATAGTCTGGATGAACTCACAGAGGCTGTGACGTCCTACATCAGCTTCTGTGAGGACTGCTGTATCCCAACACGTACCAGGGTGAACTTTAACAACAATAATAGCCCTGGTTCTCAGCAAAGCTCAGAAGGTTGAGGTTGGAGAAGGAGGAAGCGTTTAGGAGTGGGGATAGAGACAGATTCAAGGAGTCGAAGAACAGGTTTAGCAAAGCGGTGAGAGAGGCTAAACGACTGGAGAGGGCTCAGGCAGATCACCAACTACAAACCCAGAGCCCCCCACACCACTAACGACTCCCGCCTAGCCAACGACCTGAACGAGTTCTACTGTAGATTTGAAAGACAATTGGACTGTCCTGAACCACCCCTTCCCACCCAAGAGGCCCCACCCCCCACCCATACTACAGAGACGATTATCTCCTTTCAGGAGGGAGAAGTTAATAGACTTTTCAAGAAGCAGAATCCACGCAAAGCAGCTGGGCCGGACTCTGTCTCTCCAGCAACCCTCAGGCACTGCGCTGACCAGCTGTCTCCGGTGTTCACCCACATCTTTAACACCTCCCTGGAGACATGCCATGTACCAGCCTGTCTCAAGTCCTCCACCATCATCCCTGTGCCCAAAAAGCTAAGGCCAACAGGACTAAATGATTACAGACCGGTCGCCCTAACATCTGTGGTAATGAAGTCTTTTGAGCGCCTGGTCCTGGCACACCTCAAAGCCATCACAGACCCTCTCCTGGACCCCCTTCAGTTTGCCTACAGAGCCAACAGGTCTGTGGACGACGCAGTTAGCATGGCCCTCCACTTCACCCTACAGCATCTGGACGCCCCAGCATCCTACGCCAGGATCCTGTTTGTGGACTTCAGCTCTGCCTTCAACACCATCATCCTTGCCCTGCTTCAGGAGAAGCTCTTCCAGCTGAACGTGCCCTACACCACCTGTAAATGGATCACAGACTTCCTGTCTGACAGGAAGCAGTGCGTTAAGCTGGGAACACAAATCTCTTACTCCAGGTCCATCAGCACCGGAACTCCTCAGGGCTGCGTCCTTTCCCCACTGCCCTTCTCCCTGTATACCAACAGCTGCACCTCCAATCATCTGTCCGTCAAACTCTTGAAGTTTGCGGACGACACCACCCTCATTGGGCTGATCTCTGGTGGGGATGAGTCTGACTATAGGTGGGAAGCTGACAACCTGGTGACCTGGTGTAGCCAGAACAACTTAGAGCTAAATGCTCTAAAGACAGTTGAGATGGTTGTGGGCTTCAGGAAGAATACAGCCCCCCTCACCCCCATCACCCTGTTAGACTCCCCAGTCAAAATTGTAGAGTCCTTCCGCTTCCTGGGCACTATTCTCTCCCGGGACCTCAAGTGGGAACTGAACATCAGCTCCCTCACCAAGAGAGCTCAACAGAGGATGTACTTTCTACGGCAGCTGAATAAATTCAACCTGCCAAAGACAATGATGGTGCAATTCTATACAGCGATCATTGAATCCATCCTCACCTCCTCCATAACCGTCTGGTACGCTGCTGCCACTGCCAAGGACAAGAGCAGACTGCAGCGTATCATCCACACTGCTGAGAAGGTAATTGCCTGCAATCTACCAACCCTTGAGAACCTGCACACGACAAGGACCATGAGGCGAGCGAGGAAGATTATGGCCGATTCCTCCCACCCTGGACACTCTCTGTTTCAGCTACTCCCCTCCGGCAGAAGGCTTCGGTCCATCAGGACCAAAACCTCACGCCATAAAAACAGTTTCTTCCCATCTGCTGCTGGCCTGTTAAACAAGGCCAAGGGCTTACACTGATTTTAACATTTTATCTACATAATGACACCTTGCCGATATTAACTATGTTAACCTATTTGTATTTTTTATTTTTAAATTATATCTTAAAGCTATTTTATATTCGATATTTTTTCAATTTTATATACTTCAGCCCCTTGGTGTTAGTTAGACTTTTAACCCTTATTATTATAGTAAGACTTGTTTAAAACTTATTTAAGATTTTAGATTCCTATATCTTGAATGTATGCACTATCCTGCCAAAGTAAATTCCGTGTCGGTGTGAACTTTCATGGCGAATAAAACCCTTTCTGATTCTGATTTCTGATTCTAACCGTTCCTTCTTTAGTCATGCTTTTGATAATTTCGATATTTTATTTCTTATTAAGGCATTGGGCATATATGTGTGTACAGGACATCCATAAAGGGTGTCCATATCATCCATTATTGAATAATTATAATGAAAGAGAATGAGACCTACTGGGTTCAAATGTTGGCAGACATATTCCTCACATACTTACGCTTTCTAAACAACAACAACAACAAAAAGGCCTTAGATTATCTACAAGCGCAACGCAACAGAAACTTTTGAAACAATCACACCGAGACTCAAATGTCGAGACGATGCGCGTCGCTAACGACGGATGGATATTCGCGCTTACCAATCGTGCGTGTGGGAGTAGCTGATCGACCTAGCAGCTCAAAACGCCGTCCTAATTTTCATTCTTTGGTAATGGATAATACCTGCATGGACAAACGCTGCGATATCCTTCGACCGAGATTGCCAGGCGACAAAAAGAAAGCTCCCGAGACTGACCTCTCACGCCATGCGGCGGGGGGGGGGGTTATCTCTTTTCTTCCTCAATAAAACTTGTGAGATGTCCCCACTCGCGTTGCCATGGCACGAACACGCCCAGATGCGTTGCGTGAACTCTACCTAATGAGACGGGGCATCAGCTGGGGCCAGTGCCTGTCAAGAGACGAGGTTCGCAAAACCCATCGCATCCCCCCCCCCCCAACCAAACCTCCTGCAGCCCCCCGCAGCCAACAACAACCTCATGTCTGTTTACACCCCCCCCCCCCCCCCGTGCCCACAAACCCAGCCAACCCTGGTGTCATCGTTCCCGACAGCTGCAACAAAAAATATTCTTTTGCATTTGCCTCCGAGGAGCCAGAGGTATTATTATTATATTTATATATATTTTTTGCACTTTTATTATTCGAGATGCACGGCAACGGTTAGGTTTGTTATATTTATTGGGGAAAGTACGTGCAGATCTGCGCCCGATAGCCCGCGGTCTGCATTCGTACGGTCGGGCAAATGAGCGAAAACCCGCGTTATAGTTGTCAATTAAGGGTAAAGGTGAAGCCCTACATTTCTTTACCCACACCACAATGGTGGAAAGGCCTCGACTGCTTTAGCAAGATAGTCACGTCTTCCAAGAGGCGGGAGTACCCAGTTTACTCCTCCATACGTGACATTCGGGTCGACCAACTCTTCCTGTATCAATTCAAAAAGATTGCTCCTGAATTTAGTGAGTTTTCAAGGGTGGTAATGTTGTACTAAAATGTTGTCAAACCTGCAGTTGTAACCAATGTGAAGAATATCGATAAACGCATTGTACAGTTATTGCAAATTTATGTTGGTTTAACGTAATGACGTATTAATCCACGGACTTTTGTCAATCCACTGCTGGATGAATGCATTTTACCATCCCATCAGCCACAAGGGGGTTGGTTGACTATACTTCACCATGCTGGTCAGCGTGGATGATTGAAGTTGTGCTGAGAACGGGTTCCAGCATCGCTTGCTACTGCTGTAAGTAAACACTGTCTCCAATTTGAGTGGTCACCATCTGCAATGGTACCGACAGTGGTATTGTATCCCAAATGCAATATTGACCAGCAAGGAAAGAACCAACTGCTCTCCATGTACCCGCACAATAACCATTAAATTATCTTTCGGAATAGCTGAATAATTTATACGAAATCACTTCTCCGTTCATTAACCATCAGGGAATATTGTGTTAATGCATTATAGTTATGATTGGACTGAATGCACTTTTTCTCTCTCTCTCTTTTAAACCAATAAGGTTATCCTTGGATGATCACAATAATACTAAACCGAAACAGACAAAAAATATTACGACTTATAATCACGTGTGAATCTCTCTTTGCAATATAGAGCCTATGAAGAGTCACACGGAGGGGGGTGGCATTTTCCCTAAGCAGATGGCATTTGGTGACCACTTTGAGACAACGTGGAAAAGTTACAAAACTTGGATTCATCACTCAAGAGTGAAGCGAAAATTAATTGAATAAATACGGATGGATCTGGCCATCGCGCGCACACGCGCGCAAAGAGAAAGATCCCCCCTATTTCCTTCTAACAGACTGCTGGGGCAAGAGTGATATTAGCGAAGCACCTACGAAGGCTGAAACGGCACACGCGGGGGTGGGTGGCCAAAAACCACGCCGGACTGCCTCCGTCTCCCCAGTGGCGATGTTTTCACACACCGCACCGGGTACTCATTTGAGGCTGAATCGACCTAGGGGGAGGCCCTGGACAGGTTCAGATAATCGTCACCGGTGTTGGCCGTGAGCGGAAATAGAACTCGGGTCACCGGGTTCGTAGCGCAGCGCAGCGCTAAGCGCCGCACTGCCGCTACTCCCAATCGCGCGGGCACGTGAACACGCGCACGCGCACGCGCCTGCACGCACGCGCCTTCATCTCACCCACCACGCACCCGCCTTCATCTCACCCACCACGCACCCACAGCAGACCCTCCGCGCGCGCCTGCCACTGATATTGCGTTCATGCATTTCCGAGGCCCTCCATCAATCTCACTTGTCGAGGGAGCTCGCATCGATTTTCTTGTGTTTGGTTTTTTTTGTTCTTCTTTCCACCTCTTTTGGTGTTTTATAAGCCGGCGGTGTGCTGGAGTAAAGGTTGTGCAGCCTGAATTTCGTTTTGCGGTTGTATGCAAGAATTGTGCCCGTGTGTGTTTGTGTGCCCTGATGAGAACGTCACCGTCCGGTGCCACGTTTAATTCGTATTACAATTCAGGGCTCTTTGTTTTTGTCAAGTAAGTATCCATTAATGATTCGTGGACTTTTGCAAAAAACTGACCGGGATAACTCGTGACCCAGGTTTAATTACTGGGTTTTTTTTTTAGCAGCGAGATAGTTTAGTTCAGTTTAATAGAGTTAGTTTGATAGAGTTAGTTTGATAGAGTTAGTTTGATGCATATTTCATCACAGAAATCATTATCTGAAAGAAGCCTCGTAGGTAACAAGGCTTATGATAATTATTTAGTTTTTTTGCGACAATGATGTTCAATTCCAATAAAGAAATGGCGCGGTGGAGTAGGTTGATGTGCAGCAGCTAGTTGGCCTATTACATTGTGGAGGTGGTTTGGCAAGGCCTCCATCCAGCAGTGGATTGACCAAAGCGGATGATGTTGAACGCTTAATAATTGTACTTTTATATATAGTCTCCTTTTATTGTAACACTTTTCAAATTGTGTTTTCTACATTTTGTCGACACAATAAAATTCGCTTGCTGTTTTCTGTAAGGAACTACACGATCCCTGGTCTCTATTGTCAGACATGGCCTTTTGAATTGAGTCTCACCAGGATATACATTATATCCATCTGTATTTCTATTACGGGTGTGCTATGGAACTTAGGGTAGATATAGTGCTACCTGACGTCTATTCTCTCAGTGGAATTCCAAGCATGTAACTCTCCCGCGCAACTTTGCGCATTTTTCAGCCCGAGTTACATTTTCTTTGATATTGGCCCTTGTTTTTTTTTCCATCGACATTAACAACGTGGATCAGAAAACAAACGCGGGTCAGAGGCACCGCATGGATCTCCAAAAGCGAAGTTGGCTAGCGCAGGACACGTCTGCTCGAGGAGATGACGGCCGTCGGTCGGAACGGACAAATGTAGCGGCGGCGTTGCACGTCTGAGAAAACCACCACCCTGGAGATGGAGAAAGTAGCACGGCTCACGTGCAGGAGCAGAGCAGATTGTCGCATCACACGACCACGACAGATGGTGACAGCCTGCGGAGGCCTTCAAACAGCAGCGGATAAATCATGACCGTCGATGGTGGACTATGCTAAACTTATTGCACGAAGCATAGTATTCGAGACGTGAATAATGGCACCGGGGTAATGATATTCCATTATATATGTGTACATATTAAAATATAATTGCGTTGTGTCACGCTTGCAACCAATGCATTAGGTCATTCTGGATGCAGCATTGTGCACACACTATATATGCACAACAACATGACAGTAATGTGCACGCGCACACACACACACATAGTGCACGGCGCTTTCATGTTTAATTTCTACTGGAGGTAAGACACTGGAGAGATGCTTGCATTAGGGCTATAGTGCAAACACGTGCTAACTTAATATATAATATAAACCCACACTTATGCCCACAGGGAGCGAATGCTTCATCTTGGCCCGTTCAATAGCCACAGAGATAACCCGGTTTGAGCGAGGCTGGTATGTCATAAAGCAGCTGGCAGGAATGCAATATAGACGAAGACAGCGTCAAATGGCACAAAACGCGCTTCTGGCCTTTTAAAATAATAAAATAAAGATTAACTGACTTTTCCGTGACATTTCCCTTTTTTTTTTACCCCTCCCGGGGTAGAAGCATTCGCTTCAAAATTGTATTGCTCCATCATTTCAGCGTGTACACAAATGTGCATATCGAACACACGCATGTTGCTCGGGTTTTTTCCGACAAGCTCGCGATGTCACGTGAAATGTACCGTGCAGGTGCGGCGCTTATCTCCCGTATTGTAGATAAATAATTTGCCATAATTGCCATCAAAGACAACGACAAAGATGCCCCCCCCCCCGCCCGCCCGCATATAGCCTTAACAGACTGTTGGGGCAAGTGCTGTTAGCGAGCACCTGTGAAGACCGGCACGGCACACGAAGGGGATGGTTTGTTTGCCAGCACCATGCCCGGCCGCCTTTGCCTCCCCAGTGGCGATGTTTAAACATTGCACCAGGTACTAATTTAAGGCTGAGTCGACCTAGACAAGGCCCAGGACCAGCTCAGATATTCGTCACTGGCCGGTTTCGTAGTGCAGCGTGCTAACCGCGACACTACCGCGCCTCACATAGTAATCACCATCACCACCATGATCACCTTCGTTGAACATCAGGTGGCAGCCCAGTAAGATAACAAGTCTTTGTTGCAAGCCATCTCGCGAACAATGTAACAGGGGAGAACGTACAAATAATAAAAGGACGTTGAAAATAGTAAAAAAACAATCTAAAGGTTATCAAATTAAAATCCACAAAAATCACTAAACGATCGTAAAAAATAAAAAAATAAAATGAAATATTAATTCATGGTATTTATGTATGTATTTTTTTCTAAATTTACAAGGAGAAAGAGTATACTGCGCATTTATGAAATTGTGGGGGGGGGGGGGGGGGAGCATTAAAGTGATAATGCCACGGTATAACTCTAACGGAGGCCTTTGTTAAGGAACCTGGTAAAAAAAATCCTGAATGGGAAATAAATGTCAACATTTCAGCTCAGAAAATGAGTGTGGATTTGAGAAAGGCCTCTTAGCTGAAACATTATCCTCACGTCCCATTTACAACACACTGCCATCTTTTTTTTTCTCCTCATAAAATATCATTCATTAATCATCGAAGTTATTCATCTGCATATGCTCTGCGAAGCAACAGCGATTTATTTGAATCACAAATTTGTATAATTCTGCTTGGAGTTGCCATTCATTCTCTTAACACAATGCTTAGTGCTCATTATTTTTGAATGAGTGGCGAGTGCCACGTGAGACTAAACGGCGAGGAATTCACCTCTTTTCTTGACTCGCTTACCAGAATGAGCCCTCCCTGTCAAGCGTGCGAGACGCAGGCTACCAATCAGTGTGCATTTCTCAGATGGGGGCATTTAGCCAGACCATCATGGCCTGAGGTTGTGGTCAAATTTGTGTGGGCAATAGTGTCAAATTCCTCACTCATACTTCATTGAGCTATCAGCCTAGAAATGGCGTATCAGTACCACTGAAGATGGCAAATGCTACTAATGATTTTCGTTAAGCATTGTATCTCTAGATCATGAATATTGATGATAGTAAGGCCACCGTCGTAGCATTTTATTAGATAAATGTTCTTAATAATGGTACCATCGTGTATTTGATAGGGAGAAATACATTTTTTTATATTAAACATCTAAAGAACATTAAATAAACATACCGTATATGCAACATATTTCCGTCCATGGTGCATACTGTCCATGGTGGATACTGGTAGCAATTGCCACGCAATTTTGGTACCAGCAAACTCCCTTGGCTCATGGGCAATTGAGCAAATGAACAGGCTTCGTGCAGACAAATGAAACCGCTGTGTGTGATTAGATGATTGCAGTATAGAGTCATACACAATCAATTTAATGTATTAATAAATATCCACACTCCCCCATCCTCGGGGCAAGAACCAACATCCACCTCTGAACAATAAAAATTGCCACGAAAGAGTTAATGCAGTGCATGCAGCATATATGGTACCAGGCTTAACACAGATATGTTCATTGACATCGCAGTCCACTCCAATGCACTCTTCCCGCATTTGAAAATAAAGTCAGTCATCAACATATGCGAAGTTTTAAATACTGATGAGAGAAAATTGAACCAATAGTGACTGGGATTGAAACGTACCGTAAGCACTAATAACTAGAGGCGTTTTTTTCTAACCACTAAAATTGTAAGTATATAACTGCTATCACAGCACATTAACCTGCTTGATGAATGATTAAAAAAAAAACTTACAGCCCTACATTATTGCTAAACAAAATAAAGTTTTACTACTTCTTACTACAAAAAATCCCACACTGCGTGGAGTTGGTTGCTCAGATTTTGCTCTCTCCTCATACTTCTCATCTGCATCTCTTCTCGACTCACTCACAGGCCCAGTCCGCGTAGCTAGTCCCCCTACATACTCCCACCTCACACTCGGCATCCATCTGCTCCTTCTGCCCTGACCATCTCCATTGCCATTCTAGTATATGGGTTTCTGGTGTGAGTCTACGGATCCCTGTGCGAGTTTATAGGTCTCTATGTGAGTCCATGGGTCTCTATGTGAGTCTATGGGTCTCAGTGGGAACTATGGGTTTCTATGCGAGTTTATGGGTCTCTGTGCGAGTCTGTGGGTCTCTATGTGAGTATGTGGGTCTCCATGTAAGTCCATGGGTTTCTATGCAAGTATGGGTCTCTATTTGAGTCTGTGGGTCTTTGTGCGAGTCGATGGGTCTCTCATCTTCATACCCTTTAAATTCGTTCGTATTAGTCTCTTCTCATCACGTGCCTTGACCATCTAATTTTAGACTGAAAAGAGATAGGCATTAACCTTCAGCTACAAACAGTGAAAGTGTTTTAACTTTCAAAATGTACACTGCGTCGCTACCCACACGATGGCCATACGATGTGATATTTAAAGCAATCTCGGGCCATTAGGAGATGCAGAGAAATTCATCCCTCTTAACAAAATGCCTGCGGCAAAGCCTGCATTACCCAGCGATTAGCAAAGCTTGGCTGCTCGCAGAGTTTTAATTAGACAATATTTAACTTGAAAGCCGTGGCTTCGCTCCCTTTTTGCCTGCAGTCTCTGGCTTTTGGTGCGGGAGGCATGTGTGAACACAAGCTCCGCAGGGAACACTTCAAGATAACTGCAAAGTGCAGTTATTATAAATGTTTTTGAATTCCACAGCCAGGCTCCACGCGTACGAATCTAAGTGGTGCAGGGGCGAAGTGTATCCCTGTCACTGTACATTTCAGATGCTCAGTTTAACACGTGGGCATTCGCGACCAATATCACCCCGAAAGGAGGTCTTTGGGTTAGATTTGCGTAAATATAAATACGTCGTTAAACCCGCCACCAATTGGCAGTGTCGGGTGGTGGCGGGTTTTTGTGACGCATTTATATTTATGCGATCTCACCCAAAAAAAAAAACCTTTATTATGGATGATATTGGTCGCGAAACCCTACGTGTTAAATTGATGACGATGGTAACATGGTAACGTTAGCGTGTTCTGCACAGACTATAACACAACACAATTGTACACGTGTGTGTATATTTATCTTACATGGTGTGTACGGTCCAATTCTGTGGCAAATGCATTACAAGAACAACTACGACCCCGCGTGCTATGTCGGACATTGTTGACACTGGGTCGTTATCTGATGCACCGCTCTGCTGTGTAAGAATATGCAGCAATTATAAAGGCACCTTCTAATGATGCTTATTTTCAATGTTGTGATTATCAGGTTGTGTCCTGTGCTGTAATTCCGTGACCATTGCACCAAACAACTGCCTCTAGAAGTACTGCACATATCTGTCCAACGTGGGTTTGTTTTTTTCGTGTGAGCTTAAAATCAGCAGTAAAGGCGCAATACAAATTCTCAGGCATTTGCAGATCCCCCTGACAACCCATTCTAAACACCACGGCAACACCTCAAAGTGGTTAAACACGAGAGTGATTACTTAAAATAGCATCACTGGTCCAAATACACGCGACTATGAATCACCACGTCCATCGGTCCATGCTCGGTGAAGGATGTCTCGACAATTGTGCCACGCAAATAGCCAGCCACAGGATTACCATCGCTGCCAAGTGACGAGGAGAGGCGACGTCATTATTCGCACGCAAGCACTGCCTTTGCCAAATCATCGCACACATCTGGCCCAAATGAAACGTGGAGATGCGGCAGACCCTCCCTCGTGTGTCCCATTGCCAGAACTGTACACATCAAAACGCACTTAACAGCCCACATTGAAGTGTGGTCACAGAGCCGGTGCCTTGAGCTACCATCAGGTTCCATTCTGTCAAATTCTTGCGCGTGGCAATATGTTCAGGAGATGAATGCCAATGTCGAAGTCTGCTTGTCACGAGAGGGCTTCAGGAGAGAGTTCGTTGTAGTTGTTTCTCTTGCTCCATCGAAGGCGCACAGATTCTAGTGGTTTACTATATCGTACATAATTGGATTTGTATAGCCACAGTCCCACTGTGAAGAAGATGTGCACATCGGTCTGTTGATGTTCTGTTGTGCTTGATGGTTACACAAATGTGTTCGAAGCCAGAAGATGTGTTGTTTGTATCTCCATGGAGGTGTTTATTCTAGACATCCGCGCTGTTCGACCTCAGGTATAATTGCCGCATTAATGTGCAAGTGGAGTAAATATATTCCAAGTGCAACACTGACAACTTGTATCATTATTTTTAAGCGTCCTATACGAAACATTGCACTGACCCCAACACACACACACACATCTGTACGTGGTACACACACTCATTGACAAACAAATACAATATTTCCGTATGCATCCTTAATAGATTAACAGGGCAAGTGATGTGAGCGAATGTCTATGAAGGCCGACGCAGCGCACGAGGGGATGGTGTGGCCAGAACTCGTGCTTGCAGGACACCTTTATGTTTCCCAAAGAGAACACGTGACACGATACTCCAGGTACTCACTGAAGGCTGAGTCAATTTAGAAGAGGCTCAGGAGGAGATCAGATTCCATGCACCGCTGACATTAGCCATTGCAGTGACGAGCATTCGGGTCGCCGGGTCTGCATTGCACAGTGTGCCAACCACTGCACCACCGTTCGCTGCCAAAAGACAAAGACAGACTGTGAAGACCGGCACGGTGGCACACGAAGGGGTGGGTGGCCAGCACCACGCCCGGTCGCCTTTGTCTCCCTAGTGGCGATGTTTATGCATCACACTCGGTACTAATGAGCCCCAGTAGACCTAGGAGAGGCCCAGGACCAGTTTAGATAATCGTCAACTGATGTTGGCAACGAGCGGGAATCGAACTGGGGGTCTCCGGATGGTAATGCAGCGTGCTAACCCGCTTCACTACAGCTTCCGTACAACTCGTTCACACACGCGCGCACATACGCACACATTAACGCATGCGTGAATGCACACGCACGGTGCAAAGCCATTGCTTATCTAATAAGAATAATGTTGCCACTGATGCATTGACATTAACCCTGGTGCACGCGTCCCTTGCTCTCTCGAGCACGGTGGCCGGCGCATCATTGGGACATGGCTTGCAGGCACACACCTCGCGGCGTGAAGGCCACCCAGGGTGCAGACCCCCCCCCCGCCCCTCGCGGAGACAAATCTCCTCGACTCACTCCTCTACCGTGACCCCCCTCCTCCCCCCAATGCCGTCTGCTCCCCACGTCCCCTTTATGTACAGGGGTGGCCCAAAAAGTGAGGGCACGTCGGAGATTGTTTCATTTATTTTAATACCGGCGTTGAAACGTTTTGTTTATTCTTTAAGTTAACGTTGGACTGCGTCTCCGATTAGCACAGTTGGCTAAGTACGGTGCAAAACATTATTTTAAAAAAAATATCAAATTTTCTTTTTATTCAGATGACATTTAAACGTGGAATTAGCTGTAATTGAGACCAGAAAAGTATGTCCTACTGGACATCTGTGAAAAAGCTTCACCGCTCATGGGATTCCTCCAGGATAAAATCATTAATAAATAATGCTGATTCTGATCATTGATGAATGCTCAAATATTACACCTGTCATGTAAAAAAAAATAAGCAAGTCCTAAATTCATATTCTTGGTTCTTTCGGTAAAGTCACGTAGAAAGGAAACAATAAAATAATAAAAATATAAAACAATAAAATTATCACGACGTTTCGACTGCAACACAAGCAATCATCATCAGGTGTGAAAACCACAGCAAGAAAATTTGGTTTTCACACCTGATGATGATTGCTGGTGTTGCGGTCGAAACGTCGTGAGAATTTCATTGTTTTACATTTTTATTATTTTATTGTTTCCCTTCTACGTGACTTTACCGAAAGAACCAAGAATATGAATCCCTGCAGTCACGAAAGCTTTAAATCAAAAGTCCTAAATTCGTTTAAAAAGATAATTCATGCATTATGCACGAATGTTAACGATTGTCCGATTGAACATTTGTTAAAATAACCCTATGTGTCCTGACTTTTCGGCCACCCTGGATAAATAAATGCGTTCACCCCCCCACTCTCACAGACCCGCCCCTTCTCCTTGCAATACTAAGAGATGTAATCTGTGATCAGTGTTCGGATTGCCTACTCAGACTGACTGGTGGGAGCCCGAACTCCGTTGTTAGGGTGACACTGGGTATCATATTGAGTTCAGCTGGGGCTAATTACAACACAATTACTTTATTATATAATTTGTATTAAATTATTATTATTGGCGGGAAGATAGCGTAGTAGTAACAGTTGTGACTCACAGCAAGAAGGGCCTGGCTGGGTTCGATTGGTGACCAGCGCGCCTTTCTGTGTGGAGTTTGTATGTCCCGACCCTCTGTTTTGAATGGGGTTTCCTGCAGGTCATTCAATTTCCTCCCATAGCTAAAAGAAACAAAACCCATATTGTACAATGCAACAGATATTGACCAAATGCTTTAACAAAAGATCCCTGCAAAAATCACTCGAATGGGATAACAGACAGCGGACATTTCGCCCCGACTGTGAAAACTTGACAGGATTCTCTCCGATTTAAAACTATCGTTTGGCTTTGTGAGGCTTTCCTGAGTACACAAGAAGAAAAATAATACATTCATAGGTGCAAAGCAGAATAATTCATTGAGTTACTATAAAGTAAAAGTCCACATCTTTGGCTTAAAACTTGCAGCATAAACACAACAGGATTGGCTGGGTTAGACCACAATTATTTAATTTCATTAGCCCACGGCTGTTTTACAACGTCCAGCGGCAGGAAAAGTCGGATTTTACTTGAACGCAAACAGGTGCGGTCGTTACATTTCTAACAACAGTAGAGTCAGCCTGCAGTGCGAATGGACTAGTGGCCACGGGAGGTAATGACAGGGGAGTCAGCCTGCAGTGTGAATGGACTGGTGGCTGCAGGAATGATTGAGAAGAGGAGCGTGGCCAGGTGACGGAAGAGGACGGTTGAGTCTGACGGTAGAGCGAGCGGTCTAGAACCAGTGAGGAAGGTTCGGGAATGGGGGCGTGGCCTCGGACCGTATATAAGGGAGACGCGTGGGAGACTCGGGGCTGTTGCAGTGCGGGTCTCCGCCAGTTCGAGTGTGAGCACGTGGCTCCTTAATAAAAATAAACCATCTCAAAACAAGTGCGTCCAAGTCGTCATGACACATTTAAACGCAATTCACCTCTGTGGGAGAAAAAAAATCTCAATAACTAGGGACAATTTGAAGGAAAAACACAAGCCTCGCTTGTATCCATCTGTGCCAGTTAGGCTGCCCTATTGCTCCCCTCCTTCTCCGGCACTCTCAACATTATGACGAGCGCATGACAACGTGTTATTTTCCTTAATCGAGCCGCCCAATTTAAAAACAAAACAGATATTTCCTGCATTGAGACCTTTCACATGACAAAAAAAATCATCTATGAACTTTCGGCAAGAGCGCAATTGCCCGTGTCAGCGTCTCCTTGGGAAGCACGTGGCACTCTGTGGCAGAGGAAGGAAAGGCTTGGCGTGGCTGCGCTGAGCAATCGTGTTGCTGCAAGAAAAACAAGTGGCAATCCACCTTCGCCGCCGCAGAAGCTTTAAGCGGAATGCTAATTAAACGTTTAATTAGACGGGGAAGGGTGATAGGCCAAGGCGCAGTTGTGGTGGAACCAAATTGACGGCTGCAGAGATAATAATCCCTGCCGATTTTTTTTTTATATTTCCCCCCTTAGCCAATTACACTGGAAAGCTGTATCACCGGAACAGGGCAATTACGTCCGCATCCCTAGCGAGCTAAGATTAATGTGTTATCCTGATGTGCAACAATCAACAGCCACCGCTCTCGCACGGGACATACAATTACTGGGCCATACTAGGGATGTGCCAAGCGCTAGGAGATGGCTCTCTCTCTCTCTCTCTCCGGCAGTCCTCCCTCTGTCTGCTGCTCTGTTTGTCCGTCCGTGTCTCCTGTTTCCCTATTCCCCCACACCGTACGATCTCTTCTTGCTTTCATTTGCCATAATTCGACCACACATCTACTCGCTTTAATTAGTCCACCACCCGTTCCCGTCTATTCTCATCGTCGTCCCATCTCACACCAAAACTCCCCGCATCTCCTCTCATTGCCACTGCCATCGCCGCCACTTTCTCATCACATAACATCTCTCAACCCATCTCTTTGGCCTTCTTAAAATATATCATTTATTTTGCCCCCACTCCCATCGCCTATTATCCGCCCTCCTCCCCATCGCTCGCGAGCAATTCCTCCTGCTCCCCAATTCTATTGCTCACATCTTCCTCTCTCTGCCTCCCCACCATATTTCCTTCTGCCCAACTGCCTTTTATTGAGCACGTTACCGAGCCACTCCCCCGCTCCATCCGTCTGATATCCGCCCCGCTTTGCCAGCGGAGGAAAAAATTGGGCTCCGGCACGCGCAATGATTTTTTTTTCCCGAGAACACTGACAAAATGTCGCCCGTGTGTTGTCTCAGCAGACCCGAGTGCTCCCCCTCTACTCCGCAAAGCTTTTGAGATACGTACGAGTGATGGCGTGATGATGAATAGTTTATCATTTACAGTATTTACTTACGTTGCCGGATTATACATTTATGAAATCGTTTTTAAAAAAAAAATCGGGATTGAATGTGCAATGGAAGCATTTTTTTTAAATAACGGTTCAATTTAAATGGCTTAACTGCATGCAAATGTCATCCATACATCATTCCTTTTTTTCCTTTTAAGTCCACGTGTTTTACGTGGGCAATTCTTCTTGGCTGGTAATGACAGCCCTCGCTCACGGACTTGGCGCCTGCTGGGGACCCGATGACAATGCGATCATCTGCGGAAGCATCGCGAGAATCATTTCCTCGATTGTAGAAAACAAATTATCGACCCCGCGCCACTACACGCTGTAGTTTAGGAGTCTTTTTTTTATTTAAAGGAAGAATATTTTTTTTATTATTATTGTTGAAAATAAATGTGGTTAAGCGATAAGAAACACGTGCGAATATCTTGACTTAAAGTTTTCGTGACTGCAGGAATTCATATACTTTGGGTCTTTCGGTAAAGTCACGTAGATAGGTTCAAAGAAACGAAGCGACATGTCTCGGACCGTGTTCGTGAACATAAGGCAGATCTGAAACACGGTAAGACCAATACCTCGGCCGTGGCTGATCATTGTTTTAATACGGTGGGCTCACACGAAATTTATTTCTCTAAGACGAAGGTACTTTTGCCAACCCACTGGCTATCAACAAAAAATTAGTTCATGAAGCCATCCATATACACAGACACAACTTCAACCAAGAAGATGGGTACAAATTTAGCAATCGTTGGAAGGACGTTATCAACCAGTTTAAGTCATAACTGGCTGCGATGTTCCCATCCTGCCACCTTCCGATGTCAGTTGTTATTTTCGGCTCTCCGATTTTACATGAACAGATAAAATTTCTCACACCAACACAGCCTGCGATCTCACATTAACATGCCAATCTCCCGCCTCAGCACGCTCGCCGTGGAGGCCGCTCACCGATCTTACATTAGCATGCTAATTTTTACGTGGCAGTCCTTTAATTGGTGGAAACCCACCACCAGCGCCGTCGCTGCGCCGCTACTACCATCACTTACATTAACATTAGCTGCCCCGTCCATGCTGCTGACACTTGGGCTACACCCATTTTAAACGTTTATAAATAGTTTGCCTTTAGAGGCTAATCCCCCTTTTCCTGATGACGACCGCTGGTGTTGCGATCGAAACGTCGTAGTTTTTTTTGCTATTTTCTTTGAACCTATTTACGTGACAATACCGAAAGACCCAAAGAATACGTGTGAATGTTTTTTTTCTTTCAATTGGCCCGGCGTGCTCAGTGTGTCGAGGCGACGGGGACTCTTGTGTGTGCGTGGTATTCGCGCTGTGCAAGCTTGTGATCACAGCTGGTGAAACTGCAAGTACACTCTCTGCTTTGCTTCCTTGTCTGGCCCAACTTTCTCACCTCTCAAGCGATAATGACTGCAACATCGCTTCCTTTAATTCACCCTTTGTTTCTACATAATCCGCGTATCGAGCTACTTGCTGTCTTCCCTATGTTAGAATTTTTTTTTCTGAGCGTTTCGCAGCCGCACTCTTTATTTCGTCACTTCTTGGTTGAAATCAATTTGCCTTAATTCACTTAAGTCCATGGACTGCGTATACAGATACAGTCACAAGGAGCTCCAGCCCACGCGGTAAAGCCCTGGGATTTATGGAATCGTGGTGCTTTCATCTTCACAAATGTGTGAAGACATCCTTAATTAATGGTGCGAAGCTAAAGATGAAAAATCTCGATGTGCAAGCAAATATGAAACTAAATATATAACACCCCCGTATATCCTGAACAGACTGTTGGGGACCAGTGCGGTTAGCGAGCACCTATGAAGGCCGACAAGGCATACAAGTGTATGGGTGGCCAGCACCACGCCGGGCCGCCTTTGTCTCCCCAGTGGCGATGTTTACACACCTCACCAGGTACTTATTTGAGGCAGAGTCGACCTAGGGGATGCCCAGGACCGGTTCAGATAATCGTCACTGGTGTTGGCCGTGGAGGGAATCGAACTCGGATATCCAGGTTCACAGCGCGCTAGCCTCTACTCTACTGCTTCCCTTTCTTACATCCTAACAAACCACAAGGGTCGATGTTTTGTCAAAAACGGGTTTGTGGCGCTACATTGAGTCGGTGAGGCCATCCAAGAGTTTAACAAAACTGCATTTTCCTTTTCATCTCAGCACCATTAAAAGCACAACGCAAATTTTCTCTCGCGATAATTACAGTGTTCTGCAGACAATGCACATTCCTTTCAATTGGAACTACGTTTGGGCCGCGAGGGCGGGGGCAAGTCTCATTTACTATCACTCAGCGATTGCAAGTTCCTTTTACTGCGCTGGAAGAGAGCGAACAAGGTTGGCTATTTGTTCGGGAAAACATCGTGTAACATTCATGCAGCCCTAAAAAAAAAAAGCATACACAATACACTGTAGGTAGCGCTTGGCTCCTTCAAAAAGACAACGAGAAGGGAAAGAAATTACACACACACAAAAAAAACAATCCTCTTACGATGTTCAACGGAGCCAGCGGCAATTTGCTGATATTCCGATTGAATTGGCCCGCGCTGCATCGATGCACATGAACGCACTCCCGAGGAAATATGGACATTACACAAGCGGCAGTCTGCTGTGGGTAACAGCATTATGCACCGGTATTGTTACCCAAAGCTTGGTTATCCAGTCAAACCGGTCTGGACCCCTTATCTCGTCTGGGATAATTTGGGGAAATTTGATTTCGCAGAGGCTGTTTTTAAATAAAGTATACAACTATGATGTGTTTTGGGCTAATGCAGGGTTATAGCCAGGGTTAAGCTGTTTTTTTAGCTTATCTTGGGTGACCTGTATATATTCTTGGTTCTTTCGGTAAAGTCACGTAGAAGGGAAACAATAAAATAATAAAAATATAAAACAATAAAATTATAACGGCGTTTCGACTGCAACACAAGCAATCATCATCAGGTGTAAAAACCACAGCAAGAAAATTTGAAAAAAAGTGGCGGGTTTTTTTATCGTTAGCACCATGGTGAGCGATTTGGCAGTTATTCAGATGGACGAGTCCATCTATGTTCGGAAAAGAGGAGGGGGGAGACGAAAATAATGGATGCGGTCTGAAAGCCACCGTAAGCGTGAACAATCAATTAAGACCCAAAATGGTTTATCAAATCCTTCCAATGATTGCTAAGCCAGAATCAATCTTCTCGGTTGAAATTGTCTCTGTGTTTGTATATGTGGGATAGCCTCATGAACGAATCTCTCATGGTAGCCAGATGGCTTGCAAAGAACCTCTGTCTTGGAGAAGTCAATGTCATGTGAGCCTACTGAATTATAAGTGATCTGCCACGGCCGAGGTGTTGGTCCTACCGTGTTTTAGGTCCGCTTTGTGTTCACGAATGCGGTCCGAGACATGTCGTTTGGTTTCTCCAATGTAACTACTACCACAGAGGCAACTTAGTTTGTAGACGCCAGGGTACTGTATGTCCGGAATCACATCTTTTACAGACGGAACCAGATCACGGATTTTATGTAATGTGTTGAATCGGACCTGGATCTTGAGAAGATGGATTCTGGCTTAGGAATCATTGGAAGGATTTGATAAACCATTTCGGGTCTTAATTGATTGTTCACGCTTACGGTGGCTTTCAGACCGCATCCATTATTTTCGTCTCCCCCCTCCTCTTTTCCGACCATAGATGGAATCGTCCACCTGAATAACTACCAAATCGCTCTCCGTGGTGCTAACGTTAAAAAATAACGCCACTTTTTTTCAAATTTTCTTGCTGTGGTTTTCACACCTGATGATGATTGCTTGTGTTGCAGTCGAAACGTCGTTAGAATTTTATTGTTTTATATTTTTATTATTTTATTGTTTCCCTTCTACGTGACTTTACCGAAAGAACCAAGAATATGAATCCCTGCAGTCACGAAAGCTTTAAATCAAAATTTGGGTGACCTGGTTTAGGGAAGGCATACTGCCATCTTCTCTGTGCCTTGCAGTGCAAGAATGAGCTGTGGCTTAGGCTGATTCCAATGATCTCTTGTAGCCTAGTCTATTTTAGAATGATCTGTAGTGGCCTAGAAACTCATTAGGCATTTCCACGGATTGGTGTGGGTTAAAGCATATACAGTATGAGAAAACTTACGTTCGGTATCGAACATATACCTATATAAAACATGTTTTATGCCACGATACTATTGGATTTCCAGACCAATATTATTACGTAGCAGCTTTTGTTAAAGCAAGTGCACTCTAGAATGGTTGGTTTTGTAAGAATTATCTGCTGTGTACTAGGTTGGTTTAGAATGCCCTGTTGTGGGCTAAGATGATTTATGAAGCTCAAGAAAACACAATGTAACCGTATATTGGTCAAACATTTCAATGCTGAAAATTTACTTGCAAATTACTCATTTGGGGATTACACGTAGCAACTTCGCCTCCTACTGGGAAAAAAAACCTGGCAGGACCCTCCTGAAAAATTATTGAGACTCTGTGGGGCTTTTTTTTAGTAAACAAATGGAACAACAACATGTTGTGTGGGCTTTGCCGTTTGAGACTTACATGTTGTCAATTAGGTTGGTTTTACAATGTTACAGGCGAAGCTGGTTAAGCCTGCTATAATCTGCTGTTAAGCTGGCTGGACTAATTTGGTGGACTAATTCCCTTCATATATTCGACTGAGAATACTGCATTCTAGTCATTGTGGACAGCGCAAGTAACGTGTTTAAGTGGGCTTCAGCTTTGTGCGAGTGGTTGGGGATTGAGGAGGAGGAACGGCAAATGAGGGTACAAAAGATAAGGGCGATAGCTTGGGTTTTCCCCCAAAGGGTAACAAATTCCTTCATTTGTATCCAACATTAATTTTTATGAGAAAATTGTATATTTTTTTATTGACTGCGAAAAAAAATGATAGGCTAAAGTCTATTGAGCCGAGGGTTATGGGCATTACGAAACACACACGGTCCACTGTCTCTGCGTAGTGCGGGCAATACTTCCAGAGCATGCTCTGAGTTCTCCCTATATTATAGGATTAGTAATACAAAATGTTAATGCCCCACACAGTATTCACTTGCTGTTATCGAGAAAAAACGACTCGGAGGCACAAGGAACCACAGACAAGCTGGAAGGCAGCAACCAATTGCCTTAGCTCTGCGATTCTCTACATATTAAGGAAACCGGAGCACCCGGAGAAAACTCGCGTGTGCTAGGGGGAAACATTCTATCCCATACAGACGGAACAGGCGGAGTCCACATGTTTGCTGTACTGCCTTCTCCTGGCGAGCGAGGATATGGGCTCCTGCTCGACACCCACGGAACGGCTGTTTCACAACATTTGTGCCAAATTGTTGATTTTACATTTCAAAAACAGTTATTTTACATTTGCCACCGTGGGGGTATTTATACCAAAACGGTTCAGATACTTTGGGTTAAAAGTTGTCCTCCTTTTTTTGCTCTTTCTCAAATGTATTTATTAAAGAAATTCATTATTTAGTTTGATACATTATGTATTGTATGTGGTCCTATCTATTATGGACTGCTCCGAGGTTCTATTCCGGAGGTGCACACTGCCTCGTGTTGTTTACGTACCGTCCGAGCTAGCAGTGGAAACGTCGTGGACCGGTGCTCAAGGGGAGATGATAAAACAAAATAATTCGCATGGATTATCACAACGTGACACACACCAAGTCAGTAACGTGTTAGGTTAAAGTACTTAACACTGCTGCAGCTGTATATAAGATTAAACACGATGACCCGCACATATTTCTTCTTTTGACATTTTCAACAAAATGTCACATGCAACCCCCACTCCTCCCCACTCCTCCTCCTCCTCATCCCCCATGCGTAAGCTGCCAAACATACAGCACGCGCAGCGATGGAGTAGCTGGCACTCCCTGTGGCACCGTGCTCCGCGGAATAGTGGTGCCTGACAGTAGGAGGCGATGTTGTGGTGTAGCAGTACCCAATTAGGTCATCTTGAGGGTCGGTTGTTTTTCTTCTTCAATTTTTTCAACAACAAAAATTCGGACCCGCGATGCCCCCCGCACACGTGGCGTGCTCATTTCCACCCCACATTCGCAGGCTCTCGAACGTCAAACTGTGCAGCAGATGGCGAGCATTGACGGCGATTTATAATTTCGCCCCGCTCGAACGGTGAACTTGGGGAATCTCTGCAACAAGCGGCAAATGGCCGCATTAGCGGTTACCACCCGCGCTGTGTTAAAAACTTAAAAAAAAAATCTCAATATTTATTTACTTTCCCGAAATTCGCAACCCAGGTGAGAAAATCTTGCGGGGGTTGGCGGCGCGTCAACGCCACTTCCTGTGGCGTCTAAACAGTCCGGCAGGCGAACGTTTTCGAGCAGCTGAACGCGAAGCTTCGCGGTCCGCTGCCGTATTTATCACGCACCCGGCCCTGACAACGAGTGGATGATGCCTCCGTGTTCCAAAGGCGAAGATTTCTCCCCGCGTGCACCGGCTGGACTCGTTTCGGAAGGTTCCTCGATTCTCGTTTCCGCAATCATTCTTTCCTGACGGGACGGTGGCATCAACAGATTTCGACTTCGCGTTGTCACCACCGCGCACGCTCGAATGGGAAAGCGGCTGTTGAATCCAAGTTGCAACTTCTCATTCAGAGTCTGCAGCTCACTCGAAAGGCAACAGCGGGCGTCGTCAGACTGTTTTTACGAGGAGCGGTGTACCGCCAATACATCGAAATTGGCTACCGCGTGGCCACATCAACGCTGTATAGCACCGCACAACAATTAACCTATCGGGAGGTAAGACGCGATGCTGTTAACAGATTCGCGGGCGTCCCATCATGTTCGCTCTGGGATAAGTAAATGTGAAGGAGGCATACCAAGCAGCCCATGGGCAAAAAGATCAAATTCAGTTGGCTGCTCGAGAACTTGCACCCTTCCATAGCACAGGAACGGAGCTCCTTGGTTGCGTAATGAAACCACGCTTTCATATTGGTGCTTAAAACCTCTCAAAGAAATGAGTAATATATTTCGTTTTACCCCATGGACGCTGACGGGATGTTAATGGTTAGCACACTGGACTTAAGAGGGAAATGTGTTAAAAAAAGTTGAGTCAGTCGGCAGCTTGCGTGTGGTGAGGGTAAAACTTGGGTCCTCTCCTACCCTCTTCCAAGATGCCTGGAAAATGTTGAAGATTCGGCTGAAAGAACTTAACAAGAGGGGATCTGCTGAGCTCTTCTGCCAGCAGTGGCACGAACGAGCAGTTACAGGGCTGCACATTTACCGTTAACAAATTATTTATTGAGCTGAAGCACTTTTTACAAAGGTCTCGTTTTGGAATATTTGGGCCATTCCTTTTGAGTATTTTTTTTTTCAGATGAGAGGAAATGTGAATGTCCGAAAAAAAAACGTTCGCGAAAGGCTATACAAACCCAGCATAAATACGGTGATCTGGTTGCTGTACCACAAACTAGGTTACCATAAAAATGGTTGACTCACGAAGAGTCTACCTCCAAGTGAGACACCCACCTCAAGTGGTCAGACGATGAGCTTGCATCCGCCACACGCGCACCCCACAGCCAAGTGGGAAGGGCGATCTTTGCAGAGCAGCCTGTAGGCTGGCTGCAGACATGCGAGTCACGCGGCAGACGGCAAATCCCTAAATCGTTGAATGAATTCACTCAGGGATTTTGGTCTCGGCAGAGCCACTGGGCCTCGTTCCTGCTGCTTACGTTTGCACGATCAACAATCGGGACCCAGGGAGGAAATGTGTTTCTGTAGGAGGCACGTGATTTAAGGCGGACGTTTTAATTGTGGCATTAAAAATGGTGCCAACGCTGTCTTGGAACGCGTTAGGAGCCCACTGTTGGGGGTAATAGCCGGCACCGCAGAGTGAGGGCGGGGGCGGGAATTAGTGAATTTAGGGATGAAGAGTTACTGAGAACGGAGCGGAGAGTGGGAGGTAAAGAGTAGGAGACGCGGAGAAAAATCTTTTCGGAATCTACCGACTATGCAGTAAATTCCAAAAGTCAATTTTAATGCACTTAAGAAATTACAAATTAATGCCATAAATTTACCGTTAGCTGACTGGACCATGTAGGGAAACTATATTAAATGACCATTACGTTGTAAGACAAGAACTTGGGAGGTGGCCAGATACGTATTTATTATTATTATTATTTAACCAAAAATACCACGTGACATTGAAAAGTCTTTGTTGCTTCATTCTTTATTTTGAGAGCCCTGGTAATGGGATGCTACTTGGAAGAAGGCACATATAAATTCCACGTTAACTCAAACACCTTCGCAAGGGTGTGTGTCTGCCAAATGGGAAAAGAAATCCGACCACTGGAGGTTTGCAACTCCTCAAAAGAACAATCTTGAAGATTAAAAAAGCGGCAAAATTGATTGTAATTATAAACAGGCCGCGCGTGCAACAAGAGACAAATGCCTTTGAACGCTGGCATTTGTTTCCTTCATAATGGTATCAAAGTCCACTCAGAATCGAACCCTCGTCTAAAAATATTGAAATCTAAAAACCATTAAATATGTATACGTTTTTAGTGGCTGTATTAAGCATCTCATTAATAAGCCCCATATTCGGCATGAAGAGGGAACTTTTCCTAGATTTGGTCATGTCTGGTCCGACGCCACACCACTGCCTACAAAAATGACAGCTCTTTTTGAATTGTCACGATAGACCCTCTAATTCAGATATCTGACATTCAGCAGCAATGCCTGTGGTGCAGTGTGATAGTGGAAACGAAGTTATAAAAATGCCGAAGAGAAAAAAACCCATCGTTATTGGATGCTTCATCACTTTATATATATAAAAGGCCTGGGTGCCTGCTAAAAACAAACGCACAGGTATCGTCTAGTGACAACGAACGGAAGCAAATGTTTTCTCCGTGCTTGATACAAGGGTACGCAGCAGCGAAGAGATGCCGCGTAACTGTGCGTCCCAACAAACGTTGATCTCACAAGCTCGTCATACATAACATCCCTTGCTCAAGTGATTTTGTGAAGTTGTGATGAAAGTTTCTAATCTACAACAAAACGCATGCGGTGCCGTTGAGCAGATTCGCCCTTGAATGTGCCCGACCTCATCGAACCTCGAGAGACTGCCTGGTATCAGGTGTCGTCGGCACGGGCGATGAGGTGGCCATGAAATGGCAGCACCAATGGATTCTTGAATATATCTGTGCGAGGCAATGCATATATTAACACATTCATCACGTATTATTGGCTCTTTCGGTAAAGTCACGTAGAAGGGAACCAATAAAATAATTTTAAAAAAATTCAAATTTTATTGTTGTGGTTTTCACACCTGATGATGATTGCTGCTTGTGTTGCGGTCGAAACGTCGTGAGAATTTTATTGTTTTATATTTTTATTATTTAATTGTTTCCCTTCTACGTGGTGACTTTACCGAAAGAACCAAGAATATGAATCCCTGCAGTCACGAAAGCTTTAAATCAAAACATTCATCACGTGTTTTCTCTGGTCACTCGGAGTTTCCTCCAACATGCCAAACACTGGATACAAATGCATTGGCCAAACATTTTGATTTAGGACCATCATTTAAAAAAAAAAGTGTCACGACTCAGTGAGGCCTTCCTGTTGAAAAATACTAATTAAACGACGTTCGTATGCAACTCGCACCGAGTAATGTTGTACGACAGGGGTCCCCAACCCCCGGGGCCGCGGACCGGTACCGGTCCGTGGCCTGTGAGGAACCGGGCCGCACAGCAAGAGGTGAGAGCGGTGAATCCGCGCGTGGCCCGCCCCAATGATTTTATTTACCACTTCTATCCGCTCCTCTTTCCCGCACTCCGCACTTGTCTCAGTCAGTTTTGTGTAAGCTCACAAGCTAACTCCTAGCTGCAATGAGTAAAAAAATAAACGTTGCTAGAGAGTAATAATAGGGTTTTTCCCCTTTTTTCTGGCAACAAAACTGAAACCTTTTTACAAGGATTCATGTCTGCATTAACCACAATACCTGCATTGTCTTTGAAACTGATTGGTCCACACCAAGGGACGGCTTTGTTTGCATTTTGACTGCAGGTATTGTGGTTAATGCAGACATGAATCCTTGTAAAAAGGTTTCAGTTTTGTTGCCAGAAAAAAAGGGGAAAAACCCTATTATTACATTTTGGTACTGGCAAAGGAGGTCTAATGATGTTGCCAGAGAGCTTCATTAAAAAGGGGGAAAGACCCAATGATGAACCCTGCCCCTCCCCCCCGGTCCGTGATAAAATTGTCTTCCACGAATCCGGTCCCTGGTGCCAAAAACGTTGAGGAGCGCTGGTGCATGACACGTGCACAACTGCAATCGAAATTGTACATGTAGTATTTCACGAACAATATGATTCATAATCGGTTTCTTTTGGGTTAGGTCACATGCAAAACATTTGATCAGATTTTTGTGTTTGGTGTGTGTCCTTCCCCTGCGCACCGCCGATTATAGCACCGTTGGCTATGTATGGTGTGAAAGAAGTTCAACATAATACAAAAATGTGTCGTAAAACACTCCTCCGTCTGACAGAAAATTAATGAACGTGTCACGCGAATCAAACGTGCCAATTACTTACTGCTTCAGCACACCTGTGGTGGCGTTGAAGAGTAAACATCTCGCAACATTCAAATAGGTCACGCCGTTTTGATGATCTCAAAGATCTGAGCTCCTGATAAGAACCTGATGATGCTGGATGTAATCTCCGGCGAAACGTCGTTACCCATTTAAATGCTGTGAGATTGTTACTCTCCAACACCACCGCCGGTGTGCTGAAGCAGTAATAAATTTGGCACGTTTCGGATTCAGGTGACACTTTCATTAAGTGACTGTGTCGGGTGGAGGAGGGTTGACGGAACACATTTTTACAGGTGACTTAACCCAAAAGAAACCAATTGATTCATTATGAATACTGTAAAGGAAAACTATCACCACAGGTGCACATTTTATTAAAAATAATGCTTACAAAGAAATCAAACATTTGGTACAACTCACTGGAAGACTCTTTATTTTGGTTATTTACTATTTACAAAGACATTGGCATTAAGATTACATAAGGATATGGCCAATGAGGCATTACAAATTGCGCAAACTTTTACATGTGGCAAATAACACACACACACACTTTTTTATATAAAATAGTAATTATTTCAATGTCCCTTTAAAAAAATACAAATAATTACAGTATGAAATAACAAGCGACGACTATTTTATCAACCGGTGAATTTAAAACGTCAAGTTATTGTACAGCTTCAAAATGCTAAAATATTTACGCATCCTTACTTTGCTTATCAACAGAAGAGTTTGACTGTCAGTGGCGTAAGCTTGGCGAACATTAGTGGTGGCAAATGACAGTAAATGTATGGATCACATGGAGTCATTGGGTCAATTCATTATCGAGAAAGTGGTAGCCACTATTAAAAACGTGCTTCCCCTTTTTAGACTTGTTTTTTTTAATCTCTTACACCTACTTAATCACATCCCCTGCCACCCACAATGTTTTATCAATTACCTAGCGGCAGTGCAAATCAACCCATTAACAGAAGCCCCTTCATCAGGAACAATTCAGTAAAAAAAACAATGTCCCTTGGTGGGGGGATGATGGGGGGGGGTGTACAAAATTGTTACATTGCAATGCTTTACGATGCTAAATTTGCTGTCGCTGGGTTTGCCAAAGAATCTCCTTGTCGGCATAACGCTGATCCACATTCAATTCACACCTGGGAATTCACTAAAAGATAGCCACTGTCACTGCACTCAACCCAGCGGTGAGTCAACAACTATTCACCTGCTTAAGCACGGACAATCACAGGCATCTGGAAACATTTAAGAATTGTGCTCCCCAAAAGGGTTAAGTAAAAATAAATAGTTTTAGAAGTCACAGCTGTTCAGGATGAAGGCCTCCCCGCCATGCTGGGTCAGTACTTCACCCGGTTGGTTCAAGTGTAGGTTGGTGGAGGGCACGGGACTGGTTCAGATATCACTCGCCACTGATGTTTGCCATAGGCAGGAACCGAACGCATATCATTGGGTTAAATTCACAGCGCAGTGCGCGCTGGATACTGCACCACCACTCGATCCAAATAACGCCTTTTAAAAAGCCCTTCGTGATGGTCTGAGAAGCTCAGGCATTACACACCTGTTGTCAGGAGATAATGTAATTTACAGTTTTATATATTTCATGGCTTCTCATTTATATTGCTCAAGTAACACAGGGTTTAAAAAGTATGTGAATTTCTCAAACTCTTCCCTTTCTGTAAAATACGGGACAGTGAGAATGTAAAGGGTGCATGCATAATCTGTTCTGATGTAATTATTACAATCATCATCATCATCATCATCCATGATCAGACGATTGCCAGATAATCACATGATGTAATAATTCAACTAAAATCTACAATACAAACTGATTTTATCGCTGCAAATTTAATCACATATCTTAACAACTCTCCCTCCCACACCTCAAATTGTTACATTTTATCCAAATTGCAAAAACTTGTTTCGTCTAAATCTAATGTTCAATTCATGTTACCATCCTATGTGTAAAGTGTGTTGTTGCAGCAGCAGCTTTGTGAGGTGCACTTTAAAATAACAACTTAATCCAATGATTACAGATCGACACTTCTCTTATGTATCCTGTTTTGAATACGTATCGTCTCTAGATGCATGTCTTTTGGACTTATCTGAATAGTATATCGTGTTGTTGTTACCAATCTGAGTATTTTTCAAGTTGGAGCCTACAATCGTGAAAGAATCTGGAAAGGAAAACAAATATAATTACTGCATTGGGTTTGATTTCGATGAAAAGATAAATGTTACATACTAAAAGTTCGGTGCAGGTAAAAAAAAATACTCGAGCACTGTTTATTAGAGCAATATTATAGTAATTGTAGATTTTAATTCACAAAAAGTAACTTACGAGTCGGAGCAGGGGAGTTGAATTGATCCTGCAAAGAAACACAACATTTTATTAGTAGGTGGAGGTGGGGTGGATGTGGGTGGGTGGATGAGGGTGGGTGGGGTTGGTTGGTTGGTGTGGTGGGGGTGGGTGTGGTGGGGGTGTGTGGGGTTGGTTGGTGGGTGGGGTGGGGGTGGGGTGTGGGTGGTTGGGTGGGTGGGGTGGGGGTGTGTGGGGTTGGGGTGGATGGGGTGGGGAGTGGGTGGTTGGGTGAGGTTTGGGTGGTTGGGTGGGGTGGGGGTGGGTGGGGTGTGGGTGGGTGGGGTAGGGGTGGGTGTGGTGGGGGTGGATGTGGTGGGGGTGTGTGGGGTTGGTTGGTGGGTGGGGGTGGGGTGTGGGTGGTTGGGTGGGGTGGGGGTTGTGTGGGTGGTTGGGTGGGGTGTGGATGGTTGGGTGGTTGGGTGGGGTTTGATTGGTTGGGTGGGGTGTGGGTGGTTGGGTGGGTGGGGTGTGGGTGGTTGGGTGGGTGGGGTGTGGGTGGTTGGGTGGGGTGTGGGTGGTTGGGTGGGGTGTGGGTGGTTGGGTGGGTGGGGTGTGGGTGGTTGGGTGGGTGGGGTGTGGGTGGTTGGTTGGTGGGTGGGGGTGGGTGGTTGGGTGGGTGGGGTGTGGGTGGTTGGGTGGGGTGGCGGCGGCGGCAAAAAAGGTAATGTACTCCGGAACTTAAAGAAAAGAGGGCCCCCCACAATGGCCCTGTGTTTTTTTTGCTTTATCACAAATGAATTAGGGGGGGTCCACGTGGCATTCTGCCCGAGGCCTCCAGGAGTCTGGGTATCCCTGGTGGTGCATGCCTGTGATCCGGTACTAAGCAGGTATTGGGTTTGTGGCTTACTAAAATCTGTGATATTCCCAAAACCCTCTGGCCCGTTAAATGGCCAGAGAGTTGCAGTATAACAAGTGGATGGAATCTATCTCAGCAGAGCTGTGTTATCTCTGTGGTATATATGGGTTTTCTACAGGTTTTCTCCCACATGCCAAACATTTGTTCATAATAAATGGCCAAACATCACCAAATCAGGACTCTCCTGAAAAAGAGTCGTCAGACTCAGTGAGGCTTTCTATGCATGGTTATTGTTCATAATTTGGATCCATTTGGTTAGATTGTGTAGATGTAATTTTTTAAGTAGCTCTCCACCACCCAACAGAGCCAATCAAATCAAGTTGTCATGTCATGGGCAATTCAGCCAATTGATTTGGTTCATAAGTAAAACTGGAATATTGAAAAGCAAGCAACATTATGCCAATTATTTACACGATGTTTTCGCTGGAAATACACCCAGGACCATCGGGTGTTGAACAATAGCTCAGCTCTCGCGTGAAAGAGCTTCTTAAACCAGATCCTAAAGTAGGTGCCACGACATCATGAGCACAGTCATGCATGTGAACCAGTTTATTCACACAGTACAGCTTCTGCAGGATCATTTTCCCCTCTGCTTGTAGTGAAGTGAGCACTATGTCCATGCATATACCTGGACCACAATTAACCGGCCTGCTATAAAAGAGTAGTGTTAACCCTTTCCCCTTCCGATGACATACGTGTATGTGTACACATACGTCATCAGAATTGCTTCGGAAGCAAAAATAAAATAACCTCATCGGTACATCTCTAGATCACGCGAGAGGGCGTGTGGCACAGTTTGGGCCAGCTATCAGAGTGCGGTCATGTCGCTACAGTTATCTGCGGTGAGTACAATGTCTTTAAAAACAGGGGCACTACGCCTGTCTAAATAAAATTAAAGCAAACCGCTTGCGCGTCTCGAAATTCAATAGTGAACGGGGCCCACCCTGTAACTTGCAGACATCCCGGAACGGGAAAGGACTAACTGCCCCCTCTTGTAGAATGCTAAACAATGAATAGGACGACGGGTAATATGTCTGGCCGCAAGGACTGGAGTTGAAGCTCTGAGCAGTGGAGTTAAGGACTTACTAGATGGACATGTGGAGGGTGGTAGTGGGGTCGATGGGCGGGAAAACCTGGCAGTGCTCCTGATGGACCATCCATCGGTTCTCCAGTGCCTCTCCGATCTACTCCAGGATGGAGATAAAGTGAACACATTGTGCTTACACAGGCTTGTTGAGTCAACCACGCATTCAATCACTAAGCAGTACACGCCAACCCGGAATTTAGTGACGTTAAAATGTAAATGCACACTTCTTTCAAGGCAAATATTCAAACAAGCACAAAAAAGCGGAGTTACGAACAGATTTGGATTTTTTGTGCGCGTGTATTTTTGTTCCATGAAGATTTTGTATCCACTTCAAAAACTGATGATTGAATCACCTACGACATTTGCCAACTGTCACTTTGGAACATTAGCAAGTGCCATTTTGTACAGAAACAAAAGTGGGCCTGATCAACCGAAATGCTGCGCACATGTACGTCACTTGTTTATGCTAAGCTCTGTGATGTCTAACCGAGGGAAGAGAGCGTGTTTCATAGCGCCTCTGTGTGAAAAGATTAACACTCCGTGGTGTTTCCATCACTGTGGTTGGAACCAAAAGGCCATAGCAGCAAGCACCACGAGCACACACTTTTGTTTATTTTGATGTAACAATATTTGTCGAGTGCGAGTTTACCGCAAAGTTCACGCCAAGCAGGTCTAGGCGAGGCCCGCATCAAGTAGAGGCATATTTGTTTATTCAAACACTCTTTGCAAACTTCTCGTTTATAAGGGTGTCCACAAAGAGCAATTAAAATATAATTCTGATGATCTCTTATCAATTATTTCCAATGTAAAAAAAATTGTAAACTAGTGTTACACATATTCTTGGTTCTTTCGGTGAAGTCACGTAGAAGGGAAACAATAAAATAATAAAAAAATATAAAACTATTAAATTCTCACGACGTTTCGACTGCAACACAAGCAATCATCATCAGGTGTGAAAACTACAGCAAGAAAATTTGAAAAAAGTGGCGGTTTTTTTTAACGTTAGCACCACGGAGAGCGATTTGACAGTTTGTTCAGATGGACGAGTCCATCTATGTTCGGAATTGAGGAGGGGGGAGACGAATATAATGGTTGCGGTCTGAAAGCCACCGTAAGCGTGAACAATCAATTAAGACCCGAAATGGTTTATCAAATCCTTCCAATTATTGCTAAGCCAGAATCCATCTTCTCGGTTGAAATTGTCTCTGTGTTTGTATATGTGGATAGCCTCATGAACGAATCTCTCATGGTAGCCAGATGGCTTGCAAAGAACATCTTCTACGTGACTTTACCAAAAGAACCAAGAATATGAATCCCTGCAGTCACGAAAGCTTTAAATCAAAATTTAATGTTAGACACATTTAGGCTAATAACAGTGAACGATGACGCAGAACAAACAAGGCAAAACGATTGAGAAATAATAAAGACGGGACAAAAAACAGCAACGCCTTTGTAATCTAAATCTAATGGCAAATCGCGAGAGTTCACCGAATTGCTCAGCCGTGGTGAACCAGGACAACAATGCTACCAATGAGGATCTAACGATTTACTTCCTGGAGTACGGCAGGTCACTCGGCTTCTTTCTCCACACTGCTCGATGACGGAATTCACTCCCCACCGTCTCTCTTTCCATTTCTTAGAATCGTGCTCAATTGGTGAAACGTTAACGGCATCTCTGTCAATGAAAACTACAAGAGTGGTGTTTGTTGTTGGACAAGTTGTGGCATTTTGGGCCTCTGGGTCTTTGCTTGGCAAAGTATCGTAAAAAAAAAAAGAACCGTCCGAATTCAGGTTTGTGATTCGATCAAAGAAGCAATCAAATAACTTTCATCTCATTTTTGTCAACTCGTTTGCATTGCTTCTCATTTTTGTGTCTTGTACAGTTATGTTAACTCCATTAGCAAAAGCATAATGTTAGAATACAATTTTGCTAATGATATCTAATAATGTAATATATATTTTAATAATTAATACTGCCGGATAAGAATATATCAGGCGACGCTTCGGGCAATGGCCCTTCTTCGTAGCACACAGAGAGCCCAGAGAGACAGAGTGGATAAGGATTGGAGATGACACTTAACACCACAGGGTCCGGTGAGAATTACATTCTAAAAAAATGTTTTTTAAGGCGTAGTTGCCTAAAAGTAGCTACTGAGTAACGGGCAAACCCTTCGATTACCAGCAACATTTTTATTATTGGTTTGATTAACAAAACAACTTTCACCCTTTGACTCAGGCCCTCAACCGGTCTGAGTAGAACTGGGCTGCGATTTTGCTCCTAATTCACAATCACGGCACAGATGGTGGAGTTGAACCCTATCTTACTGGACCCAGGTGCGTGCTGCACTACTAGATGCATAATGACCTGCTGTTCTGTTATCTGGCAAAGAACAGCTTGTTAAAGTAGAGGAACGAGACGTATCAATGCATACAGAATGTAATGTATATTCTTGTTCAAGGTTGGTTGCATGGCTTCATTGAAAAAGAGACATCGTTTTACCTGACGAGGGGTGCTGATATTGTCCTGTTGCTTGGTGCACCGACTGAATAAAGCAAATGAAATGCAACCGTCAAAGTGGGATTGCCACTCGGAGCTGCAAACTTTCTCCAGCTAATTCATTGGTTGAATGCACAATGAAGGCAGTAATTAGGTGATAATTATGTTTGCTTTTTGAAAATAACATTTTACCATTCCGTCAGGAGACTAGGACGCCTCATGAATGACACCCCAGACACAACGCTAAATAATGCATTTACATAACTAGGCTTTAGTATCTTTAATGAGCTGCAATAGACAAATCGTAAAAACACATTTTTTAAATCGCCTTTATCATTACCAATTAAATTGACACCCATATTTTATCGTACGGGCACAGACACTGCGCTCTGCTACGGCTTGGGGAAGAGCCAAAAGGTGCAGCCCTGAAATTTATCGCAAGCACACTGCTGTGGGGAAGGGGAGCTCTCTCAGAGAGCACACTGCTGGCGTGAAGGGGAGCTCTCTCAGAGAGCACACTGCTGTGGGGAAGGGGAGCTCTCTCAGAGAGCACACTGTTGGTGGGAAGGGGAGCTCTCTCAGAGAGCACACTGCTATGGGGAAGGGGAACTCTCTCAGAGAGCACACTGCTGTGGGGAAGGGGAGCTCTCTCAGAGAGCACACTGCTGGCATGAAGGGGAGCTCTCTCAGAGAGCACACTGCTGGCATGAAGGGGAGCTCTCTCAGAGAGCACACTGCTGGCGTGAAGGGGAGCTCTCTCAGAGAGCACACTGCTGGTGGGAAGGGGAGCTCTCTCAGAGAGCACACTGCTGTGGGGAAGGGGAGTTCTCTCAGAGAGCACACTGTTGGTGGGAAGGGGAGCTCTCTTAGAGAGCACACTGCTGTGGGGAAGGGGAGTTCTCTCAGAGAGCACACTGCTGGCGTGAAGGGGAACTCTCTCAGAGAGCACACTGCTGCTGGGAAGGGGAGCTCTCTCAGAGAGCACACTGCTGTGGGGAAGGGGAGCTCTCTCAGAGAGCACACTGTTGGTGGGAAGGGGAGCTCTCTCAGAGAGCACACTGCTGTGGGGAAGGGGAACTCTCTCAGAGAGCACACTGCTGTGGGGAAGGGGAGCTCTCTCAGAGAGCACACTGCTGGCATGAAGGGGAGCTCTCTCAGAGAGCACACTGCTGGCATGAAGGGGAGCTCTCTCAGAGAGCACACTGCTGGCGTGAAGGGGAGCTCTCTCAGAGAGCACACTGCTGGCGTGAAGGGGAGCTCTCTCAGAGAGCACACTGCTGGTGGGAAGGGGAGCTCTCTCAGAGAGCACACTGCTGTGGGGAAGGGGAGTTCTCTCAGAGAGCACACTGTTGGTGGGAAGGGGAGCTCTCTTAGAGAGCACACTGCTGTGGGGAAGGGGAGTTCTCTCAGAGAGCACACTGCTGGCGTGAAGGGGAACTCTCTCAGAGAGCACACTGCTGCTGGGAAGGGGAGCTCTCTCAGAGAGCACACTGCTGTGGGGAAGGGGAGTTCTCTCAGAGAGCACACTGTTGGTGGGAAGGGGAGCTCTCTCAGAGAGCACATTGCTGTGGGGAAGGGGAGCTCTCTCAGAGAGCACACTGCTGTGGGGAAGGGGAGTTCTCTCAGAGAGCACACTGTTGGTGGGAAGGGGAGCTCTCTCAGAGAGCACATTGCTGTGGGGAAGGGGAGCTCTCTCAGAGAGCACACTGCTGTGGGGAAGGGGAGCTCTCTCGCGAGCTCACTGCTGGCGTGAAGGGGAGCTCTCTCAGAGAGCTCCGCCGGAGGGAGTTATAGACGTGCCCCTCGAGCCACCGCTTTTGGCCTACTCTTCAATGCGAGCCAGACGTCTGGGCATAAGTGGGAGTACCTGCAGTGCTGAGTGGACAGAGGTGGGGGAGGGGGTATTTAATAAATCTGCCCCCATTGTCTCCACTGCTGTCCCATCCCATGAGATCGAATCAAACCGGGTGACCTCTGAATTGCAAGCCCAGTGCTGGAACATTACACCATTGGCAGGATCCTACATTTAGGCACGTGCCTAAATGATTGTGTGAAATTGTGATTCTGCAGCAGTGCAGCATTTGAGAAAATTCCAAGCCAACCCCAAGTGCTGCTGATTTCACGGAAGACACCATTTGTGATTTGCGAACAATCAGGTTCAGTAGATCTTAACAACGATCGTGAAGATGATGATAGTAAAATGTACGACCACATCGATGCCATTATTCCACTCTGAATTGTCTACATTGTGCCATATTAAATACATGACAACAGCAATGACATTGATTCTACTGCCAACACAACAATGTGAGCCGCAAAAACAGCTGCTGGATTGTTCCACCATTGATTATAGCAATGTATAAAATACATAGGTTACTAAATTAGATCAATCATTGATGCCAAGGTAGCAATATCGCATTGCATACACATATCTGTAGTGTTATTTTTTGTAATATAGTACAAACACCCTGAATAAATATCAAGTTTCCCGAGCAAAAAACGTATTGTTTTCATGTTCTTTCACAGCGGCAAAATAAGATGCCGCTGGATCCTGATTAAACAATTTACGTGGTGACATTTGGGAGTGTGCCGATGGTGTGCAGTGAACTCACGTGTGGGTGCGTGTGCCGACGGTTATAGGGTTGAGCGGAGGGGTTGAATGGGTTTCCCGCCGACCCTGCCGCCGGCCCTGTGCACACACGCGCACACACGCACACACGCGCACACACGCACACACACGCATGCACACACGCACGCACACACACACGCACGCACACACGCACACACGTGCGCACACACGCGCGCACACACGCACACACACACGCACACACACGCATGCACACACGCACACACACGCACACACGCGCGCACACACGCACACACGCGCGCACACACGCAAGTCCATCAGCGCACAGTGGGCGCCCACCGCCGAGCTGCTCCGTCGTTTCCGCCCCTTTATTTTTGTTTTTTGCGAACGATCGCCAGAAGCAGGTAGGGATGTGCGGGGGGTGGGGGGGGGAGATAGCCACGACGGCTGGCGGCGGCGAAGGTTTACGGCGGAGGGAGGGGGGGCGGCAATGGTGCCGTCTCCATGATGGTGTAAGCTTGCCTCTTTAATGAACAATAACCTTCTCACTATACTGATATTTAATTACTCGTGTTAAAGTACTGTGTAATAAGAACAATGGTCGATGGTTGTGTTGCCCTTCGGATGCAATAATATTGGGATTCTATTCACGTTTTTAAGGGGCCAAGTTAAAAAGTAAAATTTAACATTTTAAAAGAGAACAAATGGTATTTAACTCCGCCTGAATCCCACCTTCATGAGAACACTGTCGTCCCCACCTGCAAAGACTTCTTCACACACGAACCATTTCAATACCTCGAGAAACTAAAACATGGAACTCCTCGGAGCCAGGATGCACAGTCAACGTAGATGACAATAAAAACCATCCACCGGTAGCGCTACATCCTGCCGCTTACTCCCGAGAAATTACGTCGTCTCCCGTGTGAAGGTGGCAAGGGGCGGCCCTGGAAATAACGAAGCCTTGCAGGGACAGAACACTACCATGGCCCAATGCGGTATTGCAAGTGTTTGCTAAAAAAAATATTCACGACCAACACCTCCCCCCCCTCCCCAACAAGCTCCAGAAAATGTCAAGGCCCGGCAGAAGCAACGGTCGGGCCAAATGGACGCGACTCCTTCGCGACACACACGTTAACAGGGTTGTTTTACAAAATCAGATTTGAATTGGAAATTAATGAAAACTGGGATTTTGCGATGGTTGGCGCATTATCTTGAGCGTAGCGAGTGGTTGGCAGACTTTGCGTGGCTTCCAGGAAGCAGGTTAACAAAAAAAAAAGCGGGTGGCTTGGCAATGCGAGATGGGCTCGATTGATTTTTGCATAATGAAACAAATAGCATAAATGAATGAAAGGACAGTTTAGTCGACGGGCGGTTGGATTTACTGATGAGTACATGAATCAAGAAGGAAAAAAAAACCCAATAACAACCCATTGAGGGAATGAGATTAAAGGATACAAAAAAATATGCGGTTACCTTGGGGCTCCACTGGAACGGCTCCCGAATACATTGGAATACGTCCTTCCTGGTGCCTTGGAAAGACTCCCTGTTTTACAAAGCAAAACAAAAAGAATACTTTTCATTTACGCTAAGAGACATATACACACGTGCGTAACAGTGGGAAAATAAGAGTATTGGTCAGGAATGGGTCAAATTATGTTATTAACTCACTGAGCAGTTTAACACTAAAAGTAAAACTTTAAAAAGGCTTTATGTGTATGCAGGATGTAAAGTACTCTAACCTACCCGCAAACAAATTATTAAGAGCGCACGCGTAATGGGGCTCAAGCGCATTACAATGAGTTGTCTAAAACTCTAACAAAAATTTCATTGGCCATTTAAATGCCTCCCTGAATTGACCATTTAGCACATCTAATTATTTCCCCTTCCCAACCGCAACGCACACACATTTCCATGCATTTGCTAACTTTCGATATTTAAAGTTCAATCTGTATTTTACAACTTCAATATTGTGGCCTCGATAAATCCATTTTTTTTTCTTGTTGTTTTTCACTGAAATGTTGGTCACGGTACACACTTTTTTTTAAACAAGGAGCAGAGAGGCCAGTTTAGTAGATGGCGAGTCGACGACTGGATGGATATTACCTTAACACTACGCAAATCACAAAAAACGATCACGAGTTCAAAGAGGGAAAGGCACCGATTGCCTCAGCTGGTTTTCACTTCATAAAATTAAGATGTCTACCTAACATCAGCAGCTATGCGCTCACCTTAACAACAATACACTATCCATTTATGCTGCAAAGACAAACAAACACTTTTTTTTTACCAAAGAGTGATCACAATTTGTGACAATTCACCAATTCAGGGCCGGTGTGAATCGCTACATCCCTCGTGATCCTGCAAGAATTTTTCTTTTTACTTTTTGATGAATCTCTATATTTATCCCAACTGGACTCTCACCATCACACTTCAAGAGATAACGAATTTCACTGGAAAAAGCTCAGAGTGGGGTGTGTGCTTTTGTGTCAGGACTGCTGCAGAAAACGTTTTTTTCACAGGACTTTAGAAAAAAACCATTTATTTCCACAAAGTAGATTAACACGTAGTATATGCTTTCGCGACCAATATTACCCATAACCGAGGCTTTTAGGTTAGATCCCGTAAATATTAATGCATCGTTAAAACCTGCCACCACCCGACACAGCCAATTAGTAAGGTTTGTCATGTAAACAAAACTTGCCAATTAGTTACTAGTTCAGCACATCGGTGTGCTGGAGAGTTAACCCACACCATTTACAAGTAAACCCACACCATTGTGGCGTGTAAACCCACACCATTTAGAAGTAAACCCACAACATTGTGGTTTTATTCTCCAACACACCGGTGCGCTGACGAACTAGCAATGAATTGGCATTTTTTTTTTTACGTGACAAACCTTTCTAATTGTCTGTGTCGGGTGGTGGCAGGCTCAACGACGCATTCATATTTACTGCGATCTAACCCAAAAAAAAACCCCTCCAGTATAGATACCACAAAGTTAGCAGGGCCCAGTTTGCCAGACACTCTGCTATGAGACTGTGTGTGTGTGTCGCATTACAGTCCAAAAAAAATGCCTTGAATATCGAACAAATCTCCCAGACGCACTAAAAAGTGTGTGCTGCCTGTCTCAGCTCATTTTAAATCTTTAACCGAACACAAACTGGCAGAATACCGACAGAGGCCTGTTATAGCTAGAGAATATTCTCTACTGAACTGGCATTGTGTGCACATCACATTTATTTTATTTGACTGCTGCGTGATGTTTATTGTGTAAATGCGTACTGTACAATTTATTGATATTAAATAGTTTGCATTCTTGCTATTACGTTTTTTGCTACGTGCTTACTTGGCACCCTGGATACCTTTTTCAAATGAGATGTTCCAGTTAAAGGGATTATCCAGTTAAAATAAAAAGTTTAATTAACAATACCATCTGTAATTCTTAAGAGCTGGAACCTCGGCACATTTAACGCACATTTTAAGTTAATGTGTTGGGAATTGTTTGAGCACACATTGGTGGCAGGGCTGAGTCTACAAACCTTTCTATACACGAGAACCTGCTTTGATCACAGATAGACGCCCGGATTAGAACCCAAGACCTCAACAGCCCTAGTTCAGTGCCCCGATCTCTGCGCCGTCCAGTCAACTCAAGCCTATGTTGGTAAAATAAATGGCCATTTTGCGTGGAATGTGTTGAACATTTCAAAAGTAACAGACACTTGCACGATATTCCATACCTGCGTTTCCGGTCGAGCAAAGCTCTCTCCCACTCTCATCTGCTGAAATGGTGCCTCGACGTGAGTCTCGTTGTTTCCTCTTGTTTCCGCTGCAGAGGTTTATATACACACAAACAAAAATTTAACCAACGCATTATCATACAGCAGTCAACACAGGGTACACCATGGATCCGGTGATCGCTTGCGAATTTAAAAAGTAAACCGACTCATCATCAGCAGAAGCAACAGCAGCAATTGCCAATCCACTGCTGGATAACGACCCCCCCCCCCCCAAGCCACCAACGTCTCTAATGACAGAGTACATGCACGTTAGCTTGTTTCATAGCTCTATAAACTTGGCCACATGCAACCGACCGAGTTGTTCAAGCGAAGGATAAGATAACCACTTGTCTGAGAGTTTGTCTTCCACCTCCCTTCTCGGCTTCTGTTCACAACCATGCTGCCATAGTTTGACCTCAAGAGCCCTCTGTAATGTGTTCCCTAAGGCCTCGGAACTTTAAGGAAATTGAATAAACTTGGGAGAAGTCATCGCCGGCTGTTCATTTCAAGTGAAGCTGACCTGAGAGGGGCCACCAGCCCTCAAACAGACCACGCAGAGTCACCTCTAGGTAGGGTTGCCACCTGTTCTGGTTATTCCAGGATGTTCTCTGTGAACAACTGTCCTGGGAAATTAGTAAATTAGTAAGTCCTTCCAGTTTCTGTCAAATGCATAATAATACACCGCTCGGGGACAATGCATTGACGTGTGGTTATTTCCTCTTCAGATACTGTGAGACATTATTCTTCCCATGGTATTTTCAAGGTCTCTTAAACAACCTCCACAACCTCTACGCGAGCGCGAAGGCAGACAG
Organism: Petromyzon marinus; assembly: GCF_048934315.1. Taxonomy (NCBI): domain Eukaryota; kingdom Metazoa; phylum Chordata; class Hyperoartia; order Petromyzontiformes; family Petromyzontidae; genus Petromyzon; species Petromyzon marinus. The sequence continues at coordinate 4,387,308 of NC_133691.1, read as the reverse complement.
ACGGTGGCTTTTGTCCACAAAGAGGCGCGCAGACACGCCGTGGGAAGAGGGCGAACGAGGAAAAGCGAGGAGGCTCGTAAAGACGATAGGAGAGGGTATGTGACCTGGTCTAGAGGAAGGGCTCAAAATGACGAATATGGAAAGGAGAGAGGGCAGACGGGGCCATGTTTTCACCACCGCTTTTTTAATAGAACTCTCTTGCGGTAAATGTCTTCCACCTCTGCCCCCTGAGAGCGAGGGCAGCGGTGTTACATTTGTTTGTGTAGTTGCGAGGGCTCCCGAAAGAGCAGCGCACTAATTAGGGCTGGCAGGTTTTTGGTGTGGCTGGAAGTTGACAGAGGTGGCGATCCCACGAAGCAGGACAACCAAAGCTGTGTATAACATGTTGTGTGGGAGCAAGTGTTTAGAGCCCTTACAGACACAGCAATCAGACCCTGAGAGGATATGTCAAAATACTAACATTTGTCGTGCGTTGTTATCACAACAGTTTTTACCCAATATTGTAATCCATCAACAGCCTTGCACATGATTTAACTGCAGATTCACCTCTGCCTACCTCTCTCTCTCTCTCTAACTCGCCCTGCTCTCTGCCAGATGCTTTCCCTGCTCCAGCAACCACGGCTTCCTGTGAAAGGCCTCAGTCAACCACCATGCAATGGGTGGTGGCTCAGCTTCCTCTGCTGCCCCTACAGTCTGGAACTCCCTTGGGCCATTCTGACTGCCGACTCCATCCCCCCCCTCAAGTCCAGGATTGTGCTCTGCTGATGCCTGGCAATTTCCATCTGTACGAATGTCTTGATCAGCACTACAATTATATTGCCGGCATTCCTGATATTCCTAACTTTGCCCCTTAATAAATACATTATTTAAACAAATTTCCACCTCACACCAGGTTACTTGAAATTATTTCAAGAGGCAGCGCTATTATATGTGCTTCCACGCACTGCCCTCAAACATGAAGGGTGGCACTGCTCTGCGAGAGCTTCAAGCAGACACTTCGTCTCAAACACATGATGCCGACGGAACAAATGCGATAAAACTCTGGGAAAATGAGAAACGTTTGAGGATAAACAAAATCACATTTCCCCAGGATAAAAAAGTGTAGATTTTTTGTACAGCATTTTGATATGTCACAGCCTTTAGATGCTTTAACAATTCGATTTGTAATGTATTCTGTTGATTTGTGGAGTTTTCCCCCCACCCTCTTCCTGATAAGGTCACAATCAGCACCGCCACCATCAGCATTTGAAATCAAATGTGAAGAGGCTTCGCATGTCATGCTATCGCCACCTGCTGGTAAACAATCTCGCATTGTAAAATCTGCCAACCTAATGCCTCTTTTCCTGGACGCAACTTTTCCTTCATTAGCGCCTTCATTTATCGTAAATGCACTTGATAGCGAAAATATGGCATATGAACCCGTAAGCAGATGTTGCTCATATCGGTGACCTGGAAGTGAATTTCCTTTCACCCTCAATCTATTAACATCACCCTGGACCAAGAGCCACTCCAGGCCCCCCAAAACAAAAATGATCCTATGAAAATATAAATCGAGAATGTCAGAAACCATTTTTAGATTGAGCAAAAGATGTTATTAGAAAATTGGTTAGAAACAAGTGCAAAGACTCAAGAGCAGAGAACCGAATGTAAAATTTCAAATTGTGACGCATGCATCTGTTTAATACCCATGGGCTGTTTTTTTAATATATAACACATTCATGGTGAAAGTTAATTAAGCCGTTAATAATAATTCCATGAATATTTGAATTTTGATATTGCTATGCTTGTGCTCTGGATTATAATAAAATGTTTAAGTAATGGAAGGATTGACAAAGGTACTCTTCCCCGTCATCATGTGAACCTTATGGCGAGACCCCGGGGTACCATAAGCCCCCGGCTCTCGCATAAACTGCGTTGCGACGTCATTTTATGTTTGTTGAAGGCGAACGATACGGCGATCTCTTCCTCTCGACGAGCTCAACACGGTGCGCTAATCAAAGTTTAAAAGTTTTGTTTACGTCTACGGCAATTTTGGCAACGACGGGTGCTCGGTGAAGAACGAGGAGAGGATTGATTTCTGGTGGGTCGAGGCGTTTATGTGCGCGGTGGGACGGAGTCGCCAAAAATAAATTAACTAATTACGATTTTGACTTCCGTTTATTCGGGACCCCGGGGTCCCGCCATAAGGTTAATTTACGGTAAAAAGGTACTACCATTTGCAGCACTCGCAGTCAAGGCATTTAATTTTTAGCTCCATTATTTCACGACACTGTTATTTAACATTATGGGCCGATTAAAAATCACGGTGTTACAGAAATAATATGAAAATGACTGCTTTTTCACGTCCATTATAATACTCAATACGAATGTTATGCCTCTGACAGCAATGCCCCACGACTTGTATTAAAATATTTGTGATTTGTTAAGCAGCTGATGTTTTATTCCCAAAGCATTAAACGCTGCAATGCTAATTTTCTTTAAAGAAACCAGACAAGGAATGCGAGTTGTACGAGTCCTACTACCCTGCTAAATGTGCAGTGGATTACATGAAGTAAAATGCACGCCCTAATTAATTATATCCCAATTAACCAAATTCTGATTAGCGCTGTGCTGTCAACTCGCAGCCACACGCATAAAAAAAATAATAGGCCACCTGTTTCTCCTGTTGATTGAAAGTTGGATTCTGGAAACAAATGTTCGAAGACTGCATTTTGATGGAACGTTTTATTATTATTTTTATTCTAAACTTTTTTATTGAACATGCCCTTTTATTGAGGCAGGCAAGGAACAATTTAAATTATCCCGATTGTAAGGTAGACCTGGATATCCAAATATGACTCAAAACTTTCGTGACTGCAGGAATTCATATTCTTGGTTCTTTCGGTAAAGTCAAGTAGATAGAAAATACAAAAATAAGAAACTCATTTTTTTTGCTTTTATTATTTTCAATTTATTTAAAAAAAAAAAATTATTTGTATTTTCTATCTATGTGACTTTACCGAAATAATCAAAAATATCCAAATATGTTTGTGTACTGCTCTTTGTCAATCCCCTGTTGGATGAAGGCCTGCCCATGCCAAGTCAGTCATGGAGGTTATTGACCATATTTCACTACGCTGGTCGGTGCGGGTTGGTGAATGCAGAAGCCAGTACCTGTGCGATTATCAAGTGCCACTGATGTAAGCCATGGCTGGTAAATTAACTCAGGTCCCCAGGTTCGTAGCGCAGTTTGCCAATAAGTGTATCACCGCTGGATGTGGTGGGGACAATGGCACAGTGGTGGCGGTGGTTAAGAGTTAACGTCTCAACAATAATGGGTGAGCATAAATATCACCAAAATTACTTTTCTCCAACCATATTTTCATTTCCATACAAGTGGAGAAGCATCATCCTGGTGAGCTCTCCATACAGTGAGGGAAAAAAGTATTTGATCCCCTGCTGATTTTGTACGTTTGCCCACTGACAAAGAAATGATCAGTCTATAATTTTAATGGTAGGTTTATTTGAACAGTGAGAGACAGAATAACAACAAAAAAATCCAGAAAAACGCATGTCAAAAATGTTAAAAATTGATTGGCATTTTAGTGACAGAACTAAGTATTTGACCCCCTCTCAATCAGAAAGATTTCTGGCTCCCAGGTGTCTTTTATACAGGTAATGAGCTGAGATTAGGAGCACACTCTTAAAGGGAGTGCTCCTAATCTCAGCTTGTTACCTGTATAAAAGACACCTGTCCACAGAAGCAATCAATCAGATTCCAAACTCTCCACCATGGCCAAGACCAAAGAGCTCTCCAAGGATGTCAGGGACAAGATTGTAGACCTACACAAGGCTGGAATGGGCTACAAGACCATTGCCAAGCAGCTTGGTGAGAAGGTGACAACAGTTGGTGCAATTATTCGCAAATGGAAGAAACACAAAAGAACTGTCAATATCCCTCGGCCTAGGGTTCCATGCAAGACCTCACCTCGTCGAGTTGCAATGATCATGAGAACGGTGAGCAATCAGCCCAGAACTACACGGGAGGATCTTGTCAATGATCTGAAGGCAGCTGGGACCATAGACACCAAGAATACAATTGGAAACACACTACGCCGTGAAAGACTGAAATCCTGCAGCGCCCGCAAGGTCCCCCTGCTCAAGAAAGCACATATACATGCCCGTCTGAAGTTTGCCAATGAACATCTGAATGATTCAGAGGACAACTGGGTGAAAGTGTTGTGGTCAGATGAGACCAAAATGGAGCTCTTTGGCATCAACTCAACTCGCCGTGTTTGGAGGAGGAGGAATGCTGCCTATGACCCCAAGAACACCATCCCCACCGTCAAACATGGAGGTGGAAACATTATGCTTTGGGGGTGTTTTTCTGATAAGGGGACAGGACAACTTCACCGCATCAAAGGGACGATGGATGGGGCCATGTACCGTCAAATATTGGGTGAGAACCTCCTTCCCTCAGTCAGGGCATTGAAAATGAGTCGTGGATGGGTAATCCAGCATGACAATGACCCAAAACACACGGCCAAGGCAACAAAGGAGTGGCTCAAGAAGAAGCACATTAAGGTCCTGGAGTGGCCTAGCCAGTCTCCAGACCTTAATCCCATAGAAAATCTGTGGAGAGAGCTGAAGGTTCGAGTTTTCAAACGTCAACCTCGAAACCTTAATGACTTGGAGAAGATCTGCAAAGAGGAGTGGGACAATATCCCTCCTGAGATGTGTGCAAACCTGGTGGCCAACTACAAGAAACGTCTGACCTCTCTGATTGCCAACAAGGGTTTTGCCACCAAGTACTTAGTCATGTTTTGCAGAGGGGTCAAATACTTATTTCCCTCATTAAAATGCAAATCAATTTATAACATTTTTGACATGCGTTTTTCTGGATTTTGTTGTTGTTGTTATTCTGTCTCTCACTGTTCAAATAAACCTACCATTAAAATTATAGACTGATCATATCTTTGTCAGTGGGCAAACGTACAAAATCAGCAGGGGATCAAATACTTTTTTCCCTCACTGTACGTGTTTAGACATTAGTCTCAATTCCAACAGCCATTATGTTTTAAATGGTGGCTAGAGTACTGTAATATGAACCCGGCAACTTACGTTTGATTCCTGGCAATGGCTTACCGTAAGTGGACGTTCATTTTGATGTCTGAACTGGTACTGAGCCACTTTCATGAGTACATTTTTAAAACCATAAAAAGCTAACCATTGCATTTGTAAAGAAAGTCTCATAAACAGACATGTTAGGAACCCATTTGCTGTACTTCCATAGATGTGTCTTTGTGTGTATGTACGAGTGTCTGCATGCATCTACGTGCCTGTGGGGAGTGGTAGTGCAGTGGTTAGCATGCTGTGCTATTAACCAGTCCACCCAAGTTCGATTCCTGCTCACGGCCAACACCTCGGTCGACTTAGCCTTAAACGAGTACCTCGTGTGGTGTAAATATCACCACTTGGGAGACAAAGGCGGCCGGGAGTGGTGTTGGCCACCCACCCCCTCGTGTGTCGTGCTGGCCTTCATAAGGTGCTTGCTAACAGCACTTGCCCCAACAGTCTTTTAAGGCTATATGGGGGATCTTTTTAAGGCAATATGAGTGTGGCTGTGTGTGTATTTTCATTTCTATACATACGAGTTTGGCTGTTGTTATGCTTGTGTCTTTATTTGTATGTCTTTGTAGACTGTATGCGAGTATATGTATACGTGTGAATATTTAAGTGCCTTTCCAGACTCTCGCACACAAGCTCATATAAAAACAAAAAAACAGACATATATATGGAAGTAGGGTTAGTGGGTTAGCAATGTGTCTGCTTAGCAGACTGTTTTTTTACAGAATGCTATCACACCCTGTTATCCACTGGGGTGAGCCTTCTCCCCTCTCTACCACGTACGCACGTGATTGACTTGTTGCTCTGGAGACTGGGAAGGCCTTTTGATCGATGTTTAATGGCAGGGTTGATGATGGCATTAGTCGTGATTTCTCACTTAACATGATCGGGCCGTGTGAAGGTGATGAAGCGAATAAATAACATTGGCTGGCCTACATTAAACGCCAGCAGTAGCCAACACCTCTATGATCGAGGGAGAAGGCGAGCTGCCCTATTTAGTTCCTGAAGAAAGCTCCCAGCACCAGCATCGGAACGTTGGACGTCATGCTGAACAGCATGTGGTACAACCCGAAAGCACACGAGAGAGATGTTAATTTTCTTTAGGTCTTTCAGGTAAGTCACGTAGATAGGTTCAAAGAAAATAACAAAAATAACAGTAGTTTTTCGTTATTTTTATTAACAGTAGTTAACAGTAGTTAACAAATAACAGTAGTTTTTTGTTATTTTTGTTCTTTTCTTTGAGCCTATCTACGTGACTTCACCAAAAGACACAAAGAATGAATTCCTGCAGTCACGAAAGCTTCAAGTCAACATTTATTAGTTGTTATATTCTTTTTAAGACATTCACCAATTTGAATATGTATGTTGCAATCGCAATGATTATAAATATAAATTCTAGGTTTCTGTCACTGACTAATTTAAAAATTTGGGATTTATCACTTTCAGTTTTCAGTTTCATTTATGAGGTATAACCCTGTGAGCCATGCGGCTTTTGACTCGGGTGCAACCTCAACAAAACCATGAACAAGCAACATCTTAAAGTGACTACACGCAATTATAACTACAAGTGCACTCTGCTAACTCCCGACATAAATTTCTGGTTCCTTAAATGGAATGAAACCATCAAATCCACAAAAAACTGGTTTGGTACAAAGTACTTTGACAATGGAGGCTGCCCGGGTCAGTAATAAAGGGAGTACATCATTCACTCGAAATTGGTGATAAAAATTAATCACATTTTTTTTTCGAAAATGATCACCGTCACAGAAGATTACTTACCCTGTGGCACTCCGATGTCTCTGATTTGCGAGCGCCCCACAGCCAACATTGTTTCCTCCTCAGATATGCACAACGATGGGGAAGACTGCAATGTGTCGGAGACCTGCGGTGAGGCCTCCTCTCTTGAGTGCCTCCCAGAGTCCAACTCCTCCCTCCCACTGCTACAATCTCTGAGGGTGAGCGGGAGGTCCTGGCCCACTGGGCTGTAGCCCTGTGGCCCCAACGCAGGCCGAGGGGGCAAATCCCCACGGATCGGGTCACCCGACACCATTCTTTCCTGCAACGGTAATGGCGACAGGAAATAGAATACATTAGCAAATGCCTGCAATACGGTGACAACCGGTCCAGAGTTTGCTTGTACTGAATCAATGCTGCTGAAAGGATGCACTCCCAAAAGGCCATGGCGCCAATGGGCTGTGTATTAAAATAAAATAAAAACTGTCGAGAAATGGACATGTGAAGGAGTCATTGTCTGATTATCTATTTTGATACAATACAAATCAGCGAATTTGCCATGTGGTGGGATAAAGTGTATGTACTCCCACCACCTATAAGTGTGGAAGAGGAAGCCAAAATTCCCTCTAGAGCAGCGGGGGGGGGGGGGGGGGGGTTCGTCATTGGGTCTTTCCCCTTTTTCAAAGAAGCTCTCCAGCAACGTTTGTTTTTTTACTCATTGTGGCTACTAGGGGTTAGCTTGTGGACTTACCAACACTGTGACTGAGACAAGTGCGAAGTGCGGGAAAGAGGCGCGGACGGAAGTGGTAAATTAAATAATGGGGGCGGCCCACGCGCGGACTCACCGCTCACCTCCTGCTGTGCGGCCCGGATACTAACAGGCCGCGGACCGCTACTGGTCCGCGGTCTGGGGGTTGGGGACTCCTGCTCTAGAGGGACTTTCGAGAGATGCCTTTAATGGACGCCTTTCTTTTTACCTGAAGTGTTGCGAGCAAGCGTTTAAGTACCTGGGCGCAACGATGTGGTGCTGATGGATCACTAGGAGAGCCGACAACAAGAACAAGGGATGGACGGCTGAAATGGCGAGAGATGACCGGGTGTGGTGTGCGATAAGAGGGTCCCCAGTGTGGTTGAAGGGAAAAGTGTACAAGACGGTGGTGAGGCCGGCGCTGTTGTATGGGGCCGAGTGCTGGGACACAAGAAAGAGGGAGGACTAAGCTATGCCAGTGACAGTAGATATGAGGTGGATGTTGGTATTAACAAGGACAGGGTGAGAAATTAAGAAGTCAGAGGAAGACTCAACGTGGTAGAAATCACAGAGAAGATGAGAGAGAAAAGGCTGGTGTGGTTCGGTCACGTTGAGAGACGGCAGGAAAATGTGGGTCAGAAGTTGCAAGTGATGCAAGTGGAAGGAAAGAGGAAGGCAGAAGAGGTGGGGCGATGTGGTGCAATCGGACCATGGTGGCACGAGGAGCGGATAGGGAGATGACGCAGGACAGGGTAGCATGGAGAATGATGGCAAGGACAGCGGACCCCACCATGAGTGAGACAAACGCGTGGAAGAAGACGTTGCAGGGCTGCACTTTTACCTTTAAAAAACAATCTATAATACCAAATTAGAATTGTGCTTTACACACAACGAGAAATTAACTACACGAATTCAAGTAGTAATAATCAGTTCAGGATTTAATTCAACAGATTATGAAATAAAGGAATAAATGCATAAATTAATTTAATCTTATTTATTTAATAATTGTAATTATTGTATTAAAGTTTAAACCACGTTAATATTTTATTTGCTTTGCATTTGGAAAAAAAAGCCTCCAATTGCTAAACAAGAAAATGTCATCTTTCCTCTTCATGAATACATTATTATAAATTATGGAAACAGAAATACTTTGGCATAACATCAAGTTGTAAAAGTAACAGTCAGCATTTAAACAGTCTCCCAAACTACTATTGTTGAGATAATTAGAATTGTTCCAATGGTCATGGCCACATTTTATCCTTCATTAAGCGGCTGTCTTTGATCAACAGACATGAGCTGTCCACTGCTGGATGAAGCTCTTCCAAACTCACCCCTCACGATCCCAAGATGAAAAAAGTGGCGTTTTTTTTTCCAAATTTTCTTGCTGTGGTTTTCACACCTGATGATGAATGCTTGTGTTGCAGTCGAAACGTCGTGAGAATTTTATTGCTTTATATTTTTATTATTTTATTGTTTCCCCTCTACGTGACTTTACCGAAAGAACAAAGAATATGAATCCCTGCAGTCACGAAAGCTTTAAATAAATAAAAAAAATCTCAGCTCTTGTTCAATTTTTCTTCGTCAATTGTCACGTCCAATCCTTACTTCGTAGCAGGCAACATACACCGATGAAAAAACTCTTTCTAATGCACAACGCAACGTTTATTTTCATTGTCAAGCACATTTTTCGAACACCACTCCCAATTTGTTCTAATTTTACTCATTACTTCATTTCGATTCCAGTCCACTGTCAGCAAATGCCCTCGGTATACATACTCTGATGTGTTTTCCAGTTGTGTTCCTCCGAGACGGCTTTCATTGTTTTGGTGAACTTGTGCATGACTTTTAAGGATAAGGGTTTGAAGTTTGAGGTACCGCAGTGAGTAGTGGCAGTACATTTTAATAAGCTATTAAGGGTGAAAAGTCCAAACGTCTGTGCTCTCCACTTTTACAAATCCCAAGATTCACGACAAGTCTGTGGTCTGTAGCAACTCCTAAATTCTGCAGGTGTTAAAATCTAAAATGTGAGTTTTGGCACAAATATCCACAAAAAATCTTTTCCCATTTTCTTGTGGGTTGTCGTGGATTATAGGATTGGCGAATAGCATCCGCAAAATCGGTGTATTTTTTTAAGTTTCCTTGTACATATAGATAGTACGTTATCGCAAAGCAAGGGTTAGGCCCTTTAACTGGATAGGAAAGTTCTGTATTCATAAGGCATGATTGGCAGCAGAACCGATCATTGGCTTATTTGCTTGTCAACTAATGCATTCACGATCGATTCTCACTTACCAGTATGTTTCTTACTTTCAGCACGTCCGAGGCTAAATCACTCTTGTGCATGTCCAAAATTACTTGCGTTTTTGTTAAAATTTCTGCAATCGTAAACGAATGGAAAGCAGGAAAAAGACAAGTCATCTTTATTAATTGACAAATAACAACACAGTGTGCTTAGAACATAACACAGCATAATGGTCTAAAGTATTACTTTGGCTATATGTCAAGTGATTTGACACAAAAAATCAAAGATAATGTACAAAAATAATTATTTATTTCTCCAGGAAAGCCGAATGAAATATTAATAATTTTTCAAGAAGCCTCTGTTCCATATGCTGGCCAATTCCTTTTCGCGAGAACATTTTGAGAATATTTGCTTTTCAAATGTTCAGAGTTTCAGAATTAAAGGCAACTCGTACGTACAAATTCTCAACATTCAATGAACAGAAGTTGCACGTGTACGACGCCATCCAACAGCGATGCTCGGTTTCACATGTGCTTATTCGAGCTAAATGAAACCCGTGCTTAGTGAACCACTATTACTTGTTTTCACAGTGCAAGGGCGTCATATAGAAAAGCAGCGAGTTGCTTGACTGACCCCTGAAAGATGGCCTCTTAGGCTGGTCACCGTCCCAGCAAAGCTTCATGAGATCCACGTATTTTGCGATCCCTGCCACGTTTGCATTCTTTGGTATCTTCATCAGGTCTGGCCTTTGACCATCGGGGACAAGAATATAGATCAAGTCTGATGGTGCATCTGTATTGAAGATGGAAACAGACAGATGGACAGACAGACACAAAGTAGATTTGTATCGTAGGATGATAGCAGACACAATGCTACTGAAACATATAACTTAGGATGCTAATAGACAGACAGACACAACACAGCTTATTGTATCACATGATGCGAATAGGTGGCCAGACAGATTCGACAGAGAACCGTAAAAATACTGGACAACAAGGCAGGCAGAATAGGGATGCAGAGGCAAACGAAATAAGAGAAACCAAAACAGAAAAAGGATAACTGAGACGAGAGACCATGCCAAAAGAGAATGAGAAAATTAATAAAATGAGGACAAATATTGGTGGAAAAAAAGTAATGAAGAGAGAGAATGTGAGAAACAAGACCAAACTGAATTAAGCCAGCACCTTAAAATTATTTTTTTTAAACATTATTTAAAATATTTTAGGATATGCGTGCGAGTGGTTTTCTTACATTCATAGGGCACCTCTCGTGTAAGCACAGTCCAGATGAGTATCGCATAGCTGTTGGATACACACAGTATTATAATGGGGCTTCTGTCATCCCATATATCCAAGAAATAGAATTCTAATTAAAAGAGTACTTTGAACAAATGTGCTCTGTATGGCAGACAAAAAATGCTATTTACCCCAGTTCTTCACCCTTTGTTAAACGGAGTAATACAAAAAGATTGTTACTCACAAAGTAATTGCAAGAATATCGCACAACTGAACCTCGCATTTAAGCTCCTTAGACCTCTGGTTGAGCAAGTGCCTAGCCTCTGACCTGTAGACATCAAAGGCTGTGTTGGGATGGTGATTGATGTTGCTGAGCGACTCAGGGGGCATGTACTCCTGTGTCCCCAAAAAGTTCATATCACTCCGATGTGAGGCCTCAGTCTTCCTGAACTTGGATAAGCCAAAGTCAGCGACCTGCAGACAGCACAGTTTGACCCCACTGCGGTTACTTGAGCAGACGATGACGATTACACATGTCATCATTCACCCTTCACACTCCCCTGCCCCACTCCCCAAAATAGGCAAAATTTCGCATCACGTTTATATTGAAGAACAGCCTGTCTTTTTTTGTCTTGTTTTTTTACCGTCACGTTTGCACTGTTTCCACTGTTTTCCCATCTCGCGTATGCAACTTCATTTGCTGCATTAGCCTAAAAGTTTAATTGCTGGGTAGTTATCATACAACTTGCATAACTCACACGTAACTGAATCTTACGTGCGTAGCTTTGACGTGCGTATCGTGAGCGTAGAGAGTCGATTAAAAAAAACGATGCAAATTTGCATCTCTAACGAAGACGACGCCGGTCATGACTGATGGGCGATGACGATGATGGTGACGACAAGCACGGGGGACCCGAGGAGGTGCCGATAACGACTACGGAGCAGCCGTTTGAACGAGAGCGCGTGAACCTTGGCGTGCAGATCCTCGTCGAGCAGCACGTTCTGAGGCTTCAGGTCCAGGTGCAGCAGCTGGGGCTCCAGGCTGTGCAGGAAGTTCATGGCGAGCGCCACTTCATGCAGGAGCCGGAAGCGGAGCGACCACGGCGGCTCCAGGCGCTCCAGCAGCCCGGCGATGGAGCCGTACGGCATGAACTCCATCACGACGCCCAAGTTATGCTCGTCGCGAAAGGTCCCGCGCACGGGCAACACAAATTGGAACTGTGCGCGCCACATTTTCTTTGCCTCATCCATAAGCTTCTCTCGGGCACTGAAACAGAATTTTAAATAGAACGCGTTATTTACTGCGCATTGTTCCGACATTTTTCGAGGGGGGGGGGGGGGGGGGAGGGCAGGTGGACGGGTGGGGCGGGCGTGCGGAGAGTTATTGTCTGGATACAAATATATATAGAAAATTTGAAAATACACTGAATAAAAACGTATTGTTTAACACCGCGAAATCTGTCACCTGTTCTTTTGTCGCTTATTCGAGCAATCGGTTTACATACCGACATGGTTGTGGTCATGTGTGCACCGAGTCATGGACCCCCCAACGAGTGAGGATCGATTCATAATAATACAATCAGCACGTGTCAGATGTTTTTCTGCAAGCGTGGTTAATCTGCAATGCTGATGGATAACATAACCCACCCAGGGAATAGCTGCGAGTTATCTTCTTTGGTTCTTTCGGTAAAGTCACGTAGAATGAGAATAAAATAATAAATTGATAAAATAACACAATAATATTCTCACGACGTTTCGGCCACAACACAAGCGGCCTTCATCGTCGTGAGAATATTATTGTGTTATTTTACTTTATCAATTTATTATTTTATTCTCATTCTACGTGACTTTACCGAAAGAACCAAAGAAGATGAATCATTGCAGTCACGAAAGCTTTAAATCGAAATTTAGCTGTGAGTTAACTGCACTACCTACTATTGATGTATTCAAAATGTTTATCCATCGTCCAGCTATTAACGCGAGAACCACAAATAGTACGAGGATGAGTCCCTGCATACACTGCAGGTTTCCTGCGTGGAGTGGGAATGCGGGACGAAAAAATGTGGCTGCAATGCCGGCACAGGAAATGAGAACGTGCAGCAAACAGGTAAATAATACTACTCGTATATTTTCGTGGTCGTGCTGTATACTCGAAAGTTGACTGTAGTGAGCACTATACAATGCATCAATGCAGGCATTAAAACAAGTTTGCCAGCTTGTCAGGTCAGGTAATGCCCTCACAAAAAAAACAGTAATTGCATTTTGGAAAGGAGATATATAAAAAAAAACTAACAAAAATGTTCAGGGTTTTAGTTGCCAATGTATTGCTTGAAATGCTTAGGTAATAAGTAAAAAACAAAACTTATCCCAATTAACTCAGTCTTTCACAGATTTTCTTGAACTAAGTTGTTTAAATGTTTTTCCTATTGCTAACAAAGTTAACAGGCTACGATTGGTTCATTGTCATTACCTATGATGGCACTGATCAACTGAGAACTAAAAAAAATAGAAATATTATAAAATCTAATTAATATGCCTAAATATATTATCATTTTTTGTTCAATAGTTGCCTTATTATAAGGAAGATATGGTAAGTAAAATGGAAAATAAAACAATTAGTAAACTGATCTAATTGCAATTCCCCATGCCTTGTCGGTTAAAGGGCTTGTTTGACCATACTTCACCTTTGCTGTTTAGTGCAGGTTGGAGAAAGGCCAGTGCAGATGTTAGCCATGGCCAGAAATTTAACTCCGGATGCCTGGTTCACAAGCGCATTGTCCAAATACCACTGCGCCAAATTTCCCCTGCTCTCGCGTCATGCTAAAGCTAGACTCAAACGCTAAATGACTTTCAATGCATCTAAAGTGAGAGCTCGCGCACATGGGCAGGGGGTCGGCAAACGAAACATTTTTTCAAAGAGCTGCAACGGAATGTGAAAACGAGACGGTGGCCCCTTAATAAACGACGTCACGAAGCAGCAGTCCTTAAGTAACCGCGTGCGGCTCCGCAGCCGCACACTGCTGACCCCTGCACGTGAGTAACGACTAAAACTGAAAAGGGGCAAACGCAAGCACACTGTCAATAGTTCTTACAAATGAGGAATGTGAAGTGTTGTAAGAGGGGCATGCGGATATCTTTAGTAAATGGAAACTTTGATGGTTTTCTAGCAAATCGTCTGTTAGCGTGTGCTAAGGGATAACACCTACAGGGCAATAGTGTGCCATCAAGGCAGGGGTGTAAAGGTCAAATTGACTATAATGCATAAACAGATTGCACTTACCTTCATATACATACGTGTACCTTCACGTATATAATTCAAACAATGTACACTTACAAAGGTTTAATTACACATAATACAGTAATGTATCATCTATTACACAGCTGTGAGTGCTTTAAAATGCAATGGCTTTCAAGGAGGGATAAAAAGGTGAAACCTTGGGCTGCCTCAGCCGCACTCCTGCTGAGCGGGCTGAGCGCGGCCCGGGGAACGGCTCATTTGTGCCATGGGTAAACAAGGTATTACACGCGCGCATACGTGCACCACATACCCACGTAACATGAAAGATTTGCACGCAAAAATTCCAAATGTGCAATGGTTCAACGCCGAGGTACGCGTGCAAGCAAAAGCAATTAGCCGGTGACCACCTGTCGTTGGATTGGTTGGGCAGAAGGCACTTGATCGCCACGTCGATGGTCCAGATTTTGTGCCTGGCCTTGTAGACGATTCCGAAGCCTCCAGAGCCAATTTTAATCTTGTTCTCCAGGTCCTCCCACCTGACCCTGCAGAGGTCACTGCTTAATGACGCACCCGATACCGCCATGCCGCCAGGGACAGCCTCTCGGCGATACCGCAGCACTCTGCAGGAAGAGAGACGTTTCCGCTGCTGTGACACGTGCGTGCGCGTCCCAGCTCACGAGCGAATGCTCAACACGAGGCATGCAACAATGCACAGTAAAATCTATTATTGTGCTCATGATATGTGCATCAAACTGTGCGTGAAAATACGATTGTGTTGCGATCGAAACGTCGTGATATTGTTGTTATTGTTATTATTTTCTTCTATCTACGTGGCTTTACCGAAAGACCCAATGAATATGAATTCCTGCAGTCACGAAAGCTTTAAGTCGACATTTAACATTTAGAAGCTATTTTTCGCCCAAAGCAGTGAATGAGCCTGCACAAACAGGACAGAACAAAACAAAAAACAATGCAAATAAGATGGTTAAAATGAGATAAAAAAATGTTTTTTCAAGCTTATGACAGTCCTGACTATTGCCAAATCGTTGGGTTTGGGGTATATGATTACATAAGAGACTAAAAATCTGTAAACACCACCATCTCATGAACTTTGTTCTTCCTCTTGACTTAAAGATTTCGTGACTGCAGGAATTCATATTCTTTGGGTCTTTCGGTAAAGTCACGTAGATCGTTCAAAGAAAATAACAAAAACCTACGACGTTTCGATCACAACACAAGCGATCATCATCCTGATGATGTTATTTTCTTTGAACGATCTACGTGACTTTACCGAAAGACCTATTTTGGCTCTCATTTATCTCCTCGCCCAGCCAAGTTATAGAGCACAATACTGTATTGCCAAAGCATGACTAATATCCTTTTGAAGAACTAAATATGGTGGGGTGGTGGTCTGGGTCTGAATATATTTCATGAACTTGTGCATAGGCAAAAAGGAAGTGTGCACTCTACAATGTCTATGTAGAGTTAGACATACTAGCAGAAAATAAACAAACGAAAAGTTCAACACTTTCACAAAAAGACACTTCCTCCCTTATCTATCTGCCCATAGTCGACTAAAACAGCATGCTCCAAGGGCTCATGAATTACTGCCGACAGAATTGAATGCAGTCAAGTATCAGTTATTCCATTGCTATTTATAAAACTGGGCACGGCAACAGTCTATGTAAACCAGAGTCACGTGCGTTATTTTAAAGCGTTGTAACTTCTCCGTGTTAGCGTCACACATCAAAGTTATTTCGGGCAAGTCCAAGTTAACCTCGTGAATTGTCATAGCCAAGCAGTACTCCACTGAATTGCTATCAACAAGCAATGTGTTTTTTTTCATGGAGCTCTTTGTCAATCCATTGCCCGATAAAGGCCCTCTCCACCCCATGCTGCTCATGTGGGTTGTCTGACCGTACTTCACCACGCTGGAGGTCGGTATACGGGATGCCCAGGACCTGTCGAAATATCACTCGCCACTGAAAGTAGACGTGGCCTGGAATCAAACTCAGATCAACGAGAATGATTATTATTAATCTCTGACAAATACTTTATGTTTTACTCTGTTGTGATTCAGCTCAAGTCTCAGAGCTGCTGAAAATGTGACAAGTTCATGTATATTGCCACGACTCCAGCACGAAAAGTTTTGAATGCGCTCTGCAATGAGACGAGTCTGAACAACACACCGCAATTTATGAAGGCCTACACATCTTTGTAAGTACTATGGAGTTTGTTGTAACGCGTCTCATTTGCCAAACACATTCAAGAAATAAAGTGCATGGAACTTTATCAACACTGTACAGGATGGAGAAAGATAAATCTAAAACATTAACAGAAAAAGTAATATTTTTAAAAAACTTTTTTTAAAACACGCTTTTATGAAATGTACCGTACTAGTAATGGCAGAACTCCACGACTGCAGGAAGTGGCCCCGAAGCTTGCCCCAACGTAAGGGGGCCGTAACAAGTTTCAAGTTTCATTTATTAGGTATAGCCCTGTGAGCCATGCGGCTCTTAAGTCGGGTGCAACCGCAACAAACAAAATTTGAACAGAGGACATCTTAAAGCGACAACGCGTAACAGAAACATCCTGGAATAAACCAGCAAATATTCCACGCAAAAAAACATGTTAAAACGCTGTGTGTTAAAATCAATGTGGTGCAAGTGAACAACAAGAACAACCATAAGACAATTTAGATTAACCATGTTTTCGAATCACCAAAATAAAGCTGTAAAAACAATGTAACAACAGTAATCATAGGAACTGTGAATTTAAATTTAACAATAAACAATTACAGCCAACGTCAGTTGAGCGTGGACAATTAGAATCAAAGCCGAAACATAACATATAAAAAATAATGTTTAAAAATATATTTTTATTTCTAATGATAGAATATAGTATTGTCATCAGTATGACATACGTATACCAAGTTTGCAGTCGACACCACATCGGGAAGTGAGTTAAAATTGAGTTACAAGATTTGAAGATACAACAAAACAACAAAGTGAGTTAAATAAAAGCGTGTAAAAAAATTAGATTGCATTGAACCTGGTCAAGTCGAAATACTGTATATTTAAATTTTCCATTGGACTTTGATTTACAACATGTAGTGATTGATGCGGGGCTATATTCCCCTCGCATTAGAGGTATAGTCCAAAAGTTGCCATTCAGTTTCACGATTCGCGTGTTAAGCCACTACGATGATCTATAATTTGTGGTCAGATCGCTTCTGAAAACGATGCTTAATAGCTCAGTGAGCTATTTTTTTAATAATTTGTTTACCATTCCTATACGTTTCACTCCTATCGTGATTTGTGTAACTGTCTATTGTTATAACGTTCTTGCCCCGTGCCCCTACTGGACATCTGTGAATAAGAGCTTCACAGCTCATCGGATTTCTCCTGCAGCAATACATATTCTGATTCTGTGCCACGTCACCACGCACGAACCCCGCTCGGCGCTGTGGAATCCAGGTGACGTCATCACGCACATGTGCGCGGTGACGTCGCACGCACGCCTGGCACGCAGCCAGCAAAACGTTTTCTTATTCTCCTAATATCTAGTCTATAGTTGCTGTGGTATGAAATATATGGCAAGGGTAACACACACTTTTTTTTGGGCCACCCTGTATTGTTGCAGAATTGATAAAAAACATGTCTTAAATAAACAAGTCTTAAGGGAAAAAGTGAGTACTTTTTAAATGCAGCCCAAATTGAATATTCTTTTGCGTATGACGAATACTTCTTCTTTGGTTCTTTCGGTAAAGTCACGTAGAATGAAAGAACCAAAGAAGATGAATCCTTGCAGTCACGAAAGCTTTAAATCGAAATGACGAATACTGTGCAGTATAGCAGTCAGTAGTGCTGGCATAGCAGCTAACTCTTTTACGTGGCATTGGAGCGAATGGCTTTGTATTTGCCCGCATGAGGCCCATTGTACAATCTTGAACGTGGTGTCAGAATGAGTTTGCTCGCTTAGCAACGCACATTTTCAAAGTTCATGTCCGCTTTGGGAAGGAAAAAAACCCCCCTCGGGTACAACACAACTTGCAGCATTGACAAACTAGGATTATCTCATGAGCTTTGCTATACTTAATGCGCCCAAACAAAATACACGTTTTAAAAGCCTGCAAATATGAGATCGTGTGCACACGTACAAATAGGGCGATCTTTGAAACCGTGTTTTTGAAAAAAAAACTGAAACCAAACACAAGCTAAAACATTTTCATCAACATCGATTTACCACCCTATAGCCATGCTTTTTCCACCGCTAGCTTACGCTACCAAGGTGTAAAAAAAAAAACAATGGAGCGGATTTAAATACGTTGAAAGTTAATTGCAACGCCTAAACGCAATCGGAATGCGGACGGTCTGCCGACGTTTCAAGTAAAATAAACTACACGAGTCGGGCGCACGGCAAGCCATAACAATAACCCCAAGGAAGCCACACAACAGACGTTGTGGCGGCAAACACGCACTGCATTCTGCACCGCCGTCTTCATTCATGCGGGTTGCATTTAAACAGGAAGATAACGGGTCACGATGCAACCCACCGCTGAATGAAAAGGAAGGCCCACCCCCCCGTACCACCACCCCCCCCCCCATACCAACGGCTGAGACACACTCGCCATTCCTATGGCCGGGGGACCTGGCTGGACACAAGACGATAGCCCACTCCAAGAACCCACAACTAAGAGGGTAGCCCACGCCAAGAACCCACAACTAAGAGGGTAGCCCACGCCAAGAACCCACAACTAAGACGATAGCCCACTCCAAGAACCCACAACTAAGACGATAGCCCACTCCAAGAACCCACAACTAAGAGGGTAGCCCACGCCAAGAACCCACAACTAAGAGGGTAGCCCACGCCAAGAACCCACAACTAAGACGATAGCCCACTCCAAGAACCCACAACTAAGACGATAGCCCACTCCAAGAACCCACAACTAAGACGACAGCCCACGCCAAGAACCCACAACTAAGAGGGTAGCCCACACCAAGAACCCACAACTAAGACGATAGCCCACTCCAAGAACCCACAACTAAGAGGGTAGCCCACACCAAGAACCCACAACTAAGACGACAGCCCACGCCAAGAACCCACAACTAAGAGGGTAGCCCACTCCAAGAACCCACAACTAAGACGATAGCCCACTCCAAGAACCCACAACTAAGAGGGTAGCCCACACCAAGAACCCACAACTAAGACGACAGCCCACTCCAAGAACCCACAACTAAGAGGGTAGCCCACACCAAGAAACCACAACTAAGAGGGTAGCCCACACCAAGAACCCACAACTAAGACGACAGCCCACGCCAAGAACCCACAACTAAGAGGGTAGCCCAGTCCAAGAACCCACAACTAAGACGATAGCCCACTCCAAGAACCCACAACTAAGACGATAGCCCAGTCCAAGAACCCACAACTAAGACGATAGCCCACTCCAAGAACCCACAACTAAGACGATAGCCCACTCCAAGAACCCACAACTAAGACGATAGCCCACTCCAAGAACCCACAACTAAGAGGGTAGCCCACTCCAAGAACCCACAACTAAGACGATAGCCCAGTCCAAGAACCCACAACTAAGAGGGTAGCCCACTGCAAGAACCCACAACTAAGACGACAGCCCACGCCAAGAACCCACAACTAAGACGATAGCCCAGTCCAAGAACCCACAACTAAGACGATAGCCCAGTCCAAGAACCCACAACTAAGACGATAGCCCAGTCCAAGAACCCACAACTAAGACGATAGCCCACACCAAGAACCCACAACTAAGACGATAGCCCAGTCCAAGAACCCACAACTAAGACGATAGCCCAGTCCAAGAACCCACAACTAAGACGATAGCCCACACCAAGAACCCACAACTAAGACGATAGCCCAGTCCAAGAACCCACAACTAAGACGATAGCCCAGTCCAAGAACCCACAACTAAGAGGGTAGCCCACTCCAAGAACCCACAACTAAGACGATAGCCCAGTCCAAGAACCCACAACTAAGACGATAGCCCACACCAAGAACCCACAACTAAGACGATAGCCCACTCCAAAAACCCACAACTAAGACGATAGCCCACTCCAAGAACCCACAACTAAGACGATAGCCCACGCCAAGAACCCACAACTAAGACGATAGCCCACGCCAAGAACCCACAACTAAGACGATAGCCCAGTCCAAGAACCCACAACCAAGACGATAGCCCACGCCAAGAACCCACAACTAAGACGATAGCCCACACCAAGAACCCACAACTAAGACGATAGCCC
The DNA here is from genome assembly GCF_048934315.1 of Petromyzon marinus. Taxonomy (NCBI): domain Eukaryota; kingdom Metazoa; phylum Chordata; class Hyperoartia; order Petromyzontiformes; family Petromyzontidae; genus Petromyzon; species Petromyzon marinus. The sequence continues at coordinate 4,366,730 of NC_133691.1, read as the reverse complement.
ACACCAAGAACCCACAACTAAGACGATAGCCCACACCAAGAACCCACAACTAAGACGATAGCCCACACCAAGAACCCACAACTAAGACGATAGCCCACACCAAGAACCCACAACTAAGAGGGTAGCCCAGTCCAAGAACCCACAACTAAGACGATAGCCCACACCAAGAACCCACAACTAAGACGATAGCCCACGCCAAGAACCCACAACCAAGACGATAGCCCACTCCAAGAACCCACAACCAAGACGATAGCCCACTCGAAGAAGCCACAACTAAGTCGATAGCCCACTCCAAGAACCCACAACTAAGACGATAGCCCACACCAAGAACCCACAACTAAGAGGGTAGCCCAGTCCAAGAACCCACAACTAAGACGATAGCCCACTCCAAGAACCCACAACTAAGTCGATAGCCCACTCCAAGAACCCACAACTAAGAGGGTAGCCCAGTCCAAGAACCCACAACTAAGACGATAGCCCACACCAAGAACCCACAACTAAGACGATAGCCCACGCCAAGAACCCACAACCAAGACGATAGCCCACTCCAAGAACCCACAACCAAGACGATAGCCCACTCGAAGAAGCCACAACTAAGTCGATAGCCCACTCCAAGAACCCACAACTAAGACGATAGCCCACACCAAGAACCCACAACTAAGAGGGTAGCCCAGTCCAAGAACCCACAACTAAGACGATAGCCCACACCAAGAACCCACAACTAAGTCGATAGCCCACTCCAAGAACCCACAACTAAGAGGGTAGCCCAGTCCAAGAACCCACAACTAAGACGACAGCCCACGCCAAGAACCCACAACTAAGACGACAGCCCACGCCAAGAACCCACAACTAAGACGACAGCCCACGCCAAGAACCCACAACTAAGAGGGTAGCCCAGTCCAAGAGAGAAACTAGTTTGGTGACACTGCGTCGGCAGCGTTGCGGCGAAAACAACACTCGGGTGATAACGCCTTTACATGAAACATAGAGCGCTCTGTTCCTATCAACAACCATATGCTTCCGCAAAACGGGTCTTCATATCATGCACACACACACAGCGCGCGCACGCCATGGTGTGTGTGTGCGCGCGCGAGACAAAAAAGGGTCATTGCCCGAAACGTCGCCTAATTATTTATCACACGGTCGAGTCTGTTTTTTTTTCTTCTGCTACGCGTTCCGCTGCCGCTTTGAATCGTTATAAAATTAAAATAAAAAATCTGCACAGTGCGTTCACAGTTAAGCCCTCGAAACGAATCTGTCCGGTGCAAACGCTCACCCTGAACTCGTGGCTTCGCTCACCCTGAACTCGTGGCGACTCGCCGGCAATTGGAGCACCTTCGAGCTGCCGCCTTTAGAAGGACCCGCGTGGATGACAAAATTTAAAAAAATATATATAATGTATAAATAATAATTATAATAAAACAAAGTTAGCGGGGTAGGGGAGGGGTTAAAAAGAAGTGAACGCTTCGCTTACCGCTCGCGTGACCACGGCGTTTACCGGAAACTCGTGAGCGCGCGTGCGCTCTGGCCCCGCCCCTTTTCCGCATTCGACGACGCGGCCCCAGGGCCCAGCCAATCGGAGGGGCGCAACGCGCGGCCCACTCCGCCCACGGTCGCGTTGACGTAACGGGTAAATCCCAGCCGAGGCGCTGTTTGTTAAAGGGACCCCCGGATTGTCACAGTTAGTAACCCCCTTCCGCAACTCACTCTTAAAGGCACCCGTTACGTTCGTGTCAACCCACGCATTCTCATGCCAGTCAACCCCCTTTATCAGTGCCCACATTATTACAGACCAATTCAGACCTTTATTGGTCACCCCGTGCCCTTATACATCTAAACGTTCATCCTGCAAACTCTCAACCACAAGGGAGAAACTTGTGTTGTGGCCGAAACGTCGTTTATTTTAATTTAATTTGTTTTTTACCTACGTGACTTTACCGAATAAAACCAAAGAGTACAAAATAGACACTTATTTTTTATACTCTTTGGTTCTATTGGCTAAAGTCACGTAGGCAAAAAAAATATAAAACAACCTACGTGACTTTACCGAATAGAACCAAAGGGTATGGATCCTTGCAGTCACGAAAGCTTCAAATCTAAAACTTCTTTTTTTTGCCCGTATTGAAAGAGCTGTACGCCGTATGGTCCTAAAAACTCAAATTCCATGTAGGGGCCGTTCATAAATGACGTCACGCGATTTTGGACGATTTTGACCCCCCCCCCCCTTCGTCACGCGGCGTCACAAAAAGTCAGACCCCCCCAAATATGACGTCAAAATAAACATGCTTCAAATCGCTTTAAACTATTGTCATTGTAGTGCGTATTTAATGTGGCGCTGCACTCTGATGTTGTAGGAGAAAACATGTATTTAAAAGCCTACTTGATTAAGTAGAACTTATTCTTGGTTCTTTCGGTAAAGTCACGTAGAAGGGAAACAATAAAATAATAAAAATACTTTTTAAAGAAATTCTCACGACGTTTCGACTGCAACACAAGCAATCATCATCAGGTGTGAAAACCACAACACTGATGATGATTGCTTGTGTTGCAGTCGAAACGTCGTGAGAATTGTATTGTTTTATGTTTTTATTATTTTATTGTTTCCCTTCTACGTGACTTTGCCGAAAGAACCAAGAATATGAATCCCTGCAGTCACGAAAGCTTTAAATCAAAATTTAAGTAGAACGTGTTGCGTATATTTATTTAAAGTCGCGCATTTTTACGTGACGTCACATTTCTCAAACCCCCCCCCCTCGTCACACATCGTCACAAATGTCTGCCCCCCCCCTCCCATTTGCGTGACGTCACTTATGGACGGCCCCGTACAATAATACACAGCTGTCAACCTATTCTAGATTCACTCCAGCGCTGTCCTCCAGACAGTCTCGTCCCTTCACCTGATGAAGGCCGCTTGTGTTGTGGCCGAAACGTCGTGATTTTTGTTATTTTATTTTTTACCCACGTGACTTTACCCAATAGAACCAAAAAGAATAGCTGTCAACCTATACGGTTTACCCCGTATTCTTGTACATGGAAATTGAGTTTTCATGTCCATACGGCGTACAGCCGTTTCAATACGGGCACTAAATGAAATGTTTTGCCTATTTGCTTGTGTTTCTTCCTTGTGATGGGACTTTGTAGGATGAACGTTGAGATTTTGAAGGGCACGGGGTGACCAAGAAGGGGCCGTCCATAAATGACGTCACGCACCTAGGGGGGGGGGTCAGACATTTGTGACGATGTGTGACGAGGGGGGGGTGTTTGAGAAATATGACGTCACATCAAAATGCGCAACTTTAAATAAATATAGAATTGTTATAACAACACTAATTGTTATAACAACACTACTACAACATCAGAGTACAGCGCCACATTAAATACGCACTACAATGACAATAGTTTAAAGCGATTTGAAGCATGTTTTATTTTCAAAATGGAAATTTTTTGGGGGGGGGGCAGAGCTTTGTGACGTCATATTTGAGGGGGGGTCTGACTTTTTGTGACGCCGTATGACGAGAGGGGGGGTGTAAAAAATCGTCCAAAATGGCGTAACGTCATTTATGGACGGCCCCTAAAGGTCTGAATTGGTCTGTAATAAAGTACAGACCAATAAAGTACAGACCAATTCAGACCTAATCGAGATGGGGTCCGTTGGGGCAACCGAATTTCTCGAGTGGAATCTCCACTTCGACTCTCGCGCGGTGTGTTGGTGGCTGCCCGGTGGCAGGGCTGTTCAGGAGCCATAAAAAACCCCACGTCGAGGAGGGTCGGATAGCCGTCTGTGACGAGAGGGCGTTCGGGAGAGAGTTCGTGTAGTGGTAGGCTTTCGAGACCAATATTAGTCATAATACAGGTTTTAAAGTCATAATACAGGTTTTAATGGGTTAGATCGTCGGTAAAACCGCCACCAACCGACACAGCCAACAGCAATGGTGTGGGTTTGCTCTCCAACACACGAACGGTGTGCTGAATTTGTAAATAAATTGGCGCGTTCTGTTTACGTGACGAACTTTACGAATTGGCTGTGTTGGGTGAATTAACGACATTTATATTTACGAAATCTAACGCATAAAACCTTTAAGAGTTCGTGTAGTTTTGCAATTCACTCCTCCGTTAAGGTGGCTTCCAATCTCGCTTTGATGAAGCTAGTTGTAATCACTGGCGAAACGTCGTACTCAGATTGTAAATGTTGTGGCTTGGCTCTCCAACGCACCGGTGTGCTGTACTCGTGACGAATTGGCCACGTTCTGTTTACGTGACAACCCTTACTAGTTGGCTGTGTCGGGTGGTGGCCGGTTTAACGACACATTTACATATGTACGCGATCTAACCCCAAAACCCTGTATTATGGATATTGGTCGCGAAAGCCTCCTACGTGTTAAACTGAATTCCCCTCTGTTTATTCATTGTACAATTTGAGACATGCCAGCACACGCAGTACAACACGCGAGCCGAATTAAGCATGGAGGCAAGTCAGCCACGTGTCCCTGTCAGCCTGGTCTCAATACCGCGTCCAGCCTTAGAAAAAAACATCCAAAAGTACTAGGGTGAGTCAGCAATGCCGTGGCTTCAATAGATTGTAAAAAAAAGAAAGACACGACCTTTTCTTTATGAGGATCTCCCACGCTTACTTGGGGCGCGCCTGCCCTTAGGTTGCAGGTGAAATTCGCCAGACGGTGACGTAAACTCTAGACACACGTGGTTACTGCCTTTAAGGGTTCTCATTACTGACATTTACACAGTTACTGTCTGGAAACTCCACTCTAAAGAATGTCAATCCGGGGGCTTCAGTGACGTGTCGTCGCGCGTCCGTGGGCGATTGTTGTACTTGAAGTCCCTTTTGGACAAATGCGCTTAACCTGACTCAATACGAAATCCATAAAGCTTACAAAGATCAATTGAAATAAAGCGAACTCACAAATGAACACCTTGTGAAAGAGCCAACGCAGAAGATCCCTGGTTTTGATCTTCCACGAAGCTCATGGTCCACCCTAAACCGCATCCACACAATCCATGGTAGATGCGGATACCCACACCACAAATTAAAAATTAAAAACTCTCCAGTAGTGTGCCACTCTTGTCATCCAGAACAGACCGTACAACATATAACGACGCAATGCCCGATCCACAAATACGAAGGAGACAGCACAGCGATACACTCAGCTGCTCCTGATGCAGTTGTCTGACTCGACCACATGAATGTGGCATTGCAGTTTGCCGCTCTGCATTTACATCAGCAGCCATACAAAAGAAGAAGCAGTTTCACGTTCATATTCTTAGTTTTTTCGGTAAAGTCACGTTGAAGATGACCGTTTGAGTTATGGTCGAAACGTCGTGAGAATTTTTTATTGTTTTATATATATTTTATTATTTTGTTGTTTCTCTTCAACGTGACTTTACCGAAAAAACTAAGAATATGAATTACTGCAGTCACGAAAGCTTTAAATCAAAATTCAGTTTCACGTTGCCTGTTTCTACAGCTGCCGCAACTATGACAGTGCCACCGATGGGCCTTGCCGGAGGACAACAATTAAATTGGTCTGACAAGCTGCAGACACAAATCGTTAATTTCATTGATTGTTCTGACCATCGTCAGCGCCAAATATGAGGCGGTTGATATCTTCTCCACTTGTTTGTTACCAATAGAATATATATATTTTACTCGACATTATTGAAGCCAATGATGAATGAAGGAAGGCTTAGAGAAAGCATCCCAATGCCTCGACTGAAATACCAATGAACGGAGCCACAAGCGTAAAAAAGTACGGATACATTCGCCACGGAGCCCAGTTACTCTGTTCCTTGTGCAATATTCCTTCAGGACACTTTATTCGTCTTTGTTTCGTTGTTGCTGTGCTCACGCACCACGGATCTCCCTTGTAAAATAACCGGGAAATTGACTAAACGGGACCATCCATGCAACAGACGGAACAAACTTCTCTTTTCTTTAACGTCTATTGCGACATCAGCACTCTCGTTGCTGAATGTGACGTTATTAATTAAACTGTTTTTTCCGGATAGGCATGCACGTATGGCCTGTATTGTGTAACTAGCTGTATCCTTGTCCAGATAGCACAAGTCAAAAGGCAATGGTCAACGGAGAAGCAAATACTTTATGCAAATTTGGTTTCCACAAAGTTAACGGAACACAATAACCAAGAATCACCAAGTATGACTAATCAACGGAAATGAAGTTCAGAGGGAACTTGTTAATGCATAAGTAAACACGTCGATTAGGTTTGGACAAATAAATGTACCCAAAAGTATCACGAGCCATTTTCCACAACCCTGTTTAAGAATTGTCTCTCCTTGTATACTTAGTACCCAATTTTACCATCTCGCTGGAACATTCATGGCCATCGTAGCCGATCATACTATCACGCCACACACCATCAAACCACACCATCACGTCCCGATCCCACTCATGCACGGACATAGATATACCGGGTTTTTCTCTTTTCAAATGGAGAGCTAAACGTGAGATGTTTGCGATCTGATTGGAAGCTATCGTCCCAGTTGCCCACTAGGGGGCGAAGTTTGGACGATCGAGTTTTTTTTTAGGCGTTCATGGGTAAACACTTAACAAAAAATATGCACCGGGCAATGAGAGCCATAAAGATATAATTTAAAGAAGACAGCCCAAGGCTTAATAGTTTCTATAAGGATCTTGCATTGGATGTTTGGCTAATGTTATCATAAATGTTTGGTATGTGGGATAAAAGCGAAGTATCTCGACAAAGCCGACAAACACAACGGGGTAACATTCACGATTCGGCATTTGCTATTAGCACTGTTTTATAAACCAATTTTGAGACGTGGCTGCATTTAGACTCCGTAACATTTGCTGCACTGCCATGTCCCAATCACCTCTCAGAGTTGGTCTACATGACTTGGCATTTCCCCAGCTAGTTTTCCCTTCCCATTATTAACTCGCCTCAAGCCTTCTTAGTTTTCAAGATCGGGTGAGGCACGGTGGCGCAGTGACAACACTTGTGCCTGACAGCAAGAAGGGCCTGGACTTGATTCCTGAGTCTGCTGCCTTTCTGTGTAGAGTTTGTATGTTCTCCCCCTCTTCTGCATGGGGTTCCTTCCATATCTTAAACCACACACACACACAATGTAACCAGTATTGGCCAGAAATATAACAATGCCAACAACATGCTTTACAAATTAGTGAATTGTATTACAGTAGCAAGATCATCCCCTCCTCCGATAACTTGACAGGACCCTCCTGAAAAATAATCTTGAGATTGAGTGAAGCTTTCTTGGGTAGACAAGCATACTCTTATATTTTCTATCTGTGATGAACGCTGCACTTTCCGTCGTTTTAATGCAGGGGGCGCTGTAAACCTACACGTGCCCCTGCATGAACGATGGAGGCGCAGGGACAGACGTTCGATCACGTTGGAATCGATCTGCAGACGGCGGTCTTCTCGCACGGCCAGCTGCTCTGTGTCGCCTTATCTCGATCCCGTAATCCCAACCAGGTGAAAGTCCGCATCGAACCGAGCCCCCAGCAAGGCCATCTACTTAACGACGAGAGAAAATTCACACGAAATGTCATTGTCAATTAAGTCTTCCAGATGTAAAATGATATAAGCTTTTAATGAAGAAATACAATTTTCTAATTCAAAACATAATACAATTCAAAGATGTTTCATTTTAAAACTTCAAAACGGAGCATCGGGTGCCTGCGTGAATGCGTTGTTCGTATGCAACTTTGTTGTGACTTTCCTGGCCGAAGGCCGTAAATGTAATACAATGATTATAGATTGAAGTTGATTTGGCCATAAGCAAATTAGCTGTCTGACCATTGCTACATACTTAGTGTTCAGTATGCTATCAAAAGTTAACAGCACTGCATGTAAAGTTCGCACACCATCATTGGTGCTTCAGATCTGCACTTACAAAGACAAAGCTCCCCTGTATAGCCTTAACAGACTGTTAGGGCAAATGCTCTTAGCGAGCATCTATGAAGGCCGGCACGGCATACGGGAAGTTGGGTGGCCAGCACCACGCCGAGCGGCCTTTGTCTCCCTCGTGGCGATATTTTACACATGGAACCAGGTACTGATTTGGGGCTGAGTCGACCTAGGGGAAGCTCAAGGCCGGTTGAAATCATCGTCACTGGTGTTGGCCGTGAGTGGGAATCGAACTCGGGTTGCCGGGTTCAAAGCATAGCGCTCTAACCGCTGCACTACCGCTCCCCAGACACAAACTACACCAACACGTGGATAAGCCCAACGACAAAGCACCACATTCTAACTCAACAACCCTTATTAAACTAACCCTGACTGTGTTCACACCATGCACACTCTGTTTATCTTAAGATTATTAGAGTCCACACACACATGGTGATATAACGGCACCAATACACTTACATAGAAGACAACAAAATCGACAACAACCATATCACGCGAGTGCCGTGTTTTGTATAAAATGTCCAAAGTATGGTTGAGTTGGTCACAGATTGGAACGGGTACTTCTGGTTCCAAAAAGGCTGACGTCGCGTCTCGCCCAGCCTCAAATCATGCCAAAACACACCTCTGCGTGGTTAAGCAATGATTATGCCAACCGAACATTGCCAGGAGGGACCCAGCAAGGTACTGATGACAATCAAAAAAGGTTAAAAAAAGACTAAAATAAAGGTACTTCCCTGCAATTGGTGTTTGTGCCAGGCTAGGTGCACTTTGAAGTGACGTGAACTGTCGGAGGCTCGCTGCTGGCAGGCCACGGGAGCGACTCAGGTGCCATAGGTTGACTGACTGAGATGACTGTCAGATGCACCACCTGTGCCATTGTGCCAACATGTTGCGCTTTAGTCGCCCGGCGCTCTGCTCGTTGTTGTGAGCATCACTCCTCCTCCCTCCGTTGTTGTTGGAGGGCGACTGCCTCCAACGGACCCAGGTAGCGTCCTTCACGATCCTCCTCCACGGAGGCAATTTTGACACCCCTTGTAACCGGACATCGGCAAGTCCACTCAACTCCACATCCCTCTGTAGGGCATCAGCCCAGATCCAAATCTCTAGCCCGTGCCGCGCCCGTTCATCCCCCTCTTAGCCGCTCAAACAGAAGCTGGCTTGGGAATGCGGTGGCTGGGTGTTTGCGGGCTTATCGAGCCAGCCCAAACGTGACCCGCACGGCCCAGCCAACGCAGTCTCTGCTCGCACGCCCCCTGTATCCCGCAAGAAGCGCGTGGCAGGAAGCGGCATCGTCAGCGTCGCAGCGGGCACGTCACGCGCAGCGGAGGAGGAACCCCCCCTGCCACCTCCAACTCACCGCTCTCACTTCTCATTCTCTCTCTCTCCCTTGTCAAAGAAGCAAGACCCGCGTCCACTGTCTACGACAACTGCTACGACAACTGCTACGACAACAACTGGAAGCCGGCTTGTTCAAGTCGGCGCAGTTTAAGTACTTGCTCGCGCGTGCGTGTGCGTGTGTGACACATTGTCTGGGGAACGATATAGGCGCGCGCTGCGTTTATGAAGAGTCGCTCACGGACAACGCCAGTGACGATTGTCTGAACAAGTCCTCCTGGGCATCATGCCCCTAGGTCGGCTCAGCCTCAAATGAGCACCTGGTGCGATGTGTAAACTTCGCCGCTTGGGGGGCAAAGGCCGGCCGGGCGTGGTGCTGGACACACAATGTCCCCCCTTGTGTGTCGCGCCGGCCTTGAAAAAGTGTTCGCGAGCAGTAAATTTGCCTCCCAAACAGTCTGTTACGGCTATACGTGGGATCTTTGCCTACGTTTTATAGAGCAAACGAAGGCTGCATTGGCCGTGTTGCCAGCTCACTGACAACTCGCATGTGGATGACTTTCTAACGAAGTTGATGAGCTACGTTGATGAGCAGTGTCTTAAATATGATGCGTTTGTCCGGGCTTGGCGCCTGCAATGGAGCGCCTTTAGAGCGTTGCGTGGGTTGGTGGTTCAGCGTGTGATTGCACAGTTGGGAGTGCTGGGAGCAGTAAAAATAAAATGACAGTAGAGCAAGTAGATTGCTAGCCTACATTGTGTGCCACGTGTGAATGTTCTCTCTGGCGCATTAATGCGTGTGTTTTGGTCGGGACAAAAACACCGTAGTACCGTGTTCTAAACGTAGCAGAATGATTTCTTGTAACACAAGAGTTTGCTTTCGCATGGTTCTTATTAGGTTGCCTGCACAATAATAATTTAGAATAATGAGGCGCCCTTAAACAATGGATCTCAGAGCGGCATGCATGCAAAGGAAGGGAAATAGGCGAGAAGTAACCGGGGAGAGAACGACTAAAGAGACAAGGATAGAGAACTAGAGAGAGAGGGGGGGGCCTTGATAAACAGCTGGTGGTATCTTCATCCGGGACTTCGAAATTCTCCATTCACGGCGAGTTAAATCTTCGGTGGTAACCGCAGGGTTCGAAGCCTGGAGTCGGGCGTAAACGGTGGATCTCAGAGATCTGAGCTGAGTGTGTGTGTCTGAATCAACTCCTGGATGTGTGGTGGAGCAAGCGCATTTAATCAAGAAGTGAACCTAATAAATTACCATTTTCCATCCGATTATTCCGCATACTTTGAACAAAATCCGATTTTCCGGACAATTAAAATTGTGTGAATTATCAAATTTGAACAGGACACCACTGGTGGCAAGCTTGTATCGGGATACTGTAACCGATAGCACCGCTTAATGTTTAATTAATGAGTTTATTCTTACTCCCAACCCAAGGGTAGGTCCCTTTTGTGTATTTTCAAGAAGCCAACCCTTGCATTACACATTAAGATAACCGCTTAATCACCGGGAAGTGGGTCGCAAGGTGGAACGGTCTTTCACGAATGAGGCGACCGGGGTGAAGACCTAAGAACAGATGGTTGGAGACCGTTAAGGGCCGATCTGGGCGTTCAAATGTCTACTGCGCTGCCGTTGCGTGATCTGTCGGAAGATAAAACGCGTCTGGCGAGACGTGGTGGCGTCAACGGCTTTAATCATGATGACATCTTAGTTGAGAGGTTACCGCTCATGGCCTCCGTTGGATATCCTCAATTAGAATACGGTCTCAGTTGGGTCACCACTGCGCGAATAGATGTTAAATGAGTTTTTTTTTATTTGTTACTTAAATTGGCGAAATTCTAAACTTTGAGAATAAACCTAAAATATTGGTTGGCCTCTCGTGAGACAACCGCGTCGCAGAGTGCGGGGGGAAAGTGCCACCCCGAGTGTATCGAGGGGTAGAATGGCAACTTGAAGGATATTTTCCTCTCGTACGGGGTGACGTTACTGATCTGCGAGGGTTTCTCATTCATTATATATCCCATGCCACGACGCCGTTAACACAATTGGAATACACTGGGGGGGGGGGGGGTGATAAAGTGATTCACTTATTAATTCATTCATAACTAAGGCAACAGAGATGGAAAAACCCAGGTGCTTTTTTTGCAACGTGAAAAAGTAAGACTTTTTTGTGCACATGATCATTACAAACGAGGAAGCACTTGATTAATCGACACGACCTACCCACTGCTGCCATACTTCCGTTGTCGGCAGCTGCAGTTGCATAATGCACGGTTTTTTTTAGCAACTGAAAAGAAAGGCGTGAAATGCATTTGCTTTAACCCTTTTCACCACAGTCTCATTCGACGCTAAACTGATGTTGCGTGTTCACAGAGCAAGCACACACAGCCTCTGCGAGCTGGGCAGCTATGGCTGTGAGGAAGGATGCCTTGCCTCTGCCTGAACCCACGTTGATACCGAGCCTGGCAGTGAGCCCTGAGGACCTCACAGACATCAGCTTCATCGGCAGCGGCGGGTTCGGCATCGTGTTCAAGGCCACGCACAAGCGCTGGTGTGTCCAGGTGGCCCTGAAGTGTGCTAAGGCGAGTGGACACCTCTCACAAAGGTGAGTCTCCTATCCCCCGGGGGCCTGTGGCTATTAGCGGGCGCAGGTGATGCATCTTTATAGTCACAATCAGAGTGTGGTCTTGTTGTCGTGGAATCTGTTTCTTATTTTATCGTGGAGCTTGATGAAAATGGAGCACCCGCTATATGGCCATGATGAAGGTATTTGCGTCTATACATTTACAAACGGCATTTGTTCTTTTCGATTTAAAGCTTTCGTGACTGCAAGGATTCATCTTCTTTGGTTCTTTCGGTAAAGTCACGTAGAATGAGAATAAAATAATAAATTGATAAAATAAAATAACACAATAATATTCTCACGACGTTTCGGCCACAACACAAGCGGCCTTCATCAGGTGAAGGGGACGAGACTGTCTGGAGGACAGCGCTGGAGTGAACCAAAGAACCAAAGAAGAGGCATTTGTTCTCTTTCTGGATGCAAGTTGTGGCGGATATATGAAGAGTCAGGGCGTAGCTCTTTAAGTGCTTGCTTACAACCACTGCTAATGGGAGGGCTTCAACTTAATGTAAGCTTTGCATAACCCCCTCTCGAAAGCATTTTTGGCCTGCTGCACTGCACCGGACCTTCCGATCGACTAACTGTGGTGTGCCCTCCACTGCTGGGTGGACAGAGGTGGGGTAATTTTTTAGAAGCTTGCACGATTGTTTCAACTGTCACACTGGGGGAGTGGATTGAACCGGCAACCTCTGTATCACGAGGTCAGCTCTGCTAATTGTTACCCCCCATTGTGGCATCCCTGGCACTGGATATGCATGCCTGTAATCCATTACTTTTGAGATGTGGTTGGTGGATCACGTACAGATAAAGCCATCTTGTTCATGCGACTTGCTCCAACAAGGCGATTCATTTCCTGTAGGAATTAGTGCAGTGAATGCATTACTCAGAATCAGTCTGAATATTTAGTTACAGTGAAGGAATCCGATGAGCTATGAAGCTCTTTTTCACAGATGTCCAGTAGAGACGGGTGAGAATGTTACAACAACAAACAACACAAAACATGATAGCAGTGCAATCTATAGGAAAGGTAAATAAATCACCGAAACACACAAATTAAACTAAACCATCCCCATCCTACCAGGCGAAGCCCACCGATGTATTCACTTATTTTTCAGAAGCGACCTGGTCACAAATTATAGCTCAACAAGTGGCCCATCGTTTGGGCATTTATAGCACCAAAATAATCTAAACATTAATGCATGTTTCTAAATGTGGAGGGAAAACCCAGAGGGCCCAGAGAAAAAAATCTACATGGCGACGGGGAGAACATGCAAGCTCCAAATATATAGTCATCAGGATCAGGATGAAACCCCCGATCTCCTGCATACCAGGCAAGGAAGATAACATCTCACTACCCTGCTGTATAAAGTTTTAGCATTATGCAATAGTAATGGTGCATTTATCTGACATACTGTGGTGTTTCTTGTAAATATATATTTACAAGGGAGAAAAAAACAAGCTTAAAACTCATCAAGACTTTCCTGGGTGAGTAAATAAATGCCACGTTAACGAATGCTGAGAGATATCCTGAGTTGCTCAGGGGCCTACTGCCTTGTCAGGGCACTCAGAGGGCACTGCCTAGATCATAGGTTAGAGTCCCGGCAGCCACCTGTAACTAAACCATATTTTGAAGTTGGGAAAATGAATGTTCTCAACCCAGTCACAAATATCTGCACACAAAAAAAAAGCAACTGGGTTTGGTTTTGCATTTAATTTGACTGGAATTACTCGAACGGCGAACTACAGGGAGCATCTTTTATCAATACACGGTAACAACACGAGGTCCGGGCTTCGTGCTTGGTCTCCCCTCCCCTTTTACATCGCTCGAGCCCCCCCTTCTCGAATCTTCCCTCACTGATGCCCCCCCCCCCCCCAGCCAATCCCTCAATCTCTGTCCTCTAACGGCTCCCAGCCATAGCCTCTGGGTTTTCCGCTCTGTTTCCTGCCTATTCTCGTTCGAACCTTTTCCTCCAATCGCTTCAAAGCCCTGCCTCACCGCGGAGGCCTCTTTCCGCCAATCGGAGACCTTCGCCAACGTTTGAATAACCGTTTGGCTGCACATTGGCTCGGGGTGAGTGCTTGTTAATTTTGGTCATTACATAGCTATGAATAAAACATTTTAGGTTTGATTGACTTGCGAATACACTCCTTGGAGTGCTTATAAAAGACGTGCCTCTATTTGTTGTTAAAGCAGCATACTCATATGGCGTTCCAGTGGTGCACTGCTCACTGTGTGTTTCAAATGAAGTTTTCTGCAATGATTTGATGCCGACAACAATGCAAATAAAATCGGGTGGAATATAATAAAAACTATGAATTCATGTTTTTCTTCTCTCCAATCAACCCATGCACCAAGCCATGAAGCTGACCTCCTGAAGGAGGCCCAGAAGATGAAAATGGCGCAGTTCGACTTCATCCTGCCTCTGCGGGGCTATGTTCCGGGCATCAGCAGCGCGCAGTTGAACCTGGCCCCGGTGGACCTGGGTTTGTGCAGCCAAATCCTCCAAAGCGGCGGCATCTCTTCGCGTGCGTTCAAGCACGACTTTAGCTTCCGCCACGCGCTGGTGATGCCGTACATGCCGTGCGGCTCGCTGCACGGGCTGCTGCAGCGGTGCGGCCAAGCGAGCGGCACGCGGGGCGATTCTTCGGCGCTGCCCTGGCCTCTGCGATGCCGCTTCGTCGACCAGATCGCGCACGGCATGAACTACCTGCACGGGCTCAAGCCGCATCCACTGCTGCACCTCGACCTCAAACCACAGAACGTGCTGCTGGACGATGACTACCACGTGAAGGTGCGTGGCGACGAGGGCGGCCGCTCCCTGTGACCCAAATGATAAAAGCGTTTAGCAGTTCCGGGGAACGGGGCTTAATACGTTAAGTAATTTATAGCACTTTGTTAATCCACTGCTGGATGAAAGCCTCCCCGTGCTGCGTTGGTTGTAGATGTTGCTTGGCCATACTTGACCATGCTGGTCAATACGGGTTGGTGAAAGTGGGGCTGCCAGGGCCTGTTCGCATCTGGTTCACTACCAAGGTTATCATGGCCGGGAATAAAAACCCCACATTACCAGGGTTCTCAGACCCGCGTGATCACCTCTGTGACGCGTTTTCCACATTTGTTGCGTAGTGATGAAAACAATTGCATTTGCCATGCTGATGATCCCTGAACAATTGTGCAACCCAGTGGTGATACGTGACGTCGGTCGTGGTCGTGTGCAGTGGCGGGAACAAGTGTCGGTTTTCTATCTGAAATATGTACCATTTCATACAACAGAGCATACGTGTAAAATTAATATATCAAAGCATTTAATTTCAGTTTGAAAGCGTTGTTTGTGTACATGCCTGCATACAAAACTAATTATAATTAATCATAATTATCTTTAATTAATTAGAATTCGTTTTTATAATTAGTCGCATAGTTTGTGCTGATAATATTCATTATTAGCATAAACTATGCAACTGCCCTAATTCTCATTGCCCATCCGTTTTCTCTTTCGCCTGCAATTGCTGCTGTCGTGAAACCAGATCTGCGACTTTGGGTTGTCGAAGTGGCGAGAGGTCACGGGGAACGTCGAATCTCCGACATACATCGAGTCCTTGTGCCTGAATGAGGCACTCGCAAAACCTCACGGGCAAGGAAAAACGGTAAGGGTGCATGGTTTTGTGTTGAGTGAACAAGGAATTCCATGGCGTGTGTGTTATTTTGCATAGCTTGAGTGTTGTTCAACTCAGATCCCATGTTTCCTTGTCTGAATTTACATTCTATGAAATGATCAAATGCCTTTTTTACACATATCATCTACACGACCAACATTTTCGTTCATTACTATCCTTTGTTTACAATCACATGATAATAGCACATTGGGAAACACCTCTTTAGCAAGGGAGACTTGGGACGTATTATTTTTATCTGAAAAAAAAATCCACTGGATGATTCTACTAATGATTAGCCAAATAATTAAAATGTCTGAATGATACTTTCAACAGACATGCCCTTTCATAAATTAACTCACAAATCAAATACATGGGACAGATAATCATATAATATTACTTATCCATTGATGCATTACCCTTTGCATCAGGTTCATAGTATTACTGAAAATTTTGCAATGAGTACTTGTAAAGTACATGGCCAAAAATGTATATTCACCAATTCAAACTTTCCTTTACGATTCAATAACCATGAGCAGTTATGTAAACGAGACACTCTCTTCAGGATAAAGTGGCTCTTCCCACTATTTCAAGGTCATTTGGTGATTCTTCTGCGTTGCCAGTGGTGCACAATCACAATCAAGAACAAAAACCTCAACACGCCAGTCAACAGCACTGCCTTGGCATACAACTATAAAGGGCGCTTCAAAAAAATGTTAACACTTATTATGAGACTATCGTTTTTAATGGAAAAAGAACGGATAATACACTGTAACATGATAACAAATTATGTTAATAGCCTCATAAGGTCAAAGAGTCTCCACTTGTTCGCCATCGTTGCCAACGCGTGGCCTGGAATCATCTCCACGTGGTCTCAAGAGCCCCGGGAGGCAGCAGCAACATTTCCCGTGGCGTTGTTGCAAACTCTCCGAGGCGTTTAACGTTTTTTGTGAAGCACCCTCTTCATGGACCGCCGACATTTCGGGTCAGCGACCCCACGGCACACAAACTGAACGACGTTTTAAGGCGGCGTACTTCGCGTGTTTACTTCGTCCCGCCGTGCGCTTCTCCGGTCGATGCAGGGCAGAGACACTGAGCCGGAGCTGTTGCGCGAGACCAAGAGTAAGTGGAGCGATGGAGAGTCAACCAAATTGTTCGGAACGTTGCCCTACGTGCCGCCGGAGTACCTACGGGACACCCACCGGAAACCTCACCACACATTCGATGTTTACAGGTGCCTCTTCACGCGCATGCTGATGTGCACGCCGGTGTGATGCGCGCACGTTGAACTTCTTCCGCGCCTGTACGTAGCCAGCCGTGCTAATGGGAGGTGCGGAGAAAGGACGTGACAGCGCACAGCCCCAGCGGTTTCCTAATATGAGAAGCAAGAGCGTTCCAGACGGCCGCGGAAGGGAACCTGAAAGCACGCGACACGGTCACCACCGACCGGAGTTGGTGTGATGACGGTTCATGCCCCTTGACTGAGACCGGAAAAACCTGTCAGTTTTGCGCTCATTACAGCTCGTGCCAATTGACTGCGCTTTGTCTTTGCCGTTCTGTCACCCTGCGCACTTGTCACGGTGTCTTTTTTTTTTGAGTCGTTTGTTTTTCAGTTTGGTGCTCACCAAATAAACAACACGAATGTCTGGTTTTTCTTCCCAGTTTCGCGATCGTCGTGTGGGAGATCTTAACACTCACCACCCCCTACGCAAGTGAGGAAGACCGTAGATTTTAATCGCGTAACGTGGCTTTAAGTCTACGTTTGTGTTCCTTTGGAAACATGCTCAGTTGTCCGATTCGGAGTACAGTACTGTACAGTGTATAGATGAAATACAATTTGTTTTGAGTTGCGTTGGTTTTTTTTAATAGCAGTAAATCACAGTTTGAATATATGTATACTCTCTTATGCAACTGTATATATATCTGTGTATCCATTCACCTATCATTTAAAACGTAGATTCAGATTAAATATGAACAATACGATATACATATTAAGTAAAAATCTCAGTTCACATTTATACAGCTGCCCATAACAATGTATGCATTTTACAGTAACGCTTGTTCTGAGTCTAATTTCGTTAATTCTTGATTTGAAGCTTTCGTGACTGCAGGAATCCATGCTCTTTGGTTCTTTCGGTAAAGTCACGTCGGTAGAAAATAAAATAAAATAAAAACAAATCACGTCGTTTCGATTGCAGCACAAGCAATCCTTCGTCAGGTGGCACAACCTGATGAGGACTTCACCGAAAGATCCAAAGAGTATGTTAATTATTGGCTCGGGGACTTATCAAATAAAAACGAACTATCGCTTGCACAAGGTCTGGCCATGAAATGCCTCCGCCTGCTTTTAAGTGTGTTGGCCCGCCCGCCCGCCCGCCCCTTCAAAACACAGACGCTGTCAACTCGTTCCACGTGGTCGAGTGCGTGGTGAAGGGAAACCAACGGCCCAGCACCGACGACATCCCAGAGGATCGGCCGCGGGAGGCGGACAGCCTCATCCGCCTCATGACGAGCTGCTGGGATTGTAACCCCAAAGCCCGTCCCTCGTTTTATGGTGAAAGCAGTGACGTTTAGTTTGTCGCACGCGACCCTGTTCTTTCACAGGCGCGTTGCGAAGAAGTTTGGGTTTCATTAAAATTGGTTTTCCAACGGCAATACAACCTGCACCTGTCCCTCTCTCTAGGGGGGGGCTTACCTGGTAAAAGAAAACATTGTTTTAGTCTAGTTCTGGTTTTTATTTCATGATTTCGCTCCCAGTCTGCCTTCACGAACGCCTAACAATATAAGGCGTTCGTGAATAATATTCATAGTAACTCAAGTTAGTAATTTAACGTAAGTTATTAATGTAACGTCAGTTCTAATTACGATTTTAGTAATGTGTGTTATATTATGATTAGTAATTAGTAATATATGATAATATTAATTCATATTAATATATTATTCAGTATATATACTCTGTGTTCCAGTTGTATCCCTCCAACGGATTTATTTACGAATTTAGTTTTGTGCACACTGGAGTCCCAGTTATGTAGCCTTCTTTACGAAGCTCTCCCGTTACTTGCCAATCAATTCCCGGTGCGTTGTTATAACGACCATGTCAGTAAATATGCGACGGTTAATATGTCTCAACCAATCACATTTTTGGAAAGTAACTTCTAATGTTACTGTGAATCACTTGCGTGATGATGATGATGATAATGATGATAATGATGCACCTGTAATGTACAATTGAAGCCGGCTTCCCAAGCGAGGTGACCCGTGTTGCTGGTGTACTGCCCGCCATGGTGGCCGACACTGCATGGAGACACCTGCATCCAGCAGTGAAGTTACAAAGCGCTGACATTTATTGTTATAGTGGCCTTAATTGTCGTATCACGTGTGCTTACAGACTGTATCAAGGTTACGGAGCCGGTATTTAACGCCTTCAAAGATAATGTCCTCACAGCAAGGCAGGAGCTGCAAGCCATGGTATGGGCTTTTTTAAACTTTCATCATCTCGGTACACCATTCGCAGGTTAATATGCTCATTTAAAATGGTTGCTGATTTAAAATGGCTTGAGTGGAAGGTGGTGAGGAGGAGGTGGTGTTATTTTTTAGAAGGGGAGTCCCCTTTGTCTGGGCTAGCGTCATGCACGCTGCTGGCCATCAGCGTCTCAGCCGTGTACAGGTTCTTTCAAGTCGCGATTGCCCCGTTCGACCTCCGAATTTCGTTTGGGTTTCCAGGGCAAAAAAATGTTCGGAAATATGGTTCGAACTTCTAGATTTGTTCGAGTTCTGGTGCGTTCGATCTCCGAGGTTCTACTGTATACACTATATACAGCAAGTTCAATACAAATATATACATTATCTAAATGAGATCAAAGCCTCCAGTAAATCACGTGACTTCTGTGTGGCCACTCCCACTGAATCCCTCCGCGCTCACCCACCCCCTGCATCGTTTGTCATTTTTACTTTCTGACCCCGGGCCCCCGAGTGGACATCTGTCAAAAAAGACTGTTCACAGCTCATAGCATTCCTCCAGAATAAATAAAGATTCTGATTCTGTTCCCGGACCTATGTATGTACGTATGTTGAACTTCTTTTGCGCCGTACATAGCCAACCCTGCTAATCGGAGGTGTGGGGGAAGGATAACAAAGATGCTGCTGCATGCATTTCCCTTGTCAATTGCTCCTTCCTTCCCCCTCCCCCTCTTCGCTCCCCTACATCACCTTCTCATTCCCCACATCCTGGCCCCGTCATTCGCTCTCCGCCTCCTCCTCTTCCTGGCCGGTTTCTCCTTTCTTCTTGCTGCTCATCTTAGACGGTGCCCTCACTGTCCGTAAACTTTCCCCCGCCTGCCCTCTTGATATAAATGTCCATGTGTCAAGCCACTTTGTTGATATATCATTTGTGGCCAGGTTGCTTCTGAAAACGAAGCTAATAGCTCAGTGGGAAGTTTTTTCGTGAGATTTGTTTATATTTCCCATACTTTGCACTCCTATGGTGTTTTTGTACTGTTTGTTGTGGTAACGTTCTGTCCTGCCCCGACTGGAAATCTGTGAAAAAGAGCTTTATAGCTCATCAGATTCCTCCAGGATAGCTATAGTGATTCTCTCTAATTCTGCTTCCCTTCCACGTGGTGTGCCAGGGGGTAAAACCCTTTCGATGTACACGTTTAGGACGAATTCCTCATGTATACAGCACTGTGCAGCGCTGAAACTATCATTTCTGAAGCGTAATCTGTACTTTCATTTCAGCTGTCACAGCCTGATCAAGAGCAACTTGGGTGGGGAGAGTTAAACATGACGACAACGATTTTCCGTAAGTCGCGGCAGAGTTGTGCGTGCCCACCAAGTGACACGCTTGTCTCACACAAGCGAAACACACCGTCGCGT
Source organism: Petromyzon marinus (assembly GCF_048934315.1). Lineage (NCBI taxonomy): Eukaryota > Metazoa > Chordata > Hyperoartia > Petromyzontiformes > Petromyzontidae > Petromyzon > Petromyzon marinus. The sequence continues at coordinate 4,346,317 of NC_133691.1, read as the reverse complement.
ACACACACAGTGGGAAATTCCACCATTTCACACGTGATCTCATCGACTCTGACGTGGGGAGGGAAGGCAGCGGGCATGCCGGAGTGATGCTGCAAATACAGAATAGAAATATAGCTGTGAGTACTGTGTAGGAGAGCGATAACTTCCCTTCTACTACACCAAGATAAAAATAAACATTTTTTTTTATTTTACCAGGTAAGGCCCACTGAGTTATATAGCTCAGAAGCGAACTGGGCCACAAATGATAGTGGCTTATTACGTGGAAATTCATTATTGCAGCCACATTTATAAACGCGAGTTGCTAAATGTGGAGGGGAAAAACCGGAGGACCCGGAGAAAAATCCACACGACCACAGGAAGAGCATGTAAACTCCAAATATACAGACGTCAGGGTCGAGATGGAACCCACGATCTCCCGCATACCAGACGAGGCAGACATCATCTCACCACCACGATGGGATGTTACACTGGGCACAGCAGCCGAGCACGCATGCTGTATGTAAGTGTGTGTGTGTGTGTCCGTGTGTTCATCGAAGGTCCCGTGCAGGAGACTTCTAAGCCACCGTGCTCGGAGTCCTCCGCAAAGCTGATGCGCAGCGCCCCTCTCGACGGTATATTTTGCAAACCTTGAACCGCACGCCACTGCCACGCGGTGACTTCCTCTCGCGGGATGATGCCACCGTTTTCGGTCGCGTGCATTTGCCAGCGTCGGAGGCAAATGCTCAGGCCGTTGCCGGGGCGAACCCATCGAGAAGTCCGTTGAGATTGGCTCACTTTGTGAATGTGCCCGACCACTTGGCCCCCGCCTGCCTTACAAATTTTTTGATGGAAGCTCGTTCACTTTTTTTGTATTAATCTCTATTTTGGATATACACAAACAAAAAAACCCTACGTATCGCTATAAAACATTCAACTGACAAATATATCTTGGAGTTTGGAATAAAGGCATTGTCAGAGGATCAGTTTTTTTTTTGCAGAATTTAGTCAATGTACACGTTTGCACCGTATGATGCGGATTAAAAAAATAATACGAGTCTAACAACAATTTTTAAACAAAATCCAGCATCGTTATATTTGTTAAGTTCCATTCGTGAGATGTTTGGAACGTGGGATTAAACTGGAGTGTCCAGATGAAAAGAAAAGCAACTATATGAGGGGATAACACTCGAAGCTTCGCACAGATGGATTCAATCCTTTGTTGTATACTGCCACTTTCTGGACATGTGGCAGCCCAAGCCACACAATACACGTCCTAACCACGCTCTTGTGGTTGTTGTTGTTTGACTTGCATCCCACTGGGATTTTTTGCACACAGCGTTGGTGTACGGTGCTTTTTTCAGGAATATTTTGCTGTTTTTTTCATGGATTTTCTGTTTGCACAGTCACACATAGTCACTTTAAGATGTTTTTCTTGTTCGTGTTTTTGTTTTTTGTTTGTTGTGGTTGCACCCGATTCAAGAGCCGAATGGCTCACAGGGCTATACCAAAATAAATAAACTGAAACTGAAACGTAACATAGATCCCCCCTTTCTCGAAGGTTTCACTCACCCCATTTCCCTCGGACCAAACTTCATCCTCCTTCCCTCATGGTTGTCAACCTTTAACCCCTGACAGTCAATCCTCGTTTCCCCCTCCTCCGTTTACGCTTGCATTTCTCTTCCAATTAGTTAAATTCTCTGACCTTAACCAATCCTACTTTGAGGCCTCCCTGCACCAATCAGAGGCCCCTGACACACTTGCCGACTGACCGTCTGCACACGTACCACGTCAGGCACGCTGGTCTGTTGTTTCGGCCTTCACACAATTAATGCCGCACTGCATGTGACGCGTCGTTGACAGTAACGATCGTTCGCCAACTTGCCTGCATTCGTGTCCAGGAGCAACTCCGGAGGTCGCGTTGGACGACGCGCTCAACGTCACCGTGACCAACCAGGAGTTGCCAAAAATCGCCGAGCTGCTCGGCAAAAAATGGAAACCTGTTGGCCGAGCCCTTGGCCTCAGGGAGGCACAGCTGGAAAACCTGGAGCACAACTACCACTGCTATGGGATGGACGAGGTGACCTACCAGATGCTAAGGAGCTGGCGTGAAAGGGAGGGCCGTAGCGCCACTCGGGCAACCCTCATGAAGGTGCTCAAGAGTGCCAAAGTGATGACCGATGACATCTTCTGGCAGACGTAACACCCATAAAGTCTTGTTTATCGTGGCCCGATCTTCAATCGCTGCTGGATGAAAGATTTCACCATACAAAAACAACCCACTCTGTAACTCTTGTAAAACTATTTTAGCAGGTAAGGCCCACTGAGCTATATAGTTATTTTTCGAAAGCAACCTGCCCACAAATGATAGCCCAACTTAGTGGCCTACCACGTGGAAATGTATAGCTGCCAAATACTCTAAACGCACGTTTCTAAATGTGGAGGGAAAAACCAGAGGACGCGGAGAAAAATCCATGGGGAGAACATGCAAACTCAAAATATACAGCAGGTGTCAGGGTTGGGATTGAACCCACAACCCCCTGCATACTCGGCAAGGGAGTTAACAACCTGCAGCGTCAGCATTGTGTTCCGAGTGGGCAGTTTATCTCCACAGAATTTATTCTCACTGCTAGCATGCCTTCAGTTGGATTGTTTGTGTAACTCGTACGTCTTCGCAGCCGTAGCGTTACGATAACCGTTTTCTAAATCTCATTTGAGGACTGCGGTCTGATGACCATCGTTCTGCTGCTGCTCTGCTGCCTTTCCCATTGCATCGCTCCGGAGCTTTATGCCGAGTGGGCAGACTTTTGTTGTTCGCAAAATCCACGTACTCTTTGGTTATTTCGGTAAATTCACGTAGGTATAAAATAAAATAAATCACGACGTTTCGATTGCAACACAAGCAATCATCATCAGGTGGGAGGTTATATAGGTAAAAAAGGGGGGAGGGGGCAAGGGGGGAGAGAGGAGAGGGGGGGGGTAGGGGGAGGGGAGCGCTGTGTGGACGCGAGGAGACGCTCTCCCCCCCCTTGCCCCTCCCCCTTTTCTTACCTATATAACCTCTACCTCTATAACCTCTACCTATATAACCTCTTACCATGGCAACTCTCTCTCCTACTTCAGCAAAAGAAAATTATTGCTGTGGTTTTCCCACCTGATGATGATTCCTTGTGTTGAAATCGAAACGTCGCGATTTATTTTATACCTACGTGACTTTACCAAAAGAACCAAAGACTATGGATTCCTGCAGTCACGAAAGCTTCAAAGCTAAAATTAAAATCGACGTACTTCTGCAAGCATTTTTATTCGCTTCTCAATTCCATTTTGCCGCATTGTATTGCTGGGAGCTCACTGGACATTGCCGCACAGCCATGCAGCTCAACCTCCAACTGTTGTAGGCCATCCTGGCTTTTATTATATTAAAATATATCGGGCCAGGATTAATTGTAATTACGATGCCTAAGAGGTGTAAAGAAAAAAAACAGATTGCAACGCTTGGTGCAGAAAACTGCCCTTCAAGTTCAGCCTGAGAGTCGTCATCGTCTGAATATGTTGACGACGGCGAACTCCTGATCACCGGATGCAAGGAACCACAGCCATGCGATAAGTGTCCCATGGAGCCTACGGACCACACTGGGGCCTTCACCAGAGCCACCTGCCCAGTGACCCAACGATACCAGCACTAGACCTCAAAAGCCTCAATATGGAACCTGCACTGTGAAACGCCTTCAACGTGGTGGACTTTCGTCCGTTGCATCTGACATGTTTCTCTGCGATAAGTGTGTGCTTCTCGTCGCTTTAGAAGTATGCAATTGCAGCTCCCGGACATGCATATCCTGACTAGTTTGGGCAGCTGGATACAACGCCTTGCTGCTTTGCTCAGGGCACATACTAATAAAAGTTATAATTTACACTTGCAAGGTACACTTCATCCGTAGATCCCAATGCGTGTCATGCATGGAAAGCAGATAATAAACAGGACCAGGGTAAATGGTCAGAACTCGGGGGCCATTTTAAAGATAAAGAAAAAATGTATCGCGTATTTGATGGCATGTCTACATCTATTTCTCAGAATTTGGTAGAAAAGAGAAAAAGATGGTGAATCGAGTTCTCGTCGATGAGAATGCATTAGCTTTTTGTCAGAAACAAACGTTCTTAGAATAGAGGACTTTTCTTAAATATCTGTGATGATACATATCTGAGTTTTGAATGTAATGGATCGGTTGTAAGTTTTGAAAGTTTTTAAATGTGGTATGTAATGCATGTGGTATAAGAACACAAAATAAACCGACGGTATGTTTTGTTGCCAGTCTCTAATTATGGAAATGTATTTGTTGCAAATATTATTTCATTGTACTTATTAATAACTGGTATTTTGTGTAGTTTGTTTACAATTCTATGACTGAATGTCTAAACTCTTAATTTAGAAACTATTTAAACTTAATCAGCTGAATGGGAACATTGGCATTTCCTAAATTACACAGAAACATTCCCCTAAATTACATTTTACATTTTAGTCCATCAACTTATGGGCCTTCTGGACCAATGTTTACGTTACGTTGCAGCAGACGGCCGGTGACCTGAGTGGAATTTCCCACCATGACTAACCTTTGACCAGGGCGGTCAAGGATGGTTAAACATTCCACATGGGCAAGGGCAGGGCCCTCATCCAGCTAGACTTTGACACACGGGGATGTAATTGTAATCTACGATTATAATGAGCCAAGAATGTGTGTCCCGTGCGTGACGTCACTCCACGTCGGCCAGCCGCCCTCATTAATACTCATGAACAGGTGATGTCCTCCACATGGATACCTCCCCCTCATTAATAATCATGAGCAGGTGACGTCACTCCACATGAAGCACACCCCCCTCATTAATAATGAGCAGGTGACGTCACTCCACATCGAACAGCCCCCCACATTAATAATCATGAAGAGGTGACGTCTTACAAATGGACACCCCCTCCATTAAGAATAATTAGCAGCCGACGTCACTCCACATGGGGGGGGGGCGGGCGAGGCGCCTCCTCCCCCCTCCTCGGCGTCAACTTACAACCCTCACTACAAAGGCAGAACCCTCACGTCATCACGTGATCTCCGTGACGCTGTTGAGACATAGAAGTAAAAAGGACGTCATGATGAAGACGGGATTATTATCTTTAAATGAAATAGGTCTGTGTCACCGCAGCCTTACAAATTGCACACGAATTGATGCAATGAATATCACGTCGTGGTCTGATTTTCGCTTGCAAGTTTCAGATTTATTGAAATACACCCGTCCGTGGACGGGCAAAAGGCGAGTTATATTAAATTTCGTAACACAATTAAATCACTTTCAAATAACATTTCATTTAGAAAAATGCTCAAGATATCTTGCATGTACACAGAGTGTACAGATTAAAAAAAATCCACACGGTATAAACAAAGGTGATTCAGCTTCGCCTATGCCTGAAATTATAAAAGAGTTTGTTTCACAAAAGAAAACTTCAAACAGTTGTACCTAATGCAAGATTTTTTTTTTTAATCGGCCTCGAATGGAGATTTCTTAAATCTCGTAAGAAAAAAATATAAGTGCTAGCTATTTGCTCAACGAAACCCAACAAAAGAAGACAGATTTGCATGTCACTTTAACGATGACCTCGTGGAAATAATGAATATAAACATACAATGTAGCCATGATTAAATAGGCACATTTCACTGAACATTTATGGCTGGACCAACAGCACTATGCTCGTTTTGCAGTTCATTAATTTGGTAAGCAATTGTGTGTACAATTCTTTCCACAGCTTGGGCATTACTCGTTACTTTCTCATAACCACTCGCATTGATAAATACGGTGGCGAGATGTTAACTACCTCGCCGGGTATACAGGAGGTAGTGGGTTCGTTCCCAACCCTGACACCTGCTGTATATTTGGAGTCTCTCCCCCTGGTGGCGTGGATTTTTCTCTGGGTCTTCCGTTTTTCACCACATTTAGAATCAACATCATGCGTTTAGAGTATTTGGCTGCTATAAATGTCCACGTGATAAGCCACTTGATTGAGCTATTATTTTGGCCAGGTCGCTTCTGAAAAAGACCTATATAGCTCAGTGGGCCTTACCTGGTAGTTTAACGACTGTCGCTCAGTGGTAGAGCGAGCTGCTCGCAATCAGGAGGTTCTGACTTCATATTCTGATTGGGGGCTCACTCAGCCTATTATCCCATTTGGTGCCATAAAGTGGTACCACTTTGTGGGAGGTCCATGGTGGTTGTCCTCTGGAATAACTCTACCTTGCCATAGGTATCGTGGAATTCCCACCACTGGATCAAGGCTGTTTAAAAGGAGATGACCACCGCCTCAATGTTCAATTCCCAATTGAGCAGGAAATCGCTGTTGCATTACTCATCATGTTACTGGTCACATTACAATGCCTAATTACAAAGAGCTCCAAAGAGTGCCCCACGTCATTTAGGCCACAATTTCTTTAATAAGCGCATCTTGCGACCCAACGTACAATTTGTTTTATTTTTCATATGAACCAGCACTGTCCGCGCATTTGCGAAGGATATAAATTAAGTGAAATGTAAGCGATGTGGATTTAGCGTTAAACCCTCTGCAATAAGTAAATGCATACAATTTGGCGTGATCTCGAGTAAGAAGCACGTGTAAAGACACTGCTAAGAGTCTTCATACTGCTGCAACAGGGTGCAGCAAAAAAGCAAGGGAGATTATTATTTCACATCTTTTAAATGGGTTTACTCTCCAACACACAACCGGTGTGCTGTACAAGTAACGAATTGGCATGTTTTGTTTAACGTGACAAATCTTAATAATTGGTTGTGTCAGGTGGTGGCGGGTTTAACGACACATTTATATTTACGCGATCTAACCCAAACACCTCTATTAGAGAAATTATTTCATGGCCTGTTTTTCACTGACCAACTCACTTCAATCAAATTCACTTTAATCTGAGGTGAATTTCTTTTGCATCCATTTACAAGCTATAATTTGTTCCGTCCAATAAGTGCATTTGAAATGCTACTTGAATAGACTTCAGTGTGCAATTAAAATTATTATCCAAACAATATTAAATACAAGTTGGCAAAAGATGCTCAAAAATATCCTTCTCTATGATCGCTCGTGGCTGCTTCATGCAAACGACTGTTGGAAGTCGGCTCAGCACTCCAGATGGCCCCTGTGCCGGGTTAGAAGGGAAAAAGTCGCCCTTTCTCCGCAGACTCTCCGTTCCTGAGTGCAGCGGTAAATGCATCCATGAATTCCGTTGTCCAACCGAAGAACTGCTCAGAGTCCCGCTCAGTCGCTTCTCCAAACCTAACCTGCACGGTTAAACACAGTGCCACATTTCAAACGCTTTAACGGAGAATGTTGACAGTGAATGCCTCTCGTACCTTTTGTTTATTCGTTTTGCTCTTTTTTCCTCAATTCTACCCTGACTTTGCAATTGGTGTCATGTGACGAGATGAAAATAGCCATTCGGATCTCGCGACAAGGAGTGTTAGGCAGCGGCATTTGGGAGCGGATATCACAGATCTATTTTTTTATATGCCTTCGAGTAATCTCCCGATCCACGCATTGAGGTAACACCTCCCCAATCGCGTTGCTGCACAGAATTATTCAGTGCGTGACAGACCGATGGTTTGTATTCTGAGGAGGTGGAATAAAGCCAAAACAAAATGCAGAACCAAATTAAATAAGGGTGTTTTTTTTTTGTCAAGACCATATCAGCTCTCTAGTCTTGGGAAGCTTGTCTAATTGCACGCGGCTGCTTGGATTTAAGTCCACGATGTCCGTGGTGGTGACTCGTTACCCTGGCCTCTGAGCCACCCAGCTAGAACCTTTATTAAAACCATTCCAGTACCAGTTTGCTTGAAGTTCACCGTCAAACCAATATATATTGCTATCTATAATGGAGGTGTTTGGGTTAGATCGCATACATATGAATGTATCGTTAGACCCGCAAGGGATAACCGCAGGTGCAAAAGCACGAGAGACGTCTCACCATGAGGGCCATGTACGATCTGCGCAAGTCACTGATCTGCGTCGTCAGGTCGTTGAGTTCTCCCTTGAACTTGTTGATCATTACCTGCAAAAAAGCGATGAACGCCGCCACTGCGTTGGTTAACTCTGTCTGCTGTACGTTAGCACAAAAATCCATGGCGCACATGACCACGTGATCCCTGAAATTTCCACATTGTAATTGCACAATAACCGTATGGTGTTACACAATCTCCGGACAGTGATGTTACTGGCGATGGTCGTGTTGGGGATGGCGGTTATTGTGATGGTGGTGGCGGTGGTAGTGATGATGGTGATGGCGGGGATGGTGGGGGGCATTTGCACAATTTTGGTGATGGACCATGATGCCTTGCATCTCGCAAGATACTGCCCCTACTTCATAGAATACAATCTTCGATTATCCTGGACAGCCTCCAAATTTTAATTCAAATATTTTGTTGTGTTTTGTTGATGCCGTTGCAGGACCTAGAACCTACATTAGACCATATAGCCAATGCCACTGAAATATTTGATTTTAGCTCCAAAGTGTTAAAGGGCTTTTGAGCATTTACGGTCTCAGCCCAATCTTCAACGGCGGCGCGAAAAAAGTCGGAATGTCGAAAAAAATATATAATTGAACATAGTCGTGCCACACGGAGCTGTGAAAGCCCATACGTTGCGTCAGAGGTGGTGAAACTGACACTGCCCCGCGTGGCTGGAGAATGAGCCTGGATTACGGGCAAGAAACACAGCCGAGCAAGCGATTGTGATATCTCGTTTTCTGGATGTATAGTACTGCCGAAGACATTCCAATGTTCTCTCCGTAGCAACAAAAAATTAACGAAAGACGATCCGGCTATTATTCAAACACCAAATGGACACATGTCACAAGACATCGAGTCTGCATTAAGCACACATATTTATGTCAGAAGGAGTAAAGCCCGTTTTTATCATTCAATATCTTGATGCTGGCAAAAAGGGTCCCATAGATACCATCCAGCTAACACAAGGTTGTTTGGAAAGTGTGTGACGGGATCGGAGAAAACAAGACTGCATGAAATAAGAGATGTGACATGACCCCTGTGTACTGATCTTGACGAGGCAAGATACTCGGTTGTAAATTAATTATCCATCTATGTTCCCCAGCTTCCGGTGTGAACGATTGCACATTACAGCGCTTGGAGGCATTCTACCTTGAGCTCCACCAAGAACTTGGTCTCAGACTCGCTCTTGAGTGACTTCTTGAGGTTGCTGTGGTACTGTGCGAGCTTGACCAGCGATTGCTTTAGCACTGCGGGCGGAGTGAAGACGCACAATGACTAAACATAACCCTTCCTCTGTCTCCAAACAATAAGAGTGAAATTGCCATATCCACACTTCACCTGTGATGATATAAACACAAGTTAATTACAGTGTGTGTCATATGCATTCCCTTTGTTCTGACCATTGCAGGAAACAACAAATCTATAGATAAACAACATAAGGGACTCCTCTATTTGCGAACATTCGACTTACGAACTTCAGAGATACGAACAAACCTGTCCGTATTTCCAGTTGCCCGTTCAGACCGAGAGTCCTAAAAGTTCAACCGCCATGCCGTAGATGGCCGTGGTTGTTCGGCGTCATTACCCAGCATTCCCAGCATTTCCACCTGTGCCGCCACCATCGTCTGTTGCTGTTGCATTGTCGCTGTGCGGTTCACTACAACGTTCTCTCTGCTTTTCACGAACATTATCAACCCCCATCGCGTCTCCAAAGCAGCGAAAGACTGGTGAAAGTGTTGAGGGTGGTAGTAAGAGGGGGCGCACTATTATGTTGTAAACTAAAGTGGACATCATAAAGCATTGTGAACCAGTGGCATCTACATCTGCAGAATGTGATATCAAACACTGCAGACATTTCATGAATGTAGCGTCATCATATATCTCTGTGTAAAGAATTCATGAGTTACATTCACAAATAAGTGAGACCGATTCAGTTTACTGTGAGTGGCAATCTCTACGGTTATGATGAATTAGTCACGAGACACCGAGAATTATGCTGCAAAAAAAAAACGCAACGCACCTTTACGCAAGTGCTAACACGTTTGCCTTTGAAAGCCTCGAGACAGGGCAGCGCAATGAATGAATCAATCAGCCAAGGAAGCGCTGCCAACGCGGCGTTGCGTAACGATTCTTCACTTACCGTCCATCTCTGCCGTGAGCCCCTTAATGGACGCTGTGGAAGAGATGGTCGCAAAACGTAAAATAACACACGCGAGCCTTGACGCGGACAACACACCAAAATTAACGGACACCACTTTGACAGCGGCGCTTTGCACGTGAACGTTGTTCTCGTGGCAAATGCGTGGTTGCGTTTTTTTAATTCGTAATAAAACACCTTGTGTGCTGTCCCAACCTCCACCGGTTGTTGCTTGCTACCCAGCGATTATCCCGGAGAGTCTGTCTAAAGCACGGGCGGCCAAACCGCGGCTCCCAGGCAGCTCAAGCGCAATTCGATGGCGACGCAGCTAACGTGCAACCTTTCAACGTAGCTACCTGAAAGAGGGGCAACTCGTTTATGGCAGCGGTAGCCAGACACGAGCGCTCCCGGGATGCTCCCTTGGATTTCTAAATGCCAAAATCTCCGCAGCCAACCGGTGGCTGCGTGACTACACCCCGCATTACCACCCCCGCAGAACCACCCCACGCGACGGGGATTTCTCCTGCGGCTCTCGGCTATTTGTAGACTGCGGTAAGCCGAGGACGTTTGGCTACCCCCTTTGCTCTGTGTTCTAAACTCAGGATATCTGCCTTCGTCTCGGGTGCGTTGCGAGCACCCCGTGCACTGACCGGTCGAGCCAGACTTGAGGCTCTGGAGCTCCTGGGCAAAGTCCAGGAGGTCTGGGCGATGAATCTTAATCTGCTCCACCAGGAAGCACAGCAAAGTGTACTTCCTGTTCTGGCCTTTGGTTTCCATCAGCTGCACTCAACAGAAACCATCAATAGATTATAAAAAAACATCATCATCATCAACAATCGTGCAATCAATTCAAGATTTGTAACATGCCATGCACTGATTGTCACCACCGACATCATCATGATCATCATAAACCGTCATAATGATCATTCATAGGTGACATGTTAGTGGTGGAAACGGGAGGGGGGGGGTCTGTGCCCCCCCCCCTTCATTTTGTGAAACGATGAGCAAGCGTGATACTTTAGCTCTTGTCGATGGGGGGGGGGGGGGACGAGGGATAATAATTATACTCACGTTTAACAGCAGGGGGAGCATTTGTTATTATTGTTAATCGTAACAATAACACGTTCTTTTTCACTGTTAAAGCCCGAACTATTTTAAAGGGCGGGCTGTGGTGACGCAGTCATCAGCACACTGCAACTTATGAACCCAAGGCGGCTTCAGTTGGATTCTCGGCCACCGCTCCCATCAGTGTCGAGTGACACAGCAACAGTTGCTGGGCTGCCCTCCACCAATCGGCATTGAGCAGCATCATTTCATATTGCTCAAGGAGCTCCTGTGAGTGACGTGGCAAGGGGAAGCCTTCATCCAGAAGTGAACTAGCAAGCAGATATGATGATAATAGTAATGATGATTATTAGTACATTCAAAGTGCCACTGGGTAGGGACGCTTTCTTCAAAACCAGATGAGAGCCTGCCGACGCTAAAAAGTTTCCTTTAAAGGGAGAACAGGAACGATGAACCAACGATAGTGCTCCAAGATCACAAAAGCACGTTAATGTAAAATAAAAAAAAAGTCAAGTCCCTCCGGCGATCGCACTCTGCTAAGCGAATGTCAACTTCACGATCAAAACGATTTCCCAACACCGAAAAAAGGCCCAAGAACTAGCCAGGAAGAGTCGCGCGGCGGCAGCCTCTGCCTCGCGTACGAGTGGGCGACGAACCTTGGGCAGCGTCGAAAGGCAGAAGCCCTTGATGGGGCTCCGTCCGGCTGTCTCGTTGAGGCGGTTGCCCACGAGCAGCACGTACTCGAGCACGCAAGGGAACTTCTTGCTCGCCGCCAGCTGGGAGCAGCGCGAGAGCTGGTGCGCGATGAGCTGCGCGTTCGGGGAAACACACCGACGGGCACACTCGTTGCGAGCTCGCGTCGTTTGGAAAAGATCCACGGAGTAGCTATGCGTACGAATGACGATGCATCCGTCCGAAGCACGGATTTTTTCCCGCACTTGCCGATAGGGATAAAAACATTTATACGTCATTGATTTATGTACCCACCAACAGGACGAACATTTCAACGTTGTTGAATGAATGCAATGAGGACACAGCGAATATGTCTTGAGTCAAAATAAGCTGCACGCGATCAACTGTATCCAATTAAAGTTATGATCTGGAGGCTACTGTAAAAATAGCAATGTATTGATCAGGGGTTCAATTCCACCTATGAAAAGGTTTGTTTACTCAACTTAATAAAAAAAAAACGGGGCAATTTTTATTCTAATAATTTGTTCTTTTTCCACACTATTTAATGACAACCCAGTGGTAAGCCATAAAACATGCTCAATCGACCTGTTTTAAAAAATATGTTTCAATTCACTCGCTAAATGTCACCGAAGGATTTACGATCGGCACACCGGTGGCTCCCTTGAGCGTTCCCCCCCCTCTAGCCAGAGGCGCCCGGCCTTCCCATCGAGTGTCCCCTCGGCGGCGGTGCGTGGCCAGTGCTCGCTGGCTCTCGTACCGGCTTCAGCTCGCTGATCTGTCCCGGGAACTCACGAACGGTCATCAGCAGCTCCAGTCTCTCGCCAAGGAAGGGGATGCTGCACATCTGTCGAAAGCGCAAACACGCACGCACGCAACGATGCGACAAAAAAGCCTCGCCCCAACTGCCTGCAGGGAGCCAAGTGTGTGTCTATGTTTGTTTGGTTCTTTCGGTAAAGTCACGTAGAATGAGAATAAAATAATAAATTGATCAAATAAAATACCGTACGTAGCCAACCTTGCTCATCGCAGGTGTTTCTGAGTGAGGCTACGTGGAAGTCGTTTGATGGCAAGATTATTGTCATTCACCCTCCGCCACCCAACAAGATTATCACGTTTAGGATATTATTATTATTGCAACGACGCGCCAACGCGTTGATACATTCTTTACCGATAAAAGCTCCAGCTTATGACTTTTTCACGACTGAACACTTCCGTTGGATTTCTTTGGTCCCAGGAAACTGCCCTGTGCCACCTCGCTGCTCATCTCCGCCCGTCGGACGCGACACAACCGACAGGCCGCCAGGACCCGGAGGCCCCCTGAGGCCTCCGGGTCCCGCGCGCCGTCCGTAGCCAATCGTGCCAGCCGGAGGTGCGGAAAAGGGCGCTCGCGAACGAACCTCCAGCATGTACTGGTCCACCTGGTGCAGGACTGCTCGTCGCTTCACGTGCGGCTTGTACATCTCCACGTCTTCCGCCGTCGGCACGAATCTGTGACCAGCAACGGGGGCGTCAGCAGGCAGCACCGCCGTCACCGCGGTTATCGGTACGGCGGCAAGTACCGCAAGCCACCTGCTTCCTACTGTGACCACGATGGGCGTATCCACTCGCTCAAGTCCGTTTTTCTTCTCGCTTTGTTATGCTATTTTAGGTTCGTAATATTGTGCTTTTTGTTGTTGTTGTTTATTCATTCAAATAGGACTTCTCCATTTCGAGCGACGGTTTCACATCAAGCAACCCGCCAGAATGCCTTTAATGAACCCAACTGTCATGAGACGCGGAATGTTTAAACGGATCCGGGTGTTGTCTGCTTTGGCAAATGCGACTCGAAAATATTGGTCCGTAGGGCCTATAGGTAGACTAATTGTTTTAAAAAAATGTTTTATTCATTTACCTTTAATACAGATCTGCCACCAACCAATCTGACTCCATACAGGGTGGATATCTAGTCCATTGGTATGGATCACGTGGCCTGTAATAAAGCACTGTGGAGGCTGGGAGGGTTGGTTTCGATCACACAAATGTTCGTAAAGCTCCCTTCCTGTGAGCTTCGAGGTGCCATGACATGACTTGCCAGGAGAAAGCAGTGGACTAATCGCCATCTGTTTCCATCTGCACGGGGATAGAGCCTTTCCCCCTTTGCTCGTGTGTGCATTTTATTTGGGTTGAGCTGTTTTCTATCCCGCACTTATAAATGCTCACTAATTGGCTAAAAAACGTCTTAAAATGAAAAAAAACAACCCCATGCAGGACCCTCTTTAAAACGAGTCTTACAACTCAGTGTGGCTTCAATGGATAAATTAGTAAATGATTATTATTATAGATTATTATCGTTATTAAAACTAATCTGAACTCAGATCTCAAAAAAATCAGTGGGAGTTTCTAAAATCCCATGAAATGTATATGGTGACATTTCTGGTCACTTTTTTTTACCAAGTTCAAAGACCATAAGTCATACATCACATATAATCGATACCATGGCTCTTTGCTTCTCTCTAGTTAAAAACAAAAAGTTACTCGCGTCTTTAAAACGAAAACACTAGTGCCGTGACCAACAAACTGATTCCAAGACTAACAACTGTTTTGTTATGTATATAACACACTAAAGGCCTACTGAGCTATATAGCTCGTTTTCAGAAGCGACCTGGCCACAAATGATTGCTCAACGAAGTGGCTTATCACGTAGAAATGTATAGCAGCCAAATACTCTAAACGCGTGACGTTGATTCTAAATGTGGAGGGGAAACCCGGAAGACCTGGAGAAATATCCACACGACCATGGGGGGGGAGAGAGACACGCAAACTCCAAGCATACGGCAGGCGTCAGGGTCGGGATTGAACCCACGATCTCCTGCATACCAGGCAAAGCAGTTAACATCTCCCAGTGCCCAAGGGCAGAGGAGGACCAGGGAGGTGAGAGCCTCTCACCGCCGCAGCTCGGCGATTTGCTCGTCCGTGATTCCCGTCTCCAAGTCCCCGCGAAGGACGAGCAGCTGCTCGTGGAGCTGCGCCGGCTGAACTCGGAACCCGCGCAGAAAAATACCTGCGGTTGCAACGCACGTCGCAACGTACGCAGGCACACACGCCCGTCGCCGTAATTATTATACACTCGTTGGCCGCTTGGAAACGTCGCCTTAAAATACGGAGGACCGCAGAGCTTGAGCTAAATGTTTGCGCTGGATCCCTGGCTGGCTACCACTCCGCCCGTCAGTGGTTGGTCAGCACTGTGAGATGTGATCCGCATGCACGGCGCTATCTAACACTCGACATGGTCATTAAACATCACCTTCACCGTGGAAGTCCCTGCCAATCAAAGACCAGCAACCACTTCTCCTCTAAAAGGCAGACATCGCAAAGTGTCCTGCTCCATTCGAGAAGTAATCGGGGCGCATGGTACGCCACGTGCCTATGTTACGATGAACTTCAACAATGCCGACAAATGTTCCGTCGCAGAACCGTGAGGGGCGGCGACGACTTCATGAGGCCTCCGTCCAGCAGTGGATCGATCAGGGCTGATGACGAACACAGATAATGGCCTTTAGCCGGCAAAAGCCCCACCGAGTCTCAAGGCTGTAACAGTTTGAATGTCAGAAGTCACCCAAGCCAGTATAGCAAGCGTTTGGAGTATGCGGAGGATCTTTTATTATTATTTGCAGACTTTAACTTAGGCTATGGCTGTATGTGGTAGGAGGGGAACCCCCTAGGCTGCTTTGCCATCTCAGGTGAAAGAAGTCAACTTGCTCAATAAGGTGTATGATGTACCTTACGTAGAAATAGGCGAGACATCAGAATCGATTGATGACAAGACAGGTGTTCATATTTTGTCTCCCACGTTGTTGAATGTTGTGCTTGATTATGTGGACATGAACATCACCAACGGGGTTAGAGCACAGCAGTGCAACCGGTTTGCTTGGCTAGAACTCCGGCTGGAGCTGTGCAGCTGACGGGTTTTAAGATGCAAGCTTCGACAAAGTGAGTGGCAGTAGTGAGAAACAAAGTGAGTGGCAGTAGTTAGAGACAAAGTGAGTGGCAGTAGTTAGAGACAAAGTGAGTGGCAGTAATTAGAAACAAAGTGAGTGGCAGTAGTTAGAAACGGCACTCTTGCATTCGGTTCGCAAGCTACGATAGGAGGCGATAAGGTTGAGGCGATAATAGATTTTGTGTACTCGGGCAGTAATGTCCATAATGCAGGGGGGTGTGAGGTGGGGGGAGGGGAGGCGAAGGGCGAATAAAAGAGGCGCATTGGTGAACACTTTGGAGAGTGTAATTAAAACTGGTATTGGAGGCAAGGGAGCTATTTGCTTTACGGTGTTGATGAGAGGGTTGGATGCTCAGCAACTCAAACAGGAGGTCGTCGACAATTTGGGCCACAGGTGTCCGAAACGGATTCGAGGAAATTTGTGGCGAGATGTGAAAGCCAATGAGGAAGTCAAGAAGATAGCATGGCAGGTGAGGGGTTGTCGATACGATCAGACAAAAACGTTGCGCTGGGTGAGACGTGTGCAGGATAGGGGAGGGCCGATTGCCGAGGCAGGCGTTGGACTCGTCTTCACGAATTCTGTGACCAAGAGGAAGACCTCTAACCAGATATGGCGGGACTCTTGGTACTGCTCTCAGAAGTCAGGGGTCTACTGTGCAGCAGCAGTAACAGCCACACAACCCCACACACGACCACACACCACCACACACACCACAAACACCACACACCACACGCATACCCCACACACTGCCCACCACGCACACCATGCAGAGCCACACACTGCACGCACCGCACACACCACGAGCTGGAATTTGGAAACCCCTACCCGGCGTTTCCATTGTGTTTGAGTTTGGCACCGGCGGCCACACTTACAGAAGTTCTGCGCCACCTTGGAGTTCAGCAAGATCTGTGCCGTTGGCTGGGATGTGGGGATGATGGACCCCTGCAATGTCTCCAGACGGAAGGTATCCCGAAGGCGGACCAGGTCCAGCGCACCAACGTCCCCGCGCATCTGAGCCCACATGGACTTAGCGATCTATACGGACACACGCGTCCGTATCAGTGAGTGTGCGCGTGTATGTGTGTGGAAGCACACAAAGGTGCATCTGCAAGCCATCTCAGTCAGTCAGCCCATGGCACCTGGGGGGGGTTTGTTCCGTGACCTCCTGCCAGTGAGCCTTGGACACTTCACGTGGCATCAAAGTTCACCGAGCATGGCATGAGCACCGTGGTGATGTCATCGCCACTTCGTTGCAAACAGCAGTGGGGAGCGGTCGTGTAGCGGTTAGCGTGCTGCGCTACCAACCCGGCGACCCGAGTTCGATTCCCGCTCACAGAAAAACCAGTGATGATTACATATCTGAACCGGTCATTGGCCTCCCCTAAATCAACTCAGCCTCAAATGAGTACCTGGTGTGGTGTGTAAACATCACCACTGGGGAGACAAAGGCGGCCGAGCGTGGTGTTGGCCACCCACCCCCTCATGTGCCGTGCCGGCCTTCATAGGCGCTCGCTAACAACACTTGCCTCAACAGTCTGTTGAGGCTATATGGGTGATCTTTGTCTTTGTGTGTATACAGTGGTGGGGAGAGGTAGCACGCTGCACTACGAACCCGGCAACCTGAATTCGATTCCTGCTCACGGCCAACACCACTGATAATGATCTGAACCAGTCCTGGGCCTCCCCTAGGTAGACTCAGCCTCAAATGAGTACCTGGTGCGATGTTTAAATATCGCCACATGGGAGACAAAGGCAGCTGGGTACAGCGCTGGCCACCCACCATCTCGTGTGCCATGCTGTTGGTATGAATGACACTATATACAATGTTGGTATGAATGACGCTATATAAAATGAAGCTATTATTTTGATTCAAAGCTTTCGTGACTGCAGGGATTCATATTCTTGGTTCTTTCGCTAAAGTCACGTAGAAGGGAAACAATAAAATAATACAAAAAAAATACATATTTTTATAAAATAATAAAAAAATTGCTATTTTATTGTTTCCCTTCTACGTGACTTTACCGAAAGAACCAAGAATATGAAGCTATTATTATTATTATCGTTATGCTGGCCTTCACAGGTGTTCGCCAACATCACTTGCCCCAAAAGTCTGTTCAGACTCTATAGGGGATAATTGTCTTTGTCGTGGCCTGGGAGTTGGCGACGCGGTGGTTCACGGCGTTCAACTCCTGCCCGGGGACAGCAACGGGCGGCGACGCTCGCGCCGAGGCGTGCGCCCGTCCCTCACCCTGTCGGACTGCACGGGGTCCCAGTGCAGGGCCTTGGTCCGCACCACCTCATCGGCCCGCAGCTTCGTGTAGAACACCGGAGGCGGCGGCGCGACCGGGGGCAGCCCGGGCGCGGCGCGCGACGGCACGACGGCGGGCACGTCCCGGGGCTCGCTTGGCTTCAAGCAGGAGAAGAGCGGCATGTCCGGCTCGTCCGGGGTCTGGCTCCACGCGCCGTCCCCGCCGACATCGCCGTCCCCGTGGCTCCGAACGTACGGCGGCTCGACGCCTGGAGCGCGGTCGCTCCGGTACGCCGCGGGCCTGCCGGACAGCGGCTCGTCGTCCGAGCTCGGCGCTTCGGGAGCAGCCCAGCCTGGCGCGCCGTTCGCCGAGCTCCCCCCGGGAGCCGCGTTCCCGGCCGCCGCCGGGATGCTCAAGCCGCCGTCTTCGTCGCCGCAGTCGGGATCGGCGGGCGCCGGAGCTCCGGGACCTTCCTCTGCGGGCGGTGCCGCTGGGGGTGCGACCGTGCTGCTGGTGGCGGCGGCGGCGGTGGCGTCGTCGCGGACGGGGGCGGAGGCGTTTGTCGGGGTGTGAGACATCCGTTTGTAGCCCCGGCACACGGACTCGATTTCGCGCACCCAGTGGTCACGCTCCTCGGCAAAGTCATCGCGGTGCGCGCTGTTCAGAGCCAGGCGAAATCTGCCCCCCCACCAGAAAAGAAATCAATCTTCACGATAAAAAATTGCCGCCATTAAACTTGTTTATCGATCGAACGCGGGATAAAGGACTGTGTGAGTTACCGGGGTCGATGTGGCTTGGTGAAGCGGGGACGCACCCAAGACCATTTCAGATATCGCTCGAAAACAACCCATGCCATTGCTGGGAATTAGGGCTGCGATTGACAATGGGCTGTACATTTTGTGTCGATATGACATCCAGAATAAGTAATAACCTCATTAGGCAAGAAGCATTATACAAGATTTTACATGCCTCCAAAGGCTCCATTTGTCCCCCATATATTACCTGTGTTTGGCGTCATTTCACAGAATAGCATTACCAAATTATAACGTTAAGTTTAAGAGGAATCTAATGAGAGTTCGTAAATTTCGAACACCCCATAAGTTTTGCCGTGGTGAAAATATTCAGTCCACAGTTGTGTTTACTCGACTGGAGAATAGGCAGGTTACTCGAGCAGGTGCTGCAACCAAGAGATGACTAGATCGATCGACAGACAATCAAACTAAGTCTCCTAACTACATGTATAAAATCACAACAGTGGGGGGGAGGGGGGGCACACTAAACTAAACAAAAATTTTATTTTACCAGGTAAGGCCCACTTGAGCTGTATAGCTATTTTCAGAAGCAACCTGGCCACCAATGATCGCTCAACCGAGTGGCTTATCACGTAGAAATAAATAGCAGCCAAAAACTCTAGAACGCGTGATGTTGATTCTAAACTTGGAGGGAAAAACCGGAGGGACCATGGAGAAAAATCCACGCGACCATGGCGAGAGAGAGCAGGCGAGAGAGTTAACATCTCGCCACTACGGCGCCCCACGTGACAAAAACACGGCATTTCGTTTGAATGCACACACGCGCACGCCGCCACTGCCCTACGTGTAGAGGTTCTTGTTGGTGGACACGCAGAAGGAGTCGGCCAGGCTGTCCGCGTAGGCCTCCACCCCCGGCGTGGACAGGTGCACAATGCACGGAGCCACGCAGACCTCCGGGGGGGCTTCTCCCGTCAAGGCGGCGAGCTTCCCCAGGTTCCCCTGCCGCCTTTCGCTCGGGTAGAAGCTCAGGTCTGACCGAGACAGCTCCAGCCACACCCTGCACGCATTCCCAATGAAGACGATGGCAACGATGCGGTGGTTTTTTTTTGGTTTGTTTTTTTAAATGGCCCGCGTGATCGCATCTGCTGCCGTCGCTTCCGGCGTCTGTCTGCGTGATGCTTTTTGCTGTCCTTCCCGCGCACCTCCGATGAGGGCGGTTGGCTACGTACGGTGCGAATTAAGTTCAACATGCCCACGTACGTACATACGTGGCACCAGTCCGCTGTGTCAATGGCACAAAGTTTTTGACGATCTAAATGTATTGCGTAAATGTATATTTGCGATGTACAACTGCGTTGAGCGGGTATCGCACCTCACAATTATACCCTGACAAAATAGACTCTGTTTAACACGTAGGCTTTCGCGACCAATATTATTCATAATAAAGGTTTTTGGGTTAGATCGCGTTTATTTATAAATGTGTCGTAACCCTCCACCACCCGACACGGCCAATCAGCAAAAAAAAGTGTCACGTTGACAAAAGACAAATAATTCACTACTTCAGCCCACCGGTGTGTTGAAGAGTTAATCCACATTTACAGTTTGAGTACGACGTTTCGCTGGTAAATACATCCAGCATCATCAAGCAATTCGCCAGAATGGTAAAGCCCTCGCTTGCTCCCGGTTTTTATACGACACATTTATAAATAAACGCGATCTAACCCAAAAACCTTTATTATGAAAATAGACTCTGTCTGACGCATGTCGTGATTTAAACAGTTTACATGTGTCACATCACGCCTGTTTATCCAGGAAAGCCTCGATGGGTATCTAGACCCTTTTTACGGAGGGTCCCGGCAGGTTTTCAGAGCATGGGGGCGATAACTGCCACGTATATTCCAATTGAGTCATTTGTGGGTAGGTTTTCATACTTGGCAAGGCTGGACAAACGATGCCTGCACACAATGACCTACACTTGCAAATGTTCATATTTCAAGGGAAACTTGTGAAAATGGTTGGTACCAGAGGGAAAACACAAATTCACAGTGTTCAAAGGTAATTGTTACGTGTAATCAACGAAACGCTTGGAACTGCAATGAACACAAAACCTTTAACAAAGTTGAAAAACTGACACAAAGCAAAACGTAGTTTGACAACAAATCTGCCACTGCCAACCTCAAAACAATTCACACAAAGCTGCTAAAACGTTAGCAGAGTTCCTTCGGTGAGGATTGAACGAGCATTGAAAATGAACGGGACGTAAACGGTGCTCACCTCACCCACTTTACCGAAGCCAAACCTCCCTTTCTCAGCAGGGCCTCTCCCTCCTTGACCACCCTCACACTCGTTGGGGGTTGAGCACCGGGCAAAGTCACCTCTTGCTCCTGGCAGAGGGCCTTGTTCTGGTTCAGGATGAGGTGGGCGAGTCGCAGGATCTGATGGACGCGCAACGGAAAGTTTTAACAAACGGAACTGTCACGTGGCCACAAGGTGTGCTGGCGTGTTGCTGTGAGCCACAACTTTATGGGTCAGGGCGGGTGGGTTAAGTAGTTTGTGTAAAACTCCAAAATACACTGGGGCTGTGAGAGGTGACCAGAAAATAGCAGTTCCATACATCGTAGAAAATTGTCGATTCGTACGTGCACTCTTCAATGCATTCATTGTGACCATAGGAATTAGATTTTAATCCGCGAATCGGTACCCCCTGCCTACCCAGCGCCCACCGAGAGCTTAAAAATTCCAGACATGTCGGTCCGGGTCAGTGACCTGGAAAAAAAAATTTCCACACCCGGCGCACAAACGTCCAATACACCTCTCACTCTGGCCGTGGCTATGACTCAAGTCCCTTCTACTCTCAGCAGTCCGGTCTTCCGGTGACCCGGAAAAACATTTTTGCACCTAAGGCGCTGCATCGAGTCTACTTCCCATCACGGCCGCGGCTACCAGTCAAGTGCCGCCACCCCCAGGCACGGCTGGGAATTACTGGTGCTTAGCGAGGGGTCAAGCCCTGCGGTAACCCCAAAGAGAGGTGCGGGCACCTGGGTCTTGTCGAAGTCGGAGGTGACCTCGAGCTCGTACTCGTGGTGCTGCGTGAAGTACAGCGTGAGGCGCAGCCCTTCCTGGCCTTCGCACGACCCCAGCTCGGCGAACGGGAAGCGCTTGTGCACAGCGCCCTTCGAGATGTTGCACAAGACCTTCTCGGAGAAGTCCACCTGGGGCGGGGGGAGGGCGGGGGTGGGTGGGTGGGGGGGGCCATCGGGTGGCACCCACGGCGAGAGAACGTCGCCGTCAAACGTCGCAATCGTTTATTTACTTTTTCCATTTTAGCACGGTTAGCTTGCGTACGGCGCACGTATGTATGTAGGACTTCTTTTGCACCATACGTAGCCAACCGTGATAATCGGAAATTGCGGGGAAAGGGCAACAAACTAAACACAAAAATCAGTGCTAAAGAAATTAGTTTTCAATAGAGATTTAAAAGTGTATAGCTCCAATGGCTGCCCAATATCGGAAGAGCGTTCCAGATGGCTGCAGAAAGGAGTTCATCATTCATAAATACTTCTGCAGTGCTTTTCATTCACAGAGTCCTTGACAATACAATCGACGCGAAGCTAAATCCTACCAAGGTAGAACGCTCCACGCACACTCTGGGACCATGTAATACTGCCCCAACATGCGCTCGTCTCTCAGGAGTATTCATTTATTCATTTGGCCTCGAGAGGGACAGCGGTTGCGCCAGCGGCAAAAGAAGTCTTAGAATGTCCGTAAGCCGCGATGAGACAATTGGGTTCAGACCGTGGCTCTTCTGGACAGGGACGCGCCTCGGCCGACAGGGGCACAACTCAGACACGACTCCTTTTTTTGCGTCGTTCTGTTGTCTCCAAGTTTAAGAAGGCCCCTTGACCAATTTGGTTGGTATTCTTGGTTCTTTCGGTAAAGTCACGTTGAAGGGATAACAATAAAATAATAAAATATACATAAAACAATACAATTATCACGAAACGTCGTGAGAATTTTATTGTTTTATATATATATATTATTTTATTGTTATCCCTTCAACGTGACTTTACCGAAAGAACCAAGAATATGAATCACTGCAGTCACGAAAGCTTTAAATCAAAATTCAATTTGGTTGGTGTTCTATCGGGTAAAGCCTTAATAGCAACGCGACAGGTAGACAGAGCTAACGTACAGACGCTTTCAACTTTAGTTGGAAAGTATAACGAATATAAAGAAAAATACAAACCGGCTGTTAGCGAGCACCTATCAATAACAGCGTGGTGCAAGAGGAGGTGGTGTGGCCAGCACCAGAGACGGCTTTACATATTGGTGTCCACCCCACTTGCACCGTGTACTAATTTTGAGGCTGAGCTCATCTAGTGGTAGCCCAAGTCAGGTTCAGATACCAAATGCCATTGTTGCGGTGCTATTCGATGCTCCCCCTTGGTGAATGCTTTGAGAAAGAACGTCCTCCCACCTGTAAGATCCTTTTCTGCCTCTGCCGGAACTTGTTGTATTTGTAAACATTGAAGTTGTACACGTCGCTTTCTCCCACCTGGCGGGGAAAACGGACACGTTCGCTGTGGTGAGCACACCGGCGTGGCCAAGGGTTAAAAGCAGCGAAGGTACATAAACATCCTCGATAAGATCCAATATTCCACCGCACAGACTGTTGGGGCAAGTGCTGTTGGCGAGTGTAACTTATGAAACTGGCACGACACGAGATTGTAGTGGCGGTGCGAGACAGCGTGTGCGTGTTTGTTTTAATTACAGCCTGCGACGTATCTGTGGCCTGTGTATCTGCACCACTGCCACGGCAGTTCCTGAGAAAGCCAAAATGTGCGTCCATAATCATCATCGTCATTTCAACTTGTAACTCGCCGCACGGTATTCACTCGCTCTCAAGAGGTGCGAGGTGGAACCATGGACGAAGTGGCAAGGTCGGGCAACGAACCGCCGCCAACTACTTCCCAAGCTCTGCACTCCTGCATCTATTAAGATGTTTTTTTTCGGCCAAATACTGAGCGTTTTAATTATGCAGGAGGAGGGAGTGAAGGGAGCTTCACGGGGGGAACTCGCGACAGCTTGTAGGGAAAGAAAGGCGCTGGTGGGTTCTATATTTCGGGTTCCTCTCCTGCGCAAAAACTCTCTCTCGTCTCGGCACGCTTGAGCTCAACACGCTGCAGCCAGCGTTCCCCACCCGTCGCGTGCTTTCCGTTCGCTTGCACGTGTTTTTTGAATCATCATCGGATATCGACGACAAGCGTCTGGGTAGTAAACGTTTTCGAGCGGTGCGCGTGCATAACCCGCTGTGTGTGAAACGTGGATCGGGCGCGTGGACACCGATGAAGAAAACGAAAGAAAAGCTGAAGTTTGAAGAGTGCACAGAAAAAGAAAATAGGCGCAGAGAGGCGCACGCCCGGACTCGAGCCGAGGCACGGAGAGAGGAACGCGCGGATGAGATGTCAGGGACATCTTACTGACGGCTCAGAAAAGTAAGCAGACTTTGTCTATGGGACCACTTTTGCCAGTGTCAAATCATTACGAAAAATATAAGAATAGATGTGACCCTTTCTGGCAATAGAAACAGGTGTCGAGATGTCCAAACACCCTTTTGCAAGGCGATCAAGTTTGCATTAACCACACATACTTGTGGGAAAGCATGCAAACTAACAAACATGCTCCGATAATTATAATGTATGCATCGTCTTTGAAAGCAGACTGGCCGGATACGTCGCTAAAAAGGGTTCAGTGCTGGTCAACTTTGATTGTGGAGTGGCAGCCAAAGGAGGGAATGTGCTTAAGATGCGGCGATGAGACCAGGTCACGTGCAGGAGCTAGGTGGATTGTTGTGCACTCGGATTGGAATGGTGATAACTTAGGGAGGCCTTCATCTAGCAGTGGATCATGCTTGATGATGATGGTGATGAAGACAAGAAGAAGTTTATCATAACAGTAGGCAATGGCGGAGCCAGGATTTTCAGGTGGGGGGGGGGGGGGGGGGGGGCAACCCCCTCCAGCAATAAAAAATGATAGAGGAGTTGTTAGTAAGGAGTTGTTAGTAAGCAGTTGTTAGTAAGGAGTTGTTAGTAAGTAAGGAGTTGTTAGTAAGTAAGGAGTTGGTAGTAAGTAAGGAGTTGTTAGTGAGTAAGGAGTTGTTAGTAAGGAGTTGTTAGTAAGTAAGGAGTTGTTAGTAAGGAGTTGTTAGTAAGGAGTTGTTAGTAATTAAGGAGTTGTTAGTAAGTACGGAGTTGTTAGTGAGTAAGGAGTTGTTAGTAAGTAAGGAGTTGTTAGTAAGGAGTTGTTAGTAATTAAGGAGTTGTTAGTAAGCAAGGAGTTGTTAGTGAGTAAGGAGTTGTTAGTAAGTAAGAAGTTGTTAGTAAGGAGTTGTTAGTAATTAAGGAGTTGTTAGTAAGTAAGGAGTTGTTAGTGAGTAAGGAGTTGTTAGTAAGGAGTTGTTAGTGAGTAAGGAGTTGTTAGTGAGTAAGGAGTTGTTGGTAAGGAGTTGTTAGTAAGTAAGGAGTTGCTAGTAAGTAAGTAGTTGTTAGTAAGGAGTTGTTAGTGAGTAAGGAGTTGTTAGTAAGTAAGGAGTTGTTAGTAAGTAAGGAGTTGCTAGTAAGTAAGGAGTTAGTAAGTAAGGAGTTGTTAGTAAGTAAGGAGTTGTTAGTAAGTGAGGAGTTGTTAGTAAGCAAGGAGTTGTTAGTAAGGAGTTGTTAGTGAGTAAGGAGTTGTTAGTAAGTAAGGAGTTGTTAGTAAGGAGTTGTTAGTAAGTAAGGAGTTGTTAGTAAGGAGTTGTTAGTAAGTAAGAAGTTGTTAGTAAGTAAGGAGTTGTTAGTAAGGAGTTGTTAGTAAGTAAGGAGTTGTTAGTAAGTAAGGAGTTGGTAGTAAGTAAGGAGTTGTTAGTGAGTAAGGAGTTGTTAGTAAGGAGTTGTTAGTGAGTAAGGAGTTGTTAGTGAGTAAGGAGTTGTTAGTAAGGAGTTGTTAGTGATTAAGGAGTTGTTAGTAAGTAAGGAGTTGTTAGTAAGTAAGGAGTTGTTAGTAAGGATTTGTTAGTGAGTAAGGAGTTGTTAGTGAGTAAGGAGTTATTAGTAAGGAGTTGTTAGTAAGTAAGGAGTTGTTAGTAAGTAAGGAGTTGTTAGTGAGTAAGGAGTTGTTAGTAAGGAGTTGTTAGTGAGTAAGGAGTTGTTAGTGAGTAAGGAGTTGTTGGGAAGGAGTTGTTAGTAAGTAAGGAGTTGTTAGTAAGTAAGTAGTTGTTAGTAAGGAGTTGTTAGTGAGTAAGGAGTTGTTAGTAAGTAAGGAGTTGTTAGTAAGTAAGGAGTTGTTAATGAGTAAGGAGTTGTTAGTAAGGAGTTGTTAGTGAGTAAGGAGTTGTTAGTGAGTAAGGAGTTGTTGGTAAGGAGTTGTTAGTAAGTAAGGAGTTGTTAGTAAGTAGTTGTTAGTAAGTAGTTGTTAGTGAGTAAGGAGTTGTTAGTAAGTAAGGAGTTGTTAGTAAGTAAGGAGTTGCTAGTAAGTAAGGAGTTAGTAAGTAAGGAGTTGTTAGCAAGTAAGGAGTTGTTAGTAAGTAAGAAGTTGTTAGTAAGTAAGGAGTTGTTATTAAGCGAGGAGTTGTTAGTGAGTAAGGAGTTAGTAAGTAAGGAGTTGTTAGTAAGTAAGGAGTTGTTAGTAAGTAAGGAGTTAGTAAGTAAGGAGTTGTTAGTAAGTAAGGAGTTGTTAGTAAATAAGGAGTTGTTAGTAAGGAGTTGTTAGTGAGTAAGGAGTTGTTAGTATGTTTTTAACCTGTATGTGCCATGTGTTTCAATAAACTATGCATTACTGGGGTCGACTTCCTTAACTCGAATAATCCTCTAGGGGGAGGGACGGGGCGGGGGAAGTAGGAGGAGGAAAAATAAAAGGTGGTGGGGGTGAAGGGGGCCTCTGAATGCCCGAATTGGATGGTCATAAAATCAATGCCCACTAGAGGGAGAAGCCGTGCAGAGGGCTTCCAAGTTTGGTGATGTGCTTAGCTGCTCTAGAGCGGCTATTTTTGACAATGCATTGACCAGTGATGGGGGGCAGGCGGCAGGCGAATGAGGGGGGGGGGGGAGAGGAAAGTCTCCGTGTGGTTTAAACAACAACAACAACAAAGCCCGTTGACCATGTCAGTTGCCTTGCTGCCCTGCGCCAGGCTGTTGGCCATCCGCACGGCTTCCTCCACCGTCAGCTTCCCCATCTTTACGGCCTCCAGCAGCTCGATCTGTTCCTCATTGTTCAGTGCATGCTACACAGCAACAACAAAAAAACGCGCGCGTGTGTCAGTTACAATGCAGGGCGAGAAAGAGAAATCAAACATCAGGGCCTCACATGAGCGGTGTAACCATTTGGTTTTTAATAATGGAAGCCATCGGGCACAGTTAATGGGCCACATGGGACCGCGTGGCTTTTGAGTTGTACGGAAACGATCGTGATTTTTTTCTTGTTCGATCAAAGGATTTCATTTGGAGAGCTCATTATGCACGTTAAACAATTGTGTTAAGTACACGTATTTTTGTTATATTATTTTTTTTTCAAACATAGGGCCCCATTAGTCAGGAACAGCGAAACAGTCTCAAATCACTCCTTTGAGGAGGAATAGCAGTCATTCGAGGGAGGGCAGTATCACGTGGTGACTTCCCACCTCAGCAACCACCTTACATTTAATAAGAATACCGTTGCTGATCATGATTGCTATTGGATAATAACTTTCATTGCTTACGAATACGCAATATGTGCCACCCGAGATGTTTAATTTTGTCATTTTAATTCAATGCAGTGGGGGCGCTACCAACTCATTAGGTCATTGTTTTAACACTTTAGAGCCAGTTGTTGATTAAACGGGTGGCGACATCCTGCGGTTGGGCGTTCAACTGCTCGTTGCACGGTTCAAATCCAGCGGCCGCCCTGATTAATACAGCCGATGTATTAACCGCAATCAAATAAACAAAAATGCACGCGCCACCTGCGTCGCAGTGGACGTCAAAGATCCCTCGATGCATTTCGCAAAGCGTCGGCCATTGTGCGCCGGTCTCAGAGTCCACATTTTCTAAATGGGAACATTCGAGATAGCTCGTTTCCAGTCCCCCCTAATGGCGAATCACAGCTTGGGCAATTGTTGTTGCAGGTATCTGGCTGCCTTCCAACTTGTCTGTGGTTTCCTGCCCTACTGAACCGGATGAATCGAATGACACCCCTCGTTAATAAATGTTCTGATATTCTGAAAATATTTGGGCCACCCATCACGTATATTCATCGATTACATCACCACGCACGCACATACTGAGTTCAACAAAGACGTACCTTATTGCGCTTAGACATCGCGTCCCCCTGAGTTCTGAGCTGCAGCTCCAGCCTGTGAGTCCTCTACCCGAGCGATTGCAATGGGCACGACTGCAGAATCACAAAGACAAAGGTCCCCCGTGTATATTACATAGACCTTTGGGGCATAACGGCACACGAGGAGGTGGTGAGTTCAGCACCACATGCAGCCACTTTTCTTTTCGTTTTTTTATATCACTTGGCACTGGTGTTAACAGTGGTTGGAAATCAAACTCAGGTCTCTGGGTTCGTAGCACAGGGCACTACTTACTACACCACCACTTCTCACTGCAGTATCAATACAAAGACAAAGATCCCCAGCCTTAACAGACTGTTGGGGCAAGCACTGTGAGCGAGCACCTATGAAGGATGGCATAGTACACAAGGGAGTGGGTGGCCAGTGCCACACCTAGCCGCCTTTGTCTCCCTCTTGGCAATGTTTACACATCGTATTAATTTTGAGGCTGAATCGACCTAAAAGAGGCCCAAAACCGGTTAAGATTGTCGTCACTGGGTTTGTAGCGCAGCATTATAAACATTACATTACCGCTCCCTACACTCTGCAATATCTTACATACGCACAAATGTGAACTGCATGTTAAACTACACCCCACACTCCACATCTAGCGACCAGTACCACTTAATCAGAATTTTATCAAGTGCTAAATCACTTTATGAATACAATGTTTGTTTACACCGGGTGGGAGTCCACTGAGACAAAGTCTCCTTTTAAAGGGAGACCAAGGTACCAAAACAAATACAGTAAATATGAAAACCAACAGTCAATTCATCGTAAAATTTACATCACAAAACCATCATCAATTAACAATAGTGATTTTTTTTAAATATCCCTTATCGGTGAGGGGTGAATTTCATAAACAAGCATTTCTCATGAATGCCATCTGTCTATTGTGATTTTGTAAGATGCAGCATCTGCTTGGGGAGGCCTTCATCAAGCAGTGGGTCAATCATGACCGACGATGATGATGATCTAATCTCTCACCATGGCAGAGGAGCAAAATATATCCAGTCATCTGCTTCTTTTATAACAGTATATCGTTACCAGCTTGGTTTCCGCTGTGACTGAAATGCAGAAGTGTAGCTGTACGAAACGACAACTTTAGTCAACTGCCCAAAAAGTCAAGTTCCACATAAAAACGATCGTGAAATTAACATAAAATGAGGCATGCGGTGGTGACATATGCCTATAACCCACCACTGTGTAGGCGAGAGTTGGTGGACCACACAAAATGTTGTGAAACTCCCTTCCCGTGGGGGGTCGAGGAGAAGATGGTCCAGAGAATGTGGACTCATCTCCATCTGTCCAATCTGTATGGAGTGTTGCCCACCACCTCGCTCGTATGGGGTTTCTACGGCTACTCCGTTTTGCTTCCACACGGTATGGACATCATTCATTGGCTGATCATTTTGAATCTATGCGCCTCCTTGCTTGCGAAAGGCACAGCGTTGTGTTATGCAGTTGCATACATCTATAAATATAAAAGGGAAATTTGTGACTATGTATGTCTGTTCAAAATGTTTAGCGTACTTCCCGACATGCAACAAACTTGAAATTTGCAATGTGGGTACTTTCCTGACTGTACACCATGCAAAAAATATAAAAATAGACTTTTGTTTATTTTTTGGGGGGGCAGGGGGCGCAAAATGCATACATTTTGCACGGCAAGTAAACTGGGACGTCACGTCTGTCATGTGACCCGCGTGCGGAAGCGTAATGGAGTGTGCCTGCTGATCGCGGGTAAAGTGAAAAACAAATGTGTTGCAGGTCTAAGGCGTTCTTCGCGCAACATTGATGTATTATTTCAGTCGTTTACTGCCGTACGCACCCTGAAAGTTTTGTGTGTCTACAGCAAGGCCGTAGCCATGGTGTCAAATTTGGGGGGGGGGCAAATCTTCCAGGGGGTCTGGGGGTCCCCCCCCCCAGAGAAAAATCAAAATTTGAAAACGAATTTCCTGCCTAATATATATTTTAAAAAATTAACTAACACATAGGATGGACTTTTTATTTTTTACAATAATGTCTAATAATGCATTGTATTACATTGCTGGGTTTTCTTTACCTTTGATTGTCTATATATAAAAGGGAAATTTGTGATTGTTTGTCTGTTCAAAATGTTTAGCATACTTCCCGACATGCAACAAATTTGAAATTTGCCATGTGGGTACTTTCCAGACTGTACACCATGCAAAAATAATAATAATAGACTTCTGTATTTTTTTTTGGGGGGGGGGGCGCAGTAATGGTTTATATTTTGCACGGCAAGTGAGCGGTGACGTCACATCTCTGTCATGTCACCCGCATGCGGTAGCGTGTAGTATGCCTGCTGACGTCACGCCCCCCCACCCTCCGCGTAGGCCGTGTATCCCGCACAAATGCGCGGCTGCGGGGCGGGGGGAAATATGTAACAAACTTTTAATTTGCCATGTGGCTAGCTCCCATACTGTACACAATGTAAAACGTATAAAAATGTACTTTTGTATTTTTTTTTTGGAGGGGGGGGGGATGACCATGAAGTGTGTGGCGTCAACCCGCATACAGGACTGGATTCCTTTCCGCGATTTAAAGAATTTAATCTTGGCGCGCGAGCGTAAGTTTATTTTTTTCCCACCGCGCGTTGGGTTTTATTTTAATTAATGAGGTAATGATCAAAGTTATATTTTCATTTGTATATGTTATGTTTTTCAGTTTTCTGAAGTTTTTAAATATATTTCCCCCCCGGGCAAACGCGGTGTACTTCCCGGTAGTTTCGCTATTAAAAAAAAACGGGATATTATTAACTTATTGCGCACTCCAGTTAGAGAAAAGCGTGTCTCTAAAAATAATTGCCAGTACTCTTGCCTGTTGTGATGGATTCACGTCACATCATATTTACACCAACAAAAATCTCACTTTACATGAACATCGTAAATTAAATAAGTAAAAAAAAATCAAATAGCTTTGTCAATCCACTGCTGGATGAAGTCCTCCCACATCGTGTGGGTTATGGAGGTTATTTGACCATGTTTCACCACGCTGTAGGTCAGTCCTTGTGATCACTGTTACGTTGCAATTATGGCTTTATTTTTTGGTGATTTGGAAAACGTTTTTTTGGTTTGGACATGTTTGTTTTGTTGTAGTACGGAGTTAGACTGGTGGCCTTAATCTTAGTTTTTTTTATGGTGGTTGTTGTTGTTTGACTTGCATCCCACTGGGATTTTTTGCACACAGCGTTGGTGGTGTACGGTGCTTTTTTCAGGAATATTTTTGCTGGTTTTTTTTCCATGGATTTTCTGTTTGCACAGTCACACATAGTCACTTTAAGATGTTTTTCTTGTTCGTGTTTTGTTTTTTTGTTTGTTGTGGTTGCACCCGATTCAAGAGCCGAATGGCTCACAGGGCTATACCTAAATAAACTGATAGACATTGTGTGGGGAGCCAGAACCGCTTTAGATAATGACTCGCCACCAGTGAAATCCATGGCGGGGAATCGAACTCGAGGCTCTTGGTTGGTAACTTAAATGTTGTGACTTTTCAAATATTCAACTGTGAAACAAACTCGGCTGGTACAATGAAATTGGGTGCATCGTATTACTTGGCACGCGCTTACAAGATGGATGTATGCATCGAGATAATGTGTTCTCCACTGCTACCTTGAAAGTCTGAAACTCAATCCAGTTCTCATGGCTGACTTGACCGTCCTGTTAATGTCTCCGTTTGTATCCGCGAGTCTTTTTTCGGTACGAAATTTTCCTCCTTGATTGCATTAAGCACACCTTCTTTAGTTAAGGATCACCAAGTGATTTCTTGAACAGAGTTTCAAAATATGATACTCTTGTCAATTGCACCGCATTCTATCAAATACGTAAACAACGCACACTGTTGCTAATTGTTGAACTAGAATTCTGCGTATTGGGTTCAAATTTGTCCCAAGTAAATCCTTTAAAAAATTATCACAGCATGAGGATGCATTTAAGAAGAGGCCAGCCGCCGGGTGATGGATTGACGCCGGCATATCTTTGAACAGCCACTTTGTTGAACTGCTCAACACTCAGCTGCTAGCCCATTGTACAAATATTTAGCCGGCCAGGGGCCATCCACACAACGAATTCACCCGCCCCGCTGCTAACGTGTCGATCTTACGCGTGCCGCGTTTGTCAACCACGAGGTTCGTGGCAGTAGGTCGAGCGCCGTGGGCAGCTTCGTCCGCGGAAACTCCCCAAATCAGTTCCCACGCCCGCCTGGCATGCACGCACACCACACCTACTACTCAGTTACTTTCCGTCACACTCCATCTGTTCATTGTGTGCAAAGCTATTTGAATAAAAAGATACCAAAAAAAACCTGTACTATGGAGAAACATGCCCCTTTACTTGGACAGCTCTATAGCTCGCGCGTACGACAGAAATAATTCGAGTTGCGTAAAATCCTGATACTGCGTGGGATATAATTTACTGTCATTATTCACGTAAAAAGGATTAGGCAACAAATTGTGACGACTTTGTAGGGTATTATACATAACATGGGTATCAATCATACACACTAACACGGACATACACTTGTGAATCACACCACCAGAAATTACGACATAGCAGTTACCTCGATATATTTAATGAAAAATTATAACAATGCACAATACATTACGGCGCTTTGACAATCCACGACAGGATGAAAGGCTCCCCATGCCGAGTCAATCGCACGCCGTCAATGAACTATATATTTCAGCACCTCCGATTAGCACGGTGTGAAAGAAGTTCAACATACGGTCACACATACATACATGCATACCACAGTACAGCAAATGGGACTCTCACCTGTTTCGTCTGAGTGAGATCGCGTTACCCCTTCGCACGCGTAGGGGTTTTCTCCGGGTGCTACGGGTTTCCTCCCACGCGTAAACACTCAAGTAATTGGCCGATAACGCCTTTCACGTATCGAGGACCGCAGAGCTCGGGAAATTGTTGTTGGTAGCGCGCGGGCGGGCCACACCGCGTGCCTTGCTGCTGCTGCATTAGCTCGTCTGATGATGACCGCTTGTGTTCAGGGGCAGAGCCAGGGGGGGTGACACGGTAGACAATTGTCACCCGCGAAAAAATATAAAAAAATCGAAAAATCTGAAACATTCTGCGTATGTGTACGACACTCGGTCTGGCGGACTCCGTGCAACTTCATTGTCAGAGTGTGTCGCCAACCGATGTCGTCTAGTTCAACAGCCTGACTCTCTTAATCATTCTTGAAATTAACATTTGTTGAATGTCACCCGGGCTGAAAATCCTGGTTCCGCCCCCGCTTGTGTTGCGATCGAAACGTCGTGATGTGTTTTATTTTATTTTATACCTACGTGACTTTACCGAAAGAACCAAAGAGTATGGATTCCTGCAGTCACGAAAGCTTCAAATCAAGATCGTGTGGTTCCTCCTCGCTCTCTCTCTCTACAGCACGCTACACGTTGGTATTAACGTCCAGGACTATCGCAATAACCACACGACTTTAACCCACTCCTCCCAACAAACGGCGGCTATGGTGTGGTTCACCATAGCTCAGCTTACACCCACATATTTTACAACTTACCTGCCTCATGAGATAAACAGCACACACAGACACATCTTCTACAGGGTAAACAACACGTTGTTTTAAAATAATTACGTACTGATTGTCGCCTTCTCCGACACGATAGTCTAAGCAAGCAGCAAGCAGCAGTGTTTCCCCGCGGATGGCAGACGCAAGCAGACTTTATGTGAAGTTCATCTCATAGCAACACAGAGCTCTCGCATTGACCGGACCGCCCTCTTCCCCCACACCCCCCACCCCCCAACGATGTCACACGGAGTTTAAAGGCGCGTTTCCTTCTCGGCAGAGCGAATGATGGACGCATGGAGAGAGCGAGAGAAGAGAGAGAGTGAAAAGATGTTTGAAGTTATAATCGAGAGACAAAACGGGGAACTCACAGGATCAGAGAACACACTTGCCGTGACCACGTGGCCGAACCCCCCAAGAAAAAAAACACAAACAGGGCATCAACTAGGACTATTACAGCAAACCCGTGGGTTGTGGGCAGGAACAAGTTGCTCGTTGAGGAAGGGTCGACGGCCCGGGTGATGGAGACTAACGACGGAGTATCGGTCAAAGGAGGGAACACCCCCAGAGGACGACCACCGCGGATGAGACGGAGCAGTATGGATGAGCTTGGTGTGCAGGAGCCAGATGGGTCGTTGTACAGCATGGCCGTGAGAGATGACCGCGGCTTTGTGTTTAAAAAAAAATTAGAAGAGGACGTAGCATCGTCGATGATTAATAACGACGCAACTTTTGTCTTAACCAGGTCGCGCAGGACCGCTCTATGTTGAACTTCATTCGCACCGTACGTAGCCCGACCATGCTACTCGCATACCTACAATGGTGCAGCGTACTTCAATAGGGTCTACAGTTGGTTAGGGCCTTTTAATAAACACAATAGACAGGAAGGACAAGTTCAAAGGGCTCGCATAATGCAAATGCATCATGTACGCAGACTCAGTAATTCCTCTCCCACCATTGTGCAAGAACGCAGAAGCGTGGTCACCACATCTACGCCTCTAAAAAATAAACGAAACAGGTGGGCTTCTCCACAAATCTGGCTGTCGCCTGATGAAGCTCGTTGTAATTACTGGCGAAACGTCGTACTCAAGATTGTAAATGTTGTGGCTTGGCTCTCCAACACACCGGTGGTGCTGTACTCGTAACGAATTGGCACGTGCCGTTTACGCGACAAGCCGGGTTTTACGACACATTTGTATATTTGTTCATCATGTTGGTGGTCTGCGCCGGCTTGGAGAAGGGGGTTTGGGCAGGACGAGGGTTTAGACATCGCTCGCCACTGACGTTAGCCGTGGTCTGTAAATTGAAATCGGGTGTGCCGCGGGTCCACAGTAGCTTCATTGCCGGTCGTGACATTTTGAGTATCGGCCCGTTAACCATCATCATCATCGCCTGGGCTGATGACATGAGAATCATCTACTGGTGCGGCAGCAGCAGCAGCATCGCCTGCTTCGTAGGTGGAGTGGCTGGACCTGTCCCCGCCGTGTGAACGTTGAATGCCCCCGCTCGTTGCTCACTCAAGTCGCCAATGGAGAGGGCCCACTGCCCCTAACGTCCGTTTAGAGCATCGGTATTATTAGCACGTGCTTTTCTTTAAGTGAATTTAGTCCGTCCGTGCTGACGACTCTACCCCTGCCCAAATGCTGATGCCCGACTGCTGACACGCATGCTTATAAGACGAGCGTGCCCACCGCTGTTGATATTTAAAAAATAACGTGTTGGAACGCGAGTGACTTTCATAACCCAATGTGCATCAACATCGTTACCAAATGGAACTTTTTCTTTGCAGTATCAATACAGTATATGGGGAAACAAGAATAGGTTTAACCTTTCTGCCACTTGTTTCATTGCCGGAAAGGGTAAAACGTATTATTTCCAAACGTTGTTACTGTTCTGCGAACTTTCGTGGGTTACTTAACGACGATCCCCCCCCCCTCCCCTACTCATTGGTACTTTCGGTAAAGTCACGTAGGTATAAAATAAATCACGACGTTTCGGGCGCAACACAAGCGTCCGTCATCAGGTGGGAAATCGTGGTCTGCTGCTAACGATCCCCCCTTTCCATCGATTTAAACACAAACTTCATTGAGTCGCGGTGCGCACAGTCGAGACGTTACTTAAGTCGAGCACGGCTTGCCGCCGATTCCAGTTAAACAAAACTAGCCGCCGTTAAAACCCGCAAAACTCAAATTATATGGGTTCGTACATAAAGGACGCAGGATCATATTGAGACTTCAGTAACTCATCATTTACTTGCTCGAGCAAGCCGGTTGTCAGGATAGCACGCGTTGAACGTTTGGAACATTTACACACACAAAAAACCTATCCGTGCTGTAAACTTCAGTTATACGGAAGTTGCCATAGGTTACAAAGAGACACCTTTGAATATATATAAATAAATGGCACGATAAGTACACTGACCGCAAAGAAAAACTGCAGGAAATTCCGAAGCATAACTCCCACTGCCTCACCTAACCGGTAAGACGTCTTTTACAGTGTTTGCGACCACGTGCAGTTGAAGCGTCACGTGCCGAAACCTCCATCAGAGACTCAGAATTAACTCGGAAATCACAAACGACCTCGGAATTCTGTACGGGCATTGCATTCTTGACCATGGCGATATATTTCAGAGCCAATGCTGTGTAGTGCGCTAGCCACGACGAGGTTTTAGTGTTGATTTGCCATTTCTCCTCCTGTTGACGAGTATACATACGGCATCAGATAATGGTGTCACACCCAATAAACAGGCAGTGTTAAAGGAGGGCAAGAGGAAGCCACCAACATTGATATGGCTCAAGTCACGGCTCGAGGAACAGAGAGCTTGGGAGCGTGACGATGCGAGGTGGAGGGAGCAGTGGATCGGATGGAGCTTGAGCAGATGGTCAAACATATGCTTTATGTAACGCTATAGTAATAGGTTTTTACCCTTTTATCTGGCACAAAAAACTGACACCTTTATACAAGGGATCATGTTTGCAAAAACCACAACACAAGTAGTCAAAATGCAAAGACAACTCTGATCATATGCACTGTCCTTTAATTTGATTGGTCCACACCCGAGACGGCTTTTCTTAGAGCCCAGTCCAAAAAGCCGTCTCGGGTGCGGACCAATCAAATTCAAGGACAGTGCATATGATCAGAATTGTCTTTTTTGTTTGCATTTTTACTGCTTGTGTTGTGGTTTTTGCAAACATGATCCCTTGTATAAAGGTGTCAGTTTTTGTGCCAGATAAAAGAGTAAACACCTATTACTATATCTTGTTACTGGCAAAGGAGGTCTCAGTGTTATGTAACGGCTATTAAAACATTAAGTGTAATAGCGTGTAGTACGAGTGGTACCTAATGTCCTCCGACGAGGAAAGGTACGTGGACATTGTAACACATCCCACGGAGTAAAGAGGATTATGCACAAATTATCCAATTTTTCCTCGAGGTATGGGTGTAAAATTCCACATTTGATCTGGACAATAGTCATTCACCATATGCAGTGCTTGCATTCCTATATAGTACACACCTGCCCAGTAGCAGCAAGTTTGAACAGGTCTGCAACCTTTACCTTTTTAATGTTTAACTCAAACTCGTAATTTATTGCACGATCTGCATAGGAAATCCGTTAAAAGTCGTCTGCCTATCTCCACGTTAATCGATTAGATTTAATCATCGACTCAAGTTCCAATTTAAAACCGTAGTGAGCCAAATTACCATTCAACTTGGGAGTGTTGGTAGAGGTAAGATCACACTGAAAATATTCAGATTATGTAAATTATTCTTCAAGTTGCTGCAGAGAAGTCAAACCAAGCACTTTCACGAGTCGATATATACCAATCGCACCTACTGCTGCTTCAGGTGATTTAAAGCTTGTAGTGGTGACACATGCCATTTCATACGTAAACTGACCTTTCAATATAGCTTGTAAACGATGTGCATAATGTTGACATTCAAGCACGGACGAAAATGCACATTTGCATGAAATCAAGGCTTGATAGCAGATCCATAGCCCATCCGGCATGTGCCCACTTGCTTCCAAGTAGCACAAGTTGAAGATTGCACGCAAGAAAAATAAAAATTGCCAACGCACACCTCTGCATTAAAATCCACAAGATGCAAGTGATTTATTAAAATGCAACACACATGAAGCAAAGCTGCGTTGGTGTGAAAGCTGTGACCTCGTGTGTACAAGGGCTGAGTTGAAGATGTTGTGAACGCAAGATCAAGATTGTTTTGTCGAGACACATACCCAGGTATTTACCTATGCAGTGTCGAGTCAACTGCTTCTGGCAATGGATAACTTGCCGTCAATATTTCTTGTACCATTCACCCAAATACTTGCATGTAAACTGCATTTTTTCACGTTAAGAAACTTTCCTTTCTGAAGTAGCACCCACATTTGACATTTTAACCACGCAACATCGGTGATAACCGCACCCAGGTCGATCAAGTTCATCATGATTATAAGTTCGTCCTGATTTAATTATAAGACAGAAGTTTAGCTACTCAATAGTTTGGGAACCGAGACTAGAAAGGCGAGTAGTACTTATAAGCAAAGTCAAAATAGTTAACTGTAAAACTATTGTTGACAAAACAATGTAAGGTACGTTTCCATTTTGTGGTGGAACACATATGATGAGTTAGGGAGGTTACCGGAGAAAAAACCCACACCGTTGTGAAAAGTTTACGCAAACGAACAAAAAGATCACAAACACAAAAATGTTAGGATTACCATTGCTGCACATCCTGCTCGTTTCAACTCATTCGGCTTCGCAGTTCTCATCCCCCGTCACACACGTGCAGAGTCGCACAAATCGCACCAAGCACCGCAAAGAGTGGTCGTGGGAAGAGAGAGAGAGAGGGGGCACACGGACGTTGACGCGACCGAGCAAACGGTGATGGAACAGCGTCGCGACACGCAGGCGGAACCGCCACGACCCGGGGCGGTTTGGCCCCTCACTGCTGGAGTGCCGGTTCAGCTGCTGCTGGGCTCTCCTTCTTGTGTTCCTCGGGTTTCATGGCTGGGAAGAGCAGCACCTCCTAGTGGAGGAAGCAGGGTAAAGTCATTAAAATATATATTTAGGCAAAATCGACGGCAGAGTATATATTTTGATTTAAAGCTTTCGTGACCGCGGCAATTCATATTCTTGGTTCTTTCGGTAAAGTCACGTCGAAGGGAAACAATAAAATAATAAAATATATATTTTAAGTAATAAAATATATTTTTTATTATTTAAAGAACCAAGAATATAGCAGAGTATATACTCTGTGTCAGCTGATGCAGATTATCAATGAGAAGTGTTGCATGTATTCTTTGGAAAAAAATTATTCCAATGTTTGAGTTGAAATGCGCAAAATAAGCAATGAACCGGATAGTACAGGAAGAAAACAGAAGACATGACAGGCCAAGGAAGAACTGGCAAAAGGCAATATTGGGACATTACCATTACCAGAATTATTAATTATTACAAATAATTCTGGAATTACAAGGCAGCAATTACTTCCACTGTTTAATGATCAGACTTTTTTTACACGATCTAATCCAAAAAACCTCTATTATGGATATTGGTCGCAAAAGCCTACGTGTTAAACTCAATGCAGGAACTTGATTTCCTGATGTGTCTTGACACTAGGTACAACGCAATAAACGGCATATTGTGCACACGAACACACAACATACAATTTATCTACATCCATTGCATATCATCATCGTCAAGTTGCACTCTCTCCACCACTGCACCTTGATGTTGTTGGAGTTGGTGAGGAACATGGTGAGGCGGTCGATGCCCATGCCCCATCCGGCCGTGGGGGGCAGCCCGTACTCCAGCGCCGTGCAGAATGTCTCGTCGATAAGCATGGCCTCGTCATCACCGGCTGCCTTCGCCTGTGCGCGATGGGGGTCGTGGTGGGGATGGAGTGGGGAATGAGGTTGTACACATAGAGGAACCCAGTTGTTGGAATGCTTGGATTTTTTTTTTTTACAAGACGCAGTAAACGGCGACGTCGAGAAAGTAACAATTGGGAATCCATACTCTTGGGTTCTTTCGGTAAAGTCACGTAGGTATAAAATAAAATAAATCACGACGTTTCGGGCGCAAACACACAAGTGTCCATCATCAGGTGAGAAAGCATGGACTGCTGCTGAGGCAGACTGTTTTAAAAGGCTAACGATGTGTAACTGAATAGATTATTCACACTTTCAGTAGATTATATTTCACGGCCCAAGGGGCAAATGAAACTGAATGAGAATAAATGAGAAACAATACGAATGAGACAGTAAAAACGATACAAAAATATTCGGTCACCTTTTTGTGACCTTAAAGTGCAACAATTCATGAAATTACTGAAGGGGATTGTTACATGTCTAGCAACTGTTATAGGATAAAAAAACGATATTATAAAAACTATATATTTTTTTATCTTGTAGACAAGTACCTCAGCTAAGAGTCCCATCAAATCACATGTTACCATTCGTCCAAGACTTATTCAATTTACACAAACTAAACATTTAATTTACCAGGTAAGGCGCACTTAGCGACTATACATCTCTTTTTCAAAAGCGACCTGGCCACAAATGATAGCTCAGCAGAGTGGCTTATCACGTAGTAATGTATAGCAGCCAAATACTCTAAACATGTGTTGATTCTGAATTTGGAAGTAAAAACCATAGGACCTGGAGTAAAATCCACACGACCACGGGAGTGAGAGAGAACATGCAAACTCCAAATATACAGGCAGTCACAGGGTGGGGATCGAACCCAAGACCTCCTGTATTCCAGGCGAGGTAGTTAACATCGCCACCGTGGCACTTCCGATGTACATTGCAGCGCTACATCTGTCGAGGAGAATGCAGGCTCATCTGCCGTTCTCCGTGGCTCGGGGAGCTTACATTGGCCTGCTCCTCGAACAGCTGCCTCTGCCTCAGCGGATCGTTCAGCTCCGTGTAGGCATTCACCACCTCCTTCTTCATCACGAACAACTCGAAGCGCTCCGTCAGGCCTTTGACCTTGCGGTGCCTGGGGGGGGAGGGGGAACAATGTCAGGTGGACGGGGTCAACCACACCCAGAACGAAGAGAGCGGTCCACTAAGAGCTCAAAAACCGTTCCTCGGGGACAAAGCGGCAGATAATTACACAAGCACCGGCACTCAACATGCATATCATAGACACAATGCGTTCAATAATAACACTCCCCTCATTTATTTTTTGTTAAAGAACGTAAAAGGTGACGTTTTGGGAAATGGCCCTTCTTCGCAGCATGGAGAAAGGATTATATACTTTTTTCAGAATTTATGCAGGGTTATTGAATGTGTTGGGTTTAAGTACAATGGATTACTAATGCCACTTAAAATGGAGATTCAGATCTCCCTTGCTAAAGATAATCTCATCGATTTCTCACTTGGTTACTTAAAAGAAAATCCATGTAATTAATGTCAATATTGTGATATTACCATTACATCACTATATATATAACATAACAAATAACTGTACAAAAATTAAAGAAATACGTAGATGACAAAGTAATATATTTATAATAAATACACAATCCATCGCACAGCACGCAAAACCCCAGACATTTTATGAAAGTACACAATAACGTGCGACCTTCCGAGTACTATCCTTAAACCCTTGCTGGGTGAAGGACCTCCACGTGCCATTCAGGTCGTGGGGGGTTATTTT
Organism: Petromyzon marinus; assembly: GCF_048934315.1. Taxonomy (NCBI): domain Eukaryota; kingdom Metazoa; phylum Chordata; class Hyperoartia; order Petromyzontiformes; family Petromyzontidae; genus Petromyzon; species Petromyzon marinus. Next base: position 4,304,853 of record NC_133691.1, on the reverse strand, counting down.
GACCATACTTCACCACACTGGTCCGTGTGCGTTGGTCAAGGTGCAGAGCATAGACATGGGAACGTAGAATGGACGGTACAATAGATGCCCCCTGCACTGCACACACACACCGCAGGCGAACATGGCGATGGCCCATCTGAACACGATCCAGGCTCAACTACAGTAAAACCTTAGATTGCGAGTAACTTGGTCTGCGAGTGTTTTGGAAGACGAGCAAATTTTTTTTATAAATGTTAACTTGATCAACGAGCGAGGTCTTGCAATACGAGTAGTACGTATACGCTTTGTCTGCCGAGCGTCACGTGATCACTACTGAGCTGATGGTGTCTTCTCTCTCTCTCGCTGCTGGATTGTGGGTAATCGTCTCCCATGCTAGGTCTCAGTCGGCGTGCCTCACTCGTATAGTCAACATCCGTGCGAGCGTATCCTGTTTACTACAGTACTATAGTGTTGTGACCACGTGTGTGTGCGTAAAGCATTTTTTTATTTTGTGTCTAAGAGTCGTGATTGTTCTTTAGTAACTGTACTGCAACAATGGCCCCCATGAAGAAAAAGGTTGAAAAGGAGGCAAAAGCAAGTGTCATTGGATAGGTTCCTTGTTAAAGTCGCACAAAAAGAAAAAGATTCCAGTGAGCCAACAGATGGCAGTGATTCCGTTAGTGACAGTGAAAGTCGTCCGACACAATAACCCTCCTCCTCTCCTCTCTCGTCTCCCTCACACCAGCCACGATTAAATTTAATTAAAAAATGTGATTACTTTACATTCAATTTAAATAATAAAAATATGAAAAGTATTTTGTATTAATAATTTTTACATGAATATTTTTGGGTTGTGGAACGAATCATCTGAGTTTCCATTATTTCGTATGGGGAAATTGGCTTTGATATACGAGTGCTTTGGATTACAAACACGTTTCCGGAACGAATTATGCTCGCAATCCAAGGTTTTACTGTATACTCAAAAGCTCCTGAGATTCGACAAGATGGTGCACGCTCCCAGAGCGATTTGGACATAGGCCCAGGTGCAGTGCTCAGGGTGCAGTATTGCTGGGTTGTGTGGGTGGGGGGATGGTATAGCACTCACCACTTGGCCAGGGGGCTCATGATCTGCGGATGGTCACAGATGAAGGTGGGGTTGACGCAGGTGACTTCCAGAAACTCGCCCACCAGCTACCGGCAAACAGGAATGCGGACGGCGATGTTAAGGCAGTGCAGGGCGTTTCACTTCAGCAACTACGACTCTGAATGAACATTGTCAATAGTGGCTTTCCATTACTTTAAAGAGTAAAAGTCAGCAAAAGTTTTTGTTAGTCCAGTTACAAAACTAATGGCCACCATTTCACAAGCACAAAGTATAAATGTTAGCTTTTGAAAAGGTGCACTTCTTTAAAAAACGGTTGTGCAAGTTATTTAAATGGTAATTTAAAAGACCGTCAACAGTTATAGATTTTAATAGAAACCCAAGGATCGGTTTCCAACACCCCATGCTGAAATACTGATAATCACACATCATAGTACATATATTTGTAGTGAATGCGTGTCAGTCATGTAATACTTAAACTTTATGCACACTTATTTTCTGATATCATACCACACCCCACACAAGAATAAACCAGCTCCCAGCACGCCAATGGACGTAAGTACAGCTGAACAAAAATTTCGATTTAAAGCTTTCGTGACTGCAATGATTCATCTTATTTGGTTCTTTCGGTAAAGTCACATAGAATGAGGATAAAATAATAAAATGATAAAATAAAATAACACAATAATATTCTCACGACGTTTCGGCCACAACACAAGCGGCCTTCATCAGGTGAAGGGACGAGACTGTCTGGTAGGACAGCGCTGTCCTACCAGATAAAATAAAATAACACAATAATAGGGACGTCCCTTCACCTGATGAAGGCCGCTTGTGTTGTGGCCGAAACGTCGTGAGAATATTATTGTGTTATTTTATTTTATCATTTTATTATTTTATCCTCATTCTATGTGACTTTACCGAAAGAACCAAAGAAGATAGAACTGAACAGTGCACTCCAAAGAAGAAGCAGCACACATGAACAATGAATCAAAAAGTTTGCGAGACAACCAATATCGTTGGTGCATAATAGACCTATGCCATAAGTTAAAAATCTCAGGATCAAACATGTGTAATATTATCAGAGCACGTATGTTTTTTTCTCCAAGTACGTGTGGTTAATGCAGACTTGATGCCTTGCAATAAGTATCTATTTGGAGTTTGAACATCTTAACACCTGTTTTATTGCCAGAAAGGGAAAAGCCTATTCCTATTTTTTCAATGTGTAAGACTTTGCCAGTTCCCGTTGGAAGTAAATTAACGCCAAATGCTCTAAACATCCTCTTTTAACAATGAGCACAGCCCTGTGGATGAACAGTGAATTGCACATCACATAGACACGCAACCAAGATAACTTGCTGTATCTTTCTGCGTGGTTCTCACTTTATCGAGAAGTCTGGCCATGGTCCTTGGGGCTGGGCACTCCACCCCCTTCTCCACACACAGCTTGTCCACAGCCAGGCGTGCCTCTGCATACACACGTGTGTTGTAACCATAGATTAATTGAATGTTACATTCTAAATCTGTATTAGTGTCAGCCGAATGACTTTACTTTTCCTTAACGTATTTTATATTCTCAAACTCTTTGTTCCTTCGTCTCATGCCAATGTCACCTTCTCTTAAACAGATCTCCTTTTCCATGGACTGCCTCCCCCAGCCTCCAAACTTCCAATTCGCTTTTTTTTTTAAACGTAAAACTCGCGTCCAAATTATTCATGTCACCAAAAGACCACACGGTTCGCCATGAAAACCATCAACAAAGACGTGTCGGCGACGGTGTCTCGTTGCGCTCACCCTCCGTGCTCAGCGTGTCTGCAGCCGGCAGCTTGGTGTCCAGCACTCGCTCCAGGTCGCCGATCAAGCTGAGTCGCCGGAAGGGCGGCGTGAAATCCACCTCCACGCCCTCGCCTTCCGGACCATCTGGGTGCAGCACGATCTTGAAACCTCCCGTGATGTGCTTCACCATGCCTGCATCACGCGCGCGCGTGAGACCACAGAGAATGTGAGCACACGGTTACGCACGCGCATGCGCACACACTAACGTGGCAAGATCAAGGTCGAGGAGGCGTGAAGCCGGCGAGCGGCGTGCGAGGGTACGGGGCCCGGGCTCGTGATGTGCTGACCGGACAGAAGCTTCTCGGTGATCTCCATGAGGTCGTTGTAGTCGGCGTAGGCCATGTAAAACTCGCACGTTGTGAACTCAGGGTTGTGCGTAAGGTCGATCCCCTCGTTGCGGAACTGCCGCCCGATCTCGTACACGCGGTCCATGCCACCCACAACCAGCATCTGTGGTGGGTTGGGTGAACGATAGGAGACAGGTTAGGATTTCGTTTTATTTAATGGCAATTTTTTGGATTCCTAAATTGTAGACATTTTACAACACAATGACTACTTCATAAAAACAATGTTTCTGCTCATGAGACACTCATTAGATTCCATGTGTGAGAATACATTATGTATAGGTATATTGTATACCAGGAATAATTACAGCACATTAAACGATTTTGTAGCTTTATTAGCCCAAGCACGTTCAGGAGCAATGCTTTACAACAACATCATATTAGCACTCATTGTTTTTTTCTTTATCATATTAGCAGTCAAATACTTTAATTGTTTTTGACTTGCTGGCCCGAGTCAATTTTCCAAACCCTATGTCGTGCCCTCGTGGGATCCACCTTGAGGTAAAGCTCCGGAGCAATCCTCATGTACAGGTCCATGTTGAGATCGTTGTGGTGCGTGATGAATGGCCGGGCCGCTGCTCCTCCAGCAATGATGTTCATCATGGGCGTCTCCACCTGCCCCATGCGCCCCCACACAGCATTAAAACGGCGAAATATTCTCTCTTGCCCCTGCAGCGGATAAGGGAATTGCCGTTAGCGAGCTCCTATGAGAGAGTCCGAGTGGCATACGAGGTAGCAGTGGAGCCAGCCTTTGTCTCAGCAGCCACTGCCTCACCAAGTTATTTGGAACTACTTTTAAGGCTGAATAAAACCGAGGGTGAACCACAACACATGCACTTGTTTAATGTATGTTTGCATGTGGAACTGTCCAGGAATTGATCGGGGTGGTAATACCAAGATGGCAATGCCATTCACCAGCCACTATAACCACTGTTCTCCAAGTGAGCTAAGCAAAACTTAAAATGTGTCACGTTTATTCAAATTCAAATGACAGCTGACAGTAGATTGAACACCTCCAGGAATCCGAGGCTGTCCAGAAAGTGACGGACGTAGTTGATGATCTTGGCACGGACGATGAATTTCTGCCGCACGTAGTCGTTGAGGATCAGATCAAGGTATCTCTGGCGGTAGCGGGTCTCCTGCGGAGGGTGGTGGGGGAAGCATTGAATGTGTTTAATTCGAGTCGACTGTAAATTCTCAACGACATGAGTGCACGTGCTTTTTATTAACCAATTCGTTCACGTGTAAGCGCAACCAATGGCACAACATTGTAATATTATTAATCGCAAAAATCCTACACGTTTAAACTGCAAATGTAATATTTCATCTCATCAGGCAATGCTTTGTCAGTACAAAGCCAGCTGTGATGGGGATAGCAAGTCCTGGCCCATTATACCAATAACACTGTCCGATCAATTTTCAAGCTGTGAAGACAGCAATAAGTAGTGGACCATCGCGGCAAGATATTGTTCTCAATTAGAGCTGCGATTACTATAAACCTGGCGGCTGCGACGACTCGTGGACGGAGAATCACGTTCCTGCCGCACTAGCCAACAATTATTTTTCTTTTCAGCAAACGTTTCACCTTTTCAACGTACGCATGCAGTTTTGTGAAGTGCATTCCTACAATGTCGAATGATACTTATTGCACTTAAAACGCCACTTTGATTAAAATCACTACCGTTGTTATTTTAACCAGGCTTAGCGCCATCACCGTGGACACGTTTCAAAGACTTCTTCGAATATCTCAGGGGAGGGGGGGGTCCCTCCCTCCCCCCCCCCTCACCTTGTCCTTGAGGCCAAAGTGCAGGTGTGGCAGCATGTGCAGGCAGGGCGACAGCAGCACCATCTCGGACGGCACGATGCTCAGCTCCCCCTTCTTGGTCTTGCCCGGATTTCCACGCACGCCCACCACGTCGCCGCGCCGTAGCTTGTTGTTGGTGAGGAAGAAGTCCTTTTCCGTTTTGTAGAATCTGAGTGCGTCCGAGCGAACGCTGCCATTCAGTTTTGATGTAACCGAGAGCCTACGATTTATACATTAAGGGCTATGATATTCAGTAAAAGAGACGCAGGATTTTTTTTTGTTTGAATGCTAACAATTAAATAACTTAATTAATTTCCACAGCAGTTGTTTTAAACTTAAAAAGACATAACAAAATAGCAAAACATACCAACGCTAACTCAGGTGAAATATACAAATTCCAGAAATTTTAAGGTGCACATCTAAAATATCTTATTGATTAAATGTATTAGCACCAATACTCTTCAGTTTGAGCGATCTAATTATTCCAGCTATTTGAAAGCGTTACACAAGGCATGGTACACGCAAGCACTCAAGTACAATGTCTTACTCATTTCTTTAAGACTACTTTTTGCGTTTCATTCATTGCCCTTACCCCCACACCTCTGATTAACACGCTTGGCTATGCATGGTGCGAAATAAGTTCAACATACATACAGGCAGAAGTGCAGTAGGGGAGGGGGCCTTACGTGGCATTGGCCATGACCTGAAGTTTCACCCCCTCGCCACGGAGGTCATAGAACAGCAGCTTGGCCCCCGACGCTCGCTTGGCATGGAGTCTTCCTGCAGGCCAATAGCGTAAACATTGTCACTCCCCGTGAAACTCAAAAGGCCCAAACCTTCATGTGACCATGCTTCCCAAGTTCAGCCAGTGGATAAACTACAGCCGGATTTCTGCTCATGTTATAGAAGCCAAATAAAGCAGGGATAAGGTATGATATTCAGGCATCGAATATTAGGTTTTACTTTATTGTCTTATTTTGTTTAATTGTTTTATTCTCATTCTACGTGACTTTACCGAAAGAACCAAGAAGATTCATCCAGGCACTTGGGTAGACTGGACAATTATTGAAAATACAACACATTTAGCATAAATAAAGTTGAGTAATCTATTATTTTTTGTTACCGAATAAACATATGAAAATAGATTAAACTGAATTTCTGAAAGTTAAATCTTACAAAGCTTTAGATTATGTTAATGTATTCTTCATATCAGCATTAAGAATGTAATAATGTTTTCATACTTATTGACAGTACTGTAATTAAACCCATTCCCATAGTTGGGAATTCAGGAGTAATTTTCATCCGATCCTGTTTGCATGTTTTGCCACAAGTACTGTGTGGTTCATGCAGACTTGATGCCTTGCAAAATATATCTATTTGGTGTTTGAACATCTTAACATCTGTTTTATTGCCAGAAAGGGTGAAACCTATTCTTAATTTTCTTAGACACTGGAAAACAGGTCCCATAGGTATAACTTTGGGGGTGTAGTTTACATTTTTATTTATGCACAGCACTTTTTAGATATTTCAATATGCAAAGGCACTTTATAAAAAAAATAAAGATTATCCTTTTTAAACATTACGTACTCATTCTAAACATTTAGACACAAGAACAACGTCTACACAGCAAGTGATTAAACCTCAGCGGGCGGCGACTGACCTGCGACCGCCAGGCTGATGTCTGTAAGGTGATCGCCAGGCTGCAGGTTGGAGTAGCGTTCCACAAACTCCGTGAGCGACAGATCCACCTGGAACTTGTGTGGGTACGGGTCATCTCCAGATGCCTGCATATTCTGAACGGCCTGCGTGCGGATCTTGTAGTATTGCTGCAGTGGAGATGGCGCATCGGGCAATGACCGTAGTCACCAATGAGAATACACAAGATTCCCGAGCTGCAACTCAATAGAGATGTTGCGATTTGCACAAAATACAGATTTATTTTCATTATCATTTCAATTGCTGTTATTTGAAGTGGAACATGCTGTTGTTGTTGTTGTTGAAATAGGGACAAAAGGAAAGGAGACTTGATTGTGTTTTGCACACGTTAAAAAAAAAAGCAAACACAAAAAGGAAGTTGAAAACATTTTACAATCCAAAAAGAGAAAAATTAAACTTAAGTTTAACGTAAGCAGAATTCACGCAGGAAGCGAGAGTAATGTTGGTTTACAAATACACAAATTAAAACTTAAATACAGAATTATTTCAAGTACACCCAATGCGGGTTATCTTTCAACCAAGAGGGCACAAGCAGAGCTATTGCAGACTGAAGAGGGCACTCAAGGTTGGTATTTTTTTGCGGTGTCACCGCCATGACCTTACATTGGGGTCCAGGATCTCCTCATCCTCCTGCAGACAAGAGGCCGCCCCATCAGCCTTGCCATGACCTTCCGCCGGCTGCTTTTCGGCCACCTCGCGGGCCTTGGCTTCCTTCTCGGCCGCTTTCTGGGCTGCTTTCTGCCGCCTCTTCAGCTCACTGCGAGGGCGAAAATGACAACATCCATTTGGGTTTGTTGGTACCAGTACAAAACACGTTCCTTAATAATCTTTAATATCAAGATGGAAATTATTGGATGTATGTCACCAAAGATCACTTAGTATTTCCCACATCTACATTAACCGGCTTATTTTGTTGTCAATAAATAGTCACCTGGAAAAAAACCTGTAGACCAAAATGATATTGCTTAAACTGACAAATTCCTTTCAAGATGTCATATACAACCAGACACAATAAATACCTATCAGCAACTCTCGCCTAGCTACTTCGCGAACAGGTAGGGCCCCGAGCAGTATCGTTGCTAAAAAATATATATAGGGCGCATTTACTGCTCCTTTATAGAAGCTGGCCACATTCAGAACTTAATTCTGGTGACAAGGTCATACAGAATGAAAATACAGCACGGCGCACACACCTTGTTTTACTAATGCCTCCAGACGTGTGTGGGGCCATTGTACATGACAACCGCTGGCCGGCGCACACTCGCCACACCGCCCAGGCGGCCTCCCCAGACCGCCCGCTAAACAGGCCGCCCACCGCCCGGGACAGCATTGCGATCACGTTACCCAGATGCCCTATCTACCTGGGCATCAACCAAAGCAGTGAAGGAGAAACAAGAGAGAGAGAGGGGGGGGGGGAAGTCATTTCTGTCAGGCTATATGACATGGCGTCTCTCGCCAATTGTGAGCAATGGTTTCAGTTCCTCGCAAACCACAATACGTGGGTACCATTACTGATGTTCTGGGAAGATTTAACTTCACGATACCAACGCGACATTTGCAACTTTTAAAAAAGCATGACGCGAATACCAAAGAAAAGGAGAGGGATAAGCGAGGCTAATTTCAAATAACAATTCGCGCGAGCACGGGGGAGAATATTCAAACTCCAAATAAGCAGACGTCAGGGTTGGGATCAAAGCCACGACCTCCTGCATACCAAGCGAGGAAGTTAACATATCGCCAGTGTGGCGCCCATCTAGATACTACGAGTGTCATGGCCCAAACCTATAAAACTAAAACTCTTAAAATACGAATACCATTGTCCCGATGAATTACCCTGGTCAATGAAGTAACAATAGAGAAAAAACACATGACTAATCTCAAATGAGCATCTGCCTTAGTTGTCTTTTTAAATCCAGATAATGCGGTGCTCAAATCTGAGCCAGTGGTGGAAAATCCACATTCCCAGGGCGGGAGCTAATATTTCCATAGAACCAATAATTGACTTCCGAACGAAGTGGTTGTGTCACAGGTCAATGCAAAGCAAGAGCGAATTCATGAACGCGTGTGTACTCCACGACGTCCGACATTCGACGTAAATATGCGCGGTCAAGTCAAAGGCATTGCTCTCCCTGCTCAAGGCAGTGTATAGTCGTGGCACCAACTACGCAGGCAACCCTGAGGTAGCGCGGGTGGGAATTCCACATTCCCATGGCGAGCGTTAAGTCTTCTATAAGACAACCATTCGCGACTTCATTCAATCGCAACTCACGGGCCAATTTCTGGCACGACAGCGCTTCTGGGCATCACGAACATGGCCTACAATGCAAAAACTGCGTATTCACCGGCCAAAGCAACGTGTCTCCCTGCTTCCCCCCCGAAAGACAACTTATGTTGTCGATTCCACATTACCATGGCCGGATCCCCCAACGAGGAACCGTAAAATCTAACTAGCACCACCCTCGAATTGGGCTTCACCCGGCGCTCACACGCTCGTGTTTTACGGCGTTAAATGACACCGCCACTTTGTTCGGTGTGCGAGCGGTGGTGCAGTGGTTAGCGCCACGCTGCGCTACGAACCCGGATATCCGAGTTCGATTCCCGCTCACGGCCAACACCGGTGACGATTATCTGAACCGGTCCTGGGCCTCCCCGAGGTCGACTCAGCCTCGAATGGAGTGCCTGGTGCGGCGTGTAAACACAGCCACTAGGGGAGACAAAGGCGGTCGGGCGTGGTGCTGGCCACCAACCCCCTCGTGTACCGTACTGGCCTTCATTGGTGCTCGCTAACAGCACTTGACCCTACAGTCTTTGTGTGAAAAAAGAAAAAAAACTCACCCCACCCCAAACTAGAACTGGTCATCACGTAGAATGAAAATAAAATAATAAAAATAAAACATAAAAAATATTGTTATACTTATATTATTTTATTTCCATTCTACGTGACTTTACCGAAAGAACCAAGAAGATGAATCCCTTCAGTCACGAAAGCTTTAAATCGAAATGACGAATGATGCAACCCGCAGCGCGTTGTAAACTCTCGCCACGCTCGCGATGCAGCGAGAGCTGCACGCGCGTTTCGGGGGTTTCTGTCACTCAAGCGTCTCGGCCGGGTGGTGTGGTGGTGTGGTGAGTGTGGTGGGTATGGTGGTGTGGTGGGTACGGTGGTGTGGTGGGTACGGTGAGTGTGGTGGGTACGGTGGTGTGGTGGGTACGGTGAGTGTGGTGGGTACGGTAAGTGTGGTGGGTACGGTAAGTGTGGTGGGTACGGTGAGTGTGGTGGGTACGGTGATGTGGTGGGTACGAGGGTGTGGTGGATGTGGTGAGTATGGTGGTGTGGTGAGTGGTGTGGTGAGTAATGTGAGTGTGGTGGGTACGGTGAGGGTGGTGAGTATGGTGGTGTGGTGAGTATGGTGGTGTGGTATGGTGAGTGTGGTGAGTGATATGGTGAGTGTGGTGAGTATGGTGGGTGCGGTGAGGACGGTGGGTGTGGTGGGGACGGTGAGTGTGGTGAGTACGGTGAGTACGGTGGTGTGGTGAGTGTGGTGAGTGGTGTGTTGAGTATGGTGAGTGTGGTATGGTGAGTGTGGTGAGTATGGTGAGTGAGTGTGGTGAGTGAGTATGGTGAGTGTGTATGGTGAATATAGTGAGTATGGTGAGTGAGTATGGTGAGTATGGTGGTGTGGTGAGTATGGTGGTGTGGTGAGTATGGTGAGTGTGGTGAGTGAGTATGGTGAGTGTGGTGAGTGAGTATGGTGAGTATGGTGAGTGAGTGTGGTGAGTGAGTATGGTGAGTGAGTGTGGTGAATATGGTGAGTGTGGTGAGTGTGGTGAGTATGGTGAGTGTGGTGAGTATGGTGGTGTGGTGAGTGAGTATGGTGAGTGAGTGAGGTGAGTATGGTGAGTGTGGTGAGTATGATGGTGTGGTAGGTAGGCCCTCACTTTTTGCTGAGTTTCTCTCCGTCTGCCACCGCAGAGGCCACTCCACCCTCGTGCACGTCCGCCATTGTTCGCGACCTTTGACCCCCTCACTTGGAGTTTCCGCTTCCGCGTAGTTACGGGATGCCGCCTTTTTAAACAAAACAAAAAAACTAATTGGTTGTTTAATTGGTTCTTTGTAAAAAAAATAATTAGCTTCACGAAGATCGTCACCAAAATGTCAATATTCCGGACAAAGTTGTCTTAGTGGTGGAGGGGGTGGTGGGGGGGGGGGGCTCGTGACGTCACTTGATTGACACTTGACACGCGGTTGCATCATTCGTGAGAACTTTGGCGCCCGTGTGTTAACGGATGTATTGTTGAACTTCTTTCGCACCGTACGTAGCCAGCTGTGCTAATCGGAGGTGTGGGGGGGAAGGACAACAAACTAAGGGGCCGTCCATAAATGACGTCACGCACCTGGGGGGGGGGGTGAGACATTTGTGACGATGTGTGACGCGGGGGGGGGGTTGAGAAATATGACGTCACATCAAAATGCACAACTTTTAATAAATATAGACAACACGTTTTACTTAATTAAATAAGACTTTTCAATAAATGTTTTCTCCTACATCATCAGAGTGCAGCGGCACATTAAATACGCACTACAATGACAATAGTTTAAATCGATTTGTAGCATGTTTTATAAAAAAAAAATTGTGGGGGGGGGGGCAGAGCTTTGTGACGTCATATTTGAGGGGGTCTTACTTTTTGTAACGCGGGGGGGGGGGGGTCAAAAATCGTCCAAAATCGTGTGACGTCATTTATGGGCGGCCCCTAAAAACAAAAGGCAGTTCTAGCGACATGAGTTTTCAATCTCGATTTAAAAGTCTAAGGCTCCAGTGGCTTCCCGATATTAACTACTTTATTACACACGCAGTGACGAAGCACCCCTGTGAAGTAACACGCAGTGTAACAGCAAATGGAACGCGATGTCAAGGGTGGTCAGAATTTCGATTTTTCAGAACCACCCCCGACCATTGTTGGTTTGAACAAGAGGGGGGTTTGGGGCCGTCCGTAAATGACGTCACGCGATTTTGGACGATTTTTGCCCCCCCCCCCTCATCACACCACGGCGTCACAAAAAGTCAGACCCCCCCTCAAATATGACGTCACAAAGCTCTGCCCTCCCCCCCCAAATAAAACATGTTTCAAATCGCTTTAAACTATTGTTATTGTCGTGCGTATTTAATGTGGCGCTGCACTCTGATGATGTAGGAGAAACATAAGAAAAAGTATATTTGATTAAGAAAAAGTCTATTTAATTAAGTAGAACGTGTTGTCACATTTCTCAACCCTCCCCCCTAGGTGCGTGACGTCATTTATGGACGGCCCCATATGAAAATGCACAGTTGCTCTGACTTCATACACACACTATATAGCGTGGTGTATATGTAACATACGAATGCCCCTTTATAATGCCAGGGATTATTTTGCCCACGCCACCTACATCATAGGATTACTGTATCCTGCATAGGAAATTTGTAATCGAACATAACCAGATAGGGGGCTAGGCCTAGCCTGGCAATCTTTCAAAGATGAAGAACTAGGAAATTTGTAATCGAACATAACCAGATAGGGGGCTAGGCCTAGCCTGGCAATCTTTCAAAGATGAAGAACTATTTTTTTGTCTTTGACCAAAATAATTCGAGAGCCGAATCACACGTAGAGCTACTTGGAAACGCAAACACAGCAGCAATACAGCAGATTGACAAACACATTGTGACTTGACATTTGTTTTTATCATTGAATAAACTGGGTCCATTTCGTGTTGTCCCACCTTAGTTCCTCTTTAACCATACAGGTTGACTGTACATTTTGTTGTCACCAAGACATTCCACGGTGTCCCATTCCCTGCCATATTTAATACTTTATCCATACATTAAATTATGTTTAAGAGGTTTTGTTGTTGTTGTTTCGAACGGCTGCCCGCAAAGGGGGACAGCCAAAAGGGCCAAAGAAAGAGCGTCACTCGGCCCAGCTCCGCAGATTGCCGACCCCTGATATCGACTGATGCTAAAGCACCGTGCACTCTCGTGGTGCTGGTGGTGGTGATGATGGTGGTGGTGGTGGTGATGATGGTGGTGGTGGTGATGATGGTGGTGGTGGTGCCTTAAGTCGAAAACCCCCCAACACCGAGCAGACCGAAGCAAGCGTTCCGTAAAACGCGCCCGCCGTATTAATAATCGTTTATTCTCGGCGTCATTTCCCCTGCTGAAAGCGGTGCCACTTGGAGGGCGGTCAACGTTTGGCTGTCCTCTGGCTAGGGAGGAGACTCGCTGGGCGTGGGATTACTCAGCTGGGTGGAGCATTTCCCATTCATTCATTCAGCAGCAGTGGAAGCAGCAGCAGCAGACGGCAGCAGCAAGAGCAAACATTAGTAGCAGAGGAGCATTATCAACAACAGCAACACGAGTATAACAGCAACAGGAATAGCAGGATTCACATCAGCAAGACAGCAGCAGCAGCAGTGTCAAGGAAGATTTTTCTTGGGTGAACTATGCATGCCCTCAACGTGACTTATGCATGCAACGACTACTACTATATTGCATGGCTATTGGACACGCATAGTGTTTATATGTGCATGTGTCTATTGCCTTTTTGAACTCTTTTGTTTACATTTATATACGCACTCATTAGTGCATGTTTACACATCCACGTATAATCACGTAATTGACTGTTTACAAATTGTGCATGCAGAAATTGTTTGCTACTGTAAACAAAGCAACATTCTACCGTAATGTGTTATATTTGTTGCAGTATTTAAACTTAAAGAGTACATGAATTTGTAATATACATGACTAAGGAGTGTAGCTTTCAATTATCCAGATGTTTCCTGCAATATGCAGAGTATCACTAAGGGTTCCATAACTCGGTTAAAGTAAGCCAATATGTGAAGCAAAAGTCATTCAACGTTGCATTCTCTATATTTTTGAAAAAAAATACGCAACGCTGTTTGAATTATACATACTGTACCGTCCTTTGAATTGGACGCGTACGGAACCAGGGATTCCTGGCTAACATCGGGATTCCTGGCTAACATCGCTGGCCCATTGATGTCCGAACCGGTGTTTGCTTCCGTGGGTCACAAAACAAACACAACAGCACTGTCAAACAAGCCACATGACCTACACACCTTGACAAAGGGCTGACAATTATTCTTCTTCTTTCGTAAGGCATGGGGAGGTGGATGAGAGCAGAAAGCAACCTGTAGTATCGGTGTCACAGTTGAATGTTAAGGTCCTTCAACCAATGCAAGGCGGCAGTAGAGGATGTATGGATTTGCAGCGATACCGCCGGGGTTTTGCGTGGATGGCGAACTCGTCCGGTGATGTGTTTGATGTTTTGGGCTATAAACAATAATTATTTCTACTGTACCCTACACAATCGAATTGTTCATGCGGTGTAACGGTGCATGAATGTACAGAATCTGAGTATGTATCAGCGCTGTGAGCCATCAGTGTGCTGTGTATTCTGGCATCTCAAGACAAACCTCCACTGTGCCGCAGAAATGGGACATTTTCCATGAAGCACGCATAGCTGAATCACACACATTCAGGGTCAACACTGCACCATATGCTTCATCCAACCCTAATGCAAGCACTCGCAATTTCCTGAGTCCACATATTACATGACGGAAAGGGCATATGAAAAATATTAAATTACTCTGGATATTTATACATAACTGGGTACACTATTCGTTCCAATATATATGGTGTTGATTTTAGGAAAGCGTTTTGATAGACGCTCAAACAGCGGAGTAAATGTTACCGCTCCTGCATGTTCTTTTGTAAAGTGTGACTTATGTCTGTGGAGTTTCTTTGAACGACCGTGGTATGCTTAAATTTACTTTCCAGAATGTCTGAAAACAGGCGCATTCAAGTGAAAACAGATGTGTGTGTGTGTTTCACATTCTACACCCCTGGTTGGCTCCTCAAGGGTGAAGTGAACATTTAGTAGACTACAAGGACTGTAAACCTGCAGCATAATAAATCTGTAAGAATGTGGCATCATTCACGTACCCTATGTTTTTATACGTAATGCATTTCTCGAAAATTAAACTTCTTGCCCAAGGAAAGAGAAAAACACACCTAGATTGGTGAACAAACAAATCAGACATACCATTGAATGTCTAACAAAAATATGCAAGCTTTGTGGTCCCATGGTGGGGAGATGTTAGCTACCTCGCCTGGTATTCAGAAGGTCGTGGGTTGGATTGTCACCCTGACGCCTCTATATTTGGAGTTTGCATATTCTCCCCATGCTCGTGTGGATTTTTCTCCGGGTCCTCCGGTTTTTTCCCTCCACATTTTGAAACATGCGTTTCGAGTATTTTAGGCTGCTGTAAATGTCCAACGTGAAAAGACATTTCGTTGACCTTACCATTTATGGCCAAAGCGCTTTTGAAAAAAAGCTACATAGCTCAGTGGGCCTTACCTGGTAGAATAAAAAAATCGGAGAAACATTACTCGAAGGGATGATAGCTAATGGATGAGACTTGTGTTGGAGTGGCAGCTTAAGGCGAGAATACACCTCAGAGGACAAACAGATCAAAAACGGACCCTGAGGGATGGTGACAACGTGAAAATGCCTTCATGTATCCAGTGGATACATTAAGTGGACACATAAAGACTGATGCTGATGATGATAATGATATAGGATTCCCAATAATGTAGGCATACCAGAATCTTTACTTAGACTGGGCGAATCCGATAAGGTATTAAGCTCTTTTTCACAGATATCCAGTATGCTGTCGACTATACTGTCTCTCTATTAGCAAGACGGTGAATGACTGAGTAGGCTATAACCGTTCAATAATGATAGACGCTCTACAGGAATAGACAAATGCTAAAGGGTTTGAAAATCAGATTTAAGTTGTAATGCCACAACAACAATAATTTGGTGCTTTTAAACGAGTGTACAAAGTCAGAAAACAACATCTACAACCAATGTTAAGATCCACGTGCGTCGCTTAAAACTACAGTACAGTGCCACGTTTATACTGTACTGGAAATGAGTCACTGCAAGTCATTTTATGCAAAGTCTTAATATTTTTTGGCAATAACTGCGGCGTATAATAATACGTTGTTTTGGTACATGTGTTTATCACAAGTGTAGAATACACAAATAACAACTCCACACGCACCAAGTACCCAGCGTATCAGTCAAATGCCAAGATTTTACTTTCACAAGTAATGGTGTAAGTGGAACCATATTTCTCCCAACAGCCTTCCAATGTTGTACGTTGGGGTTTTTTTTTGTCCGGCAAAGACTGAATGAATCTTCAGAGCATGTAAAATAAATGTCCTCGCTAAAGAAATCCATGAAACTCTCCCAGAATTGACACCCAGCCATGGCGTATTAAAATTAATTTACCAATACTTACATTGTTGCACGTCATAATTATATACAGTTAGAATTACACTATATTAGTACATCAGCATATTCGACGAACATACTGTAAATAATGTTATCCAGTAGAATATATTGCAACAAGCGAGCTCTTTGTTAACTCAACTCGGCGTGGAATACTCCGAATGCTGTAAATGGCAGCTCCTTTAGTGGCAGCTGTTATCACGTAAACTCATTCCTGCATATACAACAGGTGTGCAAGTGTCGCGAGCTTAAGAACAAATATCGTTCCGCCCCAAAAGTTTCGACCTGCTGGGTCTCATCAGCGGTCATGAAACAATTGCTGCTGCTGTTTGCAAACACGGTGCTTTAATACGCATTTACAATGAATTATTATCAATAGTCTGCCACTGTGGAGCCACACGTCTTTCCAGCGACGCTTGACATTTGGCCGCCGCTGCTCCTACTGTGGGGCCGTCCATAAATGACGTCACGCACCTAGGGGGGGGGGGGTCAGACATTTGTGACGATGTGTGACCAGGGGGGGGGGGGGGGGGTTGAGAAATGTGACGTCACATCAAAATGCGCAACTTTAAATAAATATAGACAACACGTTCTACTTAATTAAATAGACGTTTTAATAAATGTTTTCTCCTACAACATCAGAGTGCAGCGCCACATTAAATACGCACTACAATGACAATAGTTTAAAGCGATTTGAAGCATATATTTTGGGGGGGGGGGGGGCAGAGCTTTGTGACGTCATATTTGAGGGGGGGGGGTCTGAGTTTTTGTGAGGGGGGGGTGGGGTCAAAAATCGTCCAAAATCGCGTGACGTCATTTATGGACGGGGTGAGCATGACCTGCAAATTAATGCCAAAATCTCATGTTCCCGCGGGTTCTCGCCAGACAAGGATGTGGGGCCAGGCACAGCGCAGAGCGGCGCTGCTGCTGCTCCTCCTGCTGCTGCTGGGGCAGGGATCTGGAGACGTCGAGGACTTGGCTATGGAGGGCAACGTCCCGGAGTGGCTGCACGAACTCATCCTCAAAATGGGTTTGTGTTGCAACATGCGTGTGGGTTCCATCGCCGCCCACGGACAACACCGGTGACGACTATATTATTTGAACCGGTCCTGGGCCTCCCCTAGGTCGACTCAGCCTTCAAATCAGTACCCGGTGCGATGTGTAAAACATCGCCGCTGGGGAGACAAAGGCGGCCGGGCGTGGTGTTGGCCACCCACACCCCTTTGTGTGTGGCCGTGCCGGGCTTTATAGGTGCTGCTCGCTAACAGCACTTGCCCCTATAGTCTATGAAGGCTATACGGGGGATCTTTGTCTTTTCTTTTGCCTGTGGAAGGCAGTGGCGTAGCTTGTCGAGTGCGAAGTTGGAGCAACTGCGGATAAGTCCGGGTGCCGAGTTATGAAAATAGTGAAATTTTAAAAGGGGCCGTCCATAAATGACGTCACGCGATTTTGGACGATTTTTGACCCCCGTCACACGGCGTCACAAAAAGTCAGACCCCCCTCAAATATGACGTCACAAAGCTCTGCCCCCCCCCCCCCAAAAAAAGTAAACATGCTTCAAATCGCTTTAAACTATTGTCATTGTAGTGCGTATTTAATGTGGCGCTGCACTCTGATGTAGGAGAAAACATTTATTAAAAAGTCTATTTAATTAAGTAGAACGTGTTGTCTATATTTATTTAAAGTTGCGCATTTTTTATGTGACGTCACATTTCTCAAACCCCCCCCCCCCCGTCACACATCGTCACAAATGTCTGACCCCCCCTCCCCCACCTAGGTGCGTGACGTCATTTATGGACGGCCCTTAATAGGGGGGGGGGTGGGGTAGTGGGGGGTTAACAACTCCCATTTCATTGTTTGCACTCTAAGCCACGGCCAACCACACAATGCCACAGGTGGAAGTCATCACGATCCATGGGCAGATAAGCCCGGCTGGTGTCGACCGAACATTTCGTCATTTGTTTCCACTTTCCTCTGTCCAGTGCCAATGCGCTCAATTAGCGGTGGATGTACAACACGGGCATGTGGATTGTGGCACGTGCAACACGAGTGGGAGACGTGCAGCCCTTTTTGTCAATCTCCTGCCGGTCGAGGGCCTCCGCACGCTGTGCAAGTCGCGGCGGGTATTTGACCGTACTTCACCAACGCTTGTCAGTGCGAGTTTATGGTGGGGATCGTAGAAGTACGTGGAGTGATTTTTTTCTTCCCTTATCGAAGCCACACGCGTATGAACCACAAGGCACACAGCACGCATTGCAGCTGAGAATCTGTTTTCATTTTTCGACCCAGCCATCCGTGCTCTTGACTTCCCCTGCCCCTTATGAGGCCCAGCCTTAAGATCTCTTCTCCCCCGCCTATGATTGTCCCATCTTTTAAAAATACATAAACGAAATGTATTTGCTCCTCTTTGAACGGCGCCTTATGACTCAGTTAAAGTGAAGATTGTGTATACCTCTAAAATGTATTGAACTCAAATTCAGTGTCAAAGTTATACTGGCTCAGCGCTTTGAAGTGGACTTCTTGAAACTACCTGGCCATCTCATGCATTTCTCTATTCAATTCGTCAAAGTAAACTGAATGTATATTTGATTAACAGGTGACGCCTACCAGGCACAAATCTGCCACCCAAAGAGCAATCACATTAAATTAAAAATAATAACACTTCTATACAGTTTTAGAGAAATAATTAAACGTTGTCGATGTGAGTTCGTTGTTGTATATTTACCACGTAGGCTTTGGCAACCACTATTATCCATCATAATGTTTTTTTTTGGCTAATCGCCTGATGAAGCTGGTTGTAATCACCAGCAAAACATCGTTCTCGAATTGTAAATGTCGTGGGGTTTACTCTCCAACGCACCGGTGTGCTGAAGTAGTAACTGGTGGTTGGCACGTTACGTTTCCGTGACAAACCTTACTTGGTTGGCTGCGTCGGCTGGTGAGGGCGAGTTCCACGACGCATTTATACTTAACGCCATCTCACCCGAGAGAAGAAACAACAACAACAAGAACAAAAACCCCAGTTTTATCCCGGACAGTTGTCGTACGCAGATCACACCCATTGCAAGAGCTTACACAAGAGACCAACCGGAAGACTGGCGTGGGCGTAGTGCGGATATTTTTCAACGGTTTTACTTAACTTGATTCCTGTGTCGTGGTCAAATCTTGTAATCTACATTTCGTCCACTTCCCGTTGTCCAATCAATTCCAAATTTTGCACACATACTCAGATCCGGTGACAATGCATGCCTGTATCAAAATCTGCCTCAATTAATCAATTGATTCGCTACTTTAAAGCAAATTACATGTTTTTTTTATGGACGCCTTATCTCCATATTTAAAAGGCAAAGTTGTGATTATGTGTGTCTGTTCAAAATGTTTAGCGTACTTCCCGACATGCAACAAACTTGAAATTTACCACGTGGGTACTTTCCATACTTTACACCATGCGAAAATTATAAAAATACACTTTTGGGGGGGTGGGGAGCTCAATTATGCATAGATTTTTTGCACGGCAAGTGAGCTGTGACGTCAAATCTGTCACGTGACCCACGCACGTGGAGGCGTAACGCATTATAGTGTAGTGGTTAGCGCGCCGCGCTATGAACCTGGCGACCCGGGTTCGATTCCCGCTTCACGGCCACCACCGGTGGCGATTATTTGAACCGGTCCTGGGCCTCCCCTAGGTCGACTCAGCCTCAAACGAGTAACTGGTGTGGTGTGTAGAACATCGCCACTGGGGAGACAAAGGCGGCTGGGCGTGGTGAATCCAAGTCCCGGGCGGAGCCGGGTAGGAAAGCTAGTTATTTATTTATATATTTGCGTGTAAGTCAAAAACGCCGCAGTCCCCAAACTCTGGAATCACCTCGCCCAAGAAGCAAGCGCCGCGTGTCTCAGGCGCGCACGCTCCGTGTCAACGAGTTACGGGCACCCTCACTCCAACACAAACAAAAGTTGTACATTGAAGATTAATTTATAAAGTAATCAACTAATTCAAGATAAGCGTTGATGTGGGAACAGGCGCCGCATCATCGACGTTACTTCTCGACCGTGAGTTAAACGAAGTTGTTAATAAATCCGTTGTTTTTTTTTTAAAACTTATTTGAAGGGAATTTCGATTTAAAGCTTTCGTGACTGCAAGGATTCATCTTCTTTAGTTCTTTCGGTAAAGTCACGTAGAATGAGAATAAAATAATTAATTGATAAAATAAAATAACACAATAATATTCTCACGGCGTTTCGGCCACAACACAAGCTGGAGTCCTCCAGACAGTCTCGTCCCTTCACCTGATGAAGGCCGCTTGTGTTGTGGCCGAAACGTCGTGAGAATATTATTGTGTTATTTTATTTTATCAATTAATTATTTCATTCTCATTCTACGTTATTTGAAGGGAGTTTATTCTTTGATGTTGCTGCCCCTCCCCGCCCCGCCTTTGCAGACCAGCGACTGCAGCATCAGGAGCGAGAGCTGCCGAAGCTGAGCGCCGTCGTGCGTCGCCTCGAGGCGCGTCTGGAGGACGCGGAGAGGCGCGCCAAGCGAGCCAGCGCCGAGCTGAGCGAGCTCGACGGCGGTCTCGCCAACGTCACGTCGCTCTCCGCCAGGCACGAGCGCGAGATCGGACGTCTCGTGGGTCAGTTCTTTGTCACTGCCTTGACGGGTTACAATCGGTTTTTTTTCTTGGTGGTTCTCTGTTTTTTTTTACTCCTCCTCCCCTTCCTCCTCAATTGTCAAAGGGCTTCGGTAGGTAGGCGTGCTCAGTATATATTAAAATAATAATAATTGAGATTGGTTGCACACTCTTTGGTCCTTTCGGTGAAGTCACGTAGGTAGACAAATAATAGATCATGACGTTTCGATCGCAACACAAGCAATCGTCATCAGGTGTGAAACAAACACAGCAAGAAGAAACTGCTGAAGTGGGCGAGAGAACTGCCGTGGCACGAGGTTATATAGTAAGCCTCGGCGGTAGGGGGGGGGAGAGAAGGGGAGGGGGCGGGCCAGAGAGTGGGACCCCGCAGCAGCACCCGAGTCACTGGGGGGAGGGGCGAAGAGGGGGCGGGGCAGAGAGTGGGACCCTGCAGAGACACAGAGTCGGAACTAACAGCTGACATAGGCAGGTAGGATGGAAACATCATAGTCAGTTAAGACTTTACTTGGTTAATAACGTCCTTCCAATGATTGCTCAGTTTGTACCCATCTTCTCGGTTGAAGTTGCTGTCTGTGTTTATATATCTGGATGGCTTCATGTGTTCGCGAACGCGGTCCGAGACATGTCGTTTCGTTTCCCCAATTTAACTGCTGCCACAGCCACAACTCAGCTTGTAGACACCTGGGTATTGCATATCAGGAATCACATCCTTTACAGATGAGATAAAATCACGGATTTTGTGTACTGTGTTGAAACGAACCTGGATCTTGTGTTTCTTTAAGATTTTGGAAATATTTTTGGTAACCTCTGCTATGTATGGCAAAGTGATGGTATTGGTTGGATCCTCAGAAGGTTGTCTCCCCAAGAGACAGCTTTGCGGATTGTACGGTCAGAATATCCCTTCATCCTGAGGGCTTGGTGTATGCGCTCCAGCTCACTGGCTAGGTGATGCTGGTCGGAGATGCAACGGGCCCTATGGTGCAGTGTTTTGATGAGGGAATTCTTCTGGGCTGGATGGTGGTGGCCATGAGCAGGACTCGAACTGGGGTCGGCGAGTTCGTAGCGCAACGTAGCACTACCTGCTGCACTACCGCTCCCACGCGCACACAAAGACAAAGATCCCCCATATAGTCTTAACAGACTGTAGGGGCAAGTGCTGTTAGCGAGCACCTACGAAGGCCAGAACGGTACACGAGGGGGTGGGTGGCCAGCACCACGCCTGACCGCCTTTGTCTCCCCAGTGGCGATGTTTACACACCGCACCGGGTACTCATTTTAGGCCGAGTCGACCTAGGGTAGGCCCAGTACCGGTTCAGACAATCGTCACCGGTGTTGGCCGTGAGCGGGAATCGAACTCGGGTCGCCGGGTTCGTAGCGCAGCGCGGCGCTAACCGCTGCACCACCGCTCCCCGCTACACTCGCACACGCTCAACGGCTCCCAACGCGTCCCTCCCCAGGCTGCGTGCGAGGACGCCGCCTGGCCGGCCGCTGCTACCTCCTCTTCCGCGAGTACCGCTCGCACCCGGAGGCCCTGGCCGCGTGCCGCGCCGGCGGCGGGCAGCTCGCCTCCGCCCGCGACTCCGGCACCAACGACGCGCTCGCTCGCTACGCGCAGACGGCCGTCGCCGGCAACTGGCTGGTGTGGATCGGCGTGACGGACGAGCGACTCGAGGGCGTGTACCTGCACGTCGCCGACGGGGCGCGTGCCGTCTACGCGCCCTGGCACCGCGGCCCGCCGGCGCTGCAGCCCAACGGCGGGCGCGCCGAGAATTGCGTGGGCTTCACCATCGGCGACGGCGCGTGGTGGGACAGCTCGTGCGACGGGCGCCACCTCTTCATGTGCATGTACGACGTGTGATGCGCACGGATCGGGGAATTGTTGGGTGGGAGTGGGGGGCCCCCGTGTGGCAGGCGTAGGTAGCGGTTCACTCTCGAGCTGGAAGGGTGGAGGCAGTCCAATACATGGGGCGAGGTGAAACTCAAGTGAGGCTTTCCCGATGATACGACGTCTTCCGCTTCGTCTTCGTCGTTAGCAGCATTGGCAACATCGTCATTATCATGCTGATGATCAACATCGTCATGATGACGGTCACAATCACCCATGTACGTTGCCTCCATTCTGCCACTTCTCACGCAGTCTTAAGAGCAACAAAATGCCACCAAATTGTCACAGGATGGAGATGAAGAGCACACTCGTGAATGATGTGGCGAGATGGCTCACCACGCACGCCTGCACATTGTTGGCCCCCCACAAACCTCACCCCCCCCCCCCCCCCCACAAAGCGCAAGTGCCACAACGATGGTGGAAACTTTCCACCTTAACTCGGCTCCTTCCTAACTCCGATCTTACCCTAACCCACTTCGGGCCCCTTCCACAGTAATATCAGAATAAGCTCTTTTTGATGTGAAATCGCCTTGCCCGCCACCCCTCCACCGTGAATTGCAAGCTGCCAAATTGGGCAGAGCTTCCGATTAGTCGTCCGCCAATTCCACCAAAAAAGGTGGCAGAGTTTGTGGACAAAGTAGCTAACGTTAATCAGGCCCCGAGATCTTGAAACCATCACGAAAGATTGTTCAACATTGCCCCAAATTTTGTGTCGGCTGATATGCATTTGCTCCAATCTCTCGCAAAATGAAACATTTACTGTCACTTTGCCTGTGGACTGCAGAATTATGGCACGCATTTTATGAAATATGCAGATGTAGTTTTAACCTAATTTAGCCTGCTCTAGTTGAATCTGTACTCTCATCCAGCATAAATCCCAGAGTAAAGTGGGGTTTCTTTCTTGGCTTGGTCTGTAGATTAACTTTCCGATTCCTACACCTTTACTTATCTTATTTTACATGACCTATATCGCAATAACATGTTACTTTTGCAAATAAACCGATCTAGAGTCGGTCATAACGTAGGCCGATTAGTGATTAGTACATCATAGGATTTAAGCTGGTAACCGAGTATAGGATTTTTAAATAGGTACAAATATATAACACTGATATCGTGATGTTTGTGACATTTTTATTCCAATGCTTTCCAAAAGTGATTTTTTTTCTACTTCAACATGTTTCCTTGGACACGCATTACACCTTTATAAATGGTAACAGTACAAATTAAGACGTACGTTCAAGGTCACCGAGTATCCCATCCGCATATACACCTCCCCCACTGTTCATTCATTCAATTTGTAATAAACCGTATTGGCTTCAGACTGAATATTTGTTCAAACCACGACGCTGTTATTCGGTGCATGGTTTTCTTTACAATTAACACATCAATTTATCCGCATTCTGATTTTACGTTCCATTGCAAAATGATTTATCGTGCATTGTTGTCATCATGAAGCATCCATAAACATGATTAATACACAAAACATTTCTCTGGTACAACTTATTTTTTACCGTACAACATCGCTGCAATGTTCCACACTATAAATTGACAAACTGTCACAACAGATATAAGTGAAAACCTTAACAGCAAAGAACAACAATAGAACAATCGCAACCCAATAGTTATTAGTATACACAGCACTACGGGTTGTATAATTAATCTCGCCACCAATTACTTCAGAATGTATATAGATTACATTATATTGTTTAATCTGGCAGTGAATGATAGTGCCTCTCGTGGCAGCAGCCGAGATGTGAACAAATTAAATACGACATTCTCATCTAAAAATATAGATTTTGATACACGCAATTCGATGCATGTGTCGTGCGCTTGATGATGAAAATCGATATTAATGAAGGCATCCTGCCACCCGTATGGCACAACCACCTTATAAAAATAACCCATCACAACAGCCTCGACAATGGTTAAGGCCATTTCTGAGCACACGGCTTCAGTAACAAGAGGCTGCCGTTGGTTTCCACACGTGAGACAGAGGTCATAGTACGGCCAGTGCCGGATTATCCTAGTAGCAAAAGCAACTAATGGCTACGGGCCCCGTACTTTAAAGGGCCCCGCGCTAAATGCATTCAAGCTATTAATTCCGGTTCAGTGATTCTGCACTCGCTCTATTACTATAGTACTATACTGCCTTCAACTCTTATGAATGACTGGGTGTTTAAGGTTAGCGATTTGTCGTATTACCTGGCTGTATAGCAAATTAAAAAAATACAATTACTTTACTATGCAAGTAAAAAATGTATGCGTTTTAATATTTACGTGTTTTAAATTTTTTAATTTAGGGCCCCTCTATAACATATGCTACAGGCCCCGCACTAGCTTAATCCGGCACTGGGTACGGCGGCGGATTTTCACTATCTGGGGAGGTCACCGAGCACGGGGAGCGCGCGATGCAGGATTCACTACTGCTCCGGCTCTGCCTCCGAAGTGGAGAGATTCGGCACCAGCCACAGGAACAGCATGGAGATGAAGAGCACCAGCAGCGAGGGAATCACCCACCCAGGGAACGCCCTGCACCGCACACGGAGAGGGGGGGGGGGGGCGGCGGGGAGGGTCACACCAGACAGGTCCCCTCGTTTACAAATCTCTCCCGTGGTCTCGCCCCAACTTATCTCGATTACCCTGTTTCACCCGATGCCCCTTCTCGCCCTCTTCGTTCACAACAATCCCAGCCCAGCTGTCTCTGTTCCTCCTCCCTGTGCCCAATCACGATGCCGTTCTTTCTCACTTTCGACCCCTTTACACTGGAACAAACTACCTCCCACATGTCAAACAATCAGCCTCACCGTCGATCTTTCGTTCTTCCCTTAAAACTCACTCACTGATTATCCCTCGCTTTACCCCAACTCCCCCTCCCTTCCCCATCATTAACTCCACCATCCCCCTGCCCAACTTCCCCTACCCGTTCGTCACCTCGCTCATCAGTAACCAGTCATTGCCACCCCCGGCAACGCGAGTGGTGGGAAATTCCACATTTCCATGACAGCGGATATAATGATTGGTAGGTGAAGGTACGAATAATTCAACTTCTTTGGTTCTTTCGGTAAAGTCACGTAGAATGAGAATAAAATAATAAAATAAAACAATAAAATTTCTCACGACGTTTCGGCCACAACACAAGTGGCCTTCTTCAGGTGAAAGGAACAACCTGTTGGGTCGACAGAGCTACAATGTTGTGGCCGAAACGTCGTGAGAATTTTATTGTTTTATTTTATCATTTTATTCTCATTCTACGTGACTTTACCGAAAGAACCAAAGAAGATGAATCCTTGCAGTCACGAAAGCTTTAAATCGAAATAATTCAACTGTTTGGCAGATTCAAGCACATTTGGCACTAAGGTGTTTGCAGTCACACGCCTGCGGAAGACACCTGTAGTAGTGCGGCCTAACTCGGAAGACCACACTAGGCTAACTAGGCATGAACTAAGAAACAAAATGCATGTACAAAAAATGCGCACGAGCAATAGCGTAGTAGTATCTGTGTATGTAGACACGAATTAACGTAAAATGTTAAGAGCACAAAGTCTTTCAGAGGAGGTTGCCTTACTCCCATTAAGATCGTTGAGGCCTGTGGGGATCACGAGGAGGTTCCTCAAAGTTACGTTGTTTGAAATGGGGGGGGGAAGAGCAAAATTAAAAAAAATGTTGTTAACTCTGCCAAGTACGAAGGCGACAGAGTAAATACGTTACTTTTTGGAGTCATATTTTAACAGCCTGTTTATGTATAAACCTAAATACCACGTATAGGTTATCCATATGATAAGTATCGTCCTTCAACAGCTTAACCTGAACGAATGCAAACCCAGCTTAGCAGAAAATAATAACTTTGGTATCTCATCAGCAAGTTATCTAAAAAAACACAGCAACTGTACTACTGAGATATTCCACTAGGTGGTATTACAGTGCAAGTCACTAACAGCAGGTTCAGATGCTTAAATCATAAATCCTGACAAACCCCACCCCCCATCCACATGGCACAATCCCAATGACGCAAAGGGCCTTCATCCAGCAGTGGAGTGACACTTATTGTACCATGTATCCTTACCGTAGAGCAGAATTGTGCAAAATATATTGTGTGCAGTTTTGCAAATTGTGGCGAAGAATAAAATGACAAACAAAACGGACGAGTGTTCGACCACATGCATTGTACAAAACGGATACAAAAATGCAACTTGATCTTACAGCCCTGTGTTAATCCACTGCTGGATGATGACCTTCCTACGCCACATTGGTCAGTGTGGATTCATGAAGGGGCCCAAGACCGGTTGAGGGTTTAACTTTCGACTGCCGTGAGCCATGGCCAGGAATCGATCTCAGGTTGTTAGTTTATAACGCTTCACAATACCGTACGCTACCGTGATGGAGACTCACAGCTAAAGCATGCGCGTGTGTCTTTGCCTGCAGACATTAAGAGATCACATCATATGACAGGAGCTGGCCATAGTGCGCCGTCTATAAATTATCAACAGTTACTGATGACACGAAGTAGGGTATTCTGAACAAAAAAGTGTCCCAGCATGCAATGGAATCAAAAGGGTTTTAAAACTTTGTTTTATTTAACCTTGTTGCTGTCTCACGAGATGAAAGGCATGGTCAGAATCTTTGCGAGTGGGGCGCTAATTTTGATACAAAGCACGTGATGTAAATGAAATGGCGCTATTACCACACACTGGCTAAGTACACTGAAGGGTTTTTTTTTGTATAGCCTAACACGTCACGCACATGGCAACAAAAGTACTTAGTGTCTTTTAAACTCATACCTTGACTCTTGTTGTACAACACTGTCTGCCTGTGGGTGGGGGGGGGGCAGACGCAGGTGAATACAAATGAGATCACCCTGGCCGTGGCAAGTACTCAACGATGACGACGATCAATATTCCCATAAGTGTATTGTATGAAATCTGAGACAACATTCGCCTCATCTGCTACCAAAACGTGAAGGCATCTGAGAACGTTGAGCACACCGCAGCAAGCAATAATGGCAGGTTTGTGCTTCCATTAATCACATGTGGGGTTGATTGGTGACCTGACGAAGACGAATAAGAAGACTATATTCGTGAATAAAATAAGGTATTTTGTGACACTGCTTTGGCAGCGGTGCATAAGCACAAATAACAAAAAAACTCAACACATTCGTCAATAACACTG
Source organism: Petromyzon marinus (assembly GCF_048934315.1). Taxonomy (NCBI): domain Eukaryota; kingdom Metazoa; phylum Chordata; class Hyperoartia; order Petromyzontiformes; family Petromyzontidae; genus Petromyzon; species Petromyzon marinus. Next base: position 4,277,024 of record NC_133691.1, on the reverse strand, counting down.
CCTTAAAAGTATTTTTAAATATATATAATATGCCATGTATTTGGGGCAATGGCCTTTTGATGAAAATATTTGCTATCAAGAAGGGCCAATGCCAGAAATGTCATCTATTATATACAGTAGATATATATAATGCTGAATTGGTGCTCGCTGGTTTTACCTTGGATTCTTTCAAACCGACGGCTCGGTCCTTCTCCAGGATTTTTAGGTCTTTCTGTACACAAAACAATTACCGGGGAAATTGAATTCAAATGGGATGCGCACATTGCAATGAAATAAAATGGAATGTTAAGCGCTGCGCTGTAGTTGTAAGTATGTTGAACTTCTTTCTCACCGTACGTAGCCAACCGTGCTAATCGGAGGTGCGGGGGAAGGGCAACAAACTAAACACAAAGCTGTTGTAAAGAAATAAGTTTTCAATCAAAATTTTAAAGTGCATAACCAATGCACTTTTGCATGCTAATGTCGGAAGGAAGAGCGTTCCAGACGGTCGCAGAAGCGTCGATGGACAGCCAAAAGGCGCGGCTGCGAAGATGACCGGAGTATGCGTGATGGTTTGTGCTCCTTTGACAAGATCAGCAAGGTATTGCGGGTTCATTTGTGGCGCAGTTTGGGACGTAGCAGGCGCATTCGTTGGGAGCTTAACGGAAGCACAGGCTGGGCGAGACCACGTCGAGACCGACGAGCGAGCGTGTGGATTTTATTTTCGATCTAACGATTTTATTTTATTTTTGTTTACGCTTTACCGCTCATCGACGCCCGCGCAAGTCGCTCACCGGGTGAACCTTGCCGACGACGAATCCCTTGGCGAGCTCGCGCGCGTCCAGCGTGTGGCCCTCGTCCTCAAACACGTTGGTGGCGTCCTGGCCTCCGCGGTCCAGCAGGACGGCCGTGCCCCCTGGGTGCTGAGAGGGCGCCGTGCCACCACCGTAACACGCATAAAGACAAAGATCCCCCACGTAGCCTAAACGGTGTTGGGGCAAGTGCTGTTCGTGAGCAACTATGAAGTCCGGCACGGCACACGAGGGGGTGGGTGGCCAACAACACGCCCGGCCGCCTTTGTCTCCCCAGTGGCTGTGTTTACACACCGCACCAGGTACTCATTTGATAGGTCCCATATTGCACTCATTTGAGGTTGAGTCGACCTAGAGGAAGCCCAGGACCGGTTCAGATAATCGTCACTAGTGTCGGCCGTGAGCGGGAATCGAACTCGGGTCGCCAGGTTCGTAGCGCAGCGCGCTAACCGCTCCGCCACCGCTCCCCACTACACAGACACACAGACACAACACAACTGGCCAAGGTCACGCGCGCGTGTGCACTTCATTGTTATTGTGAGAAGATTAAATGATTGAAAATTGTGTTTTATTTGAACGGTCTCATCTGTGCTATCGGTTTTTTTTTAATCTTCGCTCATTGGAAATGTGGCACGAACATAACATTTGTATGTATTTAAGCACTTGACATACAGTTCATTCTTGATTTGAAGCTTTCGTGACTGCAGGAATCCATACTCTTTGGTTCTTTCGGTAAAGTCACGTATGTAGACAAAATAATAGATCGCGGCGTTTCGATGTCGTCCTCAGGTGAAACAATACAGCAGGCGGACTGCCGAGGCAATTTTCAATCATGTAATCTTCTCACAATAACAACGAGGTGACAATTCATCCAAATCAGTGGGTGAGGTGGGGGGGCAGCGGCGGTAAATCGTTGCAGTTGGTATTGTTTGATGTGGTGCTGGGCTTAACCGTGCACACGCGCACGTGACCTTGGCCAGTTGTGTTGTGTCTGTGTGCCTGTGTCGTGGGGAGCGGTGGCGGAGCGGTTAGCACGCTGAGCTACGAACCTGGCGACCCGAGTTCGATTCCCGCTCACGGCCGACGCTAGTGACGATTATCTGAACCGGTCCTGGGCTTCCTCTCGGTCGAGGAGATTTTCTCCTGCCTCAGCAGTCCGCCTGCTGTATTGTTTCACCTGAGGACGATGGCTTGTGTTGCTATCGAAACGTCGTGATCTATTTTTTTGTCTACCTAAGTGACTTTGCCGAAAGAAACGAAGAGTATGCATTTCATTTTCATCAATTCGATGTATGCATTGTAGAATAACTGATAAATGGTGAATCGGTGTACCACTATCACTACACGGCTCGTCAACATGCAACCTCCACTTAATGTAGGCACCTCCTGCACCCATTGCCGCCTTTGATGTCTGCAACTCCTGCCGCTGTGTCTGCGTTTTCGACGTTGTCCTTCTCTTCGAGACCTCCTCCTCCTCCGCTTAAGAATCCCTTCCCAACAAAAGCCGTATCGCCTATTCTTACTCTGCTGGAGCCTTGTCGTCAGGGGCGGAGCCAGGATTTCAGGCTGGGGTGACATTCAACAAATGTTAATTTCAAGAATGATTCAGAGAGTCAGGCTGTTGAACTAGACGCCATCGGTTGGCGACACACTCTGACATTGCAGTTGCACGGAGTCCGCCAGACCGAGTGTCGTACACTTATACGCAGAATGTCACCCCTGTCATCCCCCCTGGCTCCGCCCCTGCTTGTCGTCATCATCTTCGTCACAAAGCTACCCCTACTCTCCCATCAAAGTTCTTTTTCAGTTTGATCCCCCCCTGTCCCCACTCTCCTGTATAGCATCTTGATATCTCGCACTTAAAACAATGCGGATAAAAAAAAACTAACATCAAATGGAAGACGTTCAAAGTGAACGGGAAAAGCAATTTGGCTCCGGCAGGAGGTGCAGCTGGAAGGGACGATGGCCGGTGGTCAAGACTGATGACGAGACAGCAGCCCCCGGGGTGAACGTGCCCCCCCCACCCAGCGGAGATTGCGCAACGGGATCAACTCATGTGCACGCCGCTAGATCAGAATTCAGTCAAACAACTCAATACCGTACTCCAAGAGCATGTGAATATGAGACGGTGGTTAACATCTTAACGCCTGTGTTTTTTTTATTGCCAGAAAGGGTAAAACCTCTTCTTATTTTTTTCATATTTTGATACTGCTAAAAAGGGTCACATGATATAGCGGCTCGCCCCGAGCTGTAAGTGCACTGATACGTCCATTGTCTTTGAACTGTTCGCCTTTTACTGGTAGGAACGAAGTTGTAAACTGAGTGTACCAGCCTGCAATAGCTTAATGTGTCCGTCCGTCCGTCCCCTTTCAATACTTTAACGAAGTGAAATCTCGTGCTGTTTTAACGAAGTGAAATCTCGTGCTGTTGGGGTGTAAAAATAAAATTGCGCAAAATTCCAATGTTCCTACCAGCCCACCCTGCAGGGACCTATTAGTGTTCTCTGATTTGACACTGGCGGTGAGTCAAGACCATAAAGAAGGCCGTCTCTGCTGTAGGCCAATCAGTTTCAAAGACAATGCATCCGTAATTATCAGAGCATGTTTGTTCACCACAAGCACTGTGTGTGGTCAATGCAGACTTGATTCCCTGGCAAAGGTATATATTTGGTGTTTGAACATCTTAACACCTCCTCCCTCCTTCATTGCCAGAAAGGGTGAAACCTATTCCTATTTTTTCACACTTCGATACTGGCAAAAAGGTTCCATGATACGGTGGTTGAACTTAATAAATTACTGTCACAAAGTAGTAATTAAAGAGCCGCATGAGGCTACGGAGGCGCAGCTAGCCGACCCCTGCGCTAGCCCAATTGTTGCTTCGCGAGACCGCGAGGGATGGTGACGACTTAGGGAGGAGGTCTTCAATCCAGTTGTGGATAGATCGTTGCCGATGATGATGATGACTGGATGGTGGATATGAAAAACACAAAAAATGCAATTTCTCATGCAACACGGAACACACTGTCCAAGCAATAACAAGGAAAAAAAGACCTTGCCCGTTGGAACAGAATCTCACCCCAAGGGCAGACAGCAGCCTTGGAAGCGATAGCAAATACTGGATGTAGAGGCTGGCATCTGAGGGCCAACTGCTGCAGATCACCAAGGCCACCGTCACCACCACCCAACACGTACACGCGCATTACAGGAAATAACACGCACCTTCACGCGGCCCTCCAAACACTGCCTCTCAAGTTGGAAGAGGGCTAACGCACGAGAGGGGTCATCGAGTGGCATGCGATTGCCCAGTTGCGGAGAGAGACAATGCCTAATGAATGAGGCGCGCCACAGTGGCGAGATGCTGACTACCTTGCCTGGTGTACAGGAGGTCTTGGGTTTGATCCCGACCCTGACGCCTACTCTCTATTTTGGAGTTTGCGCGTTCTCCCCGTGATTGCGTGAATTTGTCTTCAGGTCCTCCGGTTTATCCCTCCACATGCGAGTGAGTTGCTGAACTTTTCTAGACTTTTCACTGCTGCCGTGTTTTGTATTGTTGGTTGTTGCTGTAACGTTCCGACCCGCCCCTAACTGGACATCTGTGAAAAAGAGCTTGATAGCTCATCGGATGCCTCCAGTATAAATACACATTCTGATTCTGTTTCACCGACAGCTACAACCAGCATCATCAGGCAGTTGCCAGAATTGTGAAAATATCCTCCCGTCTTAGGCCTTAAATACGCGGTGTGATGTTATCAGTGTGGCCAGCGAGAGTGGCAGGAAAGTGATACTTAGAGGTTACGATCCAAACTTAAAATATGTATTTACATTGGAGAAATCCGATGAGCTATAAAGCTCTTTTTCACAGATGTCCAGTAGGGGCAGGTCAGAACGTTACAACAACAAACAATCCACAGACACGAACGGAGTGCAAAGTAGAGAGGTAAACAAATCACTTTAAAACACTTTATAACAGTATACAAATAAAATGAAACAATGTTTTACTTACCAGGTAAACCTCACCGAGCTATTAACCTATACCTACTATAATCACCCAGGAGTGTCTGTCCTTAACGCTCGTGACGTCACTCCACATCGACCAGCCCCTCATTAATATTCATGAGCAGGTGACGTCCTCCAAATGGACACCCCCCCACGTCCATTCATAATAATTAGCGGGTGACGTCACTCCACATGGGGGGCCGAGGCGCCTCCTCCCCCCTCCTCGGCGTCAACTCACAACCCTCACTACAAAGGCAGAACCCTCACGTCATCACGTGATCTCCGTGACGCTTTGAGACATCAAAGTAAAAAGGGCGTCACGATGAACAAGGGATTATAACCTTTAGCCACCGCGCCCTTACAAATTGCACACGAATTGATACAATGAATATATGCTTTTCAGAAGCGACCTGGCCACAAATGATAGCTCAACAGAGTTGCTAATGATCATGTGGACATTTATAGCAGCAAAATAATCTAAATTACGGAACTCGGCCAGTTTAATCAACCAGACCTGCCGAACCTGTTTAGCAAACTAACTTTGAATGGCACATCATACAATTATCGTGATAAGCACACTAATACATTTACAACACTTTCTAAATAAATTTACCATAAGTTTTTATTTAAAGCTATCTTGACTGCAGGGATCCATATTATTGATTCTTTCGGTAAAGTCACGTAGAAGGGAAACAATAAAATAATAACCAAGAATATAAATTTACCATACTTCACAACCGCTGGCCAGCAATGTACTGTAATGGGGTAAATGCAGAAAGTGCACACAGTAATTTGTGGCGTATATATATGGTTGTTTCCAGATAAAAGGGTAAAACCTATTATCATATATGGTTGATATTCATAAGCAGGGATGATCTAACAAGATATGGAGTCTTACAACTATATTACAATTGTCAACAAAGATATAGCTTAATTCAGCAGTGGATTGAAACTGGCTGAATTCATACCTGTCAACCCCTTATCAGCGCCTTCTTATTACAGACCAATTCAGACCCCGTGCCCTTATAAATCGCAACGTTCATCCTACAAAGTCCCATCACAAGGGAGAAACACAAGACACATTTTCTTTGCCCGTATTGAAACGGCTGTATGCCGTATGGAACTGAAAACTCAATCTCCCTGTACAAGAATACGGGTAAACCGCATGGGTTGACATCTATGTCAATGTAAGCAATATACCGTACACAATGCATATACATTTTCATCAATTGTGAAATGCAAACACGCATCACAGTACAACACGTTTAAGTAAGCTACTCAGGGCAGTTACCGGACGGAATGTTTTAAATGAATAACTCGATCACATTGCAAACATTGTTACAGCACAGACGATAACAACATTCCTTCTTGCATCCAAGAAAACGATACAATTTGCTTTATATGATTACAGACTGCACAAAGCCGCTGCAACATCACAAATCGTTTCCACCACATGTGGTGATGCGGTTCAAGAGACATTGACACGGTAGTAAAAAGACATTGCTGGGACAAGTGCTGTTCGCCAACATCTTCTACGGCCGAGGCCAGTGGTGTTGGGAGGACAGCACCACGCCATGCCACCTTTGTCTCCCCCCAGTGCAGTAGTTTTACAAGCGCTTAAGGCTGTGCCCGCCTAGGGGACGCCCGCACACACAGCTGGGAGCTCCGCGCGCAACAGACCTTGTCCAGGAAACTGGTCACGTCGTAGACTTTGTCGTGCAAGACGATCCACGTGCTTTCGCTGGTGCAGTGCTTCCGCACCTCATCGAGGGACACCAACCTCGAAGCCTCCTCCTCTCTTCCGCTTCCCGCCGACATCGCTCAAATTGTTTCCGCGTGCGCCGACTGCACGCGCAGCTTAATGTGTGGTGCACGGGTGCGGGAGGGAGCCTCTCGTGCTTTTCGATTGCCTCCGCCTTGCTCACGCCCCCACCCCAACTCTTGACATATGCGGAACGGAGCCGAAGGTGGAATGCGTCATCGCATACAATGATCGTCGGGTCGCGATCCGTACGGGATGTCGTCACGACGCACTGAGTGTCAACGCGGGTCAACTGAATGGCCAACTGACGGAAACTGATGTTTTTTTCCTTACTGGAACCGTTGCGGGTGGTGTGAGCGTGCAGTTTTGGGCGATGTTGTAAGACCGTGGCATTTGTTTCGTCAAAAATTCAATTCTTTTGCCGGTCAGCTGTCTGCGTAAACTGCACATGGGTTCTGGCTTTCTGCAGTTGGTGATGGAGACAAACACAGCTAATTGAAAGTACACGTTTATTTCAGGTGGGGAAAAAACACATTTAATTGAACAGGCTGGAATCATTAAAATGAACAGTGTACCGTCACTAAAGGGAATGAATACCATTGTTGTAAAACTGGCCTGCCTTCTGAAGCAATTATTATTAAATGAAAAGTTTCCTTAAAGAGGTTCTATAATATTCTTGGTTCTTTCGGTAAAGTCACCACGTAGAAGGGAAACAATAAAACAATATATTTTTTTGCTGTGGTTTTCACACCTGATGATGATTGCTTGTGTTGCAGTCGAAACGTCGTGAGAATCGTATTGTTTTATATTTGTATTATTTTATTGTTTCCCTTATACGTGACTTTACCGAAAGAACCAAGAATATGAATCCCTGCAGTCACGAAAGCTTTAAATCAAGGTTCTATAATATTAAAAAAGCCAAATATAAACACGACAGAGGGATGATAACATTGGAAATGGAGTGATAAGTTAAATTCATGGGCAGTAGTGAGATGGATCATGGCATCGCAAGACAGGAGAGATGACATGGGGACATTTTCATATCAATGTGGATAGACAATGGCTGATAATTGTGACGTTAGTGGAGTATATTTAAATTTTGAATATAAATATAAGAGGTCAGTTGAGACAAGCAAAACACAAAGCAAGTCTAATTTAAGCACTATCCCTTCTGTATAGACCTCACTTCGGACACAAACACTTGTTTTCACCACGTAACTATTTCAATGCATCCATAGAACACTTACAGAGGGTTTAACATATTTTCACTTGTAAAACTGCTTTGTAAACACATTTTTTAGTCCCCAATATGTGACTGCACATTCCATTGTATACATATCTTAAATAAACTTGTGGTTCGCAGACAGGACTGCAATGGTCATCACATTTTTGACATGACATTTCTCGTCAACACATTTCATAATCATTAAACTGCCAAGATAGAAATGCAAAATGTGTGATGTCAACGAAGTTAGTTGTGGCCAAAACGTTTTTCCTTCTTGCATGGCATTTAATTCTTGAAAAATCCAATGAAAGAAAACTTTCGTCAAAAGTCATCCATCTGCGTGTCTGTAAAGTGCACATGGGTTCTGACTGTGCACTGCTGAAGTCAGAACTTTTTTTTCTGCAGTCACAAAAGTTCTAAGTCAACATTTAGAACTTCTTCGTTAACTGTGGCAAAAAAAGCAAAGTGTGGAGTGAAAAATGGCTTTTGTTTATACTTCTCTGAGATTATTTTCGACTTAATTATAATTGTAAAATAAATTATGTTTTGTATATTGAAAATTTACCACATGCAACATTGCTGAAAAAGGTATTATAATCCATTGTTGAAGGCTTTCCATGCCGTTAGACGGGGGTGCGGGGGGGGGAGACCCAGATATAATCGTCTATGGCTAGGAATCGAACTGTGGTTTATAGAGAAATACGCTAACCACTGTGCCACCTGGTCAGCTATTATACCCTCATAATTAACAAAAATGCTGATTACTGGAGGCAATTAGCCTGAGAAAGAAAAACTAAACCTGTAATTTACCACAAATGCATTTGAAGTGCCAATGCGTGGACAAGGTGACTGCCATTACGGCCTTCAACAATACAGTACTTGTTGAAATTGTGATAACCATGCAGGCATGCGATGTGGGCTGACATCCACAAACACGTTACTGTACAAAATAAATGAGTAAGGACGGAAGGAAAGTACATTTTAAGTAATTACGTTGATGAACGCGCAACTCTTATAACCTAGGTTATCACGAGTGTGCATTATTCATACATTGCAAGCTCTATTAAACAGTTCTGTCTTGAATTCTCTACTGAACGAGTGAAATGTATGTGAAGAGTCTTGAACATGCAGAGGCAGCGGGTTCCAGGGTGGTCGATAATTAAAAAGTCTCATCCCGTACATCACTAAAGTTAAAACTTTAAAACATCCCACTGACAATGTAAAAATGTTAAATATTAAGCTGCAAAATAAATCCAATGTAAATTCCCACAAAAAAAAACCTTGCCTTCAACAAAATGGAACACATTCTATTGTAATCATTGTAATATTTCACTTTTTTTATGCACCCATTCATATGTGACAGTAAGAAAAAGATGTTGGTACCTTCAGCTGCTTATATTTTTTTGCTATCTGAACATTGGTTCGCCCTTTCTGGAAGGGGTAGGTCCAAAGGATCTGGTTCCAGCAGTGTCCAAACTTATTGACGCCTTGCTGCAGGTACTTCACTTCATCATTTGTAAAGTTGGACCTTTTGTTGTGTTTCTTATCTTCTGAATCGTCAAGTACATAGCTGAAGTCGATGTCCTGTTTTGAATGTTTAAACAAACATGTACACACATCCTCACGCAAAAGGTCAGCTTAATAGCTTGGTGTGAACATCTAATGTAAGTCACATTATTTAGCACTTAAGGTCGGCACAGCATACAAAGGGGCACTGAGACATAGACCGGGGCAGTGAGACATAGACCAGGCAAGCTTAACCCTTGGTCCTCAGCCACGCCATAATGTCCAGGCTTCTGCTGTTACCTAACAATGGGGGCAAACTCAAGAAGCCTGTAATGAGAAACCCACCCACAAGGTAATCAAAACAGGGTCCCTGAACAAATCCATGTAATGTGTGGTGCGTTCGTCCCACAACGTGTGGTTGGAGGATTGCTAGTGTCTAAATCTTCCCAGTTTCCTCTATACAGCCTCCTCATTCGAGATCCAAACATCACACCTGCTGGCCTTGACATTCCTCGAAGACACTGGTGTGCTATCAACCATCAACAGGATAATGCGCACATATCCTTTATAAATGGAAAACTAAAGACGATCCAATGCGATTGGGCATGCAACCCAAACTATGGACCATATAGTAAACTACTTAAGTCTGTGCTCCTTTCACAGAGAAATAGCAAAATTACACAAACTCTCTCCTGAAGCCCTCGTGGCTACCAGACATCGACGTTGCCATTCAGCTCCTGAACATATTAGCATAAACAATATTATAATTGATTTATTTTTTACTGCTTCTAAATGAGCATAGCAGGTAAAAAAAAATCCATTACTAATGCATTTCACTATAAATTAATCCAGTTGATAGGGTTGCTGTAGTGTTGACCACCTCCCCAAATCCACAATTGTAGCTTAGCAGTATCACCAGCAGATGGTGCTGTGCGCCAGAATGCGTGCTACACAAATCTTTGTCAAATCAATGTAGCTGTCGATTACCACAAAGCAGACTGGAAGCTTTTAAAAAGTTGCACAACTCTTTCATTTCCTGTAAAAACTGACTAAACTGCATCTTGTTGGCAACTTCTACAAAAACGTATGTTCCTACCGCAACTGATGTATTTTTAGATATATTGCAACAAAGCAGAATTGTAAATAAAAAATCTTAGCCAACATTTGGTGAAATTTCATGAAATACGAGTACCATCATTGGGTACCATCAAAACTCGGCACTTGAGCATGAGCTTTTATACAATGAAACTCGGTCAATGGTGGAACAATACAGTTGTGACATGTTTGAAATTTGAAAGCATGCGCATTGTATTTTATACATTTTCTACTTGTTCCACACTCTGTGTAAGGGTATGGTAACGTTTCATCAGCTTGATGTCTACTTACAGAGTCACTGGAGCTGAAGTAATATGTATCCATGTTGTGTTTGTTCGGTGACCGTTTCACACCACCTACAGTACAGGAATTTAGAGTGATGCTACGGTATATAAAAATTGTATTTATTTAAATGCATCCGTGAATTTTCTATTACACTGGAAAAATACACATTCAAGAAAAATATGCGCATGCCAATTATATAATTCTGAGCTGCATCAAAACTACATCAATTGTAATGCTGACAACAGTAAATGTCTCTGATCAACAGTTCTTCAAATTATGTACTTTCAAAAACAGTACTGTACATGAATGCAAATTCGATTGATACGTGGGAGGTCTGGACCGCCCTACTCAATATGCTACCGTGACCCTCACCAGGACAAGCGGATTGAGAAACGAACAAATGAACGTGCAACTATGGAACTCTATACTGCAGTGAATTAAACATTAAATTAAGTGCTCCTGCATATTGAGTCTCTAGAATACCTTCAGTCATGGCTTTGACTTGGCGGAAGCTGCTCTCAGTTTGAATCGTTTTCGGAGGTATGACCATCAGGTCCGATCGTTCTGGCCGTTTTATGCGTGGGGTCAATGTGATATCTGTGAACATAGAAAGCACGGCCATGAATCCCTTTTGGTTTCAAACTTAAATTAAACCACACTTTAAAGATGAGGGTTCATTGCATTTTTCTGCACGGGGGATAGGTAAGGAGTACTGATCGAGTGAAGAGGACTGTGATGATGGTAGAGGCAGTATCTGGCATAGTCCGTAAAATGTTAATGCCACCCAGTTGTACCTGGTCTGTATGGGGCGTTTGGGTGGCACTCTACCGAAATATTAACTTAAAAAAATATCTTAATTCCTTAAAAGTAGTTTTTTTTTTACTTTATACAATTAACTAGCTTAAGTAATTTTCTTAAGGTTTTTATTATTTAGGCAGCCACCCTGTGAATACAATCGGTTCCCAAGTGTATTCATCAATGACTGCACGCAAAAATAATTACATTAAATTTAATCAATTGGTGACAAAAAACGATAATTTCCAACACAATTACTCTCATATGGCTGAGTGACTGGGAAAGTTCTGCCTTCTACTTTGTGGACCAGGTCACCTGAAATGATCACAGAATTAGCTCTGTTATATCTACTACGATGGGCCATTCTTTAACACGAAGGTTTGCACTACTTTGGAGAGATTTAAATGCATACTTCATCTCATATAACGGCACCGGCAGCACAAGGATACATTTGGGGGGAAATGTACAGTTTACAAAAGAATCCCACTCTGTATAATTAATTACTGTATACATACTCTGGAGTGTTTTCCAGACTGTGTTCCTCCAACAAAAAACGTAATATTTTTTGCAAACATGAATAAAAAAAATTCCAGCCTGACTTTGCAGCCTGTATACCAATATGCATAAAAAGTGTAAAATTATGGATATTACCTGCTATGGATCAGAAACATGAACATTGGTAAAGAACATGTAAAAGCTGAAAGTGCACAAAAAGGATGTAGAAGTGGATGCTTGGCATTACAATGAAAGCCATAAAGAGAAACACAACGATCGTATAATACTGTAGATGCAAGTTACAGCTTATACATTGTTAAGATAAGTGGGCTTGGGCAGAACGCGTCACTATAAAGGATGGTCGGTGATCACGAACGATAATTAAATGGCAACGAAAGCAAGGAACATGGCTAAAAGGACATTTACCAAGGAATAATGAGCAATACAATCACCCGTGTGCAGGAGCGAGATGGATTGTTGCAACGTTCAAGCATGTGAGCTGATGATTAAATCGACATTCATCCAGCAGTGCAGAGAACATGACAGACAAGAAAAGGAACACAATAACCGAAGATGTACGATTTAAGCTAAGTCACTAGTCTGCCACTTAACCTGCCACATCCTGGTGTCAGTCTACTGTGAGGCTACTGTGAGGCTCACTGTTGTAGGGCCTGGATCGATGCATAACACAGGCCTTGCTGTGGTTCAGTTTGTATGCCTTCTCCAACTCCATGGTGATGTGATGGCGTGTGCATAAGCTCACGCATTTCTGCACAATTGAATGGTAGCTTTTGCTATTCAAAGAGGAGTCAGTGATGCACCCTGGATCCACACGTGCATCGGAAAACATGCATGCACATTGCACAATGTGCCCACAGATATACGCTGGTGAACATACCACAACGTTTAAACGTAACTATATATCGGGTGATACTCCGACATACCCTGACACAAACAACCATAAACACTCCTATGCAACAAAGTCACTTAAACCACAATCTGCCGAGCCAACTAAGTTTTCAACTACACAATAATTAAACCGCCTGGAACTTGTGAAATACTGTACTTGTAAATGCTCTGTAATGGTGGTATAAACATTGTGTACCACCATTCCATCTGGCTGAATATGCCAGTGCAGGTATTCTATCGTCACATACAGTGAGGGAAAAAAGTATTTGATCCCCTGCTGATTGTGTATGTTTGCCCACTGACAAAGAAATGATCAATCTATAATTTTAATGGTAGGTTTATTTGAACAGTGAGAGACAGAATAACAACAAAAAAATCCAGAAAAAAACTCATGTCAAAAATATTATGAATTGATTTGCATTTTAATGAGAGAAATAAGTATTTGACCCCTCTGAAAAACATGACTTAGTACTTGGTGGCAAAACCCTTGTTGGCAATCACAGAGGTCAGACGTTTCTTGTAGTTGGCCACCAGGTTTGCACACATCTCAGGAGGTATTTTGTCCCACTCCTCTTTGCAGATCTTCTCCAAGTCATTAAGGTTTCGAGGCTGACGTTTGGCAACTCGAACCTTCAGCTCCCTCCACAGATTTTCTATGGGATTAAGGTCTGGAGAATGGCTAGGCCACTCCAGGACCTTAATGTGCTTCTTCTTGAGCCACTCCTTTGTTGCCTTGGCCGTGTGTTTTGGGTGATTGCAATGCTGGAATACCCATCCACGACCCATTTTCAATGCCCTGGCTGAGGGAAGGAGGTTCTCACCCAAGATTTGACGGTACATGGCCCCGTCCATCGTCCCTTTGATGCGGTGAAGTTGTCCTGTCCTCTTAGCAGAAAAACACCCCCAAAGCATGTTTCCACCTCCATGTTTGACGGTGGGGATGGTGTTCTTGGGGTCATAGGCAGCAATCCTCCTCCTCCAAACACGGCGAGTTAAGTTGATGCCAAAGAGCTCCATTTTGGTCTCATCTGACCACAACACTTTCACCCAGTTGTCCTCTGAATCATTCAGATGTTCATTGGCACACTTCAGACGGGCATGTATATGTGCTTTCTTGAGCAGGGGGACCTTGCGGGCGCTGCAGGATTTCAGTCCTTCACGGCGTAGTGTGTTTTCAATTGTTTTCTTGGTGACTATGGTCCCAGCTGCCTTGAGACCATTGACAAGATTCTCCCGTGTAGTTCTGGGCTGATTCTTCACCGTTCTCATGATCATTGCAACTCCACGAGGTGAGATCTTGCATGGAGCCCCAGGCCGAGGGAGATTGACAGTTCTTTTGTGTTTCTTCCATTTGTGAATAATCGCACCAACTGTTGTCACCTTCTCACCAGCTGCTTGGCAATGGTCTTGTAGCCCATTCCAGCCTTGTGTAGGTCTACAATCGTGTCCCTGACATCCTTGGAGAGCTCTTTGGTCTTGGCCATGGTGGAGAATTTGGAATCTGATTGATTGATTGCTTCTGTGGACAGGTGTCTTTTATACAGGTAACAAGCTGAGATTAGGAGCACTCCCTTTAAGAGTGTGCTCCTAATCTCAGCTCGTTACCTGTATAAAAGACACCTGGGAGCCAGAAATCTTTCCGGTTGAGAGGGGGTCAAATACTTATTTCCCTCATTAAAATGCAAATCAATTTATAACATTTTTGACATGCGTTTTTCTGGATTTTTTTTATTGTTATTCTGTCTCTCACTGTTCAAATAAACCTACCATTAAAATTATAGACTGATCATTTCTTTATCAGTGGGCAAACGTACAAAATCAGCAGGGGATCAAATACTTTTTTTCCCTCACTGAACATTGGGAAGTCCAAAACAGCCACTTAATTACCGTTAAGGCCTCCACACACTAGCTGGGTTATTTGACCATACTTCACAACACTGGTCAATGTGGGTTGGTGTAGGCAAAAGGAGCACAAACACGCATGCATAAAAACACTGTAAATGTATATTATATTCTTAGCTCTTTCGGTAAAGTCACGTTGAAGGGAAACAATAAAATATATATAAAACAAGACCATTGTTTTATTGTTTTATATATATTTTATATTATTTTATTGTTTCCCTTCAACGTGACTTTACCGAAAGAGCTAAGAATATACTGTAAATGTAGTTTGTTGCACTGACCTCTGCTACCCTGTAACACCAGTTAGGCACAGTGATCAGCTTTACCAAGCTCAAGCCAGCTTAACTTACGACATCTGATAATATCATACTGCGTGGCAGGAAATACTCTGGTCATGTAGTAATGTGAGCAGATCGAGTTAGTAAAAAAAAACTGAAATTATATAAAAGTGGCAAAATTTTGTTTTAAAATGTCAATCTTTCCTGTTTGTAAAAACATGAACAAGTGCACTGATTCTTAGCTCTTTCGGTAAAGTCAATAAAATATATCTTCTATGGTTCTTTCGGTAAAGTCAAAAGAACCAAAGAAAATGAATCCTTGCAGTCACGAAAGCTTTAAATCGAAATAAAATATATATTTTATTATTTTATTGTTTACCTTCAACGTGACTTTACCGAAAGAGCTAAGAATATAAGTGCACTGATGTTCTGAGTCTATACGCTACCAATATTGACGTAAACATTTCACGTGGAATTTTTATATGCTTTTAATTAAAAACCATTCTGGCAATCTCCTTCATATTGTGTCAATACAAACCTGCACAACGCTGACTACAACTCAAAGCAGAAGACATAGTGGGGCTTCCATTTTTGCTTGAAATCTCCTCATCAAAGGCTTCCTTACAAATTGCCATAAGGTCTATAACAAGACAAACAAAGGGTTGCAAGTGCATCTACATTGTGCAAAACAAAGCTTTTACCAGGTTAAAGTAAAAACAATCATCACATTTAGCATTTTAGTTTACATGTGAAATAACAATGCATGGATTTAACTACGAAGCTAAATTGTTATGCCTGTTAATATACTGATTACAAATGTTACTACTTTTAGTGGTACATATCTAGCACTTTTACAAAAAACTATTCAAAAATCCTATTCATTTCAACAAGTGTGTCATCTCTACAAGGCATGTGCAAACAGTTTACAGAGAAAGTCTACGTTGTCAAATTACCAAGTTGTGAGTTTGAACGCCCAACATCATTCTCGTAATTCCTTGAGCCTTCAGAGTATTCCCTTAAGTTGTTATCTTCTTTCTCTTGGTGCTGTTCAACTCTGTAAGCAAATGTTGTTTTTTTATTAATGAGTACATACCAGGTGTGTACGTGAAATTGTACAAGATATAATACGTTTTCTTCGTGAAATATCGAAATGATTATTAAATCCTTGGTTCAACAGGAACGACAAACTTCCACTTAGCTTAACCACAAAGCCCAACAAATAGCACAAACCTCTGTTTCTTCGCAGGAAGAGGTACATTCTCTTCATCCACGTGTTGTTTGTCAAATTGAAGTTTCCTTTTAAAAGAGGCACTTTGGGGTAACGTACGAGGCGTCTCCCTCTCAGCCCCCTGCCCAACATATCTCAAGGGCATGGGCTTCACACACCCACCAGTGTCTTGTAAAGGCAGCGCTGCCTTTACGCCATCGACCGGTATTTTATGCTGGGCTTCCATGCAGGGCTCTTCCCCCGGAGTCAACAAGACTGCTCCTCGCTGCTCTGCGATACTATTGGGCGGTCCAACATATGCAATTTGGTTAACTTTCGCAGACGATTCTTCGCTTTGGCATGTTTGTTGCTGGCTTAATAAAGACACAATATTTTTATTTTGCTCTTGTTGATTTGACATTTTCTTGAAGGATAGCAATACATTTTCCATGTTGTTCCTGGTTGGTGACTGCTTTGTGGTGAGAGTGGATCGCCATTGCAGCAACTTCGAGTCAATGATATCCTTCACCATTTGCAATGAAGCCAAGTCTCCCTCACTGGAACCCTGAAATATGATTAGATGCCTAAGAGACAACTTCACTGTATGTGCATTTGTATTGTTGTTCAAATAAAATAAATTAAGATGGTATAATGTGGTATCGATAATTATCCTTTGTACGCTATACTTGCATCTTTGTAATAATTGTCAAAACTAGTTACAAAAGAGTTAATAGAATATAAAACTTAAAATAATCCACAGTGCCTCTTTCAGAATACATCTCATGGGTCATAGCACCTGCATAACTATGTTGAAAACTATCCCAAAGTCTGTTATCTTTGGTTAAGTCATGCTACATATTCATTACATATTGGTTCCATTATATTTTGGTCTAGTAACTAAAACGAGTTTTCTAAAACGAGTTTTAGTTACTCATTAAGCTTAGACATTTATCAAAAAGCAATCAAAATTAAAAAATGCTTGCATTTAATAACACTTTACATAAAGTACAGAAAGTAGTAACATATTGGGCCTGAGAATAACATCAAACACGTTAATTGCTTTGCCTTACTAATACTTGCAACAATTAAAAAAGTTAGGCTATATACTGCACCTGTTCTTGATACATTTGATCTTTCCTCGTTTTCATCTCCTTCAGCATGTTCACCATGTAATGGGGCATATTATGGGTCGTGAGCTGTGAATTTCCAGCGTCATTACATTCAACCAACTCGTTCATGGCACTCTTCACATAGGTGTTTGCTGAAAACAGTGGCACAACATGAACACATTTGAAGTGGACATTTTATCCAAACACAAGCGAACATGCATTTTTTTTAAAGAAAAAGACCACCATTGGGTGGGAACACCAACAGGCAACACTCAAGAACAAATTCTACTATATTCTTAGCTCTTTCGGTAAAGTCTAAGAATATGAATTACTGCAGTCACGAAAGCTTTAAATCAGAACAAATTCTACTGCAACATTTTTTTAATGTTGTATATCTGCAGTAATCACATAGTCTATCCATCATAAAGCAAAAAAATGCACATTACATTATAATTTTAAATAAACATTAAAAAGCAGAATTATTTTTAATAAAAATTCCCAAATGCTCAAATGCCATAAAAATGTAAACAGAATGTCAGTACTGTATGAAAAATATCGGCAAAGTAAGAACTCCACTAAAATTGCTGACTCTCACATGATCCCGTTTCGTATGTACCGATGCTCACTCAGTTTAATGCAGCTCTGCAGGATGAACGTGGCGGCCTTGCTTATCTCTTCATCCTGTGCCTCAACCATCAACTGCACCAGCAAGGGAAGGCCATGGCTCTCAAGGAGCTGCCTCTGGTTCTCCACTGTGAGGACAAAGGTAAAAACCCAAAGCTTGCATGGAGACTATTTATATGAGATTCCCAGGGAGTGAAAAACACCAAACATTACCATGTTTCTGAGAAGACACTAAGACGACTGCAACAGTTCCTTTCACAGTCAGTTGCCCATTACAAGGACAATAACAAAGGTAACTTCAAAGAAGTAACACATCACAAAAATAATGCGACCATTGTTTTGTTCTCGAAATGTAAAGGCAAAACAGCCCTCAATGAACTGTTGTCGCCTCGTAACAAAAAAAAGATGTGCATTTAATTTGACTGGCATTTTTCGAAGTTTGGTTGTGCTCCTATTAAGTAAATTAAATTCTACAGTTTAAATATTAAAAGCAGCTTTTAACTTAAAATATTTTAAAAAAGTACTTTTTATTTTGAATAAACAAGCTAATAGAAATGCACTGTGCTATAAACCAACATTTCTACTGACCACAGTCTTCAGTGGCATGCCCAATGGTTATCAGGATTGCCAATTTGCTGTTTACATCGTGGGGGTTCTTCAGCAACAGTGAGACCATGTGGGGCACCACGCAGTGCTTTGACAGCTGAAATGCCAACTTGGCTAGAAAAATGCATGAAAAAGAATCGTCACCACAGTGTGAAGGTTAACTAGTTTAATGTACATATTCTCTGCACCGTAATATATTTTGTGAAAATGTAATGTTAAAATTGCAGTAAACAAAGGCAGAGACACTTGGTCGGTTATGTGTAGTTCAGTCTATTATAACCACCACTATGCAGTTGTTACTAATCATCCAGTAATGTTACCCGTATGAATGTCTGTCTTGGTGGACAAGTCAATTATAGAACACAGTTTTTAAAGTATAATTGCCCCTGGCCATTGCCCATCATATAAAATATAATTCACATCCCTTTATTAATCCAATGCATGAAAGCCTCCTCACGATATGTCCGTCATTGAGATTATACACATATCTCTCCATGCTGGTCATTGTAGGTTGTTGAAGGAGAGGCACCAGGACTAGTTCAGATATCACTTGCCATTGATGTTTGCCATGGTCGAAAATATAATTCATATTGCCTGGTACAAAGTGCAGTGCACTAACCACTTCACCACCTCTCTCTCTAATATAGTCTCTGTTTTGAACTTCACATATATGCGTACACTTGAAGGTTATCATAAGTTATTTGGTATGATAAAAAGTAGTTGACCCAAAACAATGGATGACCAAAGTCTTACTTTGGTCGGTAACACAAACGTCAATAGTCTTCGTGATGGTCACTGCCAATGGAAAGTTAGTGGGGCCCAAGTTGTTTTCCAGTGTAAATCTGGAGAGAACTTGGGCCAGAGCACTGAGGCCTCCACTCCGTGCAAATTGCTCTTGGCAAAATGCTGCACACTCAGCAAAGTGCACACACACACAACACAATCTGAGCAGATCACTGGCACACGTAAAAAAATTACAAAGAACATCTACAACAGTTTTATTGAGAACCTGGGCAGCAATCCTGAGATCACTCCCCCTAAAACTGCTTTTTAAAAAGGATGGCTTTGTGCTAAATAAAACAAAGGTCACATTCCATGTGTACCATCACGACCATGCATGAGTTTACTTAAAAAATGTAACCGAACTTTACCTTTACATTTTTGCGAACCGAACATGACTTTGCAATTGCAAATGTGCATACAATTAACCGTTAATCATTCACCACTCAACACAGCAGCCCACCCATGGGTTAAATTAACAGGACCCACTGGGCCATACCACTGAACATAATTTAACAAGATAGCCACCACTTCTATGTTCAGTTTCTCCGCACGTTCATCAATACTGTACATGACATCAGTGTTATAATAAACATGATATTTTTATTAACAGGTTGTAGCCTCAATCGGGAAATGAGAACCAAATGGCCCAAAATCACAATTGATGGTTAACTGTTACAAGTAAAATGTGATTAATCAAAATAAATGTTCTCTATATCTATGGCCATATCAGACTGCTCCCAAATATATTGTATATAAACAGCATACAGTACTTTCCTCAACTAGAAATTCAATTTGAATGTTCCTGGTGCCAGTCTAACCAAATGTGACCACTAAAAAAGAACCTTGTACACAAATCATGTGATGTCAGCAACTCAACAGTGACATAATAGTTTAATACTGTAAAACATTTTTCAGTTTTGTTAAATTGTTGTTACCTATTAGCTGACTCACTTACTTGTCAGAATATTTCTGTGCGCATATAAATTACCAACTAAACTGAAATGTGAGACTGGCTTGAAAACAATCTACCAGTGGACATGTGACTTTCAACATGGCAAGAGTGGCTTATGAAATGTACCAGAACGTGTTTGTCTACTCCACCACACATGGTAAATAAAAAAAGCAGAAATAATTTGAAATGGCCGCTTTTAAGTTCACAGTACCACACGTGTAAGAATGCGGTTGCATTGAAATTTACAAGAAAAATGTAAGCTTACCATTGTTGGAAACCACTCCAGTGATAAATGAACATTGGGAGGCGATGATACCAGGTGATGAGCTTAGAGTGAGACTCTCAGCTACACTCGGCAAGACTGATGCACACATATTTTGATTTTCCTCTGTAACAGAGAACATTCTCATGACTACTCAAGAAACTAATTTTTATTACTTCTTGTAGCTTTTAAAAATGTAAGTTATTGTACATCATTTACGTGAATGTATGTATGTATAGAACTTGGGATTTACGTGACGTTTCAACCTTTTCACATAAGTAAAAAAAAATTACCAGTTGAATATAAAAATGATTCCAATATTCAAATTATTTTGACCAAAATTATATACCTCCTATGTGTTTTTTTTTTAATCTGTAACACTGCTTCAAGTGTTTGCAAAAATGTGCAACCCTGACTCAATAAAAATATATTTTTTTCGTAAAAGATTTTCAATACCATGCTGAGGATTGTTTACACTTGCGCATAGGGCCCTGGCAAGATCAGACCAGTGTGAGAGTTCCTCTTCAGAATCCCTGTTGCCATGTCTCAAAAGTTCACTTGGGAGACCACTTCTTTTACCAGCAGAAAGAAGGCAACATTGTAGGTACATTTATACACATTTCATCTCGGAATTTAAAAATGCTGAATTCCCCATTTAAAGTTCCTCAGTGATGTTCAGGGACAATATCTTAAGTGCTAAATTATATCCCAAAGTTCCATTTAAGAGTTGTACTTTTGATCAAGTTAATCATATTTTTGTAATATTTTAGCTTCTTACCATATACGGTACACCAAATAGGTGGTAAAATTAAGTGAGTGCAGCATAATTAAAATGTAGTTAATCATTTACCTGAAAACACTAAGCATTGTGTTTAGACAGTTAGATGTCCGAGCAAGGGTCTGCCCTCGGTCTGTGAACACCAAACAAGCATGCTTTGTTTTCAATAAAACATTTAATTGCCAAAGATATCCACTCTGCGTTGTATCAAATATCTCCATTCAAATGCTTGTACAAATCAACGAGTATTAGCGTATTTACAATGAGCCTATTAATGGCATTACTAAGTAGACCTAGGTTATATACACATGAAAAAAAGTGCACCAGTGAATTTGCTTTCAGCATATTTTCAATAATATGTGGGCTTTCATTAATATTTATCATGCCACGTATAATAACATACACTCCCATTTAATATGTTTACTACTTTATTTAACTAATATTTTATCAGGTAAACATTATACAGGAAATGTTGTATACACACCTCAAATTAAACAAGTAAAAACAATCTAATGTTTAGGTCACATCATGAAATAACAAGCTTTCGCCCTCCATATTGGCATATTGGTTAATTTTGGAACCAAGTTCCAAAAAGAGCATGTAAATGTAAAAACAAAAAGTCACAAAAAAGCCTCCATATTTTCACAATTATTAATGACCACTGAAATACTAGATATGAAAAGATGTGCCACCAACGAGCTCACAAGCAAACCTGTAATCTTACTATTATTTGTAAGTAGTGCAAGGAGTAGATAGGAGGCACTTTTTTTAAGAATTCCCGAAGATTGCAAGTCTTTTAAAAGTGAGCTAGCTCGATTGAGCAGGGAAGATGTGCAGAGCCACTGCTTACAGAACACTGGAAGGAGAAAGAAACACGAATATTAAACTTTAAGTAATACAAAAACTTTTTTACACGTTTCAGCAGCACTAAATAAGTGTTTTTCAATGCCACATTGTCTTAATGGCTATGTCATATCGCGACAACGTATCTATGGTAGGGGTACATTATTAAAATGCGAGCATCAAAAGTTGTGTTTTCAGTACCTGTGGCTTAGGCGTGAAAATAAACGAGAACTGAAACATTTTCTATATTCACGCATTAGAGGATATGTACAAAAGCGGATGCTGAAAGGGCATATGCACAGACCATAAACCAAATTACTCTAAAAACAAGAACTATGCAAAGGTCATGAGCCCATGGAGTATTCAGACAACTTTCCTGAGGTTTCACGCCTCCAACTCGCAGTGTTACAAATACAGCAAATGCCTAGTTGATGCATTTGTCAATACTTTGTGCCATAAGGCCCCGTTGTATCAAACCGAATCAACTTCTACACATACCGTTGTTCTCCACCAGCCTCCCCAGAAAAAACAAGATGACTTCTGTGACATCTTGGTGAGGGTTAGACCAGGCAAGCTGCTGTATGAAGTATAATCCACCACACTCCTTTAGGTACTTGCATGCTGCAGCTGCACAAGTAAATACACCTGTGTAATTATTTACAGATTACCAAAGATAGCACTTTTAACTAACAGTTCCACAGCTGGTAAAGTCATCCTCAAATATTGTAAAAACATTTTACATTGAAATGTAGTTTCATAAATTGGCTGTGCAGGATTCATGTGAAATACTGAAAAAGTGGATATTACAAAAATACTGTTAATCTTAAGTGGGTTACATTTCAATAATTTATTTTCCCTTCTAGTGTATACACTACTGTTACGCAACGTATTCTGATTCTCAAATTTGGACGTCGAAATAGGTTGGCTACAACAACCAACTAATATTAAAAAATTATATGAAACTGCAATACTGACAATCATCCATAATAAACAATGGAAAACAGAGAATCCAAACTAAATAAGTACAACTCCGATTAAGTATCCCATATGCTATGAATATGCATATTGTAACACAAGTTTTCATTTCAAGTTTTCATTTATTAGGTATAGACCTGTGAGCTCTTGAGTCGGGTGCAACCGCAACAAACAAAATATGAACAGAGAACATCTTAAAGCGACGACGCGCAACAGAAACATCCTGGATAAACCAGCAAATCTTCCAGAAAAAAAACAAAACACCGTATTGCCACGCTGTGTGCAAAAATCCCAGTGTGATGCAAGTCAAACAATAACAACCATAAGACAACTTAGATTCAAGCTATCAAGCCAACTACGCACTTCCGCAAGAAACATGGCTTAACCATATGTTTTCGAAATCACCAAAATAAAGCTATAAAAACAATGTAACAACAGTAATCATAGGAACTGTGACACCAAACAGCATAGCAGAAATCCAATAATCTGCGTCGATATGGGGGGGGCCAAATTGCGGATCCTATAATCTGTGGCGCACCACGTAGGTTGGACTTGTAATCGGTGAAAAAATGTTTGAACTGATGTAAGTGTGCTGCAGATTGTGGAAACAAATGGTTGCGTGAAAAAATATCAAATTATAAGGGAATTGCAGCATATGACTCGTGATGAAATCCACAATAAATCTGGGGATTTATAAGGTTAAAACTTTTTCTAAGATATGGGTATATGTTATAATATTTTCATTTTTTTAATATATATACTTGATATCCAAGTCCACAAAATGCATAATCACGTGAGTTGAGGCAGTCTGTGGCGTGCACAATAAAAACAAAATAAAATCCGTATTGTTCCCGTGCAGATCTGCTTTCCAGCCCTCCCCCACCTAACAGAGATCGCGGTTTGCGATCCGCAAAGGATTTTTCAATCTTCCGCGAATCTTCTGTGAATTACGGGGAGCAGTCGCGAACTGCCAATAATCCGCCAATAACCGTACAGAGAGATTCGCGGATTAATGTATCGGTAATTATTGGACTTCTGCTACAGTTAAAATGTATAAAATATTGTACTGTGTTTAAACATTGTTTTTCAGACTCAGAATATGTATTTATAGTGGAGGAATCCGATGAGCTACAAAGCTCTTTGTCACAGATGTCCAGTAGTGAAACAAAAGGTGGAACAACCCTTTTTTGTTATTCCTTTCTAATATAATTCAAACTTGTGCTAAAGTAAATGAAGATAATCATAGGACCAACCGTTGTATGAGCAGATGGAAGAAAGAGTGATCACCGCCTGCTTATGGGTGGACGAGTCCTCATTCTGAAACTTGAGACACTCCAACAAAAGGTCAAGATCTGTCTTTATCTCTGAGAATTAGTAGAAAAATGGGGACACTTGTCAAGTACTGCGATACAAGTACATGATGGCATTACACGATACATCCATTCTGTAATGGTTCAAATGTTGAAAAAATTAGGGGGGAGGGATTGCATAAACAATTTGCGAACTTTTTTTCGCAGTTAAAATTCCTTGCACATTTAAAACCCTCTAACACTGCACTATATAAATGTTGCACAACATTACAAAGACGCAAGCGTGCAATGGCATACGCCGACGTATAAACAGATACTCCTCTATGGGGAAAAAAAATCAGCGATACATTTCAGAATTCAAGCAATTCACAAAGACGGTGCAGATAATCATTCCGCGATCATTTATGACCGTGGTATTGCAAACAGCTTCAACACTACGTATACTGCATTATGAAATATTAAAAAAACGCTTAAATGTCAAGCTTTGTGGTGTAAAATGACATTTTCACCACTGCTTATGGTATCTTCAGCGTCGGTCACGCCGCGTTTATCCATGTCCAGGTGGCGGGCTTTTGGTTCCCAAATCCTGAAGATTTCAATACATTCAGTCCTCGTTACACATCGTGATAACAAACCTCACGAGAAAGGTTACACAGAATGGCACACACCACGTTCAAAGTCGCGATAGTTGTAGTTTAAGGAAGATAATCGATGAACTCGGCCCGTCTTGTGGAGTGTCCACTCATAACACTGTTGGACGTGACGATCACCCGACGATATTGATCGTAAAGAGGGATACTTTTAAATGTATTTTTTAAAGTGACTTTAATAACATTACTGTACTGTGGTAACATTACACACAAAAAAACAAATGCGTACGATAGTGCACGTTTGGTACAGTACGTCATAGGCTACTGTTACATCCAACATTTTTTTTTACAACATTGTAGTTCATTTGCTAACACTAAATTCACTTCGGATGAAATGTAGACTATTAATATTAAATTACGGAGGGATATATATATACATTTTGCAGATCGTATAAGAATCCAAAGTCTCAGCAATACAGTAGCCGCGAAGGAACCTACTGTACGGTAATTATGTTACATTTAAGTACAATTTTAAGATGAACAGGGTATGATCGTCTATATTAATTATTCAATAATATTTTTTGGTTTATTTCCGCAAGAAAAGTGTGACCACGTTTAATGCGGAGCGACCGCGCGGGTAACATCAACACAGGCCTCAATTGCCGCTGAGGTAAATACCAATAAACAACATTAACTATTTATCTTATTACAACTCCCGTCGTTGGCTTTTAAGCGACCCACGTCGTTCAATGCACGTTACAGATTCCTGAACATACGTTTGCATCACGCTTATTTTATCATATCAACGTCAGCGGTCCAAGTTAATCTTGACAACTCCGCATCGCGCCACGCACGGGGCCCGCCAAAAAAAAAACACCCGGGAAACTTCGGCAAAATTTATTAGCTTTTTAACTCCAAAAAACATACCTTTCCGATGAATACTCCAATCGATTACCTTAATTAAATGACGGCTGTGAACTCGACCGACGATAATGAGAAGTCCGTAATCGACCCGTGGAAACGTGTGAATGTTGACGGCACCCGAGCGAGATGTTAACTCCCTCGCCCCGTGTGCAGGAGGTCGCGCGGTGCCATCCCCCGTATCTGCCAACCCCTTATCAGTGCCCTACCTTATTATATACCAGTTCAGACCTTATTGGTCACCCCGTGCACTTGTAAATCGCAACGTTCATCCTACAAAATCCATTCACAAGGGAGAAACACAAAACACATTTTATTTGCCCGTATGGAACTGAAAACTCAATGTCCCTGTACAAGAATATCGGTAAACTGCATGGGTTGACAGCTATTAGATCCCGACCCTGACGCCTGTTGTATATTTGGAGTTCGCGTGTTTCTCTGTCACTCTCCCCGTGGTCGCGTGGCTTATTATCCGGGTTTTCCCCTCAACCTTTATAAAATAGCTCAGTGGGCTTTACCTGGTAAAATACAAAAAAAATAGTTTAATTGGAGGAATGTTTCACTACTTTTGGGTGGCGAGTCTTATCTGTGGATAAGCATCTACTGGATGTCACTGTTCTGTCATCCACAGATACTCTTTAAATGCTAATAGTAAGAATGTTCCACCGCTTCAAAATTATTTATCTTCTCCGTAGATAAGTGTGGATAATGGAAAATATTAATCGGCGCACGAATGGCAGATCAGTTTGGGGATGGAGATAATCGTAGTGGCAGGTAACGAGGATGGAATATCACAGAGATCACAGATCTTGACACCAACATCACTTGTGGTGTTAACAGGCACAAAAAAACCAATGTCATAACCCTTTGTGATATGTACATATGCCTGTATTGTTATTTCTATTTCTGTGACTGAGCAATTTTACATACATAACAGTGTATAGAAACAGGAGCTTCTGGTCTGTTTCAATGTGGGCAGCAGCTGAGACACATTCGAAGTTACAATTTGTCATGTTTAGTTTTAAGTCACTTTACGCTGTTCAATGTTACACTTTGGTAAAGATGAACCTTGTATTCTGGCTGGGCGGCGCAATTTGTAGAAGAACCGTCACGCAAGATTAATGTTCCAGATTCACATGCCGTTTGGGGTCCCTTCAGCCCTCATCCATCCTGGCATTATAACAACGAGTGCCACTAGGGGAAGACTTTCCACCGTCACAGGAATGTGGAATATACGTGACTCGTTTACGGTGTGTGACCTTGCGAGACTCCATTGCGTGGAAAGCCACTTTGATGGGGGGGGGGGGGGGGCGTTTGAAAAGCCGAGATTAAAACAAAACTTGAGACTTTGTACTTTAGAACGACACACCCCCTGCGTGCACTGTTATTTGTTACAGAGTAGGGCGTCAGGTGGCTTAAATCATTATCCCAGCGGCTATTTGGCTCAGTGCTTCATAGACATACTGGTCCATCTGTGGGAAAATAACTTCATAGCTCATCTGATTCCTCCCGTCTAAATACAGATTCTGAAATGTGGAAAGGGGATCGATATTGTATACTCTATAAGTAACGCGGAAGCGCATTCTGTTTGCTATCAGCTTTTACCATCGCACTCCACAGGAGGTGAATTGGTTTACTGATGATGGGAAGTATTTTTATTTAAAGCTTTCGTGACTGCAGGGATTCATATTCTTGGTTCTTTCGGTAAAGTTACGAAGAAGGGAAACAATAAAATAATAAAAATATAAAACAATAAAATTATCACGACGTTTCGACTGCAACACAAGCAATCATCATCAGGTATGAAAACCACAGCAAGAAAATTTGAAAAAAGTGGCGGTTTTCACACCTGATGATGATTGCTTGTGTTGCAGTCGAAACGTCGTGAGAATTGTATTTTATATTTTTATTATTTTGTTTCCCTTCTTCGTGACTTTACCGAAAGAACCAATAAGATGGGGAGTATGTTTTATGAAGTGTTAAACATACATCTCAGAGCAAAGTAGGCTTTTAAGCGGACTGTGCCCATGAGTAGAACCAGTAAAACATTGGGTTGTAATTTTTGGAGTCAACAGTTTAAAAACTTGCTTTGAAGATTTTCTAGTTTTATGCAAATCACCCATTAATTGTATAATATCATTATAATATACATCAGTCATTCAATCACAGTCATCTGCATGTATATGACGTGACCCTTTGCTTTTTCAAATATTTAGATACAAATCTAATTGTCATTCATTGAAGATGACTGCAGTGGAAATGGGAAGACGAGTTTGGAATGTTCCTGCGCGGACATTCTTGCAAGGATATACAGTACTCATTTTACCCACTCCCAAGAATGATGATAGGCTGAGTTCCTGATAAGAAGTGTATAAGGACCAGATTAAGGCACAGGCATGTTCACGTCATAACAAGTTAACAGAAATGCTTGCATAAAAAAATAAATTCCTGGATTGAGAGTTGGGGATGTGGACCTGTTTACGCGTTTGGCTGCCTATTTCCAGAAATAATTAATCTTGCTCGCGTATCAAGTTTGACACGTGGTCTAATAGGTTATATATAATGGGCGGTGACACTGAATCTCGCATCTCACAGCAACTAAGGAATCATGTGAACATATCTTAGTTGAAATCGTCATAGGCAGGTGTCTTACTGCTGCAGTAATCTCGTTCCTCACCAGAGCTGTCTTTGTTTTTGTTTTGCGTGTCTAATAATTGTGTATAGATAGATGGGCATGCAGAGTATTATGTAAGGACACTGACGCTTGCTCGTCATATTCTGGATGCAGGTTTATGGTAAAATCTGACCGCTGAAATTAGAAATTGCCAAGAGCATGGCAACTTTCCGTCTATTATTCATTTTCGACACTTTGTACGGTATGTAGTATTACACATTTTTCACCGTATGTTAGCTCTGACTGAATTACCTTTCATAACAGGTGCCATGAAGTTCAATTTTTAAAGTGTGTTCGTATTTACTCAACGTTAAATTGTTTGCTGTTCAACTACTAACTATCAAACTATGCATTGTGTTGCTGCAGCTCTGCTATGCTTCCCATCTCTATCAAATGAACTGCCTTTCCCTAAAGCAGGTAAGACATTTTCTTTTTTTTATGTATGGTGTGTATATATTATTGAAATGGATGAGTAGTGGCCCAGTGCTTAACATACTGAACTTATGCGTGTTAATCACGCACGATTTATTCATTTCATGTAAAACAAAAAAAGTAATACTGATACGAATAGCAGATCTATATAATTTAAAACAGTGAAATTTACCAGGGTAACTCCAAAAATGTACTTCTAAAGCCCTGCAAGAACCCATGGCCGTTGAAGCCACTTGCGTCCATGTCTCCACAATTTCTTGTATTGTCTGCTGTTGTAACTTTCTGACCCGCCCCTATTGGACATCTGTGAAAAAAAGCTTCGCAGCTCATCGGATTTCAGAATCATAAATACAGATTCTGATTTGATCTTGCCGACCTGTGCACACGCAGACGCGGCCGACACGGCCACAGTTCCGAGCTGGACCCCACGCGGGCCGATTACCGGGGACGAGGGGCAGACGAGCAAGGGCAGTGGGCAGAGCGGGCCCATCGCCATCGCCGTGGTGACGCTGGTGCTGTTGCTGCTGCTCGCCCTGTCGTGCGCCATCAAGATTGCGGGAGGTGTGGGCAAGGACCAGAGGCTCCTGCAGCAGCAGGTGGAGGGCATGCCCCATCAGGGGCCACATGGTGCGTGAGCCACTCACTTCTTCTTTAATACGGCTGTTGTAGGTGCAGCAGCGACAACTACAATTTCACAATGAGGTGGTCAAGCCATTTAACCGCGTCAGGAGCAGCAGAGTGTATCGCCGTGATGTCTCCTTTGTATTTGTGGATCGGGCATTGCATCGTTATATGTTTGCACGGCCTGTTCTGGATGACCACAGTTGCAAATTGGAGAGTTTTATTTTTATTTTACATTTGTGCATCAGTTATCTTCATCTGCCATCATTTCTACGGATGCGATTTTAGGGTGGATCATGAGCTTCATGAAAGATCAAAACCAGGGATCTTCTGCATTGGGTCTTTCACAAGGGGCTTTATTGTGAGTTCTTTTGAACGCCGTTCAGCTCGCCATGCTTAATTGGGGTTGAACTCGCATCGTCTCTCAAACAAAATGGCTCATGTCTTTTGCAAGGAATTCGGAGTGAAACTATTCAATTGTCATTTACAGCGATAGCCCCAACAACATGTACGTGCCTTGTTTGTACAGCATCTTGAGATGCGTTTGCTTATAAATACTCGTTGTATCAACATATTCGTGATCATCTTAAGTACCATCTTCATCATCATTACCAGCAGTATCTGTATCATCAGCATCAATTCTATCATGAGTGGAAAAGGTCTGTCTGTAGTCCTATTCGATCACCACTTTCCATAAGCAAAATTCATGGTAAAGAAGTGACATATTGCCCATGAGTAACGTATACACCTGTGTTGTGTGTCAATAAGACATGTTTTGCAAGAACTTTGCGTCAATCTGTACGTCAAATTTGTGAACATAAAAACAAGGCTAAATTGTTGCACTGTATGCTACGTTTGGTAAATCTGCATGTGGCTTAAAATAACAGCTAAACTGTAACAATGACAATCATCACACTATAATACAGACAACTAAACTGTAACAATGACACGCTAAACTGTAACAGTGACAACCATCACACTATAATACAGACAACTAAACTGTAACAATGACAACCATCACACTGTAATACAGACAATCCCCGGGTTACAGAAGGGTTATGTTCCCGAGAACGATCCGTAACTCGAATTTTCCGTATGTCGGAAACTGAACAATTTCCCCCTAAACTCAACGATAAATTCCATTTACCTTAACCCTAGTGCCACACCTTACGCCTCGCTCCACGGCTATTCATCCGCAACTTCACCTCGCTGTACTATTTGCGCTCGCGTAACTAACGCAAACATTTCCGGGTGTTGAGTTTTTTACGCGATTTACGGAAGCATTTCCGTAAGGTCGGATTTCCGTAAGTCGTGTTCTTCCACAGCAGGGGGGACTGTCTGTATATTTAAACAATGAAGACCGCACATAATCGTGGAGATCACGCTTTAAACCCCATTTGGGATTCACTTCGAATGTAACTTTAAACCGCCTCTAAGGGGCCATCCATAAATGACGTCACGCGATTTTTGACGATCTTTGACCTCCCCCCCTCGTCACACGGCGTCACAAAAAGTCCCCCTCAAATATGACGTCACAAAGCTCTGCCCCCCCCCCTCCCCCCCCAAAAAATATAAAACATGCTTCAAATCGCTTTAAACTATTGTCATTGTAGTGCGTATTTAATGTGGCGCTGCACTCTGATGTTGTAGGAGAAAACATTTATTTTAAAAGTCTATTTAATTAAGTAGAACGTGTTGTCTATATTTATTTAAAGTTGCGCATTTTGATGTGACGTCACATTTCTCAAACACACACCCCTCCTCCCTCGTCATACATCGTCACAAATGTCTGACCCCCCGCCCCCTAGGTGCGTGACGTCATTTATGGTCGGCCCCTAACCTCGTTCTCTGTCCGTATTAATAACAACTCAGGGTTTGGACGATCCTCTCCTGACTTCGCGTCGATTCACTGCGAACCGATTCCTCCGTCTCCACTGCTCAACCCTCCGCCACCACCGTGAGTGACAACACGAGAGCCGTCTTCCCCCCCCCCCCACCCCCCGTGACTCATAGGGGGAATAAGACGAAATGGCATTTCAATTTGGATCGTGGGGTAAATATGTTGGTTCATTCACGTACCAGTTTTCCCTTCGTCATTTTGGTAATCTTTGACGGCCACACATGTCAAAGAAGGAAATTGATATTTCCCTTATTTTTCTTTTGCATTGCGTAATTTTCACATAAATAGCATGCAAGTTTAAACAAGGTCTGTCATTGTTTACTATGCGGTATTTATTTTCCCAAATGTTGCGATCCCATCATACAAATAGCATAATTAGTTGTCGTTGTGAGAACCACAATGTAATTATTCAGGAATTCGCTTATTTGTTTTGCACAATGCACACGTTGTTTTGTTGTTTGAAGCTCACTGTAATTATGACTTAATAGAATTAATCATTGTGCAATGTACTGCACTAAGTTAGCTTCAGCAAATAAAACAGGTACACACCGAGTGAACATTTCAACCCGGCTTATGCGCACAAAGCAGACACAACAGTCACCCACGCAGTCCCATGTGTGATTGATCGACGCACATTGGAGGAATGTCGCTATTATTTTAATAAAGTGGATCCTCACTTGTGTATAAACTGAGCTATGCTCGTAAAAAAATATCTCCACTGTGGCCACTACCTCCTCTGCAACCAGCAAGTATAGAATTTAAAAGCTTAAAAAGCAGTTTTTCATGATCACAGATTTGTATTCAATGCACACGATTATCGGCCCACTTTAAAAAGTGTTGTAATTTAAATGGTTGAATGGTACTCATTGAATAGTGTTGTGATGCGTCAATAAGAACTCCACGTGTAATTTGAAGTCCGAAATGTGTTTTAGATACCTAATGCCAAGTTGTTCTTACTTCTTCAATTAATGACTAAATACAAAGAACAACCACCAACAAACTCGTATTCATTGCAGTAGCAGCCAGCAATGTGGAGAAATAAAAAACACTCATACAATGGATCACTCAGCAAACTTCAACTTTAATAACATCTGGCTCTAATGCTTGCTTGTGACCGTCCTCGATTGTTCATAGGTACCAAGTGGAATCAGGCATGCAGAGAGCCCAGAGAGAAATGGGTTGGGGGAGAGAGGTGACATGGAGAAGAGAGCAGGGAAGGCACATCTCAATCGAAGACATCTCCCAAAGGAGCAGCCTTCAGCGCATGAGCATCTTCACCATCAGCGACCAGCTGGAACTGCCCACGCTGCCGTTCCCCACAGCGCACGTCTCTCCGACAACACCAGCCACGCCAAAGCTTCCTCCTCCGTACTCCGTGCAGGACCCATGCAGCCTACCTGTGTGCAATTAGCGTCTGTGGTTGTGTGGGAGGCCACAGTAAACATTGCAAAACAACACCAATTGAGGGAACGGCTGATCCACACGTAGCAGCGGTGGGACGATGGGAGTCAGGCGATAGATACTACGAAAAGCACCCCTGTGGGTCACGATATGGCCCACGGCAGACCAAACGGAGGCTGCTGTAGAGAGAAATGTGTGAACATTGATTTCAGGGGTGAGATCAACTTGTTGCACAGTGTTTGTATCTTGGTTGCTCTGAACAACACAGCCCAACCAAATTAAGAGGTGCGCAAGGCAGAATTGGCAAGACGTGTCGACGTCATGATTGCTGTAAGATAATATATTGAATATAATGGTATTTGGTCGTAAATATTTTAAGTAAACATTCA
This sequence comes from Petromyzon marinus, assembly GCF_048934315.1. NCBI lineage: Eukaryota > Metazoa > Chordata > Hyperoartia > Petromyzontiformes > Petromyzontidae > Petromyzon > Petromyzon marinus. The sequence goes on along the minus strand of NC_133691.1, from coordinate 4,243,609 downwards.
GAATGAGTCTGTTTTGTGTTGGGATCTACAAATATGAATCGGAAGAAATTGAATGAAGGTAGAATTCACAGTGAGTAAACCTAGAATACAGTGTGAAGGGTCTCATATGAAGTTAGTGAACTTTATTCAGCTCAATGAAGTGTATTAAAGGAATAATTTGAATGTCAGTCAATAATTATGGTTACACTTATGCCTTCATTGAATAGGTACAGTACTATATATATACATTTACATCAATTATATATTGCAAAGTTTGTATGGGTATGTGTATATATTAGAGGGGAGAGTGCTTGTACAGTGGTTAGCACGTTGTGCTTTGAAACCAGTCATCCGAGTTCAATTCCTGATCATGGTCAACATGAGTGGCAAGTGATATCTGAACCTGTCCTGATCACCAAACCACACTGACAAGCCCGGTTAAGTGTGGTAAATCAATTTCTATGACTGACATGGCATGGCCTTCAGCCAGTAGTAGATTGACAAATGGCTGTTTATTATTATTATTATGTAATGGCAATTTGTATCCTAAACCATGTTGGGCTATCCTTTCGGTCAACTTTGGTGTAAATTATATACATAGTGCAGTGTGACAACATCAGCACTGGGGAGACAAAGGTGGCTAGGCTTGCATGGTTCTAGCCACACCACCCTCATATATGGTATCAGTATTAATACTCCACTTCCTTCTGAATAGTATTTCCCCAAGGATATATGAACTGAAGATCTCTGTGCGTATTTATAAAAATATTACTTGAAAAGTCAAATAAAATATTTTCGACTTTGTCATAATCCACACATCTGCATTTGCTGGCATGTCTTAACAACCTACACATTTCCCAATGCGAATCTGTTGGAAGAATCCACCGTGTGTTGTTGAGTCGTTGCTTTTTTATGTCAAGTTTCGTCCGTCGAGACGACAAAAGCATTATTCCTGTCTGGACTACGAGACAAGTCGTGAATACAGCTATCACTAAATGGCTCGCCTATGTGCTCATGACACCTCCACGTGCGCCACTTAACAGCGGGTGACGCAAACTTTATTTTTAACTCGCCTACACAGGGATAAATAGCCTGGCATATAAGCGTCAGCGTTGTGATTCATCGCTGAAAATGTACTTCTGCGATTCAATTACACCTTTGACTCGTGTTCGCCAATTCGTACCGTGTATGTTCCTGTATAATGACATAAATGCCCATAGTCGTCTACATTATATATATTTTTGTATGGCACTTGGAGAGTCAAATTTTGTCAAATTGTGGTTGGAAAAAACGTGAAACTCTGACTCAACCGTTGCTATTCAAACATTTCCATAGAGACTGCTGCTTTTTGATGTCAGTTATTCTAAAACTGAAGTTGCATCCTACAAACAAATGGAAATACAGTAATTAAACAAATTAATTGCGGGGTCATGCTGGGCTGTCTCACACAATACTGCACAGGTAATTACTTTATTACACTGTAATGTATAAAAAAACCACTGAATCATAGCCGCGTTACACCTAAACACTCAACCTACAATCCATGTTCCCCTCATCGCTGCCCCGTGATAATTCCCTCCGCGTTCATCCACACGGGCACGCGGCAGCATCTCATCAAGTTACTTGTCACTCGTGAAAGAATACGTTCATGGATTGCTCTGGAATGACTCTGCGCATACGGAAAGCCACGAGAGCGGGTACAGGAAGACCAAACTGTGAACGGTGGCTGACTTAACACGTAACGTTTCGTGTGACGAGCCTTTTCACGGCCTACGTGAGTATAGTACCGTGGCAATTTCTTCAACTAGGCGATGGGATTTAAACAAAAACAAACATTTGGGTGACATGAAACACCGAGAGCGGGCACTTCTCGACCCTATCTTTCCAGTTCCTGCACGCATGCGATTTCTTTGGACGAGGAACTTCAAGGAATCGTTGAGGGGGAAGTGTACACAGTTCGCGATAGACCACGCGTATGTCGCAACATTACCCCCCCCCCCCCACGGAGGTGGCGTTATAAGAGGCGGCACGGCCGGGTGGAAGACTTCACTTCACCAAGCGCCGTTGCTTGATTGCGCGCTCGCATTTTTGTTTTCTGTGGCCGATGTAACGCCGACGCAGCAACGCCAGCCATAAGTCACTCAGTGCATCTCAATTTTTTTATATATATAAAAGAGCAAAGGTCCATCCGTGCTCGGCGTTAACGTCAAAAGGAGTGGGGGAGCTGTTAATATTAACCGGCGGTATCTACAAGAACGTTCAATCAACTTGCACGTTCAGGTGAGTGAATTTATATTAAAATAAGTAATGTTTAAAATACTTTTTTTTAAACACGCTTCAATGAAATGTACCGTGCTAGTAATAGAAGAACTCCACGACTCCAGGAAGTGGCCCCGAAACTTGCCACAACGTAAGGAACCGTGGTGATTTACAGCCAACGTCAGTTGAGCGTGGACTATTAGACCCAAGCCGAAACATAACAGAAAAAAAGAATGTTTAAAAATATATATATATATTTTATTTCTAATGATAGAATATGGTATTGTCATCAGTTTGACATAAGTATACCAAGTTTGCAGTCGATACCACATTGGGAAATGGGTTAAAATTTAATTACAAGATTTGAGAATATGACAACAACAACAGAGTGAGTTGTACTGGTAGGAACGAAGTTGTAAACTGAGTGTACCAGCCTGCAATAGATGAATGTGTCCGCCCGTCCCCTTTCAATACTTTAACGAAGTGAAATCTCGTGCTGTTGGGGTGTAAAAATAAAATTGCGCAAAATTCCAATGTTCCTACCAGCCCACCCTGCAGGGACCTGTTAATAGAAAGCGTGTAACAGTCGCGCGGACTGGATGACAGCAAGACGCACTGGCGGCACAACGCAAGTGGACAGCTCCAATCCCAAAACAGTCACCTCCGTTTGAAATTGTGCAATTGTATGAAGCGACCACGAGAGAGTTAAGTGGGTTTCGTTAAACAGGTTTATTCCAATTAATTATTCGTTTCTTTAGGGTGGAGTTGTTAGATTGTGTCGGTGCATTGCCAATGTTTATTTAGAAACCTCAACCAACCGAGCGAGACGATCAAAATGTGTCCCCCAATTAGTTTGGGTTTTTTTCAGCAAAACTGGGATGTTGAAAAGCAATGCCGGTTGTAATCCCCAGCGACGCTGCGCTGGAGATTACAACCGGCATCATCAGGCGTTAACAAAGCGCAGTTCTCATGCGAGACCTGCGCTGTTGCCCACGTGACAACTTGGTTGCATTGTCTCTGTCGGGTGGTGGAGGGTTAAAAAAAACGAAAATTATGATTTCATTCTTACACGGTATCACCCATATCATGATAATTATGAGCCACAATCATTGGTTTTGCCATGTGTCGGCCGAGGTGAGGGTTGGCGTGCAATGCACGTGTGGAGTGAGTTTCTGGCTCGCACACCCTTGGCGTGACGATTCACCGGTATCTGGGAAATCTCTCGCCCACTCGGACCCCATTGACTCTCCCCCTCAGTTCCAGATCTTTCTCAAGCTTTGCCTCGTCTCCTCCGTCATGAATGACTGCCTGGTATTGTCTCGTTATTTGCCTGGTATTGTCTCGTGATTTCATTCTCAGTGCTTTTTACAACTCCTCATCTTTGCCTCAACAGTTGACACAATTAAAAACTTAGCCTCAACCATTTTTTAATTTACCATTTCCGACATATCCGCGCGTTGTTCGACACGATGACCAGCGCTTCGCTGCACGCGCAGGGGGAGCTTCCCCAGGAAACAAATTCGCGCTGTAACAGGATAAAATGAATCCGCGACGGAATGAATGGTAAATTGTGTTAATCTAGAAGGAAGCCAATCAGCGTCAAGAAGCGGCCTGATATGGGCTTTTTCGATCCACAAATTGCCTCTTTACATCCAGAAATCATGTGCGATCCACAAATCGCCGGTTTTCATCTAGAAATCATGTGACCGGAGTCACTTAAACGATTAAAAATGTTGTATTCAAAATATCACAGCTTGATCTATGCTTGATCCATGCTCAAACACATAGGTAAATGTATTTAACATATCATAGCCATGCTTGATCCATGCTCGAACACATAGGCACATTTATTCAAAATATCATAGCCATGCTTGATCCATGCTTGATCCATGCTCGAACACATAGGCCCATGTATTTAACATATCATAGCCATGCTTGATCCATGCTTGATCCATGCTCGAACACATAGGCACGTATTCAAAACATTATAGTCATGCTTGATCCATGCTATCCCAGTGCAGACGCGGCTGCTCTCGCTCGCGACCCCTGTGGGTGAACGCATGGCACGGCTTCTCAAGCTTCTCGCCTTGCTGCTCACCTTGCTCGTCAACTGGGCCGACTCAACGCCAACTACCAGAGTCACCGACGCGATGGCGACAGCGCTGAGAATACTTAGCGAAGCTCCTCTCATAGATGGGTGAGCGCTTCTCTACCCCTTCTTTGCACCTTCCATTAGTTTTAACCCTGCAACGCTAACATCTTTGGAATTCATTGCTCTGCTCTCTCTCCCTGATCGTTTGTTAGAAGAAAAAAAAGGCGCAAGGTGCAGCCCTGCAATTGCTGGCTAGCTGTCTTACACCTAAGGCAATTATCGATGGCAAACTAGGATGAAATTTGCGAAATTAAGAGGGGGACAAGAGAACCTTGTATGTGATTCTTTTTGAGAGTTGATGAAACGATGACAATGAAACGATAGCGTGGGGTCTAAGGGCCTGCAGCTGTTTCCTCACCCCAGTTTCAGGCGAAAGGGTCACCACTAAAGGGGAGCTCTTGTTGAGCACCTCTCGAGGGATGTTTTGGCCTACTCTTCTACGCTGGCCAGACGTCGTTGGGGAAGAGGTTTGGAAGGACCCACGCTTTAGCCCATCGCACGCGTTCTGCCGACCTCCTGCGGTGTGTACTGCTGAGTTGTGACCACTTATACTGCTGCGTGGACTCAGGCGAGGGGATTTAAGAAACTTGCACTTTTGCCTTAACTTCCTACGTATTACAACCTGCAATGCAGTATTTGTAAATCATTAATCAGGACATCGTGAAGTTTCGTTGGAAATGCTTGAGCCTCGGAGGACCAAACACAATATGCATTTGAAGCAATTGGCGGGACCCCGGGGTCCCATCACTGCCCCGGGGTGGGAAAAACCGCGTAGCGACACGAGTCTTGCTGCCTTACCGACAACACAACTAGTGGTCAATCGATTGGCCTCGTCGACAGCTACTCGGGGCACTAAGTTTCGTAAAAAGTTGAAAAATTACACGAACACGTTAAATTCACTGCCTGGGGGTGCGGCGGGCTCGCCTTGGCAAAGAAGCTGAGGATCGACGACTGACCGGAGGGCGTCGGACGCCCCCCGGGGCTCGCGTTTGGCCGGTGGGGTGGCGCCCATCGTGTCGATCGCCGCCTGCTGCTGCTGCTGGCGCTTGTTGGCACGAGTCTGGGAGGGCGGCGCGTTGCTGTCGGGATCACGAGTGGGCGGACTGAAAAATAATAATAATTATTATTGACCTGATTTTTGCGGGACCCCGGGGTCCCGCCAAATGATTCAATTGTCAAACAGCTACGATTCGTGTATCACTCGCCACAGACGCTAAACGTGGCTGGTAATGAATCGAACTCGGGTAACCGGGTTGCATCACCGCTCCCTACACACACCCACACACACACAGAGCCCCCACATAACCTTAACAGACTGTTGGGGCAAGTGCTGTTAGCGAGCACCTATGAAGGCTGGCACGGTACACGAGGGGGTGGCCGGCCAACATCAACGCCCGGCCGCCTTTTTCTCCCTAGTGGCGATGTTTCACACACCGCACCAGGTACTCATTTGAGGCTGAGTCGACCTAGGAGAGGCCCGGGACCGGTTGAGATAATCGTCACCGGTGGTATTGGTTGTCGTCAGCGAGAATCGAGCTCGGGTCGCCGGATTGTAGCGCAGCAGCGCGCTAAGCACTACCCTACCGCTCCCCACACACACACACAGGCACAACGACTGGCCACTGCAGCTGCGCCGGCTGCACCCAGGTGGCATTCGCGGTGTCAACCTGACCTCCATCAACTCGACGCAGACCAACCTGGAGCGACTTCGGCGCGGAAATGTCTCAGCCCAGGTGCGTGCGTGCGCCACTGCCAACCCACCTCTCCCTCTGCAGGACACCTAGCAACCAGAGTCGACTTGGCATGGCAGCGATCTCACGCCGCGGGAAGATCTCACCCGCGTCGACGTTGACCTCACGCGGCGGCAGCCTCGATGTCAATCGAATTGAACAAAAGCCTCTCCAGTGTGCGACTGCGGTCATCTGGAACAAGACCGTGCAACATCTAAACGGCGCAATGTTTGAGCCACTAATACGAAGGAGACATCACGGCGATACACTCCGCTTCCCCTGACGCGGTGATCTGCTGGCTTGACCAGCTGTGAAATTGCATTCGTTGCTTTGCAAATCTGTACGACGAGCATCGAATGTTACATTTTTAAAGGCGCCTTACTTAAAACTAAGTCCCCTGTACGTAAAATGACCTTCCATCATGGCCAATTGATTTGTAAGGATTTTTGTTAGGTCCTACAGAGGTCGCGAGTTCCGTTCGATCTCCTGGCGTGGCAGTTGAAACAATGCTGCAAGTCTCTTAACCACCGCCCCCCCACCAACCCACCTCTGCCTTCCCAGCAGCATAAATGTGTACACCAGCGTAAGTCGATCAGCAGGTTGCATGTGGTGAAGTGTGGATACTCCCACACCTCTTCCAAGACACCCGGCCAGTGTGGAAGAGTAGGCCAAATACTGCCTTGAAGGGTTCTCTGGAGCTCCTTCCGGCGCAGGCCTATCCGCCAGCAGCGGCGTCCGCCGAGCGATAAAAAATGTCACTTCGAAATGTTGACCCCCTGCCTCCCGAGTGCCAAATCGCGTGCCTGTGCCACCGCGCTCGGCGCTCTGCCAACCGGTGGCCCCAATATTTATTATTATTATTACACGCTTTCATTTAACTCACTCTGTCTGTTGTTGTTGTATCCTCAAATCTTGTAACTCAATTTTAACCCACTTCTCAACGTGGTATCGACTGCAAACTTGGTATACTTATGTCATACTGATGATAATACTATATTCTATCATTAAAAATAAAAAATATATATTTTTAAACCTAATTTTTTTAATATGTTATGTTTCGGCTTGGCTCTAATTGTCCACGCTCAACTGACGTTGGCTGTAATTGACCACGGCCCCCTTACTTTGTGGCAAGCTTCGGGGCCACTTCCTGGAAGTCGTGGAGTTCTGCCATTACTAGTACGGTACATTCCATTAAAGCGTGTCTTTTTAAAAGATTACTTATTGTTTTAATTCCGAGCGGCCGTCCATACCCGCCGCAGTTCTGGTCGGCATACACCATGTGCAGCACGCAGAGCTTGGATGCCGTGAGGCTCACCCTGGAGCAGATCGACCTCATCCATCGCGTGGTGGAGAACTCGGCGATCCTGCGCTTGGCCTTGTCCGCGCAAGGTGAGCTACGGCCACGCGTGGTCCCTCGACCTGCGGCAGAGGCACAACCTGGGTTGTTTTAAGGGGCCGTCCATAAATGACGTCACAGCGATTTTGGACGATTTTTGACCCCCCCCCCCCTTCGTCACACGGCGTCACAAAAAGTCAGACCCCCTTCCCCCCTCAAATATGACGTCACAAAGCTCTGCCCCCCCCCCCCACAAAAATAAAACATGCTTCAAATCGCTTTAAACTCTTGTCATTGTAGTGCGTATTTAATGTGGCGCTGCACTCTGATGTTGTAGGAGAAAACATTTATTAAAAAGTCTTTTTAATTAAGTAGAACGTGTTGTCTATATTTATTTAAAGTTGCGCATTTTGATGTGACGTCACATTTCTCAAACACACACCCCCCTCGTCACACGTCGTCACAAATGTGACGATGTGTGACGTTCTCCCGAAACACCGCGCCAGTATCTTCGCACGAGCCCAACGCTCTTTTAAAATGTGGATTTGACCTAAAACGGTGCAACACAGAACCCTTCTGATAAACAACTAAAAGTTCTGCGAGTCAGCAAAGGCGTTCGGGTAAACCTTTGAGGACAATTTCAGAAACATTTTCTCCGTCGAATTTTTACATTATTCGCGCGGTGTAATCTGACGCCAAGTGAACGCCGCCTTTTGTTGCGATTTTATTGAACGATCTTTAAAAGAAAAAAAGACTTGTGTTCGCATGCCAACTCGTGCGCAGCGGGCGGGGGGGGGGGGGGAGCGTGTCGGTGGGTGGGGGGGGGGGGCATCTGTGGTGGTGGTGGTGGTAGTGGGGGGCCCCGCTCGACGTTTGTGCGTCTGCTCAGACATCCGCGCGGCGTGGCGAGACGGCAAAGTGGCTAGCCTCATCGGCGTCGAGGGCGGCCACTCCATCGACAGCAGCCTGGGCGCCCTGCGCACGCTACACCGCCTCGGCACCCGCTACATGTCGCTCACTCACGACTGCAACACTCCCTGGTGGGTCGCGACTCCGCCGTGCGCCGTGCCGGATCCTCCTTGCGCAAATACGTGTGCTTTCTCAATGTGCTCGCGTCCGGCTTTGGGCAAATAATACTTTGCTTAATAGAGGTGGTGGGGGTGGGTTGGGTTGGATTGCGTAAATATGTAAATGCGTCGTTAAAACCCGCCACCGCCCGACACAGCCAACTAATAAGGGTTGTCACGTAAACAGAACGTGGCCAATTCGTCACTAGTACAGCACACCGGTTGTGTGTTGGAGAGCCAAGCCACAACATTTACAATCGTAGCACGACGTTTCGCCAGCAATTACGAGCTTCATCAGGTGACAGCCAGTCGGGTGGTGGCGGGTTTAACGACACATTTTTTTTTATATTTACGTGATCTAACCCCCCAACAAACCTTCTATTACGGATGATATTGCTTCGCGAAAGCCTTGCTTGTCTACCTAACTGTCTGCCCGCTCGTTGTTCTTGAAAAATTCATCAACGGTTGTATTGTCGCAAATGGTTAAGCAACGCAGTGTGCGTGATGACAGATCAGCAATGGAGGAACTGCGCGTGTTTCCACGCGTGCGTGTGCGCACTTGCCACACCGGGGGAGCGGTGGTGCAGCGGTCAGCGCTACACTGCGCTACGAAGCCGGCGACCCCAGTTCGATTCCCGCGCACGGCCGGTGACGATGATCTGAACCGGTCACGGGCCTCCCCTAGGTCGACTCAGCTTCAAATGAGTACCTGGTGCGGTGTGTAGTAAACATCGCCACTGGGGAGACAAAGGCGGCGGGGCGTGGTGTTGGCCACCCGTCCCCTCGTGCGCCGCGCCGGCCTTTCATAGGTGCTGGTTGACAGCACTTGCCCCAGCAGTCTGTTCAGGGCATACACGGGAGATCTTTGTCTTTGAGCACACCTACTAACCAAGATGTTAATTACAGGGCTGACACGTGGCTTGTGGACGTTGGAAAGGTGCAGCCAAGGAGCCATGGCTTGTCAACTTTTGGAGAGGTAGGTCTGACAACCATAACCCCTGTAACACTGAATAAAAGATCAACTCTTTAAAAAAAAAAAGCGTCCTGCTTGAGGATGTTTGGCCACCGTTTTTTATTGTTATTCAATGAGCGTTTGGCATGTGGGAGGAATGCCTGTAAACCAGGGTGCCTTGATAAAAGCTACGCACGCGTGGGAGAAACACGTTACGTTATTCAGACGATTGAGGCAATCCATCGCTGCACTGCCATCTGCTGGCCACCTCGCAGCCCTAAGTATACCGCAAGTGAAATGTCAGGTCTGGATTGCGGTGTGTGTTGCGTACTCAGTGTATGTCGTGGGGAGCAGAAGTGTCTCGTGGTTAGCGCACCGCATGACAAACCCGGCGACCTGAATTCGATTTCTCTCTCACGGTCAATAACAGGGGCGAATATATGAATTGGTCGTGAGCCTCCCCTAGGTCGACTCAGCCTTATGTGGGTACCTGGGATACTGTGTGTAAATATCGGCCCCATGGGGCGTTGTGATGGCCACCCACCCCGTCGTATGCCGTGGCGGTCTTCATAGGTGCTCGCTAACCGCACTTGCCCAACCAGTCTGTTATGTATGTTGAACTTCTTTCGCACCGCACGTAGCCTAACCGTGCTAATCGGAGGTTCCGGGGGAAGGACAACACAACTGAGCACAGCAAACGGTTCTAAAGAAATGTGTTTTTCAAGGCTGTACACGGGAGTCTTCGTCTTCGGTCAGCGTGCGCCACATTGCCGCCCCTGTGCACGCTGCTGCAGGTGGTGGTGCGGGAGATGAATCGTCTGGGCATGATGGTGGACCTGTCGCACACGTCCCTGGCCACCGCGCACGCTGCCCTCAGCGTTTCGCAAGCCCCCGTCATTTTCAGCCACTCGGCGGCCAAGCAGCTGTGTGACAACGGGCGCAACGTGCCGGACGACTTGCTCAAGGCGCTGGTGTGTGCACGTTCATGAGCAACGCAGCCGGCAGGCAGGCGTCACGCAGTCGACATTTTCATCCGCGATTGTCACCATCATGGCCACGAACGTTATCACCAAAAGTTGTCATCTTCATTATCACCATAAACATGTTTCATCATTATCATCACAAATGGTGTCACCTTAATTATCACCACCATTGCAGGCAAGATGAGTATTGCCATCATCATTACAAACAACATAATCATAATCACGAATAGTGTCATCATGACAACTCTCATCATTACATGATCGTCTGAGTCATGATGATCATAAACAATGTCATCATTGTCATCATCATTACCATCACCATAATCGTCCTTGTCAGAACATAATCATACCCATTCTCATTCCTGGTATATCTATTGGGTATATGTGTAAAATTTCGTCGATTTGCAAGTCCAACACATGAATAAAGTCTCCCCCTTTTAGCTTTCGAGACAATTTGAGCAAGCGCTGTCCGTGAGCACCTGTGCAGTCACTCGCACACAATTTTGCAGCGGTCTGTCTAAACTGTCTCACACCTCTCCTTCCAGGCCTCCAACGGAGGCATCGTCATGATTAACTTCTACAACAATTTTACTTCATGCGGAGGCGCGCCCAGCATCGCCACCGTGGCTGGTAAGGCATCAGTCGTGCGGCAACCGGTCAGAAACGACGGCGCACATCCGGCTTGGCTCCAAAGTCAATGCACGCGCGCCATGCGATTCACCACCGCGGTTCAGTCTGCAAGGGTGGTGGAGCGGCGATGCTATGAGCGCGGCGACCTGACCTCGTGAAGTGTATGGTCAAACAAGACAACCCTCGCGTCTACCACGGTGTCGCGGATGGATGGCTTTCAATCAGCAGTGGATTTGCTCAAAGGACTGTCTGCACATCGGTGCCCGCGCAGTGTACTTCTTGAGGCGAGCAGCGTCGCCCTGTTGGCAGTTAAACAGCACGCAGCGGGCGATTTGAGGGTCACGCTTCGATTCGGGCATCGATTGGTATCGTGGCGAACGCCGCGTCTATGGCCGCTGCAGCGTCAACGTGAAAACAATCGTGGGCAATTTAAATGTGTTAAAATTTACCGACAAAGCACGAGACAATGCGTGCATCGCGAGCTTCACAATCGGCTTCAAATTGTGGATCGCTGCATCGGGACATTCCTCGTAGTTATGCAGGGTGGCAGAAAAGTCAGGACGCGTGGGATGATTATTATTATATTTTTTATAAAGGTGGTTTTCTTTTTTTTACAAATGTTCAAACTGATTTCCATAAAGTTCATGCACGTGTGAAATTGTTTTTTCTAAATTAATTAAGAACTTTGTTAAAAAGATTACAAATAATTGAACTCGTTCTTCTTTAGTTAAAATGTCATCTGAAACGGAAGAAAGAAATCTAGATGTCAAGAATTATATTAGATTACGTATCAACTTAAATAATAACAAGTAAAACATTTTAATGCCGGCATTAAAATAAATGAATTAACCCTGCGTGTCCAGACTTTTGGGCCACCCTGTAGATCTCCATCCCGAAGTGTTGCCAACCCGGGGGCAATTGGGTACATTTTAATTCGGTGAAACAATTTTTTTTTCCCCACACTTCCCACGCTTACGGGGCTTAACACGACGTTACGAATCAAGAGTACAAGTCGTTTGCGATGATAACGATTTACGTGCGAACTAACGGTAATCGTCGCGTTTCACCACAGATCATTTCGACCACGTCAAGAGCGTCGCGGGATACACGGCGGTGGGATTCGGGTCAGACTTTGATGGAGTATTGAGGTACAACAACTCACGGATGGCACGTCGCAGAGAATTGTGATCAGAGATGTAGAGACGCAGTATGCGCAGGTAGGCTTATGACCAAAATCACCTGGAATGGGCAACCACCACGCATGATACGGGCATTGTAAGCTGCTGCGTGGGGGCTACGTTTTTAATACGGAGCAGTGCAGAAAAGTCCGTTGTTGTTTCTGCACTATGGAACAACATCCATGCTCAACCACTTCGCCAGCCCGCCTCTGACCAGCGTGGTGAATTATGATCCTAACAACTCCCGTGACGAAAAGGGGAATGGGGAGGACTTCTAAAAGTGGACCGACAATGGGCGGTTACATTCATTGATTATTAACGGCCCATTTGGCAGACCAGGGAGTCTTTTTTTTCTGTTTTCAGGGAGAATGTTCGTGGTGGGGATTGTCGCACGATAAACGGTGAAGTGGAACTTCGCTCCGACTCGCTCAGCCCTCGTTTCTTCCTCCCTGTGCGCCCCCCCCCACACCCCACGCCCCCCCCCAGCTTTCCCGATGGTCTCAAGGACCCCTCTGGCTTCCCATTATTGGTGGCCGAACTCGTGCGGAGAGGTTGGAACGAAACCGAGCTGAAGGCTGCGCTCGGGGGCAACGTCCTGCGCGTGATGGAGCAAGTGGAGGAGGTAATGATGAGAGAGATACGCTCACTCTGCTGAACAACAACATGGCAGGTACAACCTGAAAAACACATCGTACAGCAACAACCACGAACACCTACACAGTGCGCAGGTAGTGATGATTTGCTTACACACGAAAGCCTCCAACTAGCACTTTTTACGTGATGATAAATGCACTGATGCCAAAATTCAATGTTGCCTGGAAGTCTAAATTGGCAAATGCATTGAGGGTGTTTTTGTTATTTGTGCTGCCAACGCAGCAACATCACCAAGTGCTTTGTTTAGATTGATAAAGGATGTGCGAACAGTTCAATGGGGTTGGACGTCTTTCAAGAGTGAACTTTCGGTTGGCCTCTCATTTCAACCCATTTTTTAAATTAAACTGTGGATTGAAGAATGATAATAAATTATATATTAATATCTCAAAAACAGGAGCCGTATTATCGAACAAAACTCAGCAGATAATACGTCACCTCGTGATAATAGCCTTTTTTTCTCCGTGAAAGATTTGCGCTAAATAGTTTTTTTATTGTTTCATGTAAATGTGGCTTTGCGAGAGTGGGTCCTGCCTAATATAATTTAATTTTGAGATGTTTTTGTGTTTTGGATGCAACAAGAGGGTCCAGAAAAAATGCAGCCATACAATAATAAAAAAAAAACTTAACGAAGATTAATTTTAAAATGTTAGGATTGTCATTCATTTTATTTGCATTCACAATAACGCCCGTTTCGAGTCTCGGTAACTCACTCGGCATTCTTCAACGCTGTCCTGCAATTAAAACATCATCGTCAGCCGTGATTAATCCACTGCTGGATGAGGGCCTCCCCAAGCTTCCGCCATCTCTCACAATGCTGCAGTGCAGTAATCCACCTGGCACCTGAGCACGAGCTGATGCAATTAACACTCCCGGCATGCAGCAGAAGCATGAGCGAGACGGACTGTAGTATCGCGGGACCGCGTGCGATAGCGACAGCGTGTGGTGGCCATCATCCAGCAGTGGGCGGAACATGGCGGGTAATAACATCGACGAGCGTGTGCATTCTTCTGCTCTTAACCGTGGCACGTGCAGGTGAGCCGCAAGCACTCGGAGAACGTGCAAGAAGATCTGATTCCGGTGGATGAGCTGGGGCCCCAGCTTAAGTGCCGCACGGCATATGGGCACCCACAGAGGGTGCCCTCCAGGTCACGTGCATCCCGAGGCCACAGTGCCCGCCTGCTGCTGGCGATGCCCTCCCTCCTGCTGGCCCTGATGAACGCTCGCGACGCGCACTCGTGAGGTGGCCGGGTGGCGCAGAGGTCAGAGCGCTCCGGCCGCAACGCTCAGATCCTGGATTGGATTCTGAATGGCCACACCTCTGGTTAAACGGGGCTCTCAGGTTTAGTGAGTTGCTGATCTCAGCCCGGTCACCAATGACTACAGCAAACCTCCCCCCCCCCACCCCCCACTCATCATATTAACAGTTGGTTACGCATTTCATTGGCTCAAATTAAGTGTGCTGAAATATTGGGTTTGACTGTCAGGTAATAAACGTTGGCATGTGGGAGAGTGCTGCGCCCTCCTGTGCGAAACACGTTCCTGCGGAGGGAGCTGGTAGGGACGTTGGGTTGCTCGGTCAATGGCCAGGGTCAACGGCGGCACCACGTGGTGTATTCCGCACAATATGCACGACTGTGAGGGTGGGCACAAGCCGGCGTGAGTAGGTGAAACGTTGAGTTTTATAAGGGCACCACGGGGTGAGCAGCCCCTCCCCTCCTCACCCAGCCCCACCTCTCCCACCCCCCATCCAGCCCCACCCTCCCCACCCAGCCCCTCCCCACCCAGCCCCTCCCCACCCTCCCCACCCAGCCCCTCCCCACCCAGCCCCTCCCCACCCAGCCCCTCCCCACCCTCCCCACCCAGCCCCTCTCCACCCTCCCCTCTCCACCCAGCCCCACACCTCCCATTTTTGGATGCACGACGTACGGACGGACACAATAATCCCCTGTGGGCTGGTGGTGTAACCAGGGGGTTCCTACCAGTATCAACTTGTCACTTGACAGGTATTCCAGTGATATCCACTTCCATGGAACTCTCTTGCGTTGGAGGGTTTCCGATAGGTTTCTCTATCAATTCAAAACATCACTGGTGACAACACTCGGGTTGGAATTGTAGATAAAGACAACATTTTTTTAAACTCACTTTGGTGACAGCGAGGAGATCGGTGACAAGGTGACACACCCATAACTGTACTTAACAATATTCAGAAACTGAGCATGTAAAAGTAGTAACACGCCTTTAACAAGCGAAGCAACTGCGTATGAGGGAACGTGTTAAAATGTTTGGTTTTAATTTTTCTTGAGTAGTTCACAATTTAAAGGTACAGTACTCGCAGAGTGCCCAAATATTCTCAGACTTTGGAAGCTAAGCAGGTTACTGGCCTGGATAGTGCTTGCATGGGTGACTAACACGTATTACAGGTGCTATAGGCTGCTTCGAGGCTACGGCCGCATAGGGCATTGCAGCAAAATGCAGCGTTGTACTGCACGTATATGCTCCCACATCTGCTTCCTTGCCATCAACTCGCACTGACCAGTGTGGTGAAGTATGGTCGAATAACCCTCACTACCTGAAGGGCGTGGGGAGATCCTCATCCAGCAGTGGATTGGTAAAGGGTTGTACATGTGGTATTTAAAAAAAAATCGTGAGAGACGAAATTGTAAAAATTTTGATTTAAAGCTTTCGTGACTGCAGGGATTCATATTCTTGGTTCTTTCGGTAAGGTCACGTAGAAGGGAAACAATATTATTTTATTGTTTATTATTTTATTGTTTCCCTTCTACGTGACCTTACCGAAAGAACCAAGAATATGAATCCCTGCAGAAAGAACCAAGAAGACGAAAGTGTGTTTAAAAGTGGGTACTTGTTAAATAAAACTGTTCACATTTCCATATGTGTGTCTGTTCGACATGTTTAGCATACTTCCCAACATGCAACAAACTTGAAATTTGGCATGTGGGTAGCTTTCAGATTGTACACAATGCAAAAAGTATAAAAATAGACCTTTGTATTTTGGGTGGGGGGGGCGCAATAATGGATACATTTTGCATGGCAAGTGAGCGGTGACGTCACAGCTGTGATGTCGGGTGACGTCACAGTTGTGACGTCACCCGCATTCGGCAGCGTTACGCAGTGTGCTTGCTGACGTCACGCATCCCACCCTCCACGTAGGCCGTGGATTAATCCAAGACAAGAATCTAAGTCTCGGGCGAAGCCGGGTAGTAAAGCTAGTACAGTATAAATTGTGTATGTGCATCGTTGTGCAGGACTGTAGGTATAATCTCCATACAAACCTGGCCTGAGCCTATTTTAGGTTAACTTGGCCTAAAATCAGTGCGTGAGTGAGGCACGTGAACATTAACTTCAGTCCATAGAGAAGGCCCATACATACAAAGAAATAACAGAGCTCCATGGAGTTGGATGCAATACATTGCTATACTGTCATCTTCTGGCAAACTTGCAGCCCAATGTAATACTGTACAGTATACAGGGACTCCTCTATAAATACAGGTTTTTTTGGGTTAGATCGCGTATATATATTCTGCTGTACTAGTAACGAATTGGCATGTTCTGTTTACGTGACCATCCTTACTAATTGGCTGTGTCGGGTGGTGGCGGGTTTAGTGACGCATTTATATTTACGCGATCTAACCCAAAAAAAAACTGTATTATGGATGATATTGGTCACGAAAGCCTAAGTGTTAAAGGGACTCCTCTAAATTTTGATGTAAAGCTTTCGTGACTGCAGGGATTCATATTCTTGGTTCTTTCGGTGAAGTCACGTAGAAGGGAAACAATAAAATAATAAAAATATAAAACAATAAATTTCTCACGACGTTTCGACTGCAACACAAGCAATCATCATCAGGTGTGAAAACCACAACAAGAAAATTTGAAAAAAATGGCGGTTATTTTTAACGTCGTTAAAAGTAACCGCTACTTTTTTTTCAAATTTTCTTGTTGTGGTTTTCACACCTGATGATGAGTGCTTGTGTTGCAGTCGAAACGTCGTGAGAATTTTATTGTTTTATATTTTTATTATTTTATTGTTTTCCTTCTACGTGACTTCACCGAAAGAACCAGGAATATGGGACTCCTCTACTTACGAACATTTGATTTACGAACTTTCAGAGATACGAACAAACCTGGTCCGTATGTCCAGTTGCTTGTTTGGACCGAGGGTCGTAAGTTCAACCGCCACGCAATAGATGGCGGTGGTGGCATCTACATCTGCAAGACGTGAAGAACCAGCGGCATCTACATCTACAGGAGATTATACAACGTTTAAGGCCATTCCCCGTGTTTAGTGTACACGCTGTACAACACGTTTAGAATCGACAGGGGTAAAGTTGGACTTACGAACAAATCGACTTACGAACAGACCTCTGGAACCCAGCTCGTTCGTAAGTAGAAGAGTCCCTGTACACAGTGGACTTAACGCATGCAAATGACATGGAATACATTTTATGTTGTCGAAATGTATTCTCATGATGCTTACAGAATCTTACAGCGTGAGGGATTTTAGCCGTTCGTACAAGTGCAGAATATATTCACCCATTCATTCAGAGATTAATATATTTAACAAGGTTTAATATCGCATGTGTTGGGACAACATTACGTTCACGTGACAAGTGTATAGCATTCAAAGAGCATTGTAGAATATTGGTCAACATGGAAAGCTGGATCGGTATCGCTGCTACATCGATAGAGCGATGTAGCATAACAAAATAAGTGACATTATTTAATCGTAAGGGCTGCAGCTACTTCGAGGTTGGAGTTAAAAGTCGAACTGCTATCTATTATTTTTCTCCGGGTGCTCCGATTTCCTCCCACATTCATCAACACTTATTCATTTGGCCGACAACACCTTGATAGATAGAGGACCCCAGAGCTCAGGCAATTGTTGGCACTGGCTCACGGCGTGGTTGCCTTCTCCCCACGTGTCTCCGGTTTCCCCTTCTCCGAGCAGTGCGCTGTCTTCCAGAGTGAGCGGACACTGTGCAGAGCTTTACAAGTCGAAACTGTTCATTACCGTGGATGATGTGGGCTTTACTAAATTCATTAAACGTTAGTGTCATACTTATGGCTAGGATCAGGCTACATCCACATTTGTTTTTATTAATGCCCAGGTCCCAAATGACTTTGTTGACCCCAGCCCATCAATGGAATGTATGCCATACAACTTACATGCAAGTTGCATGCAAGTTGTATGTAATTTGCATGTAAGTCGCATGCAATGTAAGGAACTGATTCCTGCGGACATGATTTGAAGCGTGTGCAGTATTGCGAGCTTAACGATCGATGGTCATCGATGCATCGTTTCGTGCCCGATTCAGTGCAATGGGGTCATGCGGTGAGTGATCAGTAGCTACGTAGCCAACCGTGCTAACCGGAGGTCTGGGGGAAGGACAGCAAACTCAAAACAAAAAGCAGTTCTTAAAGAAATGAGTCTTCAATCTAGTTTTAAAAGTGCATAGCTCTAGTGGCTTCCTGATATCGGAAGGAAGAGCGTTCCAGACGGCCGCAAAAGCGCATCTGAAAGCGCGCGATGCAGTCACCGTCTTTGTTCGATAGTTAGCCGAAAGCCGCTCCTGCGAGGATGACCGGGATTTGCGTGATGGTTTATGCTCTATTTGTCATTTAGAGCACAGTGCGATAACCACTGCACCACATTTGTTAGGCAAAAAAACAAATCATGAAGGATACCTTTATGAGCTACGTTGTAGGCTTCTCTGCCATATGGATCTGAGAATACTCCATAGTTTAGTTCAGGTCGTAAGGAATATTTGGTCACGATATATTTTTTGCTTTTTTAATCGGTTGATTTGGAACAAGAAATAAAATGCGATACAGTTTTTGACCTGTCCAGCCTCAGAGCACGCGGAACACGTAGAATGCACGGGCAGCCTCCATCCGGGTCCCCCTGTGGATGACACACCGTGGCAATGAGCATTCATACAAAGACAAAGATCCTACGTATAGCCCTGCTAGACTTTTACGGCAAGTGCTGTTAGCGAGCACCTATTAAGGCCGGCACGGCACACGGGGGTGAAGGGGGTGGGTGGCCAGCACCACGCCCGACCACCCTTTGTCTCCCCAGTGGCGATGTTTACACACCGCACCAGGTACCCATTTAAGGCCGAGTCGATCTGATGGGACGTCCAGGACCGGTTCGGAGAAATCGTCACTGGATGTTGGCCGTGAGCGGCAACCCAGGATCGCATCAGGAGAGGCGGCGACAGCATCTCTCCTCGAGCACCGCCTTAGCAGCACCACAGAGCCAACCGTGGGCCTCCCCGGCCACCTCTGATTTAACGAACGCCAAGACCCACCCGAAGGACCGCAAGCCGTGCCGCAGGGAGGCGTTGAAAACTTTCCGTCGCTGGGCAGGGACCACGTCCACGGGGCCACCGCCGTGCGCGGTCACAGCGCCCGCGTGCACAGCCGCCAGGCACACGCTGGAAGTCTGTGGGGGTGGTGGGGGGTGGTGGGGGGGGGGGTGCGCACGCGCGTGTGGGTAACTTGGGAGTGGGTGAGAACGTCCGTGTGTCACCCCTACCACCACCACCACCACACCCTCCTCTCTGCAACGAGGCGTAGTTAATTCGCTTCATGCAAACTAAAGCAAAACTGTTTTTATTTGCCAGGCAAAGCCCACTGAGGTGTGTAGCTCTTTTTTTCAGAAGCGACCTGGCCACACGTGATAGCTCAACGAAGTGGCTTTGTCGCGTGGAAATGTGTGGCAGCCAAATACTCTCCACGCGTGACGTTGTTTCTGAACGTGGAGGGGAAAACCCGGAGAACCCGGAGAAAAATCAACGCGACCACGGGGAGAACGTGCAAACTCGAAATATACAGCAGGCGTCAGGGACGGAACCGAACTTACGACCGCCTGCATACCAGGCGAGGGAGTTAACATTTCGCGACCGCGGTGCCCCCTGCCATATATACGTGACAGCCTCAATGAGTCTCGAGACTCTTCACCAGGTGGGTCCTGCCATATTGAAATGTTTGGCCAATTCATTCAGCGTGTGCGTAATCGCCGAGCATTGCGACAGCATCCTCGGTGGCCACGTGTAGCTCTCATAGACCTCGGCTGAACTTCGTGGGCAGTCATCAACAATACGCGACGCTCTTTGTACGGTGTCACAGCTGCAGTCTGGAATGCCATGAAGACTCCAGCCGTGGAGGTTGGCTGCGCGATGTCCTTGCCCCGTCCGGAAACCTGTTCAGCAAGACCCACTGTGGGCCCCATAGGTTGCATGGCACGTGCTTCTGTTCAGCAAGACCCACTGTGGGCCCCATAGGTTGCATGACACGTGCTTCTGTTCAGCAAGACCCTCTGTGGGCCCCATAGGTTATATGTCACGTGCTTCTGGCCGATGGCTTCTGATAACACAGGAGCATCTGTTTAACAAGCCTGATTCTGCTGATGAGAGTCACAATGTCGACGCGGGTCCAGAGTTTGATCGCTTAACCAATTCTGCTGGATAATATTGCGCTGTAAATCTACACCATAGCCCTCTCCTAATGTTTGTCACGTAACTAAAACAACATCATCACTTACATCCGCCTCATTATTGAGTAACATTGATTCCGGCCCGCCTTCAATCGGAGTATACGTGCCTACCGATCCTTTCATTCACACTTTCCCACAACTTATGTCCCCTTGCTCCTGCTCAGCATGTCGAGGTTTCTGTTGCAACAGTACACTCTATAACATACAAAAACAAATACATTGAATCAATGCCATCAACAATCAGAAATTAGTTTTAAATCTAGATTGAAAACTCTTTTCTTCAGAACTGATTTTTGTGTTTAGTTTGTTGTCCTTCCCCCGCACCTCTGATTAGCACGGTTGGCTACGTACGGTGCAAAATAAATTCAACATAACGTACGAAAAACGGTGACGACGTTGATGAACTTACGTCCGAGTAAATGCCCGTTCCCACCACAATCCCGTGGGCTTGCGTGCATCTCGCCGGGCAAACAAACCTGGTGTAGAAACAAATCACGGAACAATCAAGGCACATTCAATAGCAGTACGTTTGAGGCTGTGAGTGGCACGCGGAGTCTGCCGGAGAGCCGGGTAATCTCACCGGGGACAGCGAGGAGGCGGTGGGAATTTGATTGGGCAGATATCCCGCAATGTGTCCTTACAGCTCACCTCCCTCACTGTTAACACACAGCTCACAAAGATAACATAAGCCTTCATCGATCATCATCGTCATAATTAGCCACGATCTATCACATTGATCATGCAAACAAGCTGGACTCATCGCTCCATCTATGCACCGGACATACTCTACCACCAGGCCCAATGATGCTATGGCACTAATCAAATGTTTATGGAGAATATTATGGGCCCACTCGTGAATGTTACCAAAGGTGTGTTTAAACATTGGGCTAATCGTCCACATTGATGAGTCAAGCATACGCCGGTGACGTAGCGTGTGATACGCGCAGTGAACGGCTGTGCCAACCTGGTGATGCAGAGACGGAGAATGAGTTGGCTGGCCGCCTCTTCCTGTGGAACAACATTAATACTGTATCAATCGCTTTTTCCTGTGGGTGGGTGAGTTTCACAAATTAGGCAACAAAAGCAGTGAACATTTAAAATTATCCTCATAATAATAATACTTTTTGGGGTCTAATATTGAAGGTGATTATAATCATTATCTCACGAGGGCCTCGTAGGAGAACGGTCAATGCCTTCCCACAAAGTGGCCCTCATTTCATCGACCATGGAGAAATTATGATATTGAGGACCAGGAAATGTGGATATATATATTTTTGACCAGGGCTGTTCCAACCACCTCATCGTAAGACTGCTCAGAATGGATGAATTTCAGCTGGATCAGCCCAGGTCAATGACCCGTAATATATTTAAGTATCCGACACATCACCACCGATAAGAGGAGTTCTCCTGCGCACGCAATCTGTACCCGAGCGATCGAACCCCATTCCGTGCGGAACCGGTGAAGGTCTGTGTGCGACCCCGTCTCTTCACGTCGATCCAGCCGCCCCCAGAACCCAGGGCCCCTGCGTGTCGAGCCGATCGGCACAGCCCCGACTCCTGCGGACACAAGTGGCAACGGTATATTCATATATATGTGTGCGTCGATATAAATGGAAGCGGTAGTGTAGCGGTTTGTGCGGAACCCGGCGACCTGAGTTCGATTCCCGCTCACGGCCACCAGCACCAGTGACAATTATTTGAACCCGTCCTGTGCCTCCCTTAGTTAGACTCAGCCTCAAATGAGTACCTGGTGTGGTGTCATCATCATCACCACTTGGGAGACAAAGGCAGCCGGGCGTGGTGCTGGCCACCCACCCCTTTGTGCGCCGTTCCGGCCTTCAACAGGTGTATAAATATATATGCACACACATTAGGGATGTGTCAAGTGTGTGCTTATAACTAGACAGATGGTAAACATTTTTTTAACTGGGCTTCCGAAAGTTGCATCTTGCAATTTGATTGGTTTCACTTATAGGGCAGAGTCAGCCAAAAAAAAAGTTGTACGTTCGTTGAAGTATCACACTGAACACAAATGTGCGATCTCCATCATGAGCGAACAGACATTCACCGCGAATACCGAAAGTGAGAAAAGCCTGCCACCTGCCGCTCCTTGATAAGTATTACACAAAGGACAGCCAACGTCACGGCTCACCACAGCGGGTCGATGCTCTTCATCTCTGCTGGTGGTCGTAATGGTGGAAATTCCTCATTACCATATCGGGGCCAAGTATGCCCAGTTGTACATACGTAAATACATGAAGGCTAAAACAATATCGTAATACTGTTGTTAATGATACATTACGTACAAGATCCAGCCAAAAAATATCTATTCAATTATTTTATTCAGTTTGTAGAGATCAGAGCTTCGTTTTCACATCGACCAAGACCATTTACCCTTCCCCCCAAATGTGATGTGTACACAGTCACGTGACACAACGGGACCACAGGCCCTGTCAGTACGAGTTCAGCCTCTTGTGAGTTATCCCGCACCTCCGATTAGCATGGTTGGCTACGTACGGTGCGAAAGAAGTCCAACATACACACAGCACCTCCGATTAGCGCGGTTGGCTACGTACGGTGCGAAAGAAGTTCAACATAAGTACATATCATGGCTCTGTCGGTGCCAGTTTAGTCCCTCGTGAGCTATCATGGCCCTGCTAGTGCGGGTTCAGCCACTTGTGAGTTATCATGGAGAAAAGTGCCCCAACGGCCTAATCAGAGAACGTGATGTGTAAAACTCGCTTTGGAGGGGATTGGCACAAACGTGACGAGCGCAATCGGAAGGCTTTATCGCGCGAACATTTTCCCGGGCCAGCTTCAACAAGCCTCACGACGAACTGATCGATGTGTAACGGTTTATGGAGAGATTGCTTTGAAGGGGGATCCGCATTGGAAGCCCAGAGATGGATTATCACGGATGTTAGAAATGTATTCCGTCTATCAGACATTGTGTCGTCATTGAAGGTAAGAGCATTGCTTTTGGAAACCAACCTCTGTACTCTTTGGTTCTATTCGGTAAAGTCACGTAGGTAAAAAATAAAACAACAAAAATCACGACGTTTCGGCCACAACACAAGTGGCCTTCATCAGATGAAGGGACCGTACTGTCCAGAGGACAGCGTTGGAGTGAAGACAGCCAAGCCCAGGTCGCGTCCTTTAAGCTGAGCTTCGCTGTGTTCACTCCAACGCTGTTCTCATGACAGCACGGTCCCTTCACCTGATGAAGGCCACTTGTGTTGTGGCCGAAACGTCGTGATTTTTGTTGTTTTATTTTTTACCTACGTGACTTTACCGAATAGAACCAAAGAGTATGGATCCTTGCAGTCACAAAAGCTTCAAATCTAGAACCACCCTCTGCTCTGAAACTAAAGCCTCCACGTTTAATGCTGGAAGTCGTTCAACAAGATGTACATTATGCGAGCGTATGTGGAGCAGCATCTTTGAAGAAGAAGAAGAAAATGCATCAATTTGTGTGTGTGTGTGTGTTATCGCACACGTTGCTTACCACATCGTACACGTGTGTCCCAATGACATTCGCTGTGCTTTGGGAGCAATTTTCTGGGCACAAGAACCTGGAGGCACGCACATCACAATCATCACTGCCACCTCAATCACCACCACCACCACCACGAATCATGCACCAACCACTGTGTATGGGTACAAATGTGTCCCTGAAATCGGGCATTAATCACTTAACCGCTTGGGAGGAATACGCGCGTTCGGGTCCCACCTGAAGCAGACATACCCCTGACAGACTTCTCGCATCTTCGCTCTGCACGTCACCCTACGACCTGCAGGAATGTTCAACGGCAGTCAGTGGATGTCACCGACGGGGTTAATAGGCGCTCGCTCACAGCACTTTTACATTTCGATTGAAAACTCATTTGATTGGAACCGCTTTTTGTGTTAAGTTTGTTGTCCTTCCCCCGGACCTCTGATCAGCAAGGGCGGCTACGTACGGCGCGAAAGAAGTTCAACATGCATGCATACATAGTTAAATCTGCAGCGTATAAACTTTTAATGCACTGTCAGGAATTCTACTTGTACTAGACACCACATGGGAGAGGGGTGACCACTCTCCACCATGGCCTTACCTATGGCTTTAGCATTCGCCTGAATCCGTGGCTTGGTTCGCTCGCGATTTTTGAACTCCAGTGACCTGTTGGGACCAGAGATCAGGACAGGAGCTTGTGGAGTCTCGATCAACGGGATCTTGGGGCGTCTCTCGCCAAGTTGAGTCTCGTCAAGGTCCCAGTTCTGGGCTGTGGTATTCGGGGCTATGGGAGACACAGAGGGTAGGATGTGTGATGAAGCGATGATTGGACACCAACGAAGGGATAAGATGACTCTGGCTGGGATTTGAAAACATGCTCCCATTGATGGGGGCCATTCAGTTCGACCAAGGGGATTAGTGCATATAAAATGGACGTGTAATGATGCATTGATAAACGCGTTAAAATCGATTCCCACACTCACAATATATGCATTGCATCGCGCAGGGAAGAATCAGTTTATTTTGTATTTGTACAACTAGTATGTATTTGTACAACTAGTATGTAATTGTACAACCAGTATGTATTTGTACAACTAGTATGTATTTGTACAACTAGTATGTATTTGTACAACTAGTATGTAATTGGTTCATGTAAACTCTGCAGCCACGAGAGGCTTTATATTTACCACAATCACGGAAATGTTTTGGTTCTCGAATAAAATCGCGACCCCAAATTGTGACAATTCATCGAGTCGCTGGGGACGACGAATGGTTACTTGCTGAATGCTTGCAACGTAGCGTACAGACAAGCGCTTGTCAACTCCAGCCATCACAATACTCCATGGTTCACCTGTTCATGATGACCAATCTTTCGCATGTACATGTATGTTGAACTTCTTTCGCACCGTGCGTAGCCAACCATGCTAATCGGAGGTGTAAACGTAGTCACCGAAGGCTGCACTCACCTAATACTCACGGAATCACGGAAAGCTGCACCATGGGGGTGGTTCATGCAGACAGGGGTTGAGAATCACTGGTATAAAGGTCTACGAATTACGGTTTTGTTTATCTTCATGTGTCAACTCACTCGAGGTACTGCACTTGGCGATGGCTCGAGGCTCCGGGTTTACGAGGCAACCCTTGCCTCAGATTGTTCGGTTTTAGGCGATGCATGCAGGTGGACTTACTGATGGATAAAAATGCAAAGGCAGCCCCCTGTGACGATAACGCACACGCGCTTCGCATGACACTCGTGCAAGGCGATTGTCATTGTTGAAAGTAGCGACCACCCTCCCACCGCAGTTCTCTTGGGCATGTCGGCCCTGTGTGACACTTTACGCGCCAGGCAGAGACCTCCTCGGCCACATGGCGCAGTCAGAGACACATCCGCTACTTCCTCCGGCGTTTCAGGGTCCGCAAACCTCCCCCACCACCCCCAGAGTGCCGGATGAAACTAGTGCGGGGCCTGTAGCATGATGTTATAAAGAGGTACCAAAAAGAAAAAAAAGAAATACCACGTAAATATTAAAAACACTAAATGTTTAACTTGCATAGTAAAGTAGTTGTATTTTTTTTATTTGTTATACAGTCAAAAATAATACGACGAATCGCTAACCTAAAACAGCCAGTCGTTCGTAAAAGTTGAAGGCGGTATAGTACTATAGTAATAGAGCAAGTGCAGAATCACCAAACCGGAATTGATAGCTTGAAAGCATTTAACGCGGGGTCCTTGAAAGTTCAGGGCCCGTAGCTACAACATGTGTAGCTACTTTTGCTACGACGATAACCCGACACTGCCCCCCCCCCCGCCCCTCCACATTGTACGTGCCCCGTGTCGTGGAGACAGCACCGGGAGAGAATCCACTGCTCTGTCGCATTCCAGTGACTCGGCCAAGCCCACCCAGTGCGGAAAAACCCCGCGCGGACTTCGCAGCCCGTCACTCGAACCGGGAGCCGCTGAACCCCCACGCAACGGGACCCCCCCTCCCCCCCCCCCCCCGTACCCTGGTAGCAGAGGCCGCCACGGCAGGAGCCGCCGTATCGCGGCGGACACCGGGAGCATGGCGTGCCCTGGCGATATGGGGCCTCGCCTATCCAGTTGCCCCTGTGGAGGAGGAGGAGGAGGGAGAGACACACAGACACACACAGAGACACGACCCTCACAAGCCGAGTTCACGCCACTCATCTCGAGGCCAAGTCGACCTCGAGAGGGGCCCAAGGACCGCTTCAATTATTCGCCGACACCGAAACGATCGGTGCGGCACAGCCTGGCGGTGTAATCGTAGGGGAGGATGGGGGGAGGTGGGCAGTAGACACTCACTTGGGGGAGTAGTTGCAGACGAGGTAGAGGGCGTACGGCCACACGGCGTCCCACACGGAGATGTCCAGGCAGGTGTGCACCGCGCAGCCCACGCGGCGGCTCTCTGCCCACACTAGCTGGCCACGGCAAGTCACAAGCGCCCGGTCACAAACCACTCGTGGCCTCCTGAGCGACGCCAAAGAAACTCATCGCTGTCAAACCCCGTACGGTTCGCCCCGTATTCTTGTGACAGGGGACATTTGAGTTTTCAGGTCCATACGGCGTACAGCCGTTTCAATAGGGGCACAAACACGTGTTTTTTTGTCTATTTGTTTGTGTTTCTCCCTCGTGATGGGACTTTGTAGGATGAACGTTGAGGTTTATAAGGGGACACGGGGTGACCGATGAGGTCTGAATTGGTCTGTAATAAGGTAGGGCACTGATACGGGGTTGACAGGTATGCAAACTTCACGCTTAGCGCAGCACGTGTGTCTAGCTCGATGCACTTATCTGAAGAGACAACGCCTGTTTGTTTTTTTCTTTCTGCACTAATTTCTTCCTGTTATAACGGGGGTTCTTTTCGGTTCACAATTTGAATGATCGTTGCCTTTAAGATATCTGATGGGTCCCCACAGTGTAAAGGCCATCGTGTATGCATTCACAGTGCGTGGAATTCCCTTGCCAACGCATGTTTTTCCTTCCTATTTTTTCTCATTCCCAAATGACATTCCACGTACAAAATATCTCAAGCCTTATTCAGATCACCAGCTGCAAGGAAGCGAATGAACGAGTGTGGCAATTTCTGTTGTCATCTGGAACACCAGCTCAAGAGTGTGGCCCTCCCAAGAGGCGTTAGCGAGGCAAAGAGATACTGCAGACCGGCGTCGTCTTCACTAGAGCTCATCAGCACCAGGGGCGGAGCCAGGATTTCAGGCCGGGGTGACATTCAACAAATGTTAATTTCAAGAACGATTAGAGAGTCAGGCTGTTGAACTAGACGCCATCGGTTGGCGACACACTCTGACAATGAAGTTGCACGGAGTCCGCCAGACCGAGTGTCGTACACTCATACGCGGAATGTCACCCCCCCTGTCACCCACCCCCCCCCCCTGGCTCCGCCCCTGATCAGCACACTGTCGTTTTTCGTGTTCCCTGCTGTCAAATGCCTCCAGCAGCCCCAATATATACAGATGGGTTTCCTTTACACTGTGGACACCCAACAGCTATCTTAAAGGCAACGATAAATTCTAATTTGTAAACGACGAGAAAACCCACTACAACAGCAAAGAACGAGTTCAGCAAGGGAATGTGGTGCTGTGTCTTCAGACATTTCCATTCAGAACTCTGACAGACAGCAGTGGACCAGCCCGTGTCAGAAAACAGCCCGGGAAGGTAACTCACAGAACTACTTCTGAAGGCACTGCAATAAAGAAAGCCTGTTTACCCAACGCAAGCGGACGCTGTGTATATGTCATGCAAAGAGTACGTTTCCCATGTCAGTCAAACATAATGCTTCTATTCTCAGTGACAAAACAAGCACAATGATTAACTTACAACGAAAAGACTCGTGTTTGTTTGTGCGGACATTAGTGACCACCAGAATCATCCTCATATCCCGGCGTGTTGGAAGTTCAACTCGTGCTCACGATGACAACAATCTGTGTGATCCTCCACAATAATGCATTGCGGATCTTTAGAGGTGTGCACAACCACACACGTCTGGCACAGTACATCAAGCAATGGGCTCTCACGCGGTTACACAAAATGTACGGTTAAAGGTGCAAGCCCTGCAAGTGCTTGCTTTACGCCACTAACTGGTGGAAGGACATCAACCTCGACGGGAACTCTAGAAAGCCCCAGTAAGAGGGTAAAATTGGCCCTACTCGTCCACGTTTGAAAGACGTCTCGGCAGAGGTGGGAGTACCCAGACTTCCACTGCACCACTGGTGCTCTGCAGCTCGACTGACTGTGGTCAGCCCAGTTTATGCTGCCGGATAGACAGAGGCGGAGGAATGAAACAGACGGAGTGGCGATGTAAGTGAACCCCCACGTGCACCTGCGTGTAGTGAGTGCAGATGGGGCCCCTGCAGGTGTGAGGGCACTCGGGTCTGCATTCCTTCTCCTCGGGGTACTGGTACCACTCCTCCTCGTCGAACCACGCCTGCACGTGGTAGGCAAGGGGGCGTTCGCTGTGTGTGTGGTGAAGAGGGGGGGGTGGGGAGATAAAGGCGTGTGAGTGACTGTGAGTATATGTACATCAGTGGGAATCATCAAATCCAGACCTTAGCGAGAAAAATCCGGAATTCATTTCAAGCAGCAGGCAATGGACCCCCACGGCACGTGGTGAATCTGTTTTTAAGTCAAAGATGCTGCTTCACATACGCCCGCACAAGTGAAATTGCATAACACATGTAGGCCTACGACAGAGATTACCCATGTAGCCGACACGGGCTGTTTGAGAAAGTGCTGTGAGCGAGTACCTATGAAGACCAACACGGTAGACGAAGGTGGTATGTGGCTCATGCCACACCCGACTGCCTTTGTCTCCCCATTCGTGATGTTTACACACGGCACCAGGTACTCATTTAAGGCTGAGTCGACCCAGGGAAGGCGCAGGACCGGTTGCGATATTCGTCACTTAATGTTGACCGTGAGCGGGAATCGAACTCAGGTAGCCAGTGTAATGTGAGGATGTGCCACTTATATCAGAACCTGTGCTTATATAAGGGGTACTTACAACTAGCTCTCTAGTCTGAGTTTTGGTGCATTCATTGTTTACCGGTTTAGGCCATCAACTCGCCGCAATTTAAAACCCCGTTCAAATAAACTTATAATCAGACCCAGGATCTCGACGGTGCTGGCTCAGTGGCCGCCGAGGTGCCGAGATGTTAACTCCCTTGCCTGGTATGCAGGAGGTCGTGGGTTCGAACCGACCGTAATATTTGGAGTTTCCACGTTCTCCGCGGGTCCTCCCTCCACATTTAGAAACACACGTCT
Source organism: Petromyzon marinus (assembly GCF_048934315.1). Taxonomy (NCBI): domain Eukaryota; kingdom Metazoa; phylum Chordata; class Hyperoartia; order Petromyzontiformes; family Petromyzontidae; genus Petromyzon; species Petromyzon marinus. The sequence goes on along the minus strand of NC_133691.1, from coordinate 4,213,880 downwards.
CGAGAGTTTGCCCGCTATCATTCGTGGCCAGGTTGCTTCTCAATAAAGAAAGATTTCTGTTTTAGTGCTCTGACTAGCATGCCGAGTGCGTGAGTTGTCGGTTTTGGGGGAGGATCACTGCGAAATGGCCCATGTGAAAGGGCCCTCCCTCTCTCTCTCCGTCTCTCAACGCCGCCGTGATTAGGTCGAGGTCACCTGCCGACGTAGACGGCGAGATTCTGGCCGATGGCGTCGAGCTCATCACTGGGCCCGTGTCCCCACTTGCACTGCTTGGCCCACGCTTCGGCCATCCAGGCGAGCTCCCAGTCCCACGACTGCAGGACACACGATCCCGACATCGTTTGAGAAAAACAAAAAACCCGGTATGAGCAAGGATGATGGAGATGGTGGGGGACATGCAAGGGGTGAGCAACGGGTGCAAGGGGGAGGGAATACATTGAGGGGCGATGGGGAGGGAAGAGAGATTGGCAATGGATAAGAGGTGAGGCGTTAAGAGAGGAATGGAAGGTGGTTAATGAGGGGGACCACTTAACGTACAGGGGCTGTGTTGAGTCTTTAGGCAGTGCGAGTGAGTCTATGGGCAGTGTTGAGTCTCTAGAAAGTGTTAAGTCTGTGGGAAGTGTTCAGTCTATGATCAGTGTTGAGTCTATGGGCATTGTTGAGTCTGTGGGCAGTGTTGAGTCTGTGGGCAGTGTTGAGTCGATGGACAGTGTTGAGTCTGTGGGCAGTGTTGAGTCTGTGGGCAGTGTTGAGTCTATGATCAGTGTTGAGTCTATGGGCATTGTTGAGTCTGTGGGCAGTGTTGAGTCGATGGACAGTGTTGAGTCTGTGGGCAGTGTTGAGTCTATGGACAGTGTTGAGTCGATGGACAGTGTTGAGTGTATGGGCAGTGTTGAGTCTATGGACAGTGTTGAGTCTATGGACAGTGTTGAGTGTATGGGCAGTGTTGAGTCTGTGGGCAGTGTTGAGTCTATGATCAGTGCTGAGTCTATGGGTAGTGTTAGTCTATGGGCAGTGTTGAGTCTGTGGGCAGTGTTGAGTCTATGATCAGTGCTGAGTCTATGGGTAGTGTTAGTCTATGGGCAGTGTTGAGTCTGTGTGCAGTGTTGAGTCTATGGACAGTGTTGAGTCTGTGGACAGTGTTGAGTCTGTGGGCAGTGTTGAGTCTATGGACAATACTCTTTGTTTTTTTCGGTAAAGTCACGTAGGTACAAAAACAAATTAAAATAAAAGAAACAATTAAAACACGACGTTTCTTTTATTTTAATTTGTTTTTTTTTACCTACGTGACTTTACCGAAAAAAAACAAAGCGTATGAATTATTTGTAGTCACGAAAGCTTCAAATCTAGAATCTATGGACAGTGTTGAGTCTGTGGGCAGTGTTGAGCCTGTGGGCAGTGTGGAGCCTATGTGCAGTGTTGAGTCTATGATCAGTGTTGAGTCTATGATCAGTGTTGAGTCTATAGGTAGTGTTGAGTCTGTGGGAAGTGTTGAGTCTATGGGCAGTGTTGAGTCAATGATCAGTGTTGAGTCTATGGGCAGTGTTGAGTCTATGATCAGTGTTGAGTCTATGGGCAGTGTTGAGTCTATGGGCAGTGTTGAGTCTATGGGCAGTGTTGAGTCAATAGGGAGTGTTGAGTCTATGGGCAGTGTTGAGTCAATAGGGAGTGTTGATTATATGGGTCGTGTTGAGTCTCTAAGAGCCTCGAGCTTAAATACAGGTTAAGGGGTGGGGGGAGGAGCCAAGTAGGGGACATTGATGGGGGGCGGAGCTAAGTTAATCCGTCTTTTGTTATGTTGAGGGTGCGGGGGATGCAGTGGGTCACTGCACGGGGGCAATGGAAAAATGGAAACAAAAATGGAAAAGTTCGGAAAGAATACGCTGTGTGCTTATAAGGTAGCTAAAGTTTTGACTTGGTTTATGACATCTTTCCATCCGTAAAGGATGTGATCCCTGACTTACAGTACCCCGGTGTTTACAAATTGAGTTGTATCTGCGGTGACTGCTATATCGGGGAGACAAAACGACATATTTCTGACCGAATTCGCGAGCACAAATCAGATTTTAAACACGGCAGAACAAATTCGTCGGCCGTAGCTGATCACTGTCTCAACACAGCGGGTTCTCATGACATTGTTTTCTCCGATACCAAAGCACTCTGCAAACCTCCCGGTTATTACCAAAGATTTGTCCACGAAGCCATCCAGATATACAAACATAGACACAACTTCAACCGAGAGGATGGTTTTAAATTAAGCAACCACTGGAAAGATGTCATAAACCAAGTCAAAACTTTAGCTACCTTATAAGCACACAGCATATATCTTTCCGAACTTTTCCATTTTTGTTTCCATTTTCCCATTGCCCCCGTGCAGTGACCCACCGCATCCCCCGCACCCTCAACATAACAAAAGACAGATTAACTTAGCTCCGCACAACATCAATGTCCCCTACTTGGCTCCTCCCCCCACCCCTTAACCTGTATTTAAGCTCGAGGCTCTTAGAGCCTCCCCACTTGATGCAGCGATCTTGCTGTGACTGTTCCACCTGAAGACGGAAGCTTGTGTTGCCTCCGAAACGTCGTGATTTAATTGTTTTCTTTTATTTTAATTTATTTTATTTTACCTAGCTGACTTTACCGAAAAAACCAAAGAGTATGTATAGGCAGTGTTGAATCTATAGGCAGTTTTGAGCCTATGGGGAGTGTTGAGTCTATAGGTAGTGTTGAGTCTATAGGCAGTGTTGAGTCTATGGGCAGTGTTGAGTCTATGTGCAGTGTTGAGTCTACCGGCAATGTTAAGTCTATGGGTAGTGTTGAGTCTATGATCAGTGTTGAGTCTATCGGCAGTGTTGAGTCTATGGGCAGTGTTGAGTCTGTGGGCAGTGTTGAGTCTATGGGCAGTGTTGAGTCTGTGGGCAGTGTTGAGTCTATGGTGCAGTGTTGAATCTATGGGCAGTGTTGAGTCTATGATCAGTGTTGAGTCTATGGGCAGTGTTGAGTCTGTGGGCAGTGTTGAGTCTATGGGCAGTGTTGAGTCTATGGGCAGTGTTGAGTCTATGGGCAGTGTTGAGTCTGTGAGCAGTGTTGAGTCTGTGGGCAGTGTTGAGTCTGTGTGCAGTGTTGAGTCTGTGGGCAGTGTTGAGTCTATGGTGCAGTGTTGAGTCTGTGTGCAGTGTTGAGTCTATGTGCAGTGTTGAGTCTATGGGCAGTGTTGAGTCTGTGTGCAGTGTTGAGTCTATGGGCAGTGCTCAGTCTGTGGGCAGTGTTGAGTCTGTGGGCAGTGTTGAGTCTGTGGGCAGTGTTGAGTCTGTGGGCAGTGTTGAGTCTATGGACAGTGTTGAGTCTATGGGCAGTGTTGAGTCTGTGGGCAGTGTTGAGTCTGTGGGCAGTGTTGAGTCTGTGGGCAGTGTTGAGTCTATGGGCAGTGTTGAGTCTGTGGGCAGTGTTGAGTCTATGGGCAGTGTTGAGTCTGTGGGCAGTGTTGAGTCTATGGTGCAGTGTTGAGTCTATGGGCAGTGTTGAGTCTATGGGCAGTGTTGAGTCTATGGGCAGTGTTGAGTCTGTGAGCAGTGTTGAGTCTGTGAGCAGTGTTGAGTCTGTGTGCAGTGTTGAGTCTGTGGGCAGTGTTGAGTCTATGGTGCAGTGTTGAGTCTGTGTGCAGTGTTGAGTCTATGGGCAGTGTTGAGTCTATGGGCAGTGTTGAGTCTGTGTGCAGTGTTGAGTCTATGGGCAGTGCTCAGTCTGTGGGCAGTGTTGAGTCTGTGGGCAGTGTTGAGTCTATGGGCAGTGTTGAGTCTGTGGGCAGTGTTGAGTCTATGGTGCAGTGTTGAGTCTATGGGCAGTGTTGAGTCTATGGGCAGTGTTGAGTCTATGGGCAGTGTTGAGTCTGTGTGCAGTGTTGAGTCTGTGGGCAGTGTTGAGTCTATGGGCAGTGTTGAGTCTATGGGCAGTGTTGAGTCTATGGGCAGTGTTGAGTCTATGGGCAGTGTTGAGTCTGTGAGCAGTGTTGAGTCTATGGGCAGTGTTGAGTATGTGTGCAGTGTTGAGTCTATGGGCAGTGCTCAGTCTGTGGGCAGTGTTGAGTCTGTGTGCAGTGTTGAGTCTATGTGCAGTGTTGAGTCTATGGGCAGTGTTGAGTCTGTGTGCAGTGTTGAGTCTATGGGCAGTGCTCAGTCTGTGGGCAGTGTTGAGTCTGTGGGCAGTGTTGAGTCTATGGGCAGTGTTGAGTCTGTGGGCAGTGTTGAGTCTGTGGGCAGTGTTGAGTCTGTGGGCAGTGTTGAGTCTATGGGCAGTGTTGAGTCTGTGGGCAGTGCTGAGTCTATGGGCAGTGTTGAGTCTGTGGGCAGTGTTGAGTCTGTGTGCAGTGTTGAGTCTGTGGGCAGTGTTGAGTCTATGGTGCAGTGTTGAGTCTATGTGCTGTGTTCAGTCTGTGTGCAGTGTTGAGTCTATGTGCAGTGTTGAGTCTATGGGCAGTGTTGAGTCTGTGGTGCAGTGTTGTTCAATGTACCGGGGAAGTGGAGGGGTGCAAGGACTGAGGATGACCAGAAACGGAATTGGGCACAGGGAGAAGGAGGGACAGAGAGAGAGAGAGACAGAAGATTGGGAATTAAGTGGACAAGAGGGGATCATGAAAGAAGAATGCGAGAGAGGCAAGAGGCTGACGACTTTTTTTCAGGATGGGCCTGTCAAGAATGCTTTTCCAATAGGGGCGATGTTCGCTTTGTATAGAGCAGTGTTCTTCACGAATTCCAAGAAGGGGGAGCGATAAGACATCGTCAGTGCGAGAGTGCCGCCACACCATTGGGGGTTTGACAGCAGCACGATGATGATGGTGGTGGGGGGTGTTTCACTCTTTGTGTATTGTCAGGGGCCGCACTAAAGGCCACCAGTGACACCGTGGCCCTTGCAATGAGGGACACTGGCACGCAGCAATCCCAATTGAGTTTGTTTTTTCTTGCAAACAAGTCGCAATTGCGCCAATCGTAAGTCAAATAAGATATCACCGTCAAAATGGGTTGGCTTTTTTTGTTGTTGTGGTTGTTGGAATGCCAATGACAGAGCTCGAAGCTTCGAGGGCCCGACCGAATCTCCCACTCCGCACCGCGCGCACCATGTGCTCCATGTCGGCCGCCTGTGGGTGCACGCTGGCTCGCAGGCGGTTGTGGTACTCGGTGAGGGCTCGTCGCTCGTCATCGGCGATGGGCACGGGCGCGGTGAGGGGGGCCCTCTTGGGCCGGCTGAGGCCCGGCAGCGGGCCACTCGCAGGACGCCAAAGCCACGCGGCCCCGAGCAGTAGCAGCAGCAGCACGACGGCCCCCAGCGCCGCGAGAGATTTGAGAGCCACCGCCGCCGCTGGGCTGCGCATCCTGGCGTCAAGGGTCACGATAGCACCGTCACCCACCGTCCGTGGGACCGCTTCAGAGTCACGGGCAGTTTCCTACTTACGAACGGCTCGCGTTTTCCGAGACCCCCCCCCCCCGTTCGTAAGTCGATTTTTTGCTCGTATCTCGGAATTTTATATTTAATTGCATAGACTGTGGTGCGTACGGTGAGTTTTGAACAAATGTGTTTATGGTTGAAAATGGACCAAAAAAAATTTGATTCTGTTTTAGCCTCACTTCCCCCTTGAATCCTGATGTTGGCTTACCTGTCGGAAGGACCGTGCATCACGCGGGATGCTGGGAGTCATTGCATCTCGCGGAGGGTGTAAGGAGGCAAGCGGAGCATCGCTGGTTGAGCGCAATGTGAACTCGGCTTGTGAAAGTTTGGGTGTCTCCACGAAATCGTTCCGTGGTTCGGTGCGTAAGTCGGATGGTTACGAATTATAGCCTCGGTATGGCGGTTCGTTCGTAAGTGCGGATGTTCGTGAGGTGGGCGTTCGTATCTCGGGGACTGTCTGTACTGTATTAGCTTCAGCTCTGCGACGTTATTAGCTCTGTGTGCTCCTTCTGTTTGTCACTGAGTTCATGGTCAGAAAGAAAGACCACGTGGTATTTATGGAGGTAGGGGGTTATAGCGGTTTTGGGAAGTTTTGTTTAAAGTTAGGCCACACCGTTAACTTTTTGCAATTAAATTTCACCTACCATCAAAACACTGGAATGCCATGCAACTAGAAAAGCCTTTGCGTAAAGTTTCAACTCCATAAAAAAAAACACACAAGCCTAATATAAATGCAAAAAAAAACATCTTCACTAAGTTTGGGTTTTGTTGTACACTCGTCGTATCTACCGTAATAGGTTTTGTTGTACCGCCGCTGTTGTTTCCGTGTGTGATGTACGAGAGCTAATCCAGTAAAGCCAATCTGATAGGATCATGCGTTTATGTTGTCTCAATTGGCCACACATGGGCTGTACAGAGGCACTGCACAAAAAAGTGCAAAGCAAGTTCTTTGATCTTCGTTCATGCCAGAAAAGCGCCCCCTGCTCTCTCTCTCTCTCTGTGTCATGTGCTCATAACATGAACCAGATACTATGCCACGCGCTGGTTATACGCAGATAAATATACGACTTGAGTTCTTTTTGTAAGAAATAATGTAACTTCCTTTCTTAAAACAACACGTGGTCCCGCGAAAGTACAATTGATCGATGGAATATGTATACCGTATTTGTTTTTAATCATATTTTCTGCAGAATCATCATGTCATCTCACGTCTCACGTATAATTTTTAATTACATTTTCTTTGCTATAATGGAGCAAGTGCGAGTTGCTTACTCGTCTGTCCGGATTTTGTTGTTATTAAAACGTCCAATCTTAGAGCGCATAACAATTGTGAAAAATTTATATTCAATTAAGCACTGATTTTACGTACGGTATTTTTAAATGTCAGTATGAAAAATGTTGATTTAAAGTTTGGGGAAATGTTACACTCGGCTTACGACAGTCATATTTGCGACGCGCATATTTAGCTTCATAGGTTCGAATTTAAGCCCCAAGTCGCCTAGGACATGAGGGTCCATAGGGTCAAATATATACTCGTTAGTCTAATATCTCCAGACATACTCGTTAGTCTAATTCCTCCAGATTAATTGTAAGGACACTTTCCATTATCATAAAAGGAATACTTGTAATCCACGGTGTGACATGTAAAGAAATCATTCAAAATCGGAGGTTAAATAAAATCTGGCACAAACGCATGCTTACACCACAGCGACGCATTCTAAAGAATATATTCTCTAAGCAGAAGAAAAATGTCGTGTAAAATGTCAAAATGAACCCTATAATTTACAGCCCTTTGTAAATGCACTGCGAGATATGAAGACCTTCCAATGCCATACTCATTAAGAGGGTTCTTTAATCATACCTCACCACGCTGGTGAGTGAAAGTTGAAGGGTGGGCAGCACCGGTCCAGGTATCACTCATCTCCGATGGTAGAGAGGTGGCCAGGAATCGAACTCAATAAATCAGGTTCACAGGTTCAGTGCCAACCACCCCGCTCCACTCAATGCCACGTATGCGTCAAACAAGCTTAAGAGTTCTTACCTTGTGATGTACAACGTACTCGACCTTCCCCTACAGTCGTTTAGCTATTCTTGGAGACCGTAAACCAACAAGCAACGGAGCCGGCGTCCAGAATATTTGCTCAGCAATTGGACGGACAGACACAACGCAACGTGAACCAACAACGCCACCCGTTCACGCCGATGAAATCGTGAGCACATGCAAGTAAGAGAGTAAGAGCATTCGTTATCGCGCACTCTTTACGAGTCCATCAAGCGATGGGCAATGCATCGCGTTGCATTGTGAACTGCCCGCCTGGGCTGGACACGAGCGGTCTGTGCAGCGCAGCCCAAGCGCGTCTCTCTGGAGGCTTAATAAATAAATAAGGCCACATTTCTGTGGTTTTGGATGTTTTAAGCAGCGGCGTCGTCGTCGTCGTCATTCCCGCTGTTGTCACGTTGGCATACTTTGGGGGCCAGGCCACGCAACGGCCCCCTCCGTTCGAGAGGCGTTCCGGGGCATCAAGAGCTGCCCGCTAGCTCACCACGATAGCTCACCACGATAGCTCACCAGGATAGCTCACCAGGATAGCTCACCATGATAGCTCACCACGATAGCTCACCATGATAGCTCACCACGATAGCTCACCAGGATAGCTCACCACGATAGCTCACCAGGATAGCTCACCAGGATAGCTCACCATGATAGCTCACCACGATAGCTCACCATGATAGCTCACCACGATAGCTCACCAGGATAGCTCACCACGATAGCTCACCAAGCGAACCTTGCACGTCTTCCAGGAACCGGCGGTGGGGGATGGGGAGGGGGGTCACAGGCTTTCGGTTTTACATGCACTTTGTGTGTTGGTTGAACGTCTTTCGCACCGTACGTAGCTTACCGTGCTAATTGGAGGTGCTGTATGTAAGTTTAACTTCTTTCGCACCGTATGTAGCCAACCATGATAATTGGAGGCGCTGTATGCATTTTGAACTCCTTTCGCACCGTACGTAGCTTACCGTGCTAATCGGAGGTACTATATGTATCTAGAACTTCTGTCGCACCATATATAGCCAATCATGCTAATCGGAGGTGCGTGGGAAGGACAAATAAACAAAGAAAAAGCAGTTCCACAGAAATGTCTTTGTCAATCTATACGACGTAAAAGTGCAAAGCTCCCAGTGGTTTCCTAATGTCTGGAAGAACGTTCCAGACGGCCGCAGAATCGCATCTGAAAGCGGGCGGTGCGGTGAGCGTCTTTGTTCGATGGCGAGCCAAACATCAGATGCAAGGCGACTTACTTTGTTCATGGATGACGAGGATTATATACGGTATATTTTTACGGTATATAAGTGTGTACCAGCACGAGTAATTTGGAACTTTCGAATTACCCTGCCTTATGAGTAACACGAATGGAGCAGTGGGCTGTAATTTTCCAGAATCTGAATTCACAAATCTAGGTATTGGATGTTTTTAGTCATATAAGTGTAGAATCGACTCCATTTATTCAAACTTTAAGCTTTCTATCCCTTGCAGAACAGCATTAGCATTCACCAAAGTCATGCACGTCTATACATTGTGATCTACGATATTAGGGGAAATATTAGTTCCATACATACACACACCCATATATCCTTAACAAATATTTGGGGCAAGTGCTGTTAGCCTCTGAAGGCTGGCACGGCACACGACGGGAGTGGGTGGCCAGCACCATGCCCGGCCGCCTTTGTCTCCCCAGTGTAGTGACATAGAATTAGCTACGTAGCAGCATAGCGATGGCTGCTGGCGGGGAAGGGTATCTGCAGCTTACAGCAGCCCTGACGTCAGCAGGCCACGTGATAGACCAGAGGGGGATCTCGGGGAAAGGTCACGGAAGGGGCACACGAGGAACCCGCGGGTAGGTTCTAGAAAGGGGGCGTGGCCGTGGGCGGAGCCAGGCCACGCTGGCAGTATAAGAGGGGCCCCGGGAGGGGACCTCGGGGCTGTCGTCGTGTGGAGTGGGGTCCCCGTCGTGTTGCTGGAGTCTCCACCGCCGTCTCCATCGTCGGCGTCGCCAGTCAGAGGCAGTCTACCAGCTGCCCTGGCTGGGAGGCGTAGTCGACTAGAGACGGATTATGTGGAAGTGTTAACCCGTTGGTGCCTGTTAATAAACAGAATGCCTCCAACTCGTGGTGTCTCCGATTCAGTCACTACACGAGTGGCGATCTCTTCACACACCGCACCAGGTACTCATTTGAGGACGAGTCGACCTGGTTGGAGTTCCCAGAATCGGTTCCAATAATCGCCACTGGTGTTGGCCGTGAGCGGGAATCAAGCTCGGGTCACCCCGGGAGGAGGGGGGGGGGGTGGTTCGCGCAGCGTGCTAACCGCAGCGCCACCGCTCCCCTTACACACCGGCACGTGTGCACGCGATGACACGTTTTATGGGGGGGGGGGTGATGGGAAACACAAAGAGTCGCACACTCTCACGCACGCACAGGGATGTACAGTCAATGTCCCCCCAACAACGATCGAGGGCACACGTGTGTTGTACGCACATGTTCAAATACACACAGAGACACACGCGCGCGCGAGCACACTCGGCGGTGTTGTGGTTTCTCAGACTGTAACTTGCCCACTGCAGGGAAAGCGGCCTCTCATTTTATTTTATTACTTCCACGGTTCTTGTCCAACTCGCGGCCTCCAGAATTCTTTAATTCCATTTCGCCGTAGCTTCTGCCGTCTTCAGTCGCCCTCTCTTGGTGTCCACTCCGCAGTTAATTCTGCCCATCTGTTCTCATGTGGACTGGCCCAGTCCCACTTTGACAACAAAAGTCCATCGGTGACCTCAGTTACTTTCCTTATTTATTCAGTACGTAACTTCCCCCCCCCCATCTCTTCGATCAGTTCCCAAAATGCTTCTTTCTGTAGATTTTGTTGGCAAAGTGTCGCTTTTTTTGTAAATTCGGCGGTTCAGAATGCATACACGCATGCACATTTTAATAATTTGTATAATGTGCATGCAAACACACATCATTATCATGCACACGCACGTACTGGTGTACAAAGATCGCCCGTATCGCCTTAGACATTTGGGGCAAGTGTTGTCAGCGAGCACCTATGAAGGCCGGCACGGCACACGAAATCGTCACTGGCGATGGCCGTAGACTCGGGTCGCTGCGTTCGTAGCACAGCGCATTAACCACTGCGCCACCGTGAACCGTTCGTACTGGGATACAAAGACAAAGATCTCCCATATAGCCTTAACATACTGTTGGGGCTAAGTGCTTTTAGCGAGCACCTTTGAAGGCCGGCACGGCATACGAGGGGGTGGGTGGCCAGCACCACGCCCGCACACACACACACCGCGATCCCACAGTGCCAACAATTCCATTTCACTAACATGAGAGCTTTCAACGTGCTGTCGGATGCAGAGTCAACACGTGTGACCGTCATCTTAATACGCATTGAATCACGATTTTGTTTTCGTTTTACAAAGCCAACAGGCGACGCGTCGTCTCTCTGCTCTGCGTTTAGGAAGCGAGAGGCCCGGCGCATGCACGGTGCGTAAGCAATGGACAGAGACGGCATCTGTGTCACCAATCATCATCAGCAGCAGTTATTCTTTAAAAAAAAATTTGGTGTAAAAATTGATATATAATTTATCCATGGATTTGGTCCGCACAAGCATTCAGCAGGAAAATAAATAAATCCAAAACGAATTAAAAGCCATACGTCAGGGTTTCTTTTATAAGCGATAAACATGTATTAGTATTACGAATGACCTCTGGCAAGACGAAAAACACATTCTATCAATGAAGTTTATGTAATAAAATGCAATGGAAAGTTGTATCTTCAAAGTGCCTGCATGTTGTCGCATATTTTTTATTTAAGCAAATACAACGTAAATGTTTTAATTTCGTTCATTCAAGAACCCGCGCAAGTACTGCCGACTAAAATGAACAAATTCATCTTTTAGACCGCAATTTAATTGTGTATTCCAATAATCCTACTAGAGCGTGCTTGGCGCTCCTTTTTTTTGCTCAAGAGTTCCTTTATTTATTTTCATGGCAAAGTATGGAACCGTTTGAGCTCGTGAAATACCAAGGAGACCACAAAACAAATCCAGCCACAGCACATGTGCTGCCTGGATCGCAGACACAGGGTAGTAGTGGGCTTACAGAATTCAAGACATTTTTGCATACGCATGAATACACACACACATATACATACACATGTACATGGGAAGCACTACGCCAGTGTTCTTCATTGCAAGGCTCACGGGACACTGGCGACCCCCTGGTGCCCTTTCGTGCGGTTCCCGACACAACTGTGAATGATTTTAGTCTTTTAGGCGGTGTGACGGCGCTCACACTGACGATGTCTTATCGGTGAAGGTGCCCCCCCCCCCCCACCCCCTCTAAAAATTAATGAACACTGAACGAAGCGATAGACATGGTTATCAGGGTCAGATTCCTGGTCACGGCTAACACCGGTGGCGAGTCTGAACGGGTCTTGGCCCCGCCTTGCCACCTTCACCCACTCACAATGGCCCAGCATGGTGAAGTATGGCAGGGCTTCATCCAGCAGTGGATTTATGGAAAAAAAGGCTGCAACAAATTATTCTAATATATATGTACACACACAAATACCCCAAAATTAGTCTTACGAACTGTTGGAACAGATCCTGTTGATGAGCACCTATTACAGGGTTATTGGAAAGTCCATCCATAGTTTCGGTGTAATTTTGTGAACAAGATATATATAATGTGTATGTTCTATATGCAATACATCCGAGCATTTACATGTTGTGTTGGGAGCCGAGGCACCATCCGAGAAGACATTGTGAGTGATGACGTGACAGGAAGCGGTGTGGTGTTGGTCATGCCGAGTAACGTGGGTCAAGCCTGCAGTGTCGCAAGAGAAGAGCAGTGCTGGAACAGGTGATCAAATCGGGGGATCAAAGTAAAAAAAAACTCGACGAAGAAATGTCGAGCAACTCAAAAGCCATGATGAGAACTGCAACTGGAAAGGTCGCATGAAATGCTGCAAGACATTTGGAGAAATACGTAAATACTAAATATGCTAATGTGTGAACAAAAACGATGATCGCCACATCGGACAATGTCCAGAAGTTTAAATTCACAATGTCCAGAAGTTGAAATTCACAATGTCCCGTAGTTTAAATTAACAATGTCCAGTAGTTTAAATTCACAATGTCCAGTAGTTGAAATTCACAATGTCCAGTAGTGTAAATTCACAATGTCCAGTAGTTGAAATTCACAATGTCCAGAAGTTTAAATTCACAATGTCCAGAAGTTTAAATTCACAATGTCCAGTAGTTTAAATTCACAATGTCCAGTAGTTTAAATTCACAATGTCCAGTAGTTTAAATTCACAATGTCCCGAAGTTTAAATTCACAATTTCCAGTAGTTGAAATTCACAATGTCCAGTAGTTTAAATTCACAATGTCCCGTAGTTTAAATTCACAATGTCCAGTAGTTGAAATTCACAATGTCCAGAAGTTTAAATTCACAATGTCCAGTAGTTTAAATTCACAATGTCCAGTAGTTTAAATTCACAATGTCCAGTAGTTTAAATTCACAATGTCCAGAAGTTTAAATTCACAATGTCCAGTAGTTTAAATTCACAATGTCCAGTAGTTGAAATTCACAATGTCCAGTAGTTTAAATTCACAATGTCCAGTAGTTTAAATTCACAATGTTCCGTAGTTTAAATTCACAATGTCCAGTAGTTTAAATTCACAATGTCCAGTAGTTTAAATTCACAATGTCCAGTAGTTGAAATTCACAATACCCCGTAGTTCAAATTCACAATGTCCAGTAGTTTAAATTCACAATGTCCAGAAGTTTAAATTCACAATGTCCATAAGTTTAAATTCACAATGTCCAGTAGTTGAAATTCACCATGTCCAGTAGTTTATATTCACAATGTCCAGTAGTTTAAATTCACAATGTCCAGTAGTTGAAATTCACAATGTCCAGAAGTTGAAATTCACAATGTCCAGTAGTTTAAATTCACAATGTCCAGTAGTTTAAATTCACGATGTCCAGTAGTTTAAATTCACAATGTCCAGTAGTTGAAATTCACAATGTCCAGTAGTTGAAATTCACAATGTCCAGTAGTTTAAATTCACAATGTGCCGTAGTTTAAATTCACAATGTCCAGTAATTGAAATTCACAATGTGCAGTAGTTGAAATTCACAATGTCCAGTAGTTTAAATTCACAATGTCCAGTAGTTGAAATTCACAATGTCCAGAAGTTTAAATTCACAATGTCCAGTAGTTGAAAATCACAATGTCCAGTAGTTTAAATCCACAATGTCCCGTAGTTTAAATTCACAATGTCCAGTAGTTGAAATTCACAATGTCCAGTAGTTGAAATTCACAATGTCCAGTAGTTTAAATTCACAATGTCCCGTAGTTTAAATTCATAATGTCCCGTAGTTTAAATTCACAATGTCCAGTAGTTTAAATTCACAATGTCCAGTAGTTGAAATTCACAATGTCCAGTAGTTGAAATTCACAATGCCCCGTAGTTTAAATTCACAATGTCCAGTAGTTGAAATTCACAATGTCCAGTAGTTGAAATTCGCAATGTCCAGTAGTTGAGATTCACAATGTCCAGTAGTTCAAATTCACAATGTCCAGTAGTTTAAATTCACAATGTCCAGTAGTTTAAATTCACAATGTACAGTAGTTTAAATTCACAATGTCCAGTAGTTTAAAATCACAATGTCCAGTAGTTTAAATTCACAATGTCCAATAGTTTAAATTCACAGATTAAAAGGTCACAGATTAAACCGGCGCTGCTGAAAAACAAACACCCCCAGAAGGTCACGTGGCCAAAGGGATGCGTAACGAAAATACTTTTATTTTTTACATGGAAGGACACTGCTAAATGATGAGGCTTATTTATTAAATGTGTTAGACTATTTATCATGCATATGCATAACTTTAAAACAATTACGATCATCCTCTATGTAGCAAGACCACTGCTGAGCAAACACTGCTGAGGCCAATGAAGCACCTGCTGCTAATGGGTGATGCCCTCTCTTTGTAAAATATATCGTCCACGACGCCACAAATGTTTGTAGATTCAAGCCCGAATGAAATACTGTGCAGTGAGGCTAAGTTTCCTACTGTAAAGAGGTGCTGGGAAAACGATGTAAACCTTTTCTACGCAATGAGTGGATTAGATTGAATACATCCACACACAATGGTTACTATTCCCATGAACTTCACCCCTTGATTCCTCCTCCACCAATGTCTTAAGGTCTTTCCAGACTGATTGTCTCATCTCAGCCCCACTGTATCCAGCCGCCACACTGCAGGTCACAACAGCACCCACTCAACAACCCACTGGCCATCTCACTCATCCACACACAGAAAGATAAAGATCCCCCATATAGCCTTACTAGACTCTTGGGGCAAGCACTGTAAGTGGGCAGCTGTGAAGGCCAGCACACGGCAAACGAGGGGTGGGTGGCCAACACCACGCCCAGTCGCCTTTGTCTTCCTAGTGGCGATGTTTTTACACACCGCACCAGGTACTCATTTGAGGCTGAGTCGACCTAGGAGAGTCCCAGGACTGGTTCAGATAATCGTTGCTGGTGTTGGCCATGAGCAGGAGTTTAAATCGGGTCACCGGGTGCGGAGTACAGCACCCTAACCACTACACTACGACTTCCCACAGACACACACACAATGACAAAGATCCCGTGTATAGCCTTAACAGACTGTTGGGGCAAATGCTGTTAGTGAGCACCTATGAAGGCCAGAACGACAGACGAGGGAGTGGGTGGCCAGCACCACGCCCTGCCGCCTTTGTCTCCCTAGTGGCGATGTTTTTACACACCGCACTAGGGACTCATTTGAGGCCGAGTCGACCTAGGGAAGGCCCAGGACCGGTTCAGATAATCGCTATCGCTGGTGTCGACCGCGAGTGGGAATCAAACCCGGGTTGCCAGGTTCGTAGCAGAGCAGAGCGCTAACCCCTACACCACCGCTCCCCGCAGTCACAACACACTCACTCACATATACGCACAAGCACACACATGGCCATGCGTAGAAGCGCGTCACTTGCCGTCGTGACAACACAAAGTTTCAATCGCAACAAACTGGGAACACAACGATCGTTCCAAACACACGCGAAGCGTTTCGGGGTTCAGTGTGCGCTACACTCGAAGCACAAGTTTAATAAACACGACGACTGTGTACGGCCGACTTATACGATATTACAAATTACTACATGATCCCACAAAAACGACGCATAACTTAGGCATTCAATCATTGTCAGCAGTTTTTTTGTTTTCTTCTCACCGATTACAGTATTTTAACTTCACTGCAGGTAAATACGAGCAGGCCGAGTTTATTCCCACAGTGCCAACGAGCACAACGAGGGTTATTTCACCCCGGGACCCGCATCACGGGGGGGTGCTCAACGTCGCAACGTAACAGGGCAGCGGTCGATCACGACTCGGCACCATTTGAAGCGATGCTCCAAGCGTCCCTGAAACATGCAAGTTGGCAACGGTCTCATCGAGTCACTAAACACAAGATTTATCGCCCCCCCTATGCCGGGCCAAAGGCTGTTTTGTTCGAAGCTAAGTAGCACCCTTGACTTTTAATGCATCTGCCGATGTGACGACGACACTTCGGAGTTTACATTAACACTGTCCACAGCTTTGATTGGTCTGTGATGCTATTCGATACGCCGCCAGCAATTGCGACTGCATGCACATTTTGTGAAACTCGCGAGAGCAAATACAACGTAAGGCTACATGTTTGAATAATGTACAGTTAGGTTTTGTGTGTGCTTTTAAAAAAAAAAAAAATTCATAAACAAATATTATAGCGAACAAAATGTATATTCAGTTCCATTCGCGGGGCAGTTTGAACCACAGCACAATCAAACGAGCGTTTTGGTACTGCTCGTCTTCATTAGCTATCCTCAGAGCCAGCAGTGGGGGTTGTTTCACACTCCACTAGAAGGGACCAGCCGGTCCACGCTACAACCGATGTTGAAACTTTACGCGACATTGTACAGCTTTGCCAGGTGGCGGTGGCAATTCTCCAAACTGTGGGGAACAACGGCGACAATGAGGGCTCTGTCAACCGGTCCAGGACGTGAACTCACAATCGCACAAATGACAACCCCCTGGCTGCTCTACGGCCCGAGCCACACCTTGGGTCGTCACACACGCGCACACAAACGGCGTACAAAGTCTGCGTAGTGATCACATCATTTTGCAGCACCTGCGCCCCTTCGCCTCGGTGTTGTCTTCCCGCACCTCCCCCTTGAACGTTGGCACATCATGATCGTCCCACTGTGGACGGCGTGGCTCTCTCACGCCGTTCGCTTTGTGTCCTCCCACCACGTACGAAACTCCGGCCACCTGGCCGCCGCTCATCCCGGCACCCCCCACGACGTCGTCGTCGCCATCCTCTTTGCTCGACAGATCGTCGTCCTCGAACGCGTCGTTGAGGAGCTGCACTAGGACGCGGCTTTCATCTATCGCTGCCCCCGCCTCCGTGGAGGAGGAGGAGGAGGAGGTGGAGGCGGTGGCAGTCGTGGTGGCGGCGGTGCTGGACGGAGTGGCGACCTGTGGCTTCGCGGCATCGTCTGACGGCGACGACTGTGGCGGATTAGCGTCGGCAGAATTATCCACCCCGTGCGTCGAAATTCCGTCGCCCGGCAGCGAGCCAACCTTCGGCGGAGATGCAGGTTTTTCATCAACGCCGTTATCTTCAGCATCGGCGTCCACGGCTTTCCGAGCGCCATTGACGTCTACGCTATTTATGGCATCACTGGATTCACCGTTCTGTTCCAACGCCGCGCTCACCGCACTGGCTGTGCCGCTTTCCTTTTGTGCCAAACGCTCGGCAGGGGTTGACGCCGTGGCTCTCTCCGAACACAGCGCCTTGTCGCCCTGCTCGGCAGCGTTCGCTTCTTCGTCTTCGTCGCCGCCGCCGCCGCCGCCGCCGCGAGGGTTTGACGCAGCAGCCGCGTTCGTGCTTGCAGGTGGCGGCTTGTCACTTTCTTCGCTCGCACCAGGCCCCCCCAATTGACTCGATGGAGCAGCTCCGGCCTTCGCATTTTCATCAGGCGGCTCGCCACTTTCCGCGACGCCCTTCACAGCGGCCGAAACCGCCGAGCATTCGATGGGTTTTCCGTTGCTCAGGTCAGTCCCACGCGCATCCTCAACATTGCTGTCTGCGGCTGGCGCCGCGGTGACTTGCGCGACAGGCTGCTGGACGACGACTTCCTGCGGGTCCCTGCTAACCGAATGGACGTCGGCACCGGAGCTGTCGTCGTCGTCGTCGTCGTCGTCGTCGTCGGAGCTGCAGTCGTCGTCCGCAGCAGAGTTTTCGTCCGCAGCCTCGGGCTCGGGCGACGGGCGGGTGTCGCTCGCGCTCTCACCCATCGCGTCCGAATCTTGTTCACCCCAAGCGGCGGCAGCGGGAGCAGCGGGAGCAGCGAGAGCAGCGTCGCCTGCAGGGGCGGGGCGATTGGAGGCGGCGGTAGACTCCGTCGGATCTGCTTCTCCACCTGAAGTTTCCTGTTTTGATAATCGCTCCGCGCCCGCGCCGTGCGTTATTCCATTGCCGTTCAGGGCATTCTGAAATGAAGGAAAAAGAATCCACCGCAGTTGCACGCAAATATACGGATATTGATGTTTGACGTTGATTAGAAGCCATTGATGTAATGTTGGGTAAATCGTGGCAATACTATTACAAGCCTGTCCTGTGACATTTTTTTGTTGTAAACTACAATCATTAATAAAACTGCATTAGCACGAGTGACCTGAAACCTCATTGGCCTTTTTTCACCTCTACCAAGTAACTTTTTACATTTCCTGCAATACCGCACTTTGTCCACCAGGTGGACCAAACATTCACGTAAAGTTTTTTTTTCCCACCGAGGCCCCATTAAGTCACACATCTCATAATGAACCCATGCATCCCCAAATTCCTTCCAGTTAAAAATGAGCCAGCACCCCCCTCGTCTCCAGCCATTGCTTGTGACCGGCTGACAGTCAGAGGGCCTCGCGAGCGAGTGCCCGACGCGCCAGCGGTCGTCCCCGACAGCGGTGCCGAGGGAACCAAACGGCGTTTTTTTGTTGTTGTTGCGCGAGCCGCAAAAGGGGATTTCGCTCGCGGCCTGGCCCGGCGCGCAATCAGCTCCCACGGTGGCGCGCACGCGAGGCTCACGCGAGACGCCGTCCTGCCGTCCTCGGGTCGGGAGTCCTCGGCGTCGTCGTCCGCGTCGTCCCGCTTCTCCATCGTCTGCCACACGATGGCTTCGCTCTGCATCTCCTCCGTGCGTCCCTTGTGCACCAGCTTGCTGCTGTTGGAGCCGGTCGGAAGCGCGCGGCGGCGGGTTAGCACGCGGCGCAGGCCACCGCGTTCGAGCGCTCCGCTCGTGTCGGCGTGCGAGTGGTTGTCACGGCTAGCAGCTTAGCGGAATGTGGCCAAACGTAATGATAATTAATACAAATGTTTTTTTTTTTTACATAATGCACGAATGAACGAATGGACTGGGGAAGCACCAAACCCCCCGGTAGAATGATAGAGAAAGGGAATGAGTGAGTGAATGAATGAGTGAAGGGATGGTCTGGGGAAACTTCATACTCTCGGTAGCACGCAAGACAAAGGGAATGAGTGAATGAATGAGTGAAGTAATGGACTGGGGAAGCGTCAACCTCTCGGTGGCATGAAAGACAAAGGGAATGAGCGCGTGAAGGACTGGAGCAGGGAAGCGTCAACCTCTTGCTGCCGCGCAGGCTGCTGCGGTGGAGCGGCAGGAACCCCCGGCGGTTGCGCACGTCCAGCAGCCCCCGCTCGGCGCGCTCCTTGAGCCGCGCGAGCCGCGCCCGCATCTCCACGTCCTCGCACATCTCTGCCGGGGGGGGGACGGGGGGCACGCAAACGTCAGCCCCCTCTGGTGAACGAACAGAGGCACGGGCTCCCACTTTGAAGGCCCTGCGTGGCCTGCCGTAACCTCCTGCGGTCTCCGCGTGGCCTCCAGTGGCCACTGCCGTTTTCCTGTAACCACCGGTTTCCTATGGCCTTCCACAGGCTCCAGTGGCCTCTCCCGTGGACCTCCCAACCTCCCGTCGTGACCTGCTGCAACTTGCCACTCTTTCCTACGGCCTCTCAAGAGCCTCCCCCCGTGCCTTCCTGCCACTTCCCGAAGTCTCCAAACATATTCTGTGACCTCCCACAATCTCCCGTCACCTGCAGCGGCCTGCCACAGTTAGTGATGACGTCCGGTGGCCTCTCATGACATTGTGGCTTCCCACGATACTCTGCGGTTTCATGTGGTCACTTTTGATCTCCCATCATATCCTGTGGCCAATTTCCTTTGGGGGAAAACTATCACTTCGTCTACAAGACTTATCCAAGTTTGCTCAATTATGGCGTAGGAAAAAGGGGCAATTTTCGCCCGGGCCTCACACCAAAGAGGTTCCCCCAAGGAGGCCATTTTCTTTTTGTCGTTAATGAATTAGGGGGTCTCAATTGGCAACCGCCCTGGGCTCCCCCAGCCTCAAGCCTCTGGAGAAGTCTGAGGCCTTGCCTGACCAGGAGAGTCCTGTTCCAAGATATATGGCCACTGGTTTTTTTTCTTGCATAATGTTTCGTGTCCATCAAACTGAAAGCGTCAGAGAAAAAAAAAAACCCCATCAAGTGAGGGGATAACATTCCAATTCCACAAATATTGCCCGCCAGGTAACTCTCGTTGCTTTACTGCCCCTTTAAAAGCACTGCTTTTCTGTCAGTCTAATATTTATTTATTCCTTGCACCATTTAAATCTAATACTCGTTCTTGTATTGCAATTATGTTTGACCTTGTACCTCTTTAATGTTAATGTTTTTCATGATGTATTTAATTGTACTGCGTTGTTTCACTCCTGTAATTATATGATTGGACTGCAATTATTCTGACAGAGGTCTCCCTCGAACAACAGACCGCTCAAATCTCGGAAGCTAAGCAGCTTTGAGCCTGGGT
The DNA here is from genome assembly GCF_048934315.1 of Petromyzon marinus. Classification (NCBI taxonomy): domain Eukaryota; kingdom Metazoa; phylum Chordata; class Hyperoartia; order Petromyzontiformes; family Petromyzontidae; genus Petromyzon; species Petromyzon marinus. The sequence continues at coordinate 4,193,426 of NC_133691.1, read as the reverse complement.
AGTGCTTGGACGGGGGTGACCACTACGCACACAACTGGCATTGCAACCTCTTGTGGGGCTTCGTCGTTGGCAGAGGAGACGGCAGTTGCGGCAAAATCCACTGTTGTACTCTGCCTTCGTCAACCCGCATTGGCCAGTGTGGCGTAGTACGGTCGAATAACCCTGGCGACCCTCACGACGCGGGGGAGGCCCTTCAACCCACCAGTGGATAGACCAAATGTCGTGGATGGCTGCTGGTCGCTGCCAAGAAGGCTGCTGTCAATTGCACACCCCAGCAGGTGAGAGGCGTTACCAGGGAGTGTTTCGAATTTTGCCGGTCTTGTGAAAAGTGGATTGTGCAACGAAGCGTCCGTGCGTTTGCGCCGTCGATCACGGCGAGGTTGAAAGCAAGTTCCTGGCCCCGTCCTTCAATCCTCGCCGTCGGCCCTCCGTGGCTGAAGGTGACTCAGCCCGGCACAGCCACCGCCCGCCGCCTCTGAGCAGCGCTGCCCGTGTGTGCTCAGCGCTCGTCACGTGCCGCAATGTTTAACGACACACACAAGTGTTTGCCCAATGCAGCGCGTGTGCACACGAAGCCGACCGCCTGATTCCACGTCAAACGTCGGGGGAAGGAATGTATAGAATGTACCCTTGCTTTGGCTGCCACCCCTTAAGATGCTTGGGTGGCATTACAGCAAGCAGGTTTTTGGGGGAAAATGTACACGTGTGACGAATTTGATTGTCCCCATTGTATTTGCGTGTGTTCGTCCTCCACAAAACTCAGATTTACCGTTTCTTTTAATGCTTTAATATCTCATTTGTGCCAGTTGCATTCACTCCGTGAACCTAAATATGACAGGAGCTTATAACTTGCAATACACGTAGTATAAACTAAAAACACAAAGACGTTTCCCACATGCACATTCAGTGCAAGCAGAGTGAATGTAGGCATTGATTATAAATCGGTGCAACGCTACGCATTGCGCGCTTTCAGATGCACTTCTGCGGCCGTCTGGAACACTCTTCCAATATTAGGAATCCACTGGACCTATGCACTTTTAAATCTAGATTGGAAACTCATTACACTAGAACTTATTTTTGTGTTTAGTTCGTTGTCCTTCCCGCGCACCTCCGATGAGACACGGTTGGCTCCGTATGGTGGAAAATAAGCTCAACATGCATCCATACACTCCGCTCTATCTCTACCTAAAATGCCCCTCTACCTCTCTGGCCTCTCTACGTGCTATGAAGAAGGTCCGTTGCCAAAAACTTGGCCTACTCTATACTTTTAACGGCCACAGCGTCATTGACGAACGTGGGGAATTTTTTTCCCTCCCTAGTAGAAGTGGCATCATCACGGCTGGGGTCCTCCAGAGGCTACACACGGGGGGGGGGGGGGGGGGAGGGCATCCACGATGTGACCGTTTGCCCGGTCCACGCGGTCGGCCGCTCGCATCACCGAAGTTCTTCAAGCAACTCACCGACAGGCGTCTGCCCGTGCTTATTCGCCGTGTCGAGCCGCGCCCCGTACGCCACCAGGATTTCTGCGATGTTTTCCTGAAAGATAAAATATTGTATCTACGTATAAAGACCCATCACCACCACCACCACCACCAAAACTCCGTTGAACTTTGGCTCCGCGAGGACGTTTCCTGCTGGCGGTTACACGGCCACACATTAACCCGGGCGGCAGAGGCGCGACTGACGTCCAGACCCGTTGAACCATGCTGCTGTTGGTTGCGTCACGACTTGACAGGTTGGCCGATGATGGTTTCGCTCGATTACATCGAGCGAAAAATTCTGACGCACGCCTCCCACGCCAACACCTCGAGCGCTGTGCTGAATAGGTCTTCCCCAGAGCAGGCAACCAATAGTGGGCACTGTAGAAAGTCACAAGGCAGTCGGAGCCCGGCCTGTCGATATGGTAATTACCATCGTTTGTATTTATAGATTAAAAAAACAGATTTCATGAGTGAACTGAAGCATCAATAGGGGTTAACCCTCCATCACCCGGTCACTGTTAATCTCATTAAGTTTACACAATGGAGAGCTACATTGCATACGAGTGATATTCGACCTCAGAAGTCTATGCCCTCTGCCACGTGCACTGCCCTCTAGCGGTGATGATGATGCCGTCATCAACTTTGATAATTTTTAATCAGCGAGATGAAAGATCCCCAGGTTGTTTTGCAGGTTACGATCAATACCACAGACGCCTGGTATCTGAGGTCAGAATGAGCTCTTACTCTTGTCGATACGAGATAATTAATTCAAGTGCCCTGAAGGAGCGACTGGTAGCCAAATGAAAAGTCCTGTATCCAGTATAGTTCAAGGATAACACGACAATGTAAATAAGTCAATAAATCCAGGGTAATCTATGTTATGGATACCCCACTAAATGAAGAGACTGACATGATAGAGAACTCAACATTTTAATGCAAAGCCTCTACACGGCTCCCCACCAATCTGAATTAATTACATCTTTTAACACTGCTGCCACACTTTGAACCACATATCCGGTGTGATTTCCAAAGAGGGCCCCCCCCCCATTGGAAATCAGTGGGGTGTCTATAAATGTATCACCCTGTGGGGTGTTTTAATGTTACATACAAAACTTTATAATCAGGATAAAACACGCCCCCTCAACGCTAAAAAGACTGTCTAAATGCATCTGGCCTCCGTATGTCCCACAAGAGTGTTTTATATATGTATAAAACATTTTTAACGTGCAATGGTGTTGAAAACAATTAAACCTCCACGTGGCACGCTTTGAGAGGAATGTAATTTTTTGTCAACCAGGCACAATAATGAGAGATTAACGGCCGCACGAGAGGGGGTTGACGTGAAGGCATGCGGGCAAGGCAGCACGTTTGGGCTCGTAACAAGGCGCGTTAAACACTTCCAAAATAGCCACAATGGGTGAAGAACACAGCCGACTGGAACGGGTCTGCGCTGCGCTAACAAGAGAAAACGGGGGGCCAGCACGCTCGTGACGTACAGGCACACGGGGGCAAGAGCTGCGCAACTAGGGACCCCCGAAAGTCAACACTTTCCTGAAGCGAATGTAGACGCTCGTCGTCGACCCCCTTGGCAGAAGTGAACGCGGATGTCACTGGGGTGGACCGGTGGGTGGTGGACCGGTGGGTGGCACAGCGGTGGGCGGCACAGGGGTGGGTGGCACAGCGGTGGGTGGTGCAGTGGTGGGCGTGCTGCGCTGTGAATCTGACGACCCTAAATTCGATTCCCGACCACGGCTCGCACCGCCCCCCCTCCACCGACCCCCCCACCCACACCCCACAACCCCCCCCCCCCCCACCACCACCGTCTCCCATCACCGAACCGCGCCGATCCCCCCGCATGGTCACCGCGGACAAACAGTCCCCCACAACCCGCAAGGTGTGGGGAGACTCTTTATTTATGTAGCAGTGGGCCGACAAAGGGCTGCATATGTATGTACACGTGACATCATTACACAGAATGTTATTTTCTGCTAATTGTAATTTTGCTCTTTGGAACATTTTCTTCTCATTCTAATTTGATTCTGAGAACATTTTTCTGCAATTACATCCGAATTGCGATAATGACATCGGGGCTCCGAGCTAATCCCCCCACCCCACCCCCATTTGAGCACCTCCCACGGACGGCATTATTATTCGCAATTTGAGGATTCTTTCCTCGCACGCGCGGATTTCTTCTGGCCTCGCGGGTTTTTGCTGTCTCGCGTTAAAAAAAAAAACTACACCAAACAAGGGAATCGGACAAACCTCCCAGGCAGGAGGACTCCTTAACCCCGACCCTAGCGTCATGGCCAAGGCTGCGCAAAAACGAATCGTGTCACGCGCCAGAAGCGCGGCGCTTGTGGAGGCAAGCGTTTGGGTGCGTCACTCAGATTCGTTCAAATTCCCAACACCTGCCGGGCGGAGAGGCGTTCGGGACATGGCAGTGCGGCAAAAGTAAGGCCCAAACTTACGCCTGCACACCTTTGAGCTGTTAAGCCCCTCTTCCGTGGATGTATTCTCTGGGCACCTCCGTTTCCCCCGCACATGCAAGCACACGCTTATTTAAAAAGGAATTGGACTAAACATTCGAACAATTAGCAAGGCTTTCCTGGCTAATATAATTTTACCGTTGTTGTTGTTGTTGTCTGCGTTGCCCAGCGAGTGCCTCTCCTGGATTCGTAAATAAATTAACACTGCCGCTGCCGTTATTATTATTATTGGCGCTGTTGTTGTCTGTGTGGTGCCCCTGACCTGGCCCCAATAGGCAGCCGCGTGCAGGGGCGTCCATCCGTCTGCGTCCGGTAGGTCCGAGCGGGCCCCGACCTCCAGCAGCACGCGCACGGCACGTTCGTAACCGTGCGCCACCGCCATGTGCAGCTGATGGGGAAGCGCGTGCCGGGGGCGTGAGGGGTGGGGGGGCAGACGACGAGGGTTGGAAGGGGTCAGGAGCGTGACCGAGCAAAAGTCAGAAGTCTGCGCTTGCAGCTGACGGCAGTGCAGATCAGCATCATTATTCACCGCTATTAGCGGGCGCGACTAATTGCCCGGGCGGGTTTCGCACGAATGCGTCCAGGTGTGCCAGCAGCGGTTGGCGTGAGGTTCACCTCAAATGTAGATCGGGAGCCGTGATGGGCGTTATCTTAAACAAAATCGTGGGGTTTTCTCCGCGTACAGTGTCCCCCCCCCCCCTTACACGTGCACCAATATTCGATGAGAAATTGCCCAAAAATGCCGCAGCAGAACACGAGTAAAATTTTTTTATTCAAAACCCAGCGTGGCTTTTCTGGTTTGATTAAAAAAAGAATTTGCTACTGTAGCCAGAACAATAGATCGGTTTCAGCCACTGAAAAACAGGCGAATTGATAATCGTGGTAATTATAGTATTTAGATCCATTTAGTTGGAATGTAATGAAAAAAGAAAGAATAGGCTTTACCCGATTATTTAGATCTTTCAGTAAAGTCACGTTGATAGGTACAAATTAATACAAATAATAAGTAAAAAATAAACAAAAAACGACGTTTCGATCACAACACAAGCGATCGTCATCATCACTAGCTCCGCCCACTCCGTTTATGACCCTAGGACTACACCCTTTTTAAACCTTTAAAACAGTCTGCATTCAGCAGCTTACCCACTCTTTCCTCCTGATGACGATCGCTTGTGCTGTGATCGAAACGTCGTGGTTTTTTGTTTATTTTATATTTATTATTTTTATTAATTTGTACCTGAGAATATGTTTTTTCCCATTTTATCTGGCAACAAAACAGGTGTTAAGTTGTTAAAACAACAAACTGAAACCTTTTACAAGGAATCACGTCTGCATTAACCACAATACTTGTGGTCAAAATGCAAACAAAAAACTCTGATAACATATGCATTGTCTTTGAAACTGATTGGTTCACAATCAACTCATTGGCCCTCAGGTGACAAAATATAGATTGCTTGTGTTGCGATCGAAAGGTCGTAATTTTTTAAATTATTTTTTTTCTATCTCCGTGACTTTACCGAAAGACCCACAGAGTATTATTTGGTTCTTTCGGCGAAGCTGGAAAAATAATAATAAAACATAAACTGAATAAAAATAAACCACGAATGTAGACTGTAGCCTGGTTCTTAATCGGAGTGAGCGTACTGGCAGTCTATAACGTAGACTGTAGCCTGGTTATTAAACAGGGTGAGTGTACTGGCAGTCTATAATGTAGACTGTAGCCTGTTTATTAAGCTGGGTGAGTGTACTGGCAGTCTATAATGTAGACTGTAGCCTGGTTATTAAACAAGGTGAGTGTACTCACAGTCTATAATGTAGACTGTAGCCTGGTTATTAAGCTGGGTGAGTGTACTGGCAGTCTATAATGTAGACTGTAGCGTGGTTCTTAACCTCGGTGAGTGTACTGGCAGTCTATAATGTAGACTGTAGCCTGGTTATTAAGCTGGGTGAGTGTACTGGCAGTCTATAATGTAGACTGTAGCCTGGTTATTAAGCTGGGTGAGTGTACTGGCAGTCTATAATGTAGACTGTAGCCTGGTTATTAAGCTGGGTGAGTGTACTGGCAGTCTATAATGTAGACTGTAGCCTGGTTATTAAGCTGGGTGAGTGTACTGGCAGTCTATAATGTAGACTGTAGCCTGGTTATTAAGCTGGGTGAGTGTACTGGCAGTCTATAATGTAGACTGTAGCCTGGTTATTAAGCTAGGTGAGTGTACTGGCAGTCTATCAGGTAGACTGTAGCCTGGTTATTAAGCTGGGTGAGTGTACTGGCAGTCTATAATGTAGACTTATTCTTGATTCTTTCAATAAGAAATAAAAACAAAAACCACGACGTTTTGATCGCAACATAAACGGTCGCCATCAGGAAAAGGGAGGTTAGCCTCTCAAGGCAAATTGTTTATAAAGGTTTAGAGATGGGCGTAGCTTTTTTATTACCATTTTTCTATCTACGTGACTTTGCCGAAAAAAAAACAAAGAAAATAAATGAAACGAAAGTTAAGTCAAAATCTTAACACCTGTTTTATTGCCAGAAAGAGTAAAACCCATTATTATTTTCCCCTCATACTTTGATACCCCCCCAAAAAAGGTCCCATGACATAGGGATGTAATGATTTTTACCCTCTAGCATTTCGATGAATTGTTTAACAATTCCTTGGTTACAATAATTTCAAGAGTCAATAATTTTTAGTTTCCTTCTCACCGTCTCTTTTGCGTGCTCAGTGTGCATCTAAATTTGCACCGTTTGGTTGCCGCCATTAACCTTGGACGTCGCACGATCATACCATTTGCATTCCATTTACACAAAACGAATCATTGAATTCCTCCTGGGAATTCTGTATTTATAAATGACAGCATAGCGGTTCAACCCAATTGGAATCCTCACGATAATTATAATTTGTAACCGAAAATAACCCCCATTATAACAGGAAGAAATTAGTGCAGAACAAAAAAAACAAACAGGCGTTGTGTCTTCAGATAAGTGCATCGAGCTAGATACACGTGATGCGCTAAGCGTGAAGTTTGCATACCTGTCAACCCCGAATCGGTGCCCTACCTTATTACAGACCAATTCAGACCTCATCGGTCACCCCGTGTCCCCTTATAAACCTCAACGTTCATCCTACAAAGTCCCATCACGAGGGAGAACCACAAACAATTATAATTGTTTTTTAATTTTCCCGTATTGAAACGGCTGTATGCTGTATGGAACTGAAAACTCAATTTCCCTGTACAAGAATACGGGGTGAACCTTGTGGGTTGACAGCTGTGATAGTGTCAAAGCTAGATATACGCTCACCCCATGGGAGAAAGTCTGGGTGTGCTTATCCCAAGAAGTGTACTTTTATCAGAAGTTGCTCATTGTCTTCCACTGGTGAAATGCATGTGTTGCTTATATCAGAACTGGATCCAGCTTCTTACTCCTTAGCAACTAGGCATGTAATTGAGCATGGATTCATCACGAAAAATCGATTTCTACTCGAATGATGCACGCATTGAAGCACGCACCTAAGGAATCGCGGCCATATTATATTTATATAAAGTAACCAGTGACCACAACCTCACATAAGAATCGGTTTCCGTGAACTAAATCGCGACCACAAATCGTGGCACTTCATCGAGTCGCGCGGGGGCGACGGATCGTTGCTGGCTCACTGGTTACAACGAAGCACGTGGAGCAACGGTGGCCAGCTGGCATCTCACGAGCCGCACGCGCGGCTCTCTATCGAAGGGGCGTAACACGTAGGGGCGCACTACCACAGTCGTGACAAAGAATAATTAATGTCTCCCGTGCTGTGCCGAAAACTGCTTACATATATATACACACACACGTGGCTTCTTTGCAGAACTCATCGCTGCTACCTTTAGGCTCTTGGTCTGTTACAGGCTGGCCACCGTTGGCAAAGACGAAGCGTTTCTCATCGCCAGTCTTCACAAGCCACCGCGATCTGGCTTCTACCGTACACATTGCGAGCTGATCACGGGGGGGGGGGTGGTGTGTGGGGGCAGCTACACGCAATAAAACGGCGCGACTTGTCGCGCCGCCGGTGGTGTTTTGCTGCCGAGGGCTGCTGCGATGCGGACTGCTTTACCACCACCACGCCGTGATCGTCGGGCGCGTTGAGGTCGGCGACGCTCTGCGTCATCTCGCTGATGAAGGAGTCCTCCGTGGCTTTCCGGGCGTCCTCCACCACCTTTTCGGTGAGGCCTACGCGCGGGGCGCAGGCCACGCAAGCACACGCGGCAATCGGGGGAGTCGGCGGGGGTTCTCGCCTAAACCGCGACAAAACCACCTTGCCATCATCGTACGTTGTATGATGGCCACGTTAAACTGTTAAACGACGCTGAGCACGTCGAAATATCGCAAATGACCGGGTCTGGTTTTTTTAAAATAAAATGTGTTTCGTTTCCCGCAGTTAAATTCAACAGTTCCAGTGAAATATGTGTTGTGTCCACAAGATGAATAATACACACGGCCCCGTGCTAGAGAATGCCGTCTTGGGATGTTACATCACGGAACTACTGCCGATATCTTGCCAAGTGACCTTTTACCCACACTGGAGGTGCTTGTACCTGACAACAGACCCCGCCATAAAGATGATCATCGCATGACAGTCAAACCAATATTCTAATTTTCAATTTTTAGAGCAGGAAGTTAGCTAAATTAAGTGAAAAAATTATGTAATGTATTGTTATGTTTCTTTTGGAGACCAGGATGAGACCAACTCACTGCAGTTATGAATCTGGTTTATTAATGATCGGCTTCAAACCCAGGATCTCTCAGCAGTGCTACATTATTTTGAGCGTTTATTCTGTTTTAGTTTTACACTTTAAAGTGGTTTTTAAACTCACTTTGGCTCAATCTAAACTCTGAGTATCAAAAAAAATCTGGGTTTGAGAATCGAGCTACAATCTCACAGCAGACTGCGTGTGAAAGCGCGCCGCAAAAAGTGTAATGGAGAAAAATTCCACTCAAATGATTTTCTGAGATTATTCCGTGAGTGGTGCCCTGTGAGTTTTCCGAATGGATTCATCGTATTGTGACGTGATGCCATTAACAGCTTGATGGGAGTAACTTGGGGAAAACAATTAAAAAAACATAACATGAGCTTTTACCTGGTTATGAATTAAACCTTTATGTATATATATAAACCATTTAAATGCAACCAGCTCGTACTGTCCAACTACAAATATAAATCCAGGGGCTTTATTGGCAGAAGTTTTTAAGTATGGACCAAAAATACTTAACTGAAAATAAGCAACAGGCGCTGCTTTATAACTGATTATCAGCTTATCTTTCCGAAATATTTTCCTTTCTTGAGAAACGTTGGCTTATCACAGTAATTATAACATTCATGATTATGATGGGGCTTTTCATTGGGTTCACTATACTGTTCGTAGAGGATACGACCATATAATTGCTAGGCATACAATTATTATGACGATTAATATTATGCTAATGATACAAGCATTGAATTGTGTCCTTGCAAATTGATTCGTTTAAATTCACTTCGATCCTATGTTCCCAAAGGAGAGGCCATCAGCTGAGGAGACGGAGCGATGACATTTGCTCATTTGCGGGAGCTAGGCGGATATTTGTATCACGTGGCCGTGAGGAATGGGGATGGCTTTTTGAGGCCTTCATCCAGCAGTGAAAAGACCACGACTGACGTTCATGCGGACATGCTGTACGTGACCGATTCACGTACGTACACGTATGTATGTATATTGAACTTCTTTCGCGCCACACATAGCCAACCGTGCTAATCGGAGGTGCGACACCGTGTGGCCATGAACCCTGTAGCCACTAGAGACTCCCACAATTGCAAGAAACACAATATTTGTGATAACAATTAACTCTTGAATTTAATCGTGACCCTGAACCGCAGCAGATGCATTGAATCGCAGTGGTGGGGGGTTGAATTGTGAATTGAATACATGCATACAAAATCCTCACCAATTGGAATCCTCACCAATAGTGAAACACCTCCATCGGCAAAAGTTCATTTACGAATAAACAAATCCCCATCACAGGTCTCAATGTGACCGTCCAAAAAACACAAAGCACACTCATGCGTGTGTCGCGAGGCACTCGATGCCAATTACGTGAATCACAAGCGGAAAAAACAATGCATCGCATTCAAAAGCACGAGACGTAATCCCTAATAAGGCGCCTGTTCCATTACCGGCCACGGTTGTAAAATATTTCCAGCCCTGCCGCATTGCTGAGTTTCGTTCAAGCTCCAGAAGGGAATGTATTTATTATGTATTTATCAGCGGGTGAATAAGTTCAACGGTGTTGCCTATAATAGGGCAAAGACTGCAAGATGTGGCCCGGTTTGGAAGCTATGGGAGCCTCGTGTTTCAGCCATCAAGTTCTCGAGTTTGTTTTGTTTTGACCAGGTGCGTGAAGGCACAAGCAAAGAGTGAACTCGGGGTCACCCAAACGACAAAAGCAAAAATAAAAAATAAAGGACGGGCATAATGCGAATAGGAATCGGTTCCGAAAGAAAGAAAAAAAAACAGCTGTCGCAGTAAGAATTCGAAAATATTGCAAAGATTTAAATCGACGTCAAATACGTTTTCCCCACAGTGTAAAAAGTTGGCTCGGGCAGATTTATGTTGAGATGGATCGTAGCACGATTACAGAAACGTTAAATGGATATAGGGTAACTATTGTACGAATATATAAACAGACAAGTCGCTCATAAGCGGTGCATAGTTTCCACACAGCTACCGATAATGCGGCAAACAGAAGATCTACTCTTCCTATCAATAATATCTCTGCTACCATGGTTACTCTGCCCGTGAACTTTAATAATTTATTCTTCCACGCATGCTAAGAAGAGACTGTTTCGTCTCATCCACGCTGCATTCAACCACCAACCCCACAGGCCGCAGCAAATACACTCATCCAACTACCCCCGAACCCAACAACTCACCTACACTCACCCCACTCACCCACCATCAAACACACACACACACACTTCTTTTTCTGCTGCTTTCCCCGGTACTGCTCGACTTTGGAATGCCCTCCCAACCATCCTCTTATCAGAAAGTTCTCGTAAAAGCTTTGCTCGATCCAAGAAACGCGCTCTATCTTATCTGTTGCACCTTCAATAGGGCTCTTTGTTGCAGGCCACTAAGAATGTTTGGCCTTTTGGTCAGCGAATGAACAAAAAAAGAACAACAAAAACTCCACTTGCAAAAAATGCAGGCATCTTGGAAAGCGCTTGCCGAGTGTTGTGCCTTCGTCCAAAAAAAGGACGGTGCGTTTTCTCACCACGTCGCGACGGACAACTTCGCGAATGGAACAACCGCGCAAGCTAAAACACGCTCGCTGCCGAAGCGGCAAGGCCTCGCTTGGGTAAGGCATCGGTCGAATTAGCGGCACGCTGATAAAAAACGGGGCGAACAGAACATGATGATGAGGACGAGGGGCGGCCGTCTCTCACCTCGGTGCCGCATCTCGCCCTCCAGGTAGGCGATTGTCTCGTGGTCATCGCACACGTCAAACGGAGTCTCCCCGTCCTCGCTCAGCGCCAGGAGGTCCGCGCCCCTGATGGCACGGCGAGAGACGCGCGGCGCGCGAAGCCGTGAGCAAATAAATTAATTGTAATAAATAAACACACCCTCCGTTCGTTCTCCATCATCACCATCATCATCACGATCCGTGGACACATAGCCTGTCGGTGTCTGCTGCACATTTTGTAATTTGTTTCCACTTTCCTCTGTCCTGTGCCAATGTGCTCCAAGTAGTGCCACATCTTTCTGGCACCAACCTCTAATGTCTTCGTCAAGCCATTCTTCTCCGTTAGGTCTTCCTCTCTCTAGGTAAAAAAATACCATACTTTTTGATTTCTAAATCGGCTGATTGGGGATCTCGCGATCTACATTATCATAGCACAGAGAGCTGCCGCAGGGGGCACGTGCCACATGGCGGTCAGTGGAGGGCAAGTCAGCAAAATCCATTGTTGTACTGTGCTTCTATGCACCCCGCTTCTACCAACCCACACTGACCAGCGTCGTAAAGTATAATTAAATAATCTCCATTACCTGCGCGCCATGGGAAGGCCCTAATCCAGCAGTGGATTAACAAAAAGGATGGTACATGTACGTTACCAAGCAGAAATATGACTTATTGTGTTGATGATTTTCTAAATCACTTCTGTGCCTGGTAACAAGCTTCTGATCACTCCTGGCAACCATTTTTAGTGTAAAATTATTCAAGCCATGCCAAGGACTGTTGACAGGCAAAAATGTACACATCGTTATCAAATTACATGACGGAAGTCGGGCGTGAACAGGGCTTGATGATCATGTGATGAGCCCCTGTACCCGGATCAGGGACTACAGCTGCTATGGGCATCAAGACACCCTCAAGATCTGTAGATATGGCTCGGAGACAACCAAAAAACGCTTGGGAAAATCACGGTATGTTCGAGTCGACGTTTTCCTTTCTTCGGCAAGGCAACAGATGCTGATAATGCCGATGGTGAAAACCTTTTAAACACGCAACAGCGCACAAACAGCAGGCTCGCGAATGAGCAGTTGTAGAACTCCTCTTGTCCGTGACAAAGTACGGTGGGTGAGCCTCACGAACCCTTTCTGTAATCTCAATAATAACCAGCGAGGACCATTTCGCTTGCAGGAAATGCCCAATTTCCAAACCGTGGCAGCGCGCTCCTGACCCGAACCCCTCGGCATAACTCTCCACTCTCCCTATCCTCTCCCGCACATTTCCTCTGCATCTCCTCTCCCGTCTATCTCCCCCCTCCCCCTCCTGTCTCTTCCGCACACTCCCCTCTGCACCTCCCCTCCCCACCCGTCTCTCTCCCGCACATCTCCCCTCTCTCTCGTGGCCCTCCTGCAACCTTGCAAACGTTGTGTTTTTAATTTGACAGTTTTTTTTTTTTGTTGATAAAACCCGATTCTAAATAACCTGTTCAAAACTGTTCAAACCGCGCACACCTCCCGGCACGGCTCACCGTGGCACGAGAAGCCGCACGACCTCCGTGAACCCCTGCGCGCATGCAGCGTGCAGCGGCGTCCACAGCCCCGAGTCGCGAGCGTTTACTGAAGCGCCGCGGCTCAGCAGCAGCCCGGCCAGGTCCTCCCAGCCCCACAGGCACGCCTGCGTGGTGCCACAGCACACACAGCACGCACGGGCACGCCACACACAGCACGCACGGGCACGCCACACACAGCACGCACGGGCACGCCACACACAGCACGCACGGGCACGCCACACACAGCACGCACGGGCACGCCACACACAGCACGCACGGGCACGCCACACACAGCACGCACGGGCATGCCACAGCACAGACAGCACACATGGGCACGCCACAGCACACAGGGGAAGTTTAAAGCAGGGCACATAGACGTGGAAGCACAGTACAGCACAGCAAATGATTTTGCCATACTGCCCTCTGTCGCCGACAACGTAGCCCCCATCGCAGCGTATTACACGAGCTTTAAGCTCAGCGGTCGCCCAATCCAATCACTGTCCAGGCTCCAGACTGCTTAGCTTCCGAGACCTGAAGAAATCGGGCAGATTCAGGTTGATGTGGCCGTAGCCACGACCCCAAGTATTCATTTTAAATGCCGTTGTCCAGATCAACACCCTTGCACGTTAGAAGAGCGATGAGCTGTTTACACTGCTGTTCCCCGCGTGGGTGCGCATACAGGTGACATTTATTGAAAAATGCTACTGCTATATTATGGAAACAGTGGAGTTCATGGCCATGTCTACGAATGGAGGACGCCAGTGCGTATGGGATGACGAGTGAAGCGCTTGCTCAGTTCGCGCATCAAATCCTGCCAGCGTTACTCGCATGGGGAGGTTGATTTTGGACGACAGGCGAGCGGGAATTAGGCGCGTGCCAGCGAGCATGGATCAATGAACGGACTGTTCCCACACTTATCCCAACGACCGCTAATACATAGATTAGCGGCGCACACACAGACGAGCGCATCCACTTCAGTTGAGTAGACTGTTGGGGCTAGTGCTGCTGTTAGCAAGCATCTCTTAAGGCTGTCGTGGCAGACACAGGAAGGCGTTGAGTGGCCGGTTTTGTTTCAAATGCCCCTTCCTCAAGGCGGGGCCTCTCTTTCACAACACGCATCGAAATGTAAAAATGTCCACGCCCTCACGGCGTGCTCCATCTTTCACAACGCGTTCATTTGCACGCGGCATTAAATGCTCACCCGTGGCTGGGTGGGTGGCGACAGCGGTCGAGAGTGCACTGCCCTCGATGAGAAGATTTGCGAGAGTTCAATTTCTGGTCGGGGGGGCAACTCGTTTCTATCGATTCAACCGACCGAGTGCCAATTTTGTTTTTGGGGGGGGGGGGGGTCAACAGCAGTTGTCAAGAAAAAAAAACAAACCTCACCCAACCATGGGAACGTGGAATTTCCACCACTGGCTCAGGGCTGTGTAAAGAAGAGACGAGCGACACCCCACTGTGACCTTTTCAATTGTTTTTACAGGACGCACTACGACAGGATGCGTGTGATTTTTCCCCAGGGTGCGCAATATTATTTATCTACGCAAGTGGCTCGGGTCGTGGGTTGCGGCCCCCTTGGGCACCTGGTGCAGCGCAGTGAGGCCCTCCTCGTTGCACGAGTCCGGGCTCACGCCGTCCGACAGCAGCGTGGTAACTGTGGGGCGACACCGACATCCACACACACACACACACGTCAACCCGCTACACTCACCACACACACACACGTCAACCCACTACACTCACCATCCACACACACACACACGTCAACCCGCTACACTCACCACACACACACGTCAACCCACTACACTCACCATCCACACACACACACACACACGTCAACCCGCTACACTCACCACACACACACGTCAACCCGCTACACTCACCACACACACACACACGTCAACCCGCTACACTCACCACACACACACACACGTCAACCCGCTACACTCACCATCCACACACACGTCAACCCGCTACACTCACCACACACACACGTCAACCCACTACACTCACCACACACACACACACACGTCAACCCGCTACACTCACCATCCACACACACGTCAACCCGCTACACTCACCACACACACACGTCAACCCACGACACTCACCATCCACACACACACACACGTCAACCCACTACACTCACCATCCACACACACACACACGTCAACCCACTACACTCACCATCCACACACACACACACGTCAACCCGCTACACTCACCATCCACACACACGTCAACCCACGACACTCACCATCCACACACACACACACGTCAACCCACTACACTCACCATCCACACACACACACACGTCAACCCACGACACTCACCATCCACACACACGTCAACCCACTACACTCACCATCCACACACACACACACGTCAACCCACTACACTCACCATTCACACACACACACACACGTCAACCCACTACACTCACCATCCAGACACACACACACGTCAACCCGCTACACTCACCAACACATACACACACACACGTCAACCCGCTACACTCACCATCCACACACACACACGTCAACCCGCTACACTCACCATCCACACACACACGTCAACCCGCTACACTCACCAACACACACACGTCAACCCGCTACACTCACCATCCACGTGCGCTCATAGTAAATACTTATCTACCTTCACGCACTGAGAGTTGAGGCTAATCAACATACATCCAAGGTTACAAACACGACGTCGTGTGGCTCTGTGGCACCAGCACAGTGCAAGTCTTCTTATCCACAATGTGGTGGATACTAGTGTATTGGCGGATCCTTGTTTCTGTGAAAATTACTCCTGGTATCCACACAGGTATCAGTGGAAACAAGCAGATAATCGGATAAATTTGTTTACAAATGTTATCCACACAAAGAGACGGATAACAGGATGAATTTAGCACTTCCACATCAACGCTGCTGGGCGAATTATACGTTCATAGATGCGAATGCAATTAATGTTGTCACTTCCGGATGGATCCTCTAAGTTTTTAGATAATGCAAAGTAGAAAGAATCCATCCGCAGACGACGTGATTTTCTGCAGCAAACGATTAAGGGTTTGGAGAATTTGTGCGGAGACTTTGATCATGGGGTCTTGGACAACAGAGCCTTCACTGTATCAACGAATAGATATATTTTTTATTAAAAGCATGCTCTTTCTAAAACGGCGCAGATTCACAATGGCAACGCATAAGATAGGGGGTCAACAAAGTCCAAGCGAATTCCCGTTGAGGATGTGCGTGAAGGGGTTGTTCGCATACCCCGAATGCAACACAACCACAGTGCGGCCGCGAACATGGAAAGCCCTGGCAACGAGCCCGGCGGGTGGGCCAGGAGGGAATTGCAACAGCTGCCCCGTTTGTCTCGTCCCACCAATTTTACCCCAATTGCGCCCAAAGGCGTCGTCATTTCAGGAGACAACGAGCCCATTCTAACTTTCACGGAACTGGAAGCGGTGGGAGGGGGGGGCAGCGGGGCCTTAACCCACGTCAGAGAAAGGTCTGCGGAAGGAGATATCGCAGAAGTGCTGTCTGAAAATATCTTCAAGCGACGTTTGGTACACACTAGGGGGGTGGGCGGCGGGGGCGGCACATTTCCAACCACTCCGCCGCAGAAGGCAATGTTTTTTTTTTCGCGCGGCATTAAACGCGATGGGTTGGGGTTTTTTTTTACTCTCACAGGAAATTCAATGCGAGTTGGGCCAAATGAAGATGTGTGAACCCGAATGCAATGCGATCCGTTTGATTTGTGGTCATTTGCGACCAGGTTGAGGACCCATCGGCGCGCTACACCTGAGAACGAAGCTTAATCACGAGCGGATTCCTGCCTTGGGATCCCAGGAATCTGGCCGGTGCAGCTCAGTGAACGCAGTTTAATCACGACTGGAATCCTGGATTTGGATTACAGAAATCTCATCGTTAGAGTGTCTTCGACTTCTGAACAACCGAGCCGCCCACCTAAGCCTTTTGCAAGTGGCAAAACATTATGCAAGACGAGTGATTAATGTGATCTCGTTGCTGTTATGGAAACATTTCAAGGGTTAAATAAAGAAAGGCCAATATGTCCCGGTTTCTTGTTACAGTGAGGGAAAAAAAGTATTTGATCCCCTGCTGATTTTGTACGTTTGCCCACTGACAAAGAAATGTTAAGTCTACAATTTTAATGGTAGGTTTATTTGAACAGTGAGAGACAGAATAAAAACAAAAATCCAGAAAAACGCATGTCAAAAATGTTACAAATTGATTTGCATTTTAATGAGGGAAATAAGTATTTGACCCCCTCTAAATCAGAAAGATTTCTGGCTCCCAGGTGTCTTTTATACAGGTAACGAGCTGAGATTAGGAGCACACTCTTAAAGGGAGTGCTCCTAATCTCAGCTTGTTACCTGTATAAAAGACACCTGTCCACAGAAGCAATCAATCAATCAGATTCCAAACTCTCCACCATGGCCAAGACCAAAGAGCTCTCCAAGGATGTCAGGGACACGATTGTAGACCTACACAAGGCTGGAATGGGCTACAAGACCATTGCCAAGCAGCTTAGTGAGAAGGTGACAACAGTTGGTGCGATTATTCGCAAATGGAAGAAACACAAAAGAACGGTCAATATCCCTCGGCCTGGGACTTCATGCAAGATCTCACCTCGTGGAGTTGCAATGATCATGAGAACGGTGAGGAATAAGCCCAGAACTACACGGGAGGATCTTGTCAATGATCTCAAGGCAGCTGGGACCATAATCACCAAGAAAACAATTGGTAACACACTACGCCGTGAAGGACTGAAATCCTGCAGCGCCCGGAAGGTCCCCCTGCTCAAGAAAGCACATATACATGCCCGTCTGAAGTTTGCCAATGAACATCTGAATGTTTGGGTGAAAGTGTTGTGGTTAAATGAGACCAAAATGAAGCTCTTTGGCATCAACTCAACTCGCCGTGTTTGGAGGAGGAGGAATGCTGCCTATGACCCCAAGAACACCATCCCCACCGTCAAACATGGAGGTGGAAACATTATGCTTTGGGGGTGTTTTTCTGCTAAGGGGACAGGACAACTTCACCGCATCAAAGGGACGATGGATGGGGCCATGTACTGTCAAATCTTGGGTGAGAACCTCCTTCCCTCAGCCACGGCATTGAAAATGGGTCGTGGATAGGTATTCCAGCATGACAATGACCCAAAACACACGGCCAAGGCAACAAAGGAGTGGCTCAAGAAGAAGCACATTAAGGTCCTGGAGTGGCCTAGTCAGTCTCCAGACCTTAATCCCATAGAAAATCTGTGGAGGGAGCTGAAGGTTCGAGTTGCCAAACGTCAGCCTCGAAACCTTAGTGACTTGGAGAAGATATGCAAAGAGGAGTGGGACAAAATCCCTCCTGAGATGTGTGCAAACCTGGTGGCCAACTACAAGAAACGTCTGACCTCTGTGATTGCCAACAAGGGTTTTGCCACCAAGTACTAAGTCATGTTTTGCAGAGGGGTCAAATACTTATTTCCCTCATTAAAATGCAAATCAATTTATAAATTTTTTGACATGCGTTTTTCTGGATTTCTTTGTTGTTATTCTGTCTCTCACTGTTCAAATAAACCTACCATTAAAATTATAGAGCGATCATTTCTTTGTCACTGGGCAAACGTACAAAATCAGCAGGGGATCAAATACTTTTTTTCCCTCACTGTACGAGTGCCCATCTTCTGTAAACAACCTTGACCGAGTGATAGCAATTCCACATTATCTTGTCTGCAGCTCTGCCCTCATTTTGCTACAATCTGTGTCTTGCACACACCTCTCTCATTTCGCTGCACTTCTATCTCGTCTGTGTTGCCCTTCTCCCATCTCCTTGCACGTCTGATCTTTCTGCTCACATTTCCCCCACCTCGCGACGTCCCGATCTCTTGTCTTTCTCGCTTCCGTCATCTCAGGAGTCAGCCAGTATATCACCTGAAAGGGTGGGCGGCCCATGCCCCCCCGATCCCAATGTAATCACTGCTTAGGACCCCCCCCCAGTGGGCCGGTACCACCACCACCGGGCCACCCCCTTTGTTCCTACGCGGGAACAGGTGCCGCTTTTATCTCCGCGCGCCGAGGTGTGGACAAACGCTCGCAAAACGCTTGTGCGTGACAGCATTCGCTGGACGTCCCCGTTCCCTTTTCTTTCCCGCATAAAACGGCAACGCTCGTGGGCTGACGTGCAGCACAAAGACTGCTGTGCCTTAAGCCGCTCTCCGCCGCGTTCCAGTTTCCAGCCCGCGCACGTCTGTTGTGGGGTGAGATTGCCGAGCGTCGGTTTACACGACCCCGAATGCTTCTCGCACGCGAGCGTGAATTTGAAAAAGCCAAAGGGGTTCCGTGCCAAGAAACATTCTTGTTGCTTTTGTCAATCCACAGCCAGGCGACGGCTCCCTTTCCGCCGAGCAGCGTCGGCGACGGCAGTTGTTCGTGCATACTTCACCACGCTGCGCGGAGCAGCTTGGCGAACGAAAGGGTGGGCTGTTTCCCAGGACGTCACGTGGGCTGTTGCTGGGAATCGAACTCAGTTTGTGCGGGTCCATAGCGTGGTCGCACAAACCGTGAGATCGTTCCGCTCTACCCCTTTGCAAACACACACACACATACCACGCTGCATACGCCATACTATAGTGTAGTGTGTATATATATATATAAAACTAACACCTGCCAGATGGTAATGAACCATTCGACCCCAAGGGCTGCGCAGTCTGGTGGATTGCGGAGCGCGTTATCCCCGACCGCAAACGATGAACTACATCCGTCCATAATACAGGTTTTTTTGGGTTAGATCACGGAAATGTGTCGTTAAACCCGCCACCACCCGACACAGCCAATTAGTAAGGTCTGTCACGTAAAACAGAACATGGCAATTCGTTACTGGTACATCATACCGGTGTGTTGGAGAGCAAAGCCACAAGATTAACAATCTAAGTACGACGTTTCGCCAGTAATTACAACTACCTTCATCAGGCGACAGCCAGATTTGTGTTTACTTGTCGGGTGGTGGCGGGTTTAACGACAAATATATGTACGCGATCTAACAAAAAAACCTGTATTATGGATGATATTGGTCGCGAAAGCCTACATTTTAAACGGAATACATCCGTGTCGGTCACGCCGACAATTAGGCATGCGACGGAAGACTTATTTTACAATTAATATCAATTCTCGCGCTCGAAATACATGCGGTGAATCACGCGTGCGAGGACCGATTAAATATGATTTGCGCAAGTCACGTGAAATTATGGAACATTTAGGCAAACTAAGTTTTAAACAAAACTACGCAAGGCACATTATTGAATTAATTATTTCACAAGATCATGAGCCTGAGTTGTGGCAATTCAGTGAACTTCTGAGTCGGGGGCGAAACGTTTACAACAACCGGAGTAGATATAAATACATAACCATCAATCACTGGAATCATTTGACTTGCCTGTCAGGGTATAGTTTGGTGGCAATTGCAATAATTGATTCGGAACACACTGGAGCTTGAGATTTATTTAGAGGCTGGTCGTGGTTGTCAGCATTGACCAAGTCCTCAGTGAATATTCTTTCCATGCCCATGGGGAGAACAGAATGTACCCGTGAAGAACCCACAATTATTTAATAAATAAAAACACGCATTATTTGAGCTTTTGTTTCATCACCATAATCATCACCGCCGTGATCTATCTGCTCCTAGACAAATACCTCCCCCCCCGCCCCCCAAGGCAGTCGCCATCCCATGGTCCTGTCGTCCAAAAATACATTGTGCACATGCTATGACTTAATCGCTCAATCTCCATTGTGGATATTTTCTCGGGCATGTTCGGTCCTTTCACTGCCTTTCCATCATAAGTCTCAACCACTGGCCGGCAATCGCTCTTTCCAGCTACACTCTCTAGCCAAGCCCGCTTACTTTTCAGAATGGCCAACACAATGTCACTAAGGTGCATTAGTTTCTTAACTCACGTGTTCCTCTTCCCGCCTCTCAGTGTCAATCCAAGCATGCATCTCCCCATGCTTCTTTGCATATAAGTTCAGCTGTTGCTGTGTTTTTGTTGACAATGCTCGTGATGTATCTGAACTGACAGAATAAAAAGTAGGGGTCTAGTGAGATGAGAAAAATTGGAATATTGCGGACATATAGAGATAAAAGATTAATTATTATGTTTCTGCTCTATGAGAGATGTCGGTCGTTGTTAAGCCACCCAAACCCTATCCCTACTGTCCCATTCACAACTACTGGACACCTGTGAAACATAGTTTTATGGCTCATCAGATTCCTCCAGTACGAATAAATATTCGAATTCTGAACTACGACTCCTGTGTAGCCCATTCTTCCCCACCTCCACGACCAAAATCATCCCAACCGTGTGTCTGGGGGGCAGGGCGGAGCCTAAGCAGCAAGAGGCGGGGCCTAAATAAGAAAGGGCGGGACCTAAAAAGGAAAGGCGCCGAAAGAGGGAGAGACAAAGGGGACTAATAAGGGGTGGGGACTAATGAATAATCGGCGGGGCATGTAGGAGGCAGGGCCTAAAGCGGAGGTTGAACTTCCCTAATGCTTTAAGGTAACAAAGCATAGAGTCAAATACGTGCAGCAGGCAGCACACCTTTAGTGGGAGCAGATGCGGCCACAGGCCAACGAGTAAATATGTATTATGATGAGAGAAGAGCGAGTGTTTAATGGGAGTATTTAAGTGCGGTCGGCGGGTGGCTCGAGTGACACTGCTGGTGTTTTCCGAGGACTGTCGAACGTGAAGAAGTCTGGGCCCTCCTCTCCCCTGTGTGTAGAGCGGTCGTGTCGATGTCGCAAGCAAACGGGGGGGGGGGGGGGGGGGTTTAGTGGACATAGGTGGTCGGGGGGAGGTGTGGAGAGAATGAGATGGGTGGGGTCTTCCTTTAAACTGCTCCCTCCACCCACACCTCCGAGGAGCGGGGGGGAAAACAAAAACTCGCACGTTCTTCAACAACAATGAGAGCACAATGATGCAAATGGCAAACCAAGAATGCTCTTTGGTCAGAGCTTTAAACGATCAATCTCACAGCCCCGAGTTCTAAAAAGGGAGCTCTCCTTGGCTCAAATTTCCTCCTCGAACGACCCTCCCCCTCCCCCCGCCGCCTTCATTTAGCCGCCCCAAACCGCACAACTCAAGATTCTTGAGCAATAACTTGGAAATGGATCATTGCAATCGTTTACCATTGCCCTTCCTCAACGGTGCGTCTTTTTTTTATACTCCACCCTTACCAGATACGGTTTGATGTCATGCCCAATGAAGATCCACGCACGATTGAAATTGGTGTTTAATTCACAATGCGCGCACTGCTATCTGCAACGGCCTCACGATTTGATTGAGAAACTGCAGCCTCGAGGCCACGTTTCAATACAAAAAACGCTTTGGAGCTTTGGGGCTTTTCGCTTCTCGGTGCTCGGATGCGGAACGCTCTGCCCCTAGAACTCCGCCTGACGTCTGGGACTCTCCCTTTTTAGAGAGAAACTAAAAACGTGTTTTATTTCATAAGACGTTTTAACTCGTTGTGAAGGAGGTAGTGTGGTTTATTTTTGTAGAAGGTGTCTTCATTGCCATTGTTGAGTATTTTTTGTTAAAAGATACAATATGCCTGTCGTTTATACATTGCACTGTTATTTCTTACATATATGTGCGGTGTAGTGACTTTTATCGAAGGCTGTTTGGCAATGCTCTACGGCACTCCGAAACCGCGTTGTGGTCGTTTGCGCCTCCAGAAATATTTAAAATAAATGTACCCCGGAAACCACACCAAATTAATCTGGGTGCAGCCATGTATTTTCTCAAACCCCTGCTGAATGAGGGCCTACACACGCCATGTGCAACACGCGCACACATCTAACATTTATTCAGGGAAAGCCCCACAAAGTCAATAAATCCCGCATTGGGATTTCAGGAAAGTTCCCTTCCAGTGCATCATTTTTTTTTGTCTCTGGGTCAGTGAATCCCCTTGGGAGAGTCGTCAGTCTCCTCCAAGCTCCTTCGGCCCCTGGAACCACAGCTAAGTCATCCGTGGTGCGAGTGAGGATCGAGGCTCAAGAAGAACTCTGAAGGCGCATCACGTCGCTGCTTTGGGGCGACTTGTCACCTTACGCAGTTCAACTAAAAACATTTTTTTTATTTTACCAGGTAAGGCCCACTGAGCCTTCCCTTACCTTACCGCAGAAGCGAACGCGCCACAATTGATAGCTCAACGAAGTGGCGTATCGAGTGGAAATTTATAAGCAGCCAAAAATACACTAAATCGCGTGTTTTCTAAATGCGGAAGGAAAAACCGGAGGACCCGGAGCAGTAGCAAAATCCACGTGAACACGGGGAGAGTGAGCATGCGAACTTCAAATATACAGGTATCAGGCTCGCGACTGAACCCACGACCTCCTGCATACCAGGCGAAGTAGTTAACATCTGTTCAAATTGTATTGGGCAGAAAAAAAAACCGCGTGCTCCATTGGTAGAGCAAACATCGCTGGACTCGAATGATTTGTTGCGGAAAAGTAAGGGGAGGGGGGTGATAAGGGCTGGGCGTGCAGTGGATTCCGTTCATTGTGAATGTGACAACAGTGTAAATCATCTGCGGTGTCTTGCCCGCACGTGCTCGCTTTCCCCATAACGTCGTGGGATGCAGAAATAATGACGGGCGGTGTGTAACAATTCTCGCCATTCTCACCGAAGCCAAGGATGTAGGTCAGTTGGTTTAGGAGTAAGAGTGCCCGGTAATTGGCTTCTCTGCGTTTACTTTACAGCACAAGGATTCTCACCGCGAATAGGACCACGATTACGCACAGGGCAATTGGGCCTGCTCGTTAGGCGCTCGTCAGCTGTAATTTTTACGATTACTGCATTTAGGGCTTCCACAAAATTCCCCATACATCTCCCCCCTGCCCTCAGAGAAAACGGGGGAGGGGTCCGAATGTGTTGGGTTGTGTAACCACAGATACGAGGGGGCACACCTGGGAGTCTGGCTCGAACCTCATCTGGGATTTACACAGCGTTGGTATATATTTGACTTACGGTTCTTTTACAATACGCTTTGCACAATAGGGTTTTTGCCACTTACGTAAGGTTAAAAAGGAAGGTAAAGGCGCAAGACCTGCAATTGCTTGCTCGTGCCACTGCTGGCTCGACGCAATTTGGCCTACTCTTCCAAACCGGCCACGCGTTTTGGAAGCAGGCGTTACCCAGACGTTACCCACACCCGCGACTCTTAGGGCCACACATATTTCAATTCCTCCCACCAACGTCTCCGATCAGCACGGTTGGCTACGTACGGTGCGGAAGAAGTTCAACATAACATACGACAATTTACGAAATAAAAACTTCATTGCTGATTAGTATCTCAGCGAGGCCTACCAAGATCAAGGCGACCAGGATACGATACTGCAAGCATCTTAGCCGCACTAATCAGGCACTAGAGAGGTGGGGGGGGGATCTTTTTTTTGGCCCGACAAACGTTGCAATTCGAATTTAGTGAGGTAAGGGTGAGCCCTAATTCTTTTGCACCTTATATTATTGCATAATACTTGGAAAGGAAAGGTCTCAACCACCTTGCCTGTAATGGACATCTTATTAAAGCGCAGTTGATGGCGGTGTACTGTACTTAATAGGGCTCTGCCAATGAGAATCGTCATGCTTGCCTCCTTCCCGTACAGATTTTATCACTGCCCAATTGAACGATTAGATTCATTGTAAAGTCACATGGAACCTTGGCTCTTGAACGTTACAGTGCGGGGAACGTGACCGTTGTGATCGCACGTTCGTGCGTCCGGGGTTGACGCACAATCTCACTTATTGCGTCCACTTTTAAGCCTCTGGCAACGTTGGAACGAGGAAACCTTGAACAACGCTCGCACCTGTGGGTTCGTGAATTCAAAACTCGGCATCCTGCAACCAATTTTTACACAACACCGTCGCATCGCGCCGAAAGTTTTCCTTTTTTTTTTTTTTTTTTAAATTCGCGTTATCCTAACCATTTCATTCCCATGTCGTTCTTTGTCGAGACGGTCAGCTGAAGGGGAGCCGTGGTTGGCCACTCTGGCACGTGTGGAGCGTGGTTTAACGTGCGCGGGTTTCATTTTCACCGTCACAGCCAAATGTACTCCGATTGGGATCTGCTGACAGCGCCGGTATTTTGTTGTGTGTCTGCGTTGCGATTGAGCAGCTAATTGGCGCCTTCGACTTATCCGGTTACTTGACCCGTCATGCAGGTCCCTGTCGTCGAGGTGGACACACAAACACACACACAGGACACTTCCTCAAATAGCTCGACAAAGACAAAGATCCCCCGCATAGCCTTCAACAGACTGTAGGGGCAAGTGCTGTTAGCAACGAGCACCTATGAAGGCCGGCACGGGCACACGAGGGGGTGGGGGTGGCCAACACCACACCTGACCGCCTTTGTCTCCCCAGTGGCGATGCTTACACACTGTACTAGGTAATCATTTGAGGCCGAGTCGACCTAGGGGAGACCCAGGACCGGTTCAGATAACCGCCACTGGTATTGACCGTGAGCGGGAATCGAACTCGGGATGTTGTAAATGCACTTGCGCACGGACACTCCATTGAACATGACACGCAACATCTTGGAAAATCATCATCATCATTGAAAAGCCATCAGCCTCGGCTCATGGTAGACCTCTCCACAGCAGCGTGACCCACTACTTCCTCCTCCTCCTCTCTGCACCACGGACCACGACTGTCACTGCCGGGCAGCCCCCGGTTGTCCGGTGCGCAGCCATCATCCCGCTGCTGCTGCTGCACATTCGGCAGCAGCAGCAGCAGCGTTCAATCTGCACCGACTTTTAAAAGACGCGTAAAGGCCACCACCACCTCTTTCGCCCGGGCTTTTGAGCGACATTTAGTTTGGCTCCATGCCTGCGAGTCGCACAGTTACCTCTGTACGTATGATTAATTTATTTCGCACCGTCCGTAGGCGCACTTGCTAATCAGAGGTGCGTGGGGGAAGGACAACAAACGAAACACAACAATCAGTTCTAAAGAAATAAGTTTTCAATTTAGATTTTAAACTGCATAGCTCCAGTGGCTTCCTAACATCGGAAGGAACGGTGTGCACATGATAAACTGCAATATTATTATCTGCCTTAGTCAATCCACTGTTGGATACAACTCCTGAAAGCCACTGCCATCCCTCACAATCCCACGATGTGATAATCCACCTAGTACATGCACACCAGCAAATACCATTGTTCAGTCTCCTTGTTGGACATACTCTCAGATTTATTTTGTCCCTTGGAAGCCAGTCCATCATGATTCATGACCATTTGCAATCGTCCCTTCAACTCCTATCCAAGCCCACTTTGCTGTTCTTAACAGTTTGAAATGAGAAATGGAATTTACCAAAATTGACGCACATTGTGCGAGCAACAGCGGTATATTTACACGTTTTTTTTCAGAATGATACGCTGGTAATTAAGAGCGCGACAAGCGTAACTCGACTTGGCTCTTTAAAGTGAATGCGTTATTGTAATTTAATACCCCTACTTAACCACGTGGCAGCTCAACGAGGGCACCACTGTAAAGGGCAACATGAGATCAGCATAAGCACAAGAAAATATTTGCAGTTGTACAAGAACGCAAAGTGACACAGCGCAACACTGGACGGGAGGTCCACAAATGATCCTTATGGCGGTACCCAGGGGTACTACAGTACCCCGGCTCTCGCATTATGTCCGCGCTGCGGTAATTTTTAGCCTGTTGATGGTCGGCGATGCGGCGATCGACTCATCTCGACGAGCTGGACACGATGCTCCACTACGGTGCGTACGGCGAGCGTTCAGGGTTTCAGCAAAATCATCGTCCTCGTTGTGTTTCGACATCGCGGAGTGTGGCACCGATTTCGGATTGATTGGTACCCCAGTCGCGGAGTTAAGTAACACCCTTGGAAAAAAATAGTGTGCCAGAAATAAAATATTTCATTGCCTCGGGCATTTTTTTATTATTATTTGGTATTCCCCGGGGTACCACCATATCAAATGCATATTTAACAATACCAATTTAAGTAAAACAACGTGCAACAAGTCACCCAGACCCATAGACTCATCCTGACCACGTGATTCAATGCAAATATATATCAAACAGTAAATCATAAAACGAAGATACTCATGGTAATAATAAAGTTTTTTAAAGCGCCTCACAACCCATGTCACCTAACGTCTCAGTGGCGAGGAGATGTTATCTCCCTCGCCAGGTGTGCAAGAGGTCGCGGGTTTCATCCCAACCCTGCTGATGTCTGTATACAGTGAATTTGCGTGTTCTCTCTCTCTCTCTCTCTGTGGTCGGATAGATTTTTCTCCGAGTTCTCCGGTTTTTCCCTCCACATTTAGAGAACGTGCTTTTAGGTTATTTGGCTGCTCCTCTAAATTCCCACATGTGATATACGTCACTTCGATGAGATGCCACGTGAGGCTAGGTCGCCTCTGAAAAAGAGGCAATAACTCAGTGGGCTTTACCTGCTAAGTAAAAGTTTAGTTGAGTAACTCTACACCACCTGGTATGCCGTGGCAAGATTGCATCCATGTACTAACCAGGGTCACTGCTGCTTAGCCTCCAAGGCTTAACAAGCGTGGGCATACTCAGGGGTGATTTTTCTGCATTGGGATAACGAATTCAGCAGGAAATAGTAAAATAATAAATATGCATCAGTGCACTCTACTGTCCCTCTGTTATCACGACTTTTTGACCGTCTCACGCTCACATTCCTTAGCGCCAGCACTTGTTTTTCCTGTTAAATTTGCAAATCCGGCTGACGAAAACAAGCACAACCTCATAATCCGGTTTATGGGCATGGAAGGCCAGTGCCAACTTAACGACAACTCATTAAATGAACCTTATGACGGTACCCCGGGGTATCACAGTACCCCGGCTCTCGCACAATGTCCGTGATGCAGTAATTTTTAGTCTGTTGATGGTCGGCGATGCGGCAATCGAATCGTCTCGACGGGCTGTACTCACGATGCACCGCTACGGTGCGTACGAGCGTTCAGGGTTTCGGCACAATCGTCCTCGCTGCGTTTCGACATCGCGGAGTGTGGCACTGATTTCGGATTGATTGGTACCCCAGTCGCAGAGTGAAGTAACACCCCTGGGGAAAAAATAGTGTCCCAGAAATAAAATATTTAATTGCCTCGGCCATTTTGTATTATTTGGTAGCCCGGAGTACCGCCATGAGGATCAAATGCCGATTCAAACGTCGTACTCAGATTGTAAATGTTGTGGCTTGGCTCTCCAACACACAACCGGTGTGCTGTACTAGTATACTACACTATACACTACACTATCCACTACACTACACACTAGTGCTGTATTAGTGACGAATTGGCCACGTTCTGTTTACGTGACAACCCTTACTAGTTGGCTGTGTCGGGTGGTGGCGGGTTTTAACGACACATTTATATATTTACGCGATCTAACCCAAAAATCCCTATTATGGATGATATTGGTCGCGAAGCCTCGGTGTTAAAAAGGGCAGTAATGTCCGCAATGTGTTAAATGTGCGCAGGCTTGACGGCTCATCGAGGCATGTCAAGAGGCCCCTAATCGCCCACTTCCTTGAAATCAAAAGGCTGAACTATTTATTTTGTGTTACGTTTACAATTGGGGCTTGTGGGAGTAGTTAACTGGTCCTGGCCCTCTGCTAGGTCGGCTCAGCCTCCAAATGAGTACCTGGTACGGGGAGAAAACATCAGCATGGTGGAGACAAAGGCGGGCCCGGACGTGGTGCTGGCCACCCCATCCCGTCGTGTCGGCCTTCAAAAGGCGCTCGCTAAGAGCACTTGCCCCGGGAGTCTGTTAAGATCTTGCCCTTTGGTACAGTCATTAGCACACTCTGTGATGAACCAGGAGGCCTGAATTGTATTCCCAGCCATGGGTGACATTGGTAATTTGACTCATGGCCACGGATAACATCAAAAGTTACTTCCTCGCCAGGAATCATCCTGGGCCTCCAACTCCACCAACCTGCACTAACCAATGTTGTGAAGTATAGTCATTCGTCAAATAAACCCGATGACACAGTGCGGGCGAGGCCTTCATCCAAGCAGTAGACTGACAAAAAGGCCTGTAAACCATTATTATTATTGTTTATGATGGTATTTACACTGCACAAAATGCATGAATCTTGATAGCCTTAAAAAAGGGATTTTGGAAAATGCATTCCCTGAACCGTGGGCGAATGCGTACGATTTCCTGTTAAGTTTGATTTGTGCAGGAGGCCTTCATTGTGCCGAAGATTTTTTTGGGATCCGAGTTTACGTGATGAATGATGCAGAACAATGCTTTGTTTGGATCTGTGCATGTAAAAAAAGCGGATGTTTTAACAGAATGATAAGGTGGGAATGTATGATTGGTTCTGTGAATATGCAGCTTGTACTGTACAGACATACGTTTTTCTGCGGTGAACACCCATAGCTGTCAACCCCTATGGTTTACCCGTATTCTTGTACAGGGAAATAGTTTTTTTTTATCTATTTGTTTGTGTTTTTCCCTTGTGATGGGACTTTGCAGGATGAACGTTGTGATTGACAAGGGCACGGGGTGACCAATAAGATCTGAATTGGTCTGTAATAAGGTAGGGCACTGATAAGGGCGTTGACAGGTATGAAACACCTATTCTGTTTACATAACTACACACCGCAGTAGTTTTAGGATTTGAAGCAAAGTTTCAAGTTAGAGTGTAGAAAGTTTAGATTTTAGCCTCTCGAGCGCATGTGCACCCTTCCATGAGAGGTTTACTGTGCGATCGGGCGAAGTGGTGGTGCAATTGTTAGTGCACTTGCACGATGGACCCGGCTGCCTAAGTTCAACTCCCAGCCATGGCAAACATCAGTGGGGAGTTTTTATCACGGCCACCCCCCTCCTCCCCTTTATTGTACGCTCCGAAATAAATATTTCATCAGAGATTACGGCAACGCATTCTGCGGTTGCGTTGTTATTGAATCATAAGCTACAATTAAGGACTGTAAATATGGAACACTTTAAAAACCCTACTGCGTTGTTTTTTGTTGTTGCTGCAGCTCTCCGATGACGAATTCGGTTCCTGCAGGGGCTCCCAGCGCGTGCAAAAAAACGTTGGACAATCGTCCGAGAAAAGTGCGGCACAACGCAATAACACGTGGGAGAGCGGTACTTTAATTATGTCATGATAATGTGGAAATACCTTTGAGACTATATTTGCATCACACTGGCTGATATAGACAGTCAAATCCGTGCTGCATTACTGCACTCGCACTCCCGATCTTTACGTAAGATCTCGAAGGGAGAGGAAGGGAGTTTATGGGGGTAGGCGCCTTCCTCGCGTGGAATGTTGTGGCTTTTTTTTAACAGGAAAATTACTCCAACAATGGAGCGGCTAGGAAATGAAAATAAAACAGCCTTGTCTGAAATATTTTACCACCGCCGTCACGAACAAACCTCTGCTTTATAACTTCAGAATACAGTAAAGAACAAGCTAATGCTTTGGCCAATGGCTTCCTTGGCAATGAGGCATAAGCAAATAGCAGCAAAAGTTTCGGGCTCCAAGTATCTAAAGGGGCCCCAGATTAATGAAAATCGGGGGGTCCATTGTACATCATGCTCGATATTCAAACACTAAAAACATAAGCGAATTAATATTAAACAACCCATGCATCTCTCTTCTCTCACGCCTTTCTTATCTCACTACATCGATATCTCTTTTCTACATCTCCTCTGTCAGCTCACTAGGATTTTATACATTTGAAGGTGGGCCCTCAAAACTAATGTCTGCTTCGTACCCCCAATGGGCCACAGCCATCACTGAAAGGCTCTGTTGTTGGAGGTGGAACACTGTAGAGACCAGATTTATGCAATGACAAAAAAACAGCTGAAACACATCGCCTTGGAAAAAATTGGGACAGCACTTGACTTGAGTCGGACTCCGTAAATGTATACAGGTGGTGGCATTATTTTACAACGTGTTTGTCCTGAATATATTAGTAATCGGGAGGGTTTCATTTGAAGTTGAACACCGCACCGTGACCAATTCAGATTTTATTGGTCACCCCGTGCCCTTATCAATCGCAACGTTCATCCTGCACGTAGTGGGGAACGCGCAAGCTATGTAACTTAACATTGCACGTGGACACTCGATGGTGACATTTCTTAGTCAAATCGAGTGAGCCACACTGCCCATCCGTGCAACTGTCATCTTGTTGCCCCTCTCCACCTACGAGTTCCCCACGTTACGAACGTCTGCTGTTGACCTCCGACCTGAAAGTTGAACTCTGCTGCAAATTGGGCAACAATAGGCCGTGCGCGACCGACACCCCCCAAGCATCCGTCACGATCCACCGTCCCCGTCGTCCTCACCTTCATCTACGTCGTTCCGGCTCACGGCCTCCAGGAGCCTCAGGCTGGGCGGGAAGTTGACAGCGCGGCTTTTCGAGCGAAGCCGCTTCTTCTTGGCGCGCCCCTTCTTGCCGTGCTGCCGGTCGAACTCGGCCCAGCGCTTCAGCTGCTCCGCGCGCTTCTTGCGAGCCCTCTGTAGCCGCTCCGGCCCCGGCAGCGAACGATCCGGTGCAGTGACCACCTCTTCAAAGTCCCTGTCCAACTGTATGTCCCCCATGACTGGCGCCGCGACGACGTGGCCGATGATGGTGTTGGCCCGATGCTATGACCGATTCGATGATGGTTCGGTTGATGGTTTAATTAAGTGTGATGACGCGACTACGTGTTTGGTACCGTGATGCTGTAACGGACCTGGCAGTTTTTTACGGTGTAATAAAATTATATGATGTTCTGACCAACGGCATGATGGTGTGACGGTATCGCTGACGGTGCTTTAATCCGGTTGACGCCGTCTGTGATGGTGGTGCCACCAATGGTTTCACAGCGTGGTTAACGACGCAATGGCCCAACCGTGTGGTTGACACTGTTATGGCGACAAGCAATATTGTGGCAATGCGGCCGGCGGTTGGATTCGAGTGACCTTCTTGGTGTTGGTTTGATGCTACGAGTGGTTCAGATTTCACCCTGCTCACGTACACCTCCTCACGGAGGTGTAGGTGGTCTGGTTACAGCTTACTCGTGGAATACACATAGCTTTGTTTTTATCTCCACCATTACTACGGCATGGCACGCGACAGCCGTCACTTTGTTGCTGCTGTCCTCAAGAGGCCCTTTGTCTTGAAATACGAAGCTCGTTCGGGACAAAAGTCTTTTCAGATCAATTGTTTTCCCATTCATTTGTAATCTGCAACAACAAACACCGTTGCATTATTGCGGGCAGGCCTACAGACATTCAACAACAGCCACCGCAGGAAGAAAAAAAAAACGTTTTCAGGACCACCAGGCGTTCACACTAAACGAGCCAATTCTGGTAACAGCCCACTGCTTCACAAACGACCACGGGGAGATACAAAGTACACTAAAAACAGCTGACTTCAATATGGGGCGATCAGATAAAAGAGTTTAGTTGTCGGCTTTACAAAGAAATAGCTCCTGGTGAGCACACGAATAGGACATAAGATTGATAGAATTTCCCAAGGCAAGTGCTATTAGCGAGCGCCTATTAAGGGTAGCACAGCACACACGGAGCAGGTGTGACTAGAACCACACACCACATGGGCAGCTGCCTTTGTTTTCCTAAGTATTAATTTTAGGATTAGCATCCTATTTCAATGTCCAGGGGTCTAACTTGGTCATCACCACCACCACCACCACAGTGCAATGCATGAACACCAGTTCCCTGCACACACGCACACATAATGCTGCCCTGTATAGTCACACAGTGTCAGAGAGCATGTGCTCTCTGCATTTTCTGGGGTCAGCATGGCACAAGTAGGGCTGGTGCAGCCAACACTAAGCGTGCAACGATCCACTCCCTGCCAGCGATTTGATTCAATGAGTCCTGTGTTAACCATCTCGTTTGTATCGTTTTTGATGTGTTCTGTCTTGTTTGCACAGTTTTGCCTCCAAACATTATCCTACAAGTAGCATTGGCATATCACACGCATGTCATTTGCGTACATTTCCGTGATGCATGCATCATGAGGATTATGGATGAAAGAAAGGACGGCGCTTTAGGCACCTGTCGAACACCATGCCCGACTGCTTTCATTTCCCAGTTCACATTACACACACTGCACGGTAACTCATTCACGTGCAGTCAGTGAGCACAGATTAAAGGCAACATATTGCACAATCGGGTAGTAGTGGGGCCAGCATGATACTCGGCACCTTTGTCTCCACACTGGCTATCTTTACACACGCGAACCAGCCCAGGACAAGTGGAAATCAAACTCGGGTCACGCAGATTGTAGTGTAGTATGCCGGTCCGTAATACATGGTGTGAATACATATATGCAAAGACAAAGATCCCCCGTTTCGCCTTGTCAGACTGTTGGGGCAAGTGTTGTTAGTGAGCACCTACGAAGGCCAGAAACAGCACACGAGGGGGTGGGTGGCCAGCAATGTGTACACATCGCACCAGGTACTCACTTGAGGCCGAGTCGACTTATGGGAGGAGGCCCAGGACCGTTTCAGATAATCGTCACTGGTGTTGGCCGTGAGCAGGAATCGAACTCGGGCCGCCCTGTTTGTAGCGCAGTAAACTATTCACTACACTACCGCTCCCCATTTACACAAAACACGCACTTTATGGTCTCCACTTACTTTATAGAGCAGATTCTCTCGTTGATTTGAAAATCGACAGATCCAGACACCTTTTATTCTTCTGCTGTTCAAGACTCCCAGCTTCGCTCACACAAACAAGGATTCAGCTTCCTCTTTCCCAGGCCCCTCGCTTCCAGTGAAGGAGCAGAGAATTTCACGGCTTCATTTGCAAAGCACAATGAACCTCAGTGCTCCGCGTCAACTCGAACACAAAACTGTTTTGCTCCGGCACGATGTGGAATTCCCGGCAAGCCATGGACTGGAGCACAGAAGATGTGGAATTTTGGGGCGGATAAGCTGGGGGTTGGGGGGGGTACGGGAAAGAGAGAAATAACGTGAGAAGAATCGGCAGGTGGGAGGCAGCGGTTGGAATTAGACTCTGGGTCAAATTTGGAAGATGGAGTTAGAGAAGCAAAAGCTTATTCATAGTCCTCCTCGGATAAAATGGGATCCGTGCCTCGCAAGGCAAGTGCACGCTGAGGCGTGGCGTGGCCTGGCACGATACCAATGCAGAGAGACACTGCTGATGACGAATGTTTTTTTTGGGCAGAAAAAAAATGTCACACGTAAAAATTCCACGTGAGCAGGTTGCCTAGGTGATCAATGAGCTGGTCGCAGCCAGACCAGTTTGCAAGTCCCACTTTCCAGTGGGTGATTTGTAAATTACAACGTAAAGAAAAAGGTGAATTGCTGTTTTTAATGCTCTCCTGAAGCAGCAAAGTGTTCGTTGTAAAGAAATAACTATGACACCATGTTTTGTATGGGCAGGCCATTATGGTTCCTGTCATAACTAAACATTTTCATTGGAAAATCATCCACAAACGTTTTACATAAAGCAGAAAACATTCAAACAAAGCGAGTGTGAAATCAGTGTTAAGTAACCCAACTTTGCAGTAGAGATATCAAAGTCAATGTCACCTGTTTAAAAGGCAACTATATATACCCTATAACCTTCGTACACTGAATAAGCCTGCACTCTGTGCAAGGCCAAGAGCAAAGTTCCTTTTCAATAACCAGCTGATAGGGTGGTTGCACGCACGCAGTAAATACGTCCAAAATTACGCAGCAGATTCACGTCCTCCACTTAATTCGGATGCCGCTATCAGTGCCATGCCACGCACACAAACAATCCAGTTGGAAGTCTCACGAAAACAGCTCACCTTGCATGCCACAGAATGGTCCACGGGAGAGACTGTGAATCATAACACATCAGATTCCTCCACTCTAAATAAAGATTCTGATTCTGAAGTGGCCTTTTTTTCTATTTTACATGGGAGGCGATTTACTCTCCCTCAAGCTCGACAATAACATTGTAACATGGCACTCAAACTTATGTGATCAATTCTCAGAGGTAGAATTTAGCCTAATAAAGTGCAAAAACAAGATGTTCATGGTGAGATCATTTTTTTGAGTGTCCGGAACAGGTAATTGGTGACTAGGATGAGCTCGTTTACTTGCTCCAGTTGAGAACCCGCTTGATTTATGGGCAGCTGCCCGGATTCAAACGCAAGACATCAGCGGTGCCAGCCCTGACCTCCGAGCCACCGGGTGCGTCACCTCACGCGGTTGATATTTAACGGTATTGTGGCAAGAGCCCAAGGACTATTTATAGTCTACACAGCCTGCATGTCACAAACTCTCAAACAGGCGACGCATTTCTAGCGCACTCGAGAATACGAAGCACCTGTTGCAGTTAAAAGGCACCAACAGAAATGGGGGGGGGGAGGGGGGGTCTCCACTTCGCCGTTATGAAAATAAAACGACATTTTGTGTCCATCAGCCGAATGTGTCGTCTGGAAACCACGTTGCTTCTCATTGACTTTTCTGATGTGTTTATGGGTTGCACACCACGTGTTGTTGAAACGATATCCAACGTTTTCGCCCTGGCGTGTGGGGACCTGCAATTGAGAGGCTCACTTTCTCCCACGCCGAGAGAGCATTTCCGTACTGCTGGTGTCGCCAGTTAAGCACATCCCGACGCATCACTATTCTACAGCACGGCCGTCGAAAGTCGACGCAGTTTCATTCGTTTTTGTCTCAGGCAGGCAACCCCTGGAATGGTTTTGACTTTAACATTGTCATCAGCAGATAGTGGCCTGTATTTTCAATTAAGGAGCATGTACGGGCAGATGGACTGGGAACGCTGACCTTATCAGCTGCCACGACAGATATCGTACTCAGTCAATAAACAAAGTACCGTATAGAAGGGTCATTGCCCGAAACGTTGCCGGTTATATATTTTTTACTTATTTTAAGGCCGTGTTACTGATGAAACGGTTGAGTTTATTTTCACCAAAAAGCAATAATTTGCTTAATGATGAGCCTTTACATATGTTCAGCCTGTTGTTCATTCCACTGATGGTTGAGGGTCTCGCCATATCTTTAGCGGGGATGTTTCACTATTCACCCTGGTTGCTGTGGGTTTGCGAATCAGGGGGAGCTCTGATCCCACCTGCCAGTGAAGTCAGCCTGTTTCGGGAATCAAACTCAGATGGGACAAGTTACGTCATAGTCCAGTGTGCAAACTACTGTGCCACCGCTCCACTCGAGTTTTTCAGTGTTATGTGTACAATATTGTACTCTATGTAAGCACACACACTCTTTAGACTTGACCACTCTAATTGCTAAAGTGCTGATTTAGGGTCAATGCAGTGAACGTTAAATACCAACGGCGCAATGAATTTAACTTAAGTTGGTGCAATACGATTTAATCAGCATATTTTAAAATAGAATGCTGCATACTAATTTAATCAAACATGCAATACCATAATAGTAACATACAATACGATATATAATGGAAATGTTTAACACGTAGGCTTTCGCGACCAATATGATCCACGAGAGGTTTTTGGGTTAGACCGCTGAAATATAAATGTGTCGTTAAATCTGCCACCACCAGACACGTAAACACCACATGTCAATTCTTTACTAGTACAGAACACCGCTGCGTTGGAGAGTAAGTACACAACATTTACAATTAGAGTACTCTCCAACACACCGGTTAGTGCTGTACTAGTAACGAATTGCCATGTTTTGTTTACGTGACAAACCTTACTAGCTGGCTGCGTCGGGTGGTGGCGGGTTTAACGACACATTTGTATTTACGCGATCTAACACAAACACCTCTATCATGGACAATAGCAATGCCCGTTCTTTACCTAATACTGTACAAGTATTATCCAGGATATATAAAGTACTGTAACATGGTAAATGCATACAATTAATTAGATCAAAATAAAAATTGCAGCAAGAGATATGTTTTTGTTACTTCATGACACCACTCGTATTGATGTGACATGAAAATATTGCACTGGCTTTATGATCATTACCACTCATCAGTGGTAAAACAGTACACGTGTGTGTGTGGTTGTGCATGGATGATCCATCCTTGGTTCAATCAGGCTGGATTGTGTGAGGAGCTCACAAATCCTTGAAAGATCAGTGAGCTCCTCCGGCAGGCAAGGCTGCGTTGGCTGGGTTATGTAGCCCGCATGCCCAGCCACCGGATGCCCAAGCAGCTTCTGTTTGGCCACACAGAAGGGGCTAAACGGGCACGACATGGGCTGGAGAAGAGATAGACTGATGCGGTAGGGGAGGATGTGGAGCTGAGTGGACTTGCCGACGACTGGTACCAGCGGTGTCAAGATCGGCCTCCGTGGAGGAGGCTTGTGAAGAACGCCACTGGGCAGCTGGAGGCAGTCGCCCTCCAGCAACAACGGAGGGCAGAGGAGCGACACTCACAACAACGAGCAGAGCGCCGGGCAGCTAAAATACAGCAAGTTGGCACAGTAGGGGGTACAGCTGGTGCATCTCTGTCAGCCAACCCATGGCACTTGGGTCTGTCCCGAGACCTGTCAGCGGGAATTCGACACTTCACGTGGCCTCAAAGTCCACCTGGCCTGGCACAGGCACCGTGGTGACGTCACCGTCACTTTGTGGCGAATGGCGGGTGTTGGCATGGTACCTGCGTAGGCAAGAGATGTAACTACTGCGCTGTTGCCTTTGAGAAAAGCCTCTGGCAAATCTCCTGTATTTAGAACATTACGGAACATTATCACGCCTGGACTTGCCATCTCACGTGAACGTGTAGCCTGGAGTAAGAGTACGAATGCTCGTAATTATTTCCCCCAGGTCAGCCTCACTTGAGTCCCAAGAATGAACTCGGGCTCGTGTGACACGATTGCTCGGCAAATTCCATGCGTGCGTGTTTGGCTTCGTGTGGCATTAATCCTGCATACCCGGAGAAAACCCAGCGACCACGCCGTGTACAAGGGGAATGCGACACGCAGCACCGCCATCTCCTGGTCACATCTGTCAGCCCCGCAGCCGACAACATCTGGCAAGCCCTGGTTGGTGGTAACCCACACAAGCGGAGTAAACTGGCCAGGCTCAAATCCTCGCTGAGCTTTCGAGATTCTAAGAGGTTGGGGGCGCTTGCTTTTACGGTGGTATAATTTTGTTGTCTTTATGATAGCTATTGCGCGATTACATAAACCCGAGGTCCCAACAGTTACACTGAGCTTATTGTTTTATATTTTTATTATTTTATTTTTTCCCTTCTACGTGACTTTACCGAAAGAACCAAGAATAAGTTACACAATCGTGCACCTCTGCGCGCTCCAATAAGGTTCTTTCCAACAGCCCAGAAGCCCCGACCAACACAATTACCGACACAATATATCTCTCGATATATGTAGCATTATAGTTTACGGTAAATGGCGCAGCACCGTACCAACAAGCGGGTTGCGAACCAGGTCTCAAAAGTGAGTGTCATAAGGGGCCGTCCATAAATGACGTCACGCGATTTTGGACGATTTTTGACGCCCCCCCTCGTCACACGGCGTCACAAAAAGTCAGACCCCCCCTCAAATATGACGTCACAAAGCTCTGCCCCCCCCCCCCAAAAAAAATAAAACATGCTTCAACTCGCTTTAAACTATTGTCATTGTAGTGCGTATTTAATATTGTAGGAGGAAACATCTATTTAAAAAGTATATTTCATCAAGTAGAACGTGTTGTCTATTTTTATTTAAAAGTTGCGCATTTTTATGTGATGTCACATTTCTCAAACCCCCGCCTCGTCACACATCGTCACCAATGTCTGACCCCCCCCCCCACCCCAGGTGCGTGACGTCATTTATGGACGGCCCCTAACCTTTCTACGGGGTTACTCCAGGTTCCTGACAAAAACCCAAGCCACCCAAACACTGCGTGACATCGAGATGGCGCGCACAAATCCCCAAAGCATGACCCTCGCTGCTTAAAATGTCTCGAGGCATCTTAAGGAGGCAGGCGTTCCATTGTAAATGTCATCACAGTTCTGTCGTCAAAAAAATGTAATGGTGCAACCCTTAAATGACTTGCTCACTCCACTGCTGGCCGGCAGGCTGCCGCTAGAGAGAGGCCTGTATCCGGGGGTATTTTTTGGCTTACTCTAAAACCATTTACTAAACATTGTTTTTATTTCACCAGGAAAGGGCCACTGAGTTATACCCCGCATAGCTCTTTTTTTCAGAAGCGACCTGGCCACAAAGGATAGCTCAACGAAGTTGGCTTATCGTGTGGAAATGTATAAATTCGGAGGGGGAAAAAACCCGGAGGACCCTGAGAAAAATCCACGCGACCACGGGGAGAGAGAGACGCCGACTCCAAATATACAGCAGTCAGTGTCAGGGTCGAGATCGAAGCCCACAACCTCCTGTATACCAGGCGAGGTGGTTAACGTCTCCGAGCCACCGTGGCGGTATCTCTCGGTTGCCAGACGCCTGGAAGCGAGACTTGAGTACGGCACGTGCCGATATTGAGCGTGCTGCAACCAAGGCGATCTTTCGGAAACTTGTTCGTTACGGTGCAGTCTGTTGAACTTCTTTCGCACCGTACGCAGCCAACCGTGCTCATCGGAGGTGCTGCGGCGGCGGATGGGAGGGGGGGGGGTTGAACAACAAAGAACTCCCCGTGCCACTGGAGATGAACTCGAACCTGGACGGTCCCTGGGGTCACAAGTGCAGCCCGCTGCTGCTAAATGCACCTCCGTGACGGCATCCACCTTGACCTTAGCGCTGCGGTCGCCTTAAAAAACGACGCGCGAGACATCGTCTGCACGATTTGTGTCAGCGTGCACATATCGACACCAGCGACCAATCTGGAGCACGCGCCGTGTTGGAACGACAACGAGGAGGAAAACGAGGAGGACTCCTTGGCGCGCGTCTGCGGTGCCGGGGTTATCTTGGCCACGCTGCAGCACGCACGGCGCTGGAGGTTGGGGCCAGGGGATTGTTTTCCCAATTCCACGTTGAACCT
Organism: Petromyzon marinus; assembly: GCF_048934315.1. Classification (NCBI taxonomy): domain Eukaryota; kingdom Metazoa; phylum Chordata; class Hyperoartia; order Petromyzontiformes; family Petromyzontidae; genus Petromyzon; species Petromyzon marinus. Next base: position 4,153,484 of record NC_133691.1, on the reverse strand, counting down.
CCTTCACAGTTCATGGTTCCATTTATTTGGTATAGCCCTGTGAGCCATTCGGCTCTTGAATCGGGTGCAACCGCAACAAACAAAAAAACATGAACAAGAAAACATCTTAAAGTCACTATGTGATTGTGCAAACAGAAAATCCAGGAAAAAAGCATCAAAATATTCCTGAAATAGCACCGTACACCAACGCTGTGTGCAAAAATCCCAGTGGGATGCAAGTCAAACAACAACAAACAACCACAAGACAACTAAGATTAAGGCCATCAGTCCAACTCCGTACTACAATAAACAAAAACATGGCCAAACCAAAACACGTTTTCGAAATCACCAAAATAATGCCATAAATGCAATGTAACAGTGATCATAGGGACTGACCGAATTTTTAACAATAAACTACATAAATAACATGTAACACCAAACCCTAGAGCCACAGCTGGCTGCATGAGTCACTCCACAACAACAGGAGCATCAGTCGGAGTATCACATTTTTCAATGCACCTTTAAGATCAGCACCCTAAATCAAAATACAGATAATACTTTGCAGCGGTCATCCGGGGAGAAACATTTTATTTTAGGTCACTGAATAGCAGTGGCAGCTAGGGGTGTACAACTCCTCTAGAGCAGTTTTGAGCGAAGATCTCATAGGTAGTGATTCAAGTTGCAGTTTATTGGCAATAGCATTCCAGACCCTGGGGGCATCAATAGCAAAGGCCCTTCCTCCGGCCACCCACCACCGCAGCGTTTAAAATAGAGCCCACGTTCTTTGCACCCCCTAAGGAGACACTGCGTGTCTCTGTCGTCACCCCGTGTATATGTCCGTGTCGATCTGTAGCCTCTATGCATCTCTGTCAGCGCGTATCCATCTCTGTATGTGTACGTGTAAATGTCTATGTTATGTGTGTGTATCGATGTGTCTTTTTGTGTATGTGTGTTCATATCTGTACGTGTTTGTATTTTTGTCGACCAGGTCCCAAACGATTACTGTACCCGGTGCGGTGTGTAAACATCGCCGCTAGGGAGACAAAGGCGGCCGGGCGTGGTGTTGGCCACCCACCCCCTCGTGTGCCGTGCCGGCCTTAATAGGTGCTCGCTAACAGCACTTGCCCCAACAGTCTGTTCAAGGCTACACGGGGGATCCTTGTCTGTGTGTATTACATGTGTGTGCCTGTGTGTGTGTATGTATGCGGGGTTTTGTATGTCTGTCCGCACCGCCAGCCGGTATAAATTTTGACTTAAAACTTTCGTGACTGCAGGAATTCTCTTTCGGTAAAGTCACGTCGATAGAAATTTAATAAAAGTAAATAAAATAAAATCGACGACGTTTCGATCACAACGCAAGCGACCGTCGCTTGCGCTGTGATCGAAACGTCGTCGCCTCTATCGGTATACGTATCTCGATGCGTGTGCGTGGGGTCTGTAGGAACGCGTATCTCGTTGCGAGCGAGTACATGATAGCGCATCGACGTATTTGTACGTAACGACGCGCGCGTGTGTGTGTGTTAGTTAAGTAACCCTTCACGCGTGTGGCGATGTGTCCGTCTCGACGCGTTAACACCGTGTTTTGTAAAGTATATCCGTGCGGATGCGACGCGAGTTGAACGTACCCCACATACACACACAGCGCCGTCACCACCACCACGACCATCGACAGCTGCCACGAGTGAAGACGATGTCCCGTGAAGACGATGTCCCGTGAAGACGATGTCCCGCGTGTGCCGCTGCAGCTGAGGAGCAAACGGGGACAGAACTCTGCCGTATGCCTTCTCGCCGGGTGAGTGAGGATAGGGAGGAGGTGGTGGTGGTAGTGGGGGTGGCAGAGCACAGAAGTAACGTGGTGGTGATGGGGAGGGGAGTTAAGCGAGGAGGAAGGAGGGAGTGGTGGTGGTGATGATGATGAGGGTGATGGGCTTGGCTAAGTAGGGGGGGGGGGGCTGAGTCACGCACAAGCTGGGATTGGTGGTCGCTACATCTAACCGGCGTGATCGAACTTTGGAACACGGCGCAGGGCCCAGCTCCACTCACTCGCGGGGGAGAGTAAGGGGCTCGCAGCGCCAAGCCAAGGCAACACACACACACAACTCAACACACACACAACACACACACAACACACACACAACTCAACACACACACAACACAACTCAACACACACACAACTCAACACACACAACACACACACAACTCAACACACAACACACACAACTCAACACACACAACTCAACACACACACACAACACAACACACACACAACTCAACACACACACACAACTCAACACACAACTCAACACACACAACACACAACTCAACACACACAACACACAACTCAACACACACAACACACAACTCAACACACACAACACACAACTCAACACACACAACACACAACTCAACACACACACACAACTCAACACACACACACAAGTCAACACACACACAACACACACAACTCAATACACACAACACACACAACACACACACAACACACACAACACACACACAACTCAACACACACACACACACAACTCACACACAACTCAACACACACAACTCAACACACAACTCAACACACAACTCAACACACACACAACACACACACAACTCAACACACACACACACACAACTCAACACACACACAACTCAACACACACACACAACTCAACACACACACACAACTAACACAACACACAACTCACACAACACACACACAACTCAACACACAGACACAACACACACAACTCAACACACACAAGTCAACACACACACAACTCAATATACACACAACACACACACACAACACACACAACTCAACACACACACAAAACACACACAACTCAACACACACACAACTCAACACACACACACAACTCAACACACACAACTCACACACAACTCAACACACAACTCAACACGGGGGGGGGGGGGATAAGGAAATGAGCCCAACGCCCAAATGCTGTATCGGGGCTCTGCGGTTTCCACGTCCGCTTGCTGTGTGGGGTTGGTGGTGGTGGTGGCTCCGCCCGAGTCTATAGGGAGACTGAATTCAATCTCGCGTGTTCCTGCTTGTGTTTATACAGGCTGCTACTGTATGTGTGGTTATGTACACAGTGCCCTGGCTTCAACGGTAGCGCACACACACACACGTACAGAATCACCCTTCTGTACGTGCGCATGTACTGCTTTTTGTCTTCAGTTTGTTGTCCTTCCCCAACACCTCCGATTAGCACGGCTGGCTACGTACGGTGCGAAAGAAGTTCAACATACAGCGCATACATACTCTTGCATGAGAGTGCACTACACAGCACGTCAAGGCCCGAGTAATAAAATCCCACAATTGTACAGGTTGTCCTAACACGGTAGTGTTGCAGTCTCAAATGTGCAACCGAAAACTTAAAACGCCGCAGGTTATAAACATTTGTTGCTGCACGTTGAGTAAGACAATTATGTTATTGACTTTTATTGTGATACCTAGCGGAAATAACGCGTGTCTCGATACAGAAGATGCGTTGCATACCATAGTTTGCCAATACATAAACACGCGTGGGGTGTATGCTTTTGCGTGCAAACACATTGCCATTCTGTGTTATTAAATAACCTGTACAGCGTGTTACAAGCTGCACAAAATAACGCTTGTCTAATCTTCAAACTTAAAGCAGTAAATATCGGAATGGAGCTTTGTTTGAGTTGTGTAACGTCCAAATCTAGGAGACGGAACGATGAAATAAACTCGTGTGGAGGCGCTTATGCGGATTATCACGAAGGATGGCAGCGGATTGAGCGGTGGTCTTCATCTCAGCAGTGGATTGACCACGGCTGCTTATGGTCGATAACAACACAACAGATCATCATCTCTGCGCTACCATGCGCACCGCAAGCATGCGGGAGCGAGTTAGGGATGGGCATGACCCATGCGAGTGTTGTGACTTACATAAGGTGGCCGAGCTGCCCCTAACTGGATTTCACAAAATCGTCCTGCGCCACCGGTACAGTAACAACCGCATAATCTTTAATCCACGTGTTCCAAATGCAAGGCCGGCGGAGGGGGTAGCAATGTGGTGGTGGTGCTGGTGGTGGCAGACCGATTGGGACGACGTCCATGCGATGATGGAGACCTCACGGAGTTGCATTGGCAATGTCATCCAAACGGGGTGATTGATACAACGCACTCTCGTTTTGTGTGTTTCTTGGCTGCGACGCGAATTAAGTTGCATACACTCCCCTTCACCTTATTACACGCCAATTCAGACCTTATTGGTCACCCCGTGCTCTTATAAATCTCAAACGTTAATGCGACAAAGTCCCATCACAAGGGAGAAACACAAACAAATCGATACGTTGTTGCCCGTATTGAAACGGTTGTACGCCGTATGGACATGGAAACTCCATTTCCCTGTACAAGAATACGGGGTAAACCGTATGGGGTTGACAGCTATGCGTCGGGAGTTTGGTTTTCATAGCTAGAGATAAAAAAACGACCACCCACCCACGATTATCATGGCACTCCCACGACTGACTGCATGGGGAGGTCCTGAATCGGTAATGGATTGACAAAGTGCTGAAAATTAGACTGCATACGGCTCACTTCATGTCAGTTTAAGCCAATTCATCGATACGCTTATATCTATCATGGCTGAGGTCTCCAACTATCATTCACTCAATTCCTCTCTGCTATTAAGAAGGGCCATTACCCAAAACGTCACATTCCACTTTATGGAACTGTCACGCATATTACGAAAATAAATACAATTTAATACCCGCTTTTGATTAGTCTATAACATCTTTACTGATTTATCGTAGAGTTCTCACTCATTATCTGCTCATGCGCCCTTCCATCGCTTCAACAATCTTTTTGGTTACTCTCCGGGACACAACATAAATCGATGCTGTCATTGTTTTCTTTATTAATTGCAATTCACTATATCCTTGTCTGTGTACATATTAGTAAAATTTATCCTATATCTGTTTAACGTGTCTGTAATCTAGTTGCAATTGTACTATTATCAGTCTAAAAATAACCTGCTCGAGCCGACTTACATTACGGATGGTCTATTATGTAATGTTGACTTATGTTTTGTGCAGTATTTTCATTTTCTCACCTGACAGTTGTTTTTGAGGATTTTTATTTGATTAATTGCCGTACTTTATTTTCTTTTGTCATTTTTGTGACCCAGCTGACTCTTATAAATTGTAAAAAAAAAATGAACTCGAACTTATAGATGTCACTCATTGCTTGCACCAGGATCTTTCGAAAGGATGTTAAAGTATTTGAAATTGATACATCATTGCACACCCATCTTTTTTACGCAGCATGTACATACTAAAGTGTTGCAATTTTTTTGTTCACGTCAAAGGTTTATAAGTCGAAAAAAGTCCCGAGATTAAGATGTCTCGATAGACTTCAGGTAATAATTAATTGTAGGTAATCATTGCTGCAATCGTTAACGGAAACACGCTTACAAGAGCAACCAACCACTGCGTGCAATTTAGTATGGCGACTGGCAGTGAGTGACGGCTGTTTTTGCCAATGAAAACATTTGTTCCAACAAAATTCTGGCGCACAATCAAACCATTCGTTTGCAAAGCACATACAAGGGTTCGATCCGTGATCGGAAGTTTCTGTTGCAGTTTACCACTAGGGGGAGCAGCGATGAGTTCTGTCCACTTGTGGAACAACGCCGCGTCCATCGGTCGTGGGGGGGTGTTGTGATTTGAAGATGGACCTTTTCCTAATCGTGGGTGCGGGTTATGAACTGGTTCACAACCAGTTTAGATATCACTCGCCTCGGATGTTATCCAGGGCTGGCTTGAGATCAGTGTGTTCATAAGCAGTGGACAAACTACAAACCATTACCGATGCCCACGCCATAACTCTCATCGACAAAAATACCAAGTTTGATAAAAAGCAAAACACCTTAAGATATTAAATATTTGATGTTCAATTGTACCGTTATAATTGTTTTTCAAACGGTGTTTTTTGAAATGTATCCACTGGAATGTAATTTTCTTGCATAAACACTTCTTACCTGGATATGCAGGTAATCTGCTTGTCAAGGTATCGATGCCACAGGGAAGAGCGGGAGGCAGACTATACAGGGACACATCTGCTGGGGTTACATGGGACGACTTCCCACCGATGGTGCAGGATTGCGATGCGTGAAAAGCCTTCGGTTTCCCGCTGTGTCGACACATGACAGATTTAGGACTGGCATGACAAGCAGGCCGAGCTTATGGATTAGAAACGTACCTGTTGTACTGCCACCTGCAGGAACTTCACGTGTTTATGCAGTATGTTAAGCTTCTTTCGCACCGTACAGAGCCAACCGCGCTAATCAAGAGGCGCGAACGGCCCCCAATGTCTCAGTGTCACTCACCAATCCCGTCTGCGAGTGTCTGAATTGCAAACAAGCTCCAACCAGTTAAAGTGTTAAAAGGCAGCATTTATTTTAGAAGGGATGTGTGTGGTTCATGGGTTTTTGAAGCAAGAATTATACTTATAAGTGTATGTATTTGTCCAAGAAGTGGTTCGAACTATCTTTATACAAACAAATGTTTACAAAACTAGAACACAAGATGAGGAACCATTGTCAACAATGTGAGCCATCTGTGTAAACAATGTTCTCGAGAAAGCAGGTCGTTCTCGTAGTCAACAGCAATGTTGAGTCATATCAATGCAATTACTCATTTGATTTCCTCTTCGAACATGTGCTTAAGGTTGTAGAGTAAATTCGTTTTGCAGGTAGTATGCAAGGAGCGCAAGTCTTGCTTCAAGCCTCAATCACACGACCCTTACATCAAATAACTAGGCCTGTCATCTCGGGTTTGGCTCCTGTCTTCCCGTATATATAAAAAAATCATCCTTCACCTAAAAGTGCTCCTGATATCAATGGGTCAAAAATGAAGGTAATTTACACATCAAAAGAATGCACTCAACGTGTCGCGATATATGTAAAATCTTTATGAGGCAAGTGCACAATGAGACTTTTTTTTCAAGGATTACCTGTCTTGATGGCAAAATATAAACGCGGATACAGCACAATAGAGCACTTGTGATAAAATAACAAATGCCATACAGATGAAAATTTGCCAAACGGAAAAAAATGAACATGAAGCGACAAGACAATGAAACAGTGTACGTCTTAAGTGAATTTAAAATATCGGCAAAAAGAAAATATGAATTACAGTGAGGTAGGAGTTGATGATCAAAAGCACTTGCATTCATAATTTCCAAGCAATAAGTATTTGCCCTTTACAAACCGAGAATTAAAACAGACGTGATATTGTTTAATCGGAGCTTTATGAGCAATTACAAATTTTCAACTCTCGGCTTGGCACCTAAGAATTTCTTGGATCTTCAAATTTGTGACGATTTACATATGGAATCATACTTTGTGGAAATTTCTTAGCAAGTGCTGTGAAGACATTCGGCCAATGCATGTCTCTCCATATTGATGTCGGAAGGTAGCCTCCCACCAAGATAAGAGAATTAAAGATGAACAGAGCAGTCCTCGTTTCGTATAAAGCGCAAGTTGAAAGCTTGCGCTTTAGACGTTCCAGGTCTGTAACCTTCTAGGTCTAACTTTAGCGGATTAATAAATCACATCGTTATCAACAACAGCCATGAAAGGTGGAAGCAACAAGCTCGTGGTTAACAGGTAATGAGAAACACGATTTCAAACTGAACACTATGCAATTTAGGTGTGAAGCCATACCAAATCATTCATATAATCTGACATGTTTGATGAAACAGCCGAATGATGTGTAATAAAATAGTTTATAAGCCAATTTAATATAAACTATATATTAGTTGCTGACATTTTGAAAATTGGACATACACACTTCAGATATTTTAGGGTGCATTTATTTACCAACATATACTCTGACACTGATATCCGCATCTGTACATGCAAAATATAGAAATTATTGTCTTGCAAGAACTGATTACATCCTAATTACATCCTCACTGTTAAACATTACCTGTGAGTTCAGTATGTACACCAAATACTACACTTTGAACAGAATACGTACAGTGTTACAGGGGCGAGTGGTGATAATACAAAAATGTGAGTTTCCAACACAAGAGGCAACTGTAAAACCTGTGTTATATATACAACTATGTACACGTATTCATAAGGTATACTGTATACATACTAAAATAAAAATTTACACTTTTCAGAGTTGAAATTGTACAAACAGAAGAAACAAACTGAATACTATGCAATTCTTTAAACTTGCCCCTCACCCCCCTCCCCCCCCCACATGACACCCTTTTCCGGTTCCCAATATTCCACCCACGATCGCCTTTACCCTGACCAAAAAAAAATCAAAAATAAAGAAAAATAATAATTAGATCGTATATACACACACATACGGCCCATACAGGGACATGCGTTTTGTACACAGGGTAATTTTTGAAACCGTTGCTGCCTCCACACACTTAATTTTAAGTGTCACAATTAAGCTCAAAGGTACATATGAATGGGCAACACACTACCCAATGTTACGTCTGGTTTTTTTTTGTACATTTTTTTTTTATCCCTTTTGTTTTTCCCCGCCGTCAGAAATAAAACACACAAACACGAACAAAATGTAAGTTTCACTCACACCAGCTGGGACATGTACAGTATTAAAGGGCGATTCATGTAAACAAAGTTTTTTTTTCTTTTAAACATAGCAAGGGCATTTTCAAAGGGATCTCCCCCATCCCTGGACAACAGAGGACACAATTCAGCAGGCTGTAAGCAAGCGATAGGATAGGAATTTTTGATTAATTCTATATTCTGAGAAAAGGGCACAGCCCCCCAGAAACCCAGCTCCTCCTCAATGCTCATTTTTTTATTTTCTTGCTTATTTATAATATATAATATATCTATATACTGTATTTATATAATAAAGGAGCATGATACTTTTCTAATCGAGAACACAACCATCCGCAGAAATGGCACGAACGCTTTGGTCCCCAAATGTGGCGCGCGCGTGTGTGTGCGTCAGCACTACAAAACTGTACATAACGGTGGGGGGGCGGGGCAACAACCTCTTGCCAACATCCTTTTTTCTCCGCCTGCCGTTGTAATTTACACCAACTGTATTCATCTCAACGCAACACAGATCGCGAGTCACTATTTACATTCGCGATAGTGAATTGGTATGTATTAAAAAAAAACCCTTAAAAGCGGCGTATATATATTTTTTTTCCTTTACATTAGGTTACAAGATTTACAGTTGTAGAAGTCCAATATATGTTCATATATATAAATGTGGAAATGGTTCTGTAAAATCAATCCATGCTGGAAGATTTGTTAATACCTCTATCCCTTACACCATTGGCAGTGACGGAGAAGTTGATTTAATCTCACTTCTCACACTTTGGATGGGCAACATGTCATGCGTATGCCCCCCTTAGGGGAAGATGTTAAAAAGCTGTGTACAGTTCACCCTCAAACGTTAAAAACAAAACAAAAAACCTGGACAATTTTTTCAGACTAAAAAAAACAGGATTCACATGGGGAAAATTCTCTCAGATATCCCCCATCCTGAACTCTGGGACAGGGATGTATTGTTCGGGATGAAGCTGTTATGTCTTAAAGCTAGAAGGAAAACCAACAGGATCTATCACACAAAACTAAAACACACATAATAAACCCAAAAGTGAAAACCCTCATCTCCAGATTCCAGAGAAAATGTGATAAACACTGTGGTCACACAGACACACAAGACGGCACACACGTGCACACACACGTGCACACACACACACACACGTTTATTGAAAACGTATAATTTAGGTGATGCACACAATTTTTCACCTCTCGTAACACCATGAATCTTGTCCTGAAGCCAAAATCTCAATCTCCACCATTGCCCCACGGGGCTCATTTAAATGGATCAAGTCACTCTCTCCTTTGACCTTTCCCTTCTCAGATTCTGACCCCATCCATGGGCTGTCCCCACCCCCCCCCCCCGATGTGATGTTAAGTGCATTTGGACGCCTGACAATTGTTGAACTCTTTTGTTTTTCAACTGCCACTGCAAAACACATTACGTGCTCAAAATTCAAGTGGGGAAAATGACCAATTTGTACTTCCCAGTCATCAAAGCAACACTTTTCTGCACAACCTTTCATTCCCAACCCACGTCGTACACCACAACGAAATGAAAGCCCTCGGGGGCAGCGGGCGATAGCCATTTCATTCCTCATTTGTAAACCCACAATTGCCCTAGCTTAGCAATTACCAACAACCTTTGCACTGCCTGCAGCAGTCCGCAACAGAAGCCATATAATCAACGCAGTGGCACGTGAAACCGTGCGGTGTCGCTGTCTTTCCTGGGTTATTTACTGTTCCCCATTGCCGTTCCGTTTGCGTTAAATCTCACGACAAGCGCTCGCTTGGCCGATGTGGGGGGTGGGGGCGGCGGCGGCATCTCTCAGGCGGGGAGGAGGTCGAAGTCGTCATCCACGTCCACCATGGGCACGTAGAAGGGTGGCACCTCGAAGCCGCCGTGTGCCTTGATGGCCGCCGTGGGCTCCAACTCCTCCTGCTTCTGCTGCCACTCCATGCGCTGTACGGCATTCAGCGCCGCCGCCTCATGCTGCTGTCGCATCAGCAGGCTCGTCTGCTCGAGGGATGGAAGGGGCGCAGAGGGCGGGGGGGGGGAAGGAGGAGAGAGCACGCACACAAAAAAATAACACAAACACCCAACATTTATTAGGCTTTTAAAAAGTGTCGGCAAGTAATGTTAGCAAGTTAAGTACTGAAAGAACATTCACTCCACAATGCAAATAGCTCAACTCGTGACGAGCTAGGATGTGTATCATGTGTCACACGATTTTAAGCTTGGCTAATAAGAAAAATGGCTTTGAAATCAAGGTCAAGTATTTCATGGAAATACTCTAGCAATATCACCGCATGGCAGATGCAATTTAATTTCTGAGTGTTGCAACGAGAGTGCCTTTATACACCTGAAAGAAAATTATTTTCCAGTTTCCATCTTTTGTTCGACAGCACAGGGTACACAGTTGTTTCTTAGTTTATTTTCTTTAAGGCTGGTCAAGATATTTATGATCATGTCAGAAACACACACACATTTATCTCTCCACAACACTGAACGTATGTTGAACTTCTTTCGTATATTACGTAGTCAACCGTGCTAATTGGAGGTGCCAGGGATTCGCCTACCCCATGGACCTTTAAGACAAGTTGATCTAAAAGAGAAGCAGACTATGTTCAGATTCCAATTGCATGCATGGCCTGGAGTGAATCTGGATTGCTAAGATAGCAATGCAAGTTTCCTGAATTTATGTCAAAATAAGAGCAATGTGTCAGATGAAAAAATGTCATTTTAGAAGTCAGAAACACACTTTTAAGGGAAGTCTCTGTCTACCTCTTTCATATCAGACTAACATTTATGACTGGGCAGGTATAACAATCTGCAAGTTATTAATAATTGGTTGTTTGAGGAGCTATTCAGCAGGCAATTGTGGCAGGGCACTCATTAGCAGGGTGCATGGGCCACGTCTGTCATCGCCAAGGTCATTTGATACACTCGGGATAACATACACAGATGCACAATGACAGCAATTAAAAAATACTATGTTATAAGGAGCATAAAAGCTGTTTAATCATCCACTAACCCACTTATTGCCAAAATGAAACATTAACACAAATATATGCCCATCAACTAAACCTGTATGTAAGTACTGAGTCATGAGGCAAAAGTTAATATTTATGCAAGATAGAACTATGTACATTTGAAGCCCGATTTCCTACATTAATTTTGGGCAGGATTTGCGCAATTCAAGACCACTTCAAAGAGAGCCCAGTGAGAAGTGCTGGAGAACATCTTTCTGCATTGCTTTGTTGCTGACTTGTACCAAGTTTTAAAATATACAAAAAACAACTTATATTAACATCACTTTACAGCTAAACATCAAAGTCTCTTAACATTGTTCTGAGCTACAACTACCGGATGAGGAAAACGTTCTAACAAATAAATATGAACTGTTGCTTTGCCTTAAAGCTGGACAAGCTCACATTGCACACACCTGTAACCAGTATGCAGGATCAAAGGGCATACAATGGCATTTTAGTCAGCACTCGCTTCTCCATGAAGTAAACTTGGAAGCCAAGGTCGATAAAAATTGTTAATCGTGAACCAGTGCTTTAGTAATACAAGGTTGTGCCCACAAAATACATTACATGGCTGTGGACAATGATTGCATTACAGTTCCTGCTTGAGGAAAGCTGTTCACAAACCGAGGACAGTATGAAGTAAACCAGGAGGACACGTTGATAGACAGGTATCCCTCGATTTAAGAATGTTTGGTTTACGCAATTTCTCGTTAACGCAATTGACAAATTATGGATATTTTTTGATAATGGAATAGAATTTCCGTGTTCACGAAATGTGACAAGGCATGCACCATGAGACCAAACAAGAAGCATCCCGGGAGGCTGCATCATCCATCCGTGACAGCATCACGATATCTCCCTACAGTACGACGGTAAAGCCTTCACAATCACCCTTCCAGTCATTCCATCATGTAGATCTTTTGCCAGGTTTCATGAAATGGTAAAAAAAATTTGTTTTAAATTAATTATTATTGAATCGTTTTAATATTCATGTCCTTTTTTTATTTTTATTGCAAAAAGTGATATTGGTGTATACTTTTTATGTTAAGAGTAGAGTTGGAATGACTATCCGGAACACATCCCTCATTTTTCATATTAAATTAATGGGAAGAGACGAAATTTCGTTTTACGCGACTTTTATGAAGAACGCAACCTTTTCATAAATCGAGGTATACCTGTATAAGCAACCTTCAAGCTGTATCTCTTCCTAACAATGCCACCTATCAGCTGACATGCATATAGCAGCCTGAATACAATGCCAAAATATAAGAATGCTGCAGAGATTAACCTTGTTATTCCCTTAAGGACATAACAAACAGCAATGAATGGCATAACCGCCCAACCTAAGTGCTGATGTGAACAGGAAATATTAAATAAATGGGAAGGATTTCCTGAGAGTTTGAAAACAATTGTTAATACCAGAGGTTCCTGGGTGCCAGATGGCACAAGGAAAAGTCAGACGTCAGGAATATCCATGTGGAAGATGTTGGTGGAATGGAGGCACCTGAGGTTCCCTGGTCAAATTTGTACAACTGTCACGTGTCTGCAAAAAACTAAACTTAAACTTGTGTGCAGCTTACTTTCATCTTGTCGTACTTGTCATCCACGTCTTGTAGCCAGGAGATGAATTGCCTGGCATTGAAACGGTCCCTCACTGACGTTTTCTCATCAGTCTACACAGATATGGAACAAAGTGAAAGCATGCAATCAATATGAGAGCCCAAACCGCAGTGGTATAATAAAAAGGAACTGGAACAGAAGGCTCAAAAATCTAAACGGCAATGTGAATCAGCTTCCACGATTGCAAGTACATGGCACAGGAGCCACACACGTTTTAGTTTGTTACCTTGCTTACAGCAAGTCTGTAAACATTTGTATTCTTCATAATAAAGGTTTTTGGTCGCGAAAGCCTACGTGTTAAACTGATTTGTATTCTTTACTGCAATGTCCTGAAGATCCTGCTCAGGGAATTTGAGCCTGTGACAAGTCCTCCTCCTGAGTAAGCGCAGGTTGCCCCCTGCCGGGCGAGTTCCCAATGACCGACCCCGCTTCTCCTGGGAAGAATCTTGGGAGTCTTAGTCTGCTGAGGAGTCTCACAGGCAGTGCCTTTATCGGAACGGTTTATTCATGCGGCGCAGCTCATTTTGCACGGCCCATTACGCGACCTCATGCAACGTGCGTCGATCAAACGGCATCCAGAACCCTTCTTCTGCTCCAGGGCCGTCGAAGTTCTCTTCTTAGGCGGACGTCATTGCAGAGAGACACACTCGACAGCGGGGACCCAGAGGCGACGCTGTTGAAGGGTGTCCCGTTTGCGTGGGGCCTGTCCAGGGGGAAGGGGTGAAAGCTGCGCTTTGCGCGAAACGATCACAGCTGATGACGCAAATGGTTGCGGTGGTGCTCGCCGCGATCGGCGCGCCGTACCCGCGCGCACGTGCCTTCCACATGCGAGCGGCATGCGCGGGCAATGTCTCCGCGCTTCACTGTGGCGCGCCGTGAGCCGGACAGCTGCGCCAGCCTCGATCTCCTTGCCGTGCGTTGGAGAGCGGCGCGTGCTGCGAGTGCCGCATTGGCGAGCCCACTCACAGTGGGCAACCGAGTGCGGTTGCGGTCGCTGCAACATGGAGATTTCCGGGCTTGGACATCAGGGGACCACGGCCAGTTGGAGAGAATCTCATCCTCGCGTCGTGCACGGAGGCAATCGAGCGGCAGGGTGGCGCGACCAGCGGCCCCGGTACAGTGGGGGGTTATGCGTTAATCGTCGGCATCGTCAGCGACGACAGTCCCATAGATCGGCCTGCCATTAACAGACAGGAATGAAAGGTGCCTCGCCGCCGTACCAGGCTATCTTGACATCCTCCACCTTCTCAAGGCACTCCGGTAGGTCCTTGCTTAAGAGGATTTGACCGTCCAAGGGGGACGGCACACAGCGTTGGTGTACGGTGCTTTTTTCAGGAATATTTTGCTGTTTTTTTCATGGATTTTCTGTTTGCACAGTCACATAGTCACTTTAAGATGTTTTTCTTGTTCGTGTTTTTGTTTTTTTGTTTGTTGGGGTTGCACCCGATTCAAGAGCCAAATGGCTCACAGGGCTATACCAAAATAAATAAACTGAACCGAGTACTGCCCTAGAACTCGTCATAAAGATTTATATAACCCTTTGGCCAGATGGTCTTTTTGCCGACGACTGCCGCTGACGGAACCTGCGCAGCAGTGGAAAGAACATCTCTGGCAGCATTCATTGCAACATTTTCCTGGTGGAATTATCGATTCTCACGGTCGGCCGGTCTAAAAAATGTCACTGCATCAGGCATATATTTCTGCATGTATGCCATGTATGAAGCAACGGTAATTCTCATGGTCACCACCTGGTGCCCTCGTTTGCACTCCTTGCTAGGCGATCCGGCGGTTGAATCCAAGAGAGTGAGAGAGCTCTCGTCTGGCAAAAGTGGGTGGACGGGCAAAACCCGAAAGACCATAGCAGCATCTAGATATTGGATTGCAGCGAAAACCTTGGCGTCTTTTTCGCGCAGGGCGTAGCTGGCGGTGAGATTACGCATGGGGCGCGCGGTGCTCTGCAGGTTTTGCGCACTCCTGTTTGATCTGCTGCAAGTATTTCATAAGTGGCATAGAGGAATGCCCGATTGTTCAGTCCCTTGCAAAAGAGGAAAGTAATTCTTTGCAAAAAGGTTAAGAATAAGAAGACCTCGTGTGGACGGCGACATTTACGTAGGGGGAGAAAGCAAGCTATCAAGACGAGAGCAAAATCCGGCACTGTAATAGAGGGCTCAAAAGTAAAAAAAACATCAATGTGAAACAGCTTCCATAAGCAGGCAAAACGCATTGGGACTAACTCACTTTGTAGTTTGTTAGCCTTGCTAACAGCAGCACATCTGCAAACATGCATTGTTCAATGTCAATGCATGACTACTACTCTTGATACCTCCCCCTGGTACATGTTACCAAAACAAACTTCAGATATTTTGAGACACATCTCATTTATTTAAAGTGCGGGAGTAAGAATGCTACCAATACGTGTTGTGAAATGTAATCCCCATGCCTTGGGTATATTTATTTCATTATATCATTCTTATTCAACGTGGTCAAATTACGTATATTTTAGTTCTAATTAAAAAGGCAGCTGTTCACACCACGTTCAAATGTCTATCTCATACATGTTTCACACGTTTAGTGCAAACAGCTCACACAAACACTGCCAAACGTTTTCCAGTCAAACATTAACCGTCGCTAGGCAGCTAACAGGTGGACCACCCAACCGTAAGTAAACCGACAGCAGAAATCTGCTTGCATCTCTCAAGCAACACATGAGGCTGCCGTATGAGACAATATTCAACTGCATTCGCTGATCATGGTGCCGATGACCGAGCTGCTATGTGTGTTGTGGGTAGACGGGGGGGCAGTGGTCACCTGTTGCACATGGGGCATATTGTACACCTCCGAGTCAAGCAGCATGGTGCATGCGCTGAACGGCACAGTCTGGTTGGCGATAGTCCGTGCAGCCCGGCAATGTACCCTCAAGATCTCTTGTTCGCAAGACAAAATCAGTTTCTCCTGTGGGAGATCAGCATTAGAGGGAATACAAAGGCATGGTTAATTGTCAATAAAACAAGTGGTAGGTTTGGTGAATTGTACAACTCATGCAGGTCACCCCTCTGCTAATTGTAACTGCTTTGAGGATAGCAGTTACAATTAGCAGAAAACTGTGGAACAAAAAGTATGTAGGCATGCCTACCGAATAGGTATGTAGCGATGCATCGATTCATCAATGAAGTTGAAAATGGTAAAAACATAGATAGGTATCACTAACTTTAGATTAGTGTATATTGTATGCGATTGGTCAATATACATTACACGCAGCCACTAAAATCTCCTTATGGGCCACACTGGAAAAAAATGATCAGTTTATAAATCTAGACCCCAAATTGTAACAATTCATCAAATCACAGGGGGCTCGATCATTACACATGCTTATTGGGAACTTAGCATTGGTTACACTATGAACTTGTTCCCAACTTAGAAATGTGACATTTACAATATTAGTACGCGGCTATAAACAGAATATCAGCACTAACCTATGCTCGTTGGAGTGGGAATTTGACATCGTAGTTGGGCACTTAACATTCCATCTCCATTACAATGCATCAACAAACATCCTTCATCTGAATGCCCCCAATGTAAGTCAAATAATTGCAGCCATTTGCGCAAGGGTCTCCCCCCCCTCCCTTCGTCCCTCATGGAGGGAGAGACGATGATTAAAACAAATAAACACCGGGAATAATGGGCGTGGAATGTTTCACGACGTGAAACGGGGGACTGTGGACGTGAGTGTCACCATGCACACAAGCTGCTAGGCTCGGATGGCTCAAATGTTAAAATCACCACAGGACGACATGAAATGAAGCTATTATCTTACCCGCTCGATGCTGTGCTGCAACCGCAGTTTAACGCGCCGACTCTCTTGTTGCCTGAACAGCTCTTTCATTGGCTCGCACAGTGAAGGTGGAGGAGTTATCTGAGGAGAGATATAAATAAAGACATGAGCCACTGTAAAGCCAAACATCTCGTGACAACACAGGCATCTTTTAAATATCCCAAACTGGCGATATTTAGCGCGGTTTGCTCCGTACGTATGGTGCGAAAGAAGTTCAACATACATACCCGTTAAATACATATATTTTTTTTTTCCTTGGAAACAATAATTGAGAACGATCTTGCTTTGTCGAACGCAGATTTATTGCGTGGTTGAGAACACTTACGGTGGGGATGTGCAGCTTGCTGGAGGGTTTGCCGTCCAGCATGTAGGATCCAGTGAAGGTGACGTATTCGCTGTAGCACTGCGGCGCCTGTGGCGTGACGGAGCACATCACGCGGCGCCGCCTCTCCTCGATGCGCTTGCGCATCTGCACAAACTCAAAGTACGGGTTGGAGCGCGCCGTCTGGTACGGCTTTATCTCCTCCAGCTTCAGCGAGTCCACGAGCGCTGCCAGCGACTGGTGCGCCGCCTCCTTGCTCTGTCGCAGCGCGGTGGACGCATGCAGCGCCGCCGAGGTGGAGGCCGAGCCCCCGCTCGCCTGCTGCGAGAGCGCCCCGCCACGCGCGAGCGCAGGCTGCGCCGGCATCTTGCGCTTGTACGGGTGGTGCGTCGCGCCCGCCGCCGTTCTCTCGTCCTCACCGGACTTGGTGCGCGTGGCCACCGTCTTCCCGGTGCCCTCCGCAGGCGCGCTGCCTGCATGTTTTCCCGCTGCCATGCTTGCACGACTGCGCGTCATCACCCTCGATGGTGGCGCCACCACCGACGATGGCGCGGGGGTGGGAGCAGGGGTTGTTGCTGGGGCCGCCGGAGCCACGTTAGGGGCTACCAACTCGTCGGCCGTCCGGTCCGGTTTCACTGGTGTGAGCACCTGCTCCTGTTTTGGTTTCTCTACAGGAGGTGGCGGCGACTGCGTGGCTGCGTCTAATGCAGTCCTCTCTGTCTGGTCGGCTACGTCTCCTTCAACAACCTGTGGCACCACCACTTTCACTTCAACGCTGTCCGGTACCGCTTCCTCACTGGCATCGTGTGGTGGCTTCACATCTTCGGCAATGGGAGCATCCATCGCCACCGCTGCCTCTCTCTCGGGCTGTGCCGGTGACAGCGCTGAATCAGATGCACTCTCCGAGCCCTGAGCCAACGACCCAGCCGGGTAAGCGGCCCCTGTCGGCACAGTCAACACCGCCGATGGCTTCTCTTCCTGATCCCCATCACTTGTACCATCCTGGGAGTCCGAGACCTGGTCGCGTAAGTCCATGGCCTCCTCTGGCTCCGGTATCAGGCTGCTCCCGCAGATCACCTTGTTGAGCTCCGCTATGGCCTCCAGGCATGCGGCGGTGGACGGAAGTTCATCGTCCTGCGAGTCGGGGTCCGGCGCGGCACTGAGGGGGTCCAAGAAGGGAGCGGGCACGTCGGCAATGGGTGGTGGCTCTGATGGTCTCGGCACAGCGGCGGCTGAGAGGCTGTCAAACACTTCTTGCTCCTGCACATGCAGCGCCAGGCTGGCTGCCTCCTTGCAGTCCGAGGCTGGGGCCACGGCGTGGATGATGGCTGGGGCCACGGCGTGGATGATGGCGGGGGGCACAGCGTGGATGATGGCGGGCGCCACGGCGGGAGGCACGGCCGGCGTCACGGCGTGCTCCGCTTCGTTTTCCGGCTCCACCTCCGCCTCGCTCCGCCGCTCCGGCACAGACGGGAAGTCCAGCGCATCCAGCAGCTGGTCGGCGTTGGAGGGGTGCCCGAGTGCCGCCGACGCAGGGTCTCCCTGCATGTTGCTGAGGATGCGGTCCAGGTCGCTCCCGGTTGGTTCGGGCTCGCAGTCCAGTACGGAGCGCGAGTACCGGAACGGGGACGAGGATGACGACGAGGACGAAGAAGAAGATGAAAATGACACCGAAAGAATGTTCTCCGATGCTTCAGGCGCATCGGGGGGTGGCCTTGGAGGGGGATCCGGCAGGTGGCAGCATTGCGGCGATTTCAGCTTTGCCTCGATGTCATCGTGCAACGTGTAGCTGAACAGGCTGTTGCTCACTGGCATTGCCACTGTGCTGTCCGCTATCCGGCCAGGCGAGGCCGACGTAAGGATCTGACTGTGGAAGGGCGGCATGACACTGACCGGGGCGCTGACAGGAGTGGTAAGCTTTAGCTGGGTACCATCAGTTGGCGATTCCCACTGTTTGCAGGGGCTGAAAAGGTCCGGCAGTGGCTGCATGGGCATTGGCGTATTCATCTGGGGCGCCACAGTGTCCGCCAGAAAGTTGCCAACTGTCTTCAGCTCGGTGTGTGGCAGCTGGCTCTGCTGAGCGTTGGTGCACACCTGAACGACAGACATCTGTGGGAGGCCTAGGTTTATCGTGGTGCTCGGGAGCTCTGGCAGGTTCTCCATTGGGCCTCCCCCATTGAAGCTGTGCCTCGGCGACAGGAAGTTGACCGTGTTGAGCATGCTCCTCGTCTCCGACAGAATGTCTGTCGTCTCCGAGAGGAAGTTGCGCTTCTCTGACAGGAAGCTCGTCGTCTCCGACAGGAAGCTCCGTGTGTCATTCGTCGATGGCAAATTGTAGCGTGGAAGCGCGTACCGCCCACTGGCGTCTGGCAGAAAGTCAGCCCTTGGTGAATGGATCTCCTTGAGGCCCCTGTTCGAAGGTGAAACATATGGCGGTGATTGAAATCCAGCGATGGGTGGCTGGGGTTCCTGTTTGTCCGGCATTACCCGGCCAGCCTCCTCACTGGTCATTGCCTGGTCAAACACAGGGTGCTGAATGCTCGGTGGCTCCGGCATGAACGGCACGGAATCCTGCTTTGGTGAGACAAGTTCATAGCAGGGCGATGTCGGTACAAATGGCTTGGGCTCTTGCAAGAGCTTGCTGTCCAACATAATATCTGTATCAGTAGTGTCCTTATGGGGTGACGTCGCTGTGTATTGTGGCGACTGGAAGGAGGCAGCTTCCGAAAGGGCAGTGGGACAGGTGCTGGGCGGCCTCAGCGTGTGCTGCATTGAGATGGCCGCACTCTCATCCACCAGTTCTAAGTCTGACGGGGCAGGAGGGTATCTCGGTGACAACAGAACCTCGGCCGCCTTCTGATGCATCATGGGAATGGCCTCTGGAGTGAATGCGCTCACGTCCGGAGCCGAGGCCACTGGTACGTAATGCGACAATTGAGGCGTCTCCAAGTCAGTCCGCAAGTCGTCTGTCTCGTGTTCAAGCAGGCAGCCCGTCTCTGTCGGAGGTGGCACCGGGATGTACGGCGGTAATGGGAGAGTGCTCTCCAAGGGCAGTAGCTGCCTGCTGTCTGGCAGAGCCTCGATTTTGTCAGTGTGCGGAGACTGGTAACCAAAACAGGAAGATGGTGAGCTCTTGCTCTCCGGCAGATCCTCAAGCACCTCCGGTTCTTCATTTTCGGGCTCCACGGCTGGCGATACAGTCTGGTACTGAGGAGAGCACGCAGAGATGACAGTGTAGCTTGGAGACAGACTTAAGCACTCGTCAGCAGGTACGGTGAGCCTCTCCTCACAACTGTCATTGTTGCCACCACTGCTGATGTTGATGACACTCGGCAGAGATCGCTCCGTGGCATGAAACTGCTCGAGGGGCTTGTGCTCAGTCATTTCAGGCTGAGGGATGGTCCAGCAGCTCTCTTCAGGTACAGGCTGCTGGAAGGTCAGCGGATCGATGTCCCTTTTCTCACTCATGCATGGCGATAAGGTGGCTTCTTGCTCGGGCATCGCTGGAGGGACACTCTCTTGCGGTGGAGATTTTGCACATGGGGCTCGGGGAAAATCAATGGAGTCAAATGATGTTTCCGCCACAATCGAGTAAGGAGAGCTTGCGGCCGCTACCGCCACCACCGCCGTCTCATCAAAGTTTGGGATGGGCACCATGGTGACCGACGTACTTGGCGAAAACATGGGTCTCGCGAGTTCAGGTTTTGGAGATGCGAATATTGAGTTTTCCGCGCCGCCAGGAAGAGCACAATCCTTAATGTCTCTTCGCAACGGTGAGCTTAGCTTGCTCTCGGGTGGAACGAGCGTGGCGTTGCTCAGGTCCTGTAACCTCTTTTCTTTCACCTGGATGTCGGGCGTGGCTGGTTTCTGCAGTTTGGGAAACTCCTTGCTCCGCACGTCAGCGACGCCAGGAGGCTTTTCCCGCTCCTTCGATCGAACGTCACTTCCCGAGCGATGCCTCATCCTCTCCCGCTCCCTAAGTCTCTTCTTTTCCTTGTGCCTCTTGTGTCTCTCCTCCATCTCAATGTCCTTCTGACTCAGCATCAGCTCAAAGCTCGTCATCATTAAGTCACTGGCACCAAGAACTTTCTCCTTTGGTTTGGCATCCCGTGCTGCCACCGTAACCTCCTTGGTTTTCGTGAGTTTACTGTCTGGCTCCCCAACTTCCACACGAGGTTTTGGCTTTGCAGACACCAGTTTCCTGTCCTTGTCTGCAGTCTCCTTATCCTTAATGTCTGCAGGTTTTTCGGACTCCCGTGGCTTTGGAACGTCTTTGGAACACCACTGCTTGCTACCCGGATCTTTGCTGTTGCGCTCTCCAATGTCATTTTCCCTTAGTGAGCACCGCCTGTCATCTTTGGGATGCTTTGTTATTTGTGGAAAAGAGCTGCTTCTGTCTTTCACCTTCTCCTTTTCTTTAATACGCTTATCTTTGTGTGGGTCTTTCTCTTTCTTTTCACCCTTCTTGAGATCTTTCACATCGAAATTCGGCTCCTCAGATTTCTGTGGCAAGATCAACGTTTCTTTCTTCTTTTCCATCAGGTCTTTGTCAACAGCATACTTTTCTTTTTCCACCTCTTCTCTGACAGGCCGCTTGTCGAGGCTTTCCTTCGTCTTATCGACATCATCAAAGTTCTGACAAAATACGATGCTCTCCAGCTCGGGTTCGCTCAGGTTCCAATCCATGTACGACAGATTCTCAGCTGCAATCAGTTCTTTGCTGGCCTCTGCTGCCTCATCGTAATCCATGTCATGGGACTCGTCCACAGTTTTTTGGTGGTTGCGGTTGAACAGCTTTTCAAACATCTCTTCCACCTCAGAGTTGTGGTCGTCCGACTTGGGCTCTGTTTTTGTAGTGGCAGCGGTGGTGGCAGGAGTACCATCCCCCCGCTCCAAGTGCTTTTTCTCTGGCTTTTCTCGCTCTTTCTCTTTGGTCCGATCCTTATTCTGAGACTTCTTTTCAGCCATCTCCAATGACTTTTCTCGCTCACGCTTGTACTTTTCCTTGTCCGAATGACTCGACTTGCTCTTTTTTTCTGCGAGCGAGGCTACGGCTGCTAGCGTCTCCTTTTTAGCAGTCTTCGCCTCTTCGGACATTGCCTTGAGAAGCATTGATCCATCCTTGCCCTTTTTCTCCTGCTGCTGAAGCTCGACGATATCCTTCTTGTCGGCGATGACGCTCAAACTCGCTCTCCTCTCTTCTGGATTCACAGAGTGCGCGGGTCTCTCCTTCAGCTTCTGGCTTGTGGAAAAGCTGCCCCTCCGCTCCTCGCCTGTTGGCGGCTTGTGCTTGTGTTGGCTGTCCCTCCTCTCGTCTGTCCGGTGCTTGTGCGTGGCATCTTGCTCCGACGTTTCTTTCACTTTTTTCTTCTCCTTCCTCTCAGCCTCACTCCTGTCACGCTTTTCAAGGGTGACAATTTTGTCTTTCTTTTCCGTCGGGATACTCGGCCTACGCTCCTCGGTGACCGGGGCTCCTGCCCCCGATGGCACCTTTTGCGGCTGCTCTGTTTTGTTCTTTCTGTCCAGTGAGTGCTCATCTTTCTTGGGTTTCTTCTCTCCTGGCAGGCTGCTTCGCCTTTCATCAGAGCTGTGTTTGTGGTGGCTTCCGCCCTTTTTCTCCTCGCTGTTAAGTCTCTGAAAGGCTCCCGTTGCAGTCTGCAAACCTGCTTCCTTGTCCTTGCTTGGTTGTCTGGTCGAATGAGTCTGAGACAGTGAATTGTCATTAAGCTTACGGTCGGATTTGATCCTCCTCTCATCGATACCCGACTTGTGCTGACTCTCCTTCTTTTCATCTGAACTTTTTCGATGTAACACTGCCTGCTCAGAATGCTCCTTAGACTTCTTTTCTGTCAGTGTTGTCTCTTTTTTCTCCTTTCGCTCAAGCATCTGGCTTCCCCTCCGCTCATCAGGACCGTGCCTTTGCAAGCTCTCTTTCTTGTCTTCTCCGCTGTGTTGCTGAAAAAGCACATGCTCTGGCACTTCTTCCCTTGATTTCCGATCATCTGGCTGGTTTTTCTTCTCTTTTTTCTCCGAATGACTCCCTCGCCTCTCCTCTCCACTCGGTCTCTGCGCTTGGAAAAGCTCCTCCTTTGGCTTCTTGTCTGTGTTCAAACTTGCTCGCCGATCATCCCCGCCATGTTTCAGAGCCACTGTGTGATGAGACGTATCGTCTTTCTTCTCAAATGACTTGCTGCCTCTCCTCTCCTCCGTGCCATGCCAGTGGTGCGCTGATAGTCTTTCTTCGGCAGCGAGGTCTTTAGATTTCTTCTCAGATATCTGCTCGTCCTTCTGTTCTTTTTTCTCCAAGTTCTGGATGTTCTTTTTCTCTTTTCTCTCAACTGGGAAGCAGTTTTTGTTGTCCGTTAGTGGACTTGATTGGGTTTTCGTGTTATGAGGGTCAGGCGATTGGCTCCACAGCCTTTCGTCCGTGCTTGTACGATGCAGGTGTGAACCGATTCTCCTCTCTTCCTCTCCGTCGCTCTGGTGTTTTTTCTTCTTTTTCTTCTTCTTTTTCAGCTTGTCTCTCTCCCGGTCGTCTTTCGACTGCTTCAGCTTGTCTTCCTTTCTCCTCACCTCCAAGTTGTCAACCTCCTGAGCGCTATCCCAAGGTGGCTTTTCTGGCGGGGGGCTCTGCAACCTCAGCGGTGTCTGGAACCGCCCACCGCCACCTGTCTCGGCCGACCGCCCAGGCGTGGCCGGCCGCGACGTGTTTCCCTTGAACTCAGACCGCTCACTCTCGGGCCCGGTGTCCCCTTTCTCCCGGTCCTTCTTCTTGTGCTTCACCTTGTGCTTCTTCACCACCTTCCCTTCCACATCCACAGCCCGGGCGAGACCACCTGCTCCATCCTCCCCGGTGAAGCGACCCGACCCAGTTGGCGTGGCATCCGAGTCACGCCCCTGTGGGGACAGCACTGCGTCGCCGACGTGCCACGTGGGCCTCTCCGTCGATTTCTCCCGCCGCCGGTGTTTGTTTTTCTTCTTTCTCTTCAGCGACTTGCCGCTGCTGCTGCACGTCTCGGACGTGCGGTCATCCGAGTCAGAGTTCAGCTCAGTACGTACAGAGCCGGACTGGAAGCTCACATCCGAGTTCGCTGGAGACATGCCCGATTTCAGGCCGTCCGCCCGTGAAGCCTTTGAATGCTTATCTGATGACTTTCCTGTAAGCAAAACTGATGATGTAGATGATGTCAAGCTCCCTGTTTTCACCCCACTGTATGTCCGCACTACCTCCCGCAATTTTGGCTGCTCAAAAATCTCGCTGTCCGATGAGTCTGTTAGTAACAAGGAGTTCACCAACTTGGCCTTTTCTCCTTTCACAATTTTGTTGTTCTCCTTGTTGGGATGCTGTGCTTTTAGTTTCTGTTTCTCCTTCGGTTTCTCCTTGACCTGGTTTTTTGCCGGAGATTCTTTGACGCCACCACCACCACCACTAGTCACATCTGACCTCTGCGTTGACTTTCCAAAGTCCGTTTTGTATTTTATGGAAGCCACCCCAAAGTCTATCACAGGCAAATCCTCCTCCTCCGAGCTCTCAGTGTCCGACTCAATCCTCCGAGTTGCCTTCTTACGCGTTTTCAGCACTGGTTTTTTTGTTGAGCCCGACTTTCCGTGCTTGGCAGGAGGGCTGACGACATAGTCCGGGTCATCGTCTCGATCTTTTTTGAGGCCCTTTTTGAGGAGGTGCTTGTCGTCGGCCGGCTTGAAAGTGATGAGGTCATCATCGTCCTCGTCAAACTCGTACTCGTCTTTGACGGGCCGCGCTGGCGTCGACACGGTGGAGGCCGACGTGGCCGTGCCGCCGCCGATGGTTTTCCCCGGAGTGGCGGGCGCCTTACGGTGGTGCTTGCTGGGCTTTCCGTCCACCTCCGAGTCCGACAGGTCCTCGTCTGGGCCTGATGGTGCCACGGACACTGGCTCCTCCTCCGAGTCTGTAAAGAGCAAACAACATTCAGCGAGTGCCTCCATGTTAGCCACTGCAAGCTAAAGGGTAAACAATTTACACATCTTATTCATATTCTTAGCTCTTTCGGTAAAGTCACGTTGAAGGGAAACGATAAAATAATAAAATATATATATAAAAAATTCTCACGACGTTTTGACCATAACACAAACGGTCGTCATCAGGTGTGAAAAAACCAACGGCAAGAAACATTTGAAAGAAGTGGCGGTCCGCATTAATTAATTTATTTCTTGGCAGCGCATTTATTTATTTATAAAAAACGTCAGCGCCACGCGCAGCGATTTGGCAGTTTATTTAGAAGGACGAGTCCATCTATGTTCTGAATCTTTTACAAATTAGAAATAAGTTTACTTAATCGCTCTCCCAATGTGTTTTTGGGTTGGCAATCCGGACTACCATATGCACATTAAAAAGGTACCTATTTACTTGGCATGACATCTGATGTTTCACTCCGCATGTGGGAAGCTTCCTCAGGAATTTAATAAGCTCCCAGCATGTAGAACGCATTGAGCGAAGCATCAGACATTACGTAGGACACAATATATAACCATAAAACACTTTGGGGAGTATTATGACAACAAAGATCTCCCGTACAGCCTGAACACACTTGGAATCGAGTGCTTTTAGGGAGCACCTATGAAGGTCTGCACGACACACAAGGGGGAGGAGGGTGGCCAACGCCACGCCCGGCAATGTTTACACACCGCATGCGGTACTCATTTGAGGCCGAGTCGACCTAAGAGAGGCCCAAGAACGATTCAGATATTCATCACTGGTGTTGTCCATGGACGGGAATCGAACTTGGGTCGCCGGGTTCAGAGTGCAGCGTGATAACCACGACACTACCACTCCCCATCATTATGGCAAAATCACAAAAACCTACAAAGTAAGTTTAATAATACACTTTAACATTTGGTGAGAGTGAAATATACAATCATAAGGTACCCATTCAATTTTAGTAGTAAAAGGTAAGGGAGAAAAACAACCTTTATTGAAGGCTGCCTCTGATCACATCTTATTGCTAATAAACCACAAGTTTAATTATATATACCACCAATAAATATTTTATACGTGGCAAAGGCATATGCAGTTGATAAACATGATTGGTATTCTTTATTTAAAGAAGACGAGATTACTTGTTTGCAAATTAAGCTTTGCAAACTACGCCTGCGCAGTAAAAGTTATGAAGTATAAATTTATCACATACGGTGTTTACCACGTGAAATATTGGTGTTTACCTGTAGGAACCAAACCACCCACACACCCCGGCACCTCCAGCCAGACAAGAGACAGAGGCCGTATGGCACAGCGGGCACAGCTATTCTACGCGCAGCAAATTTCGCGCTTCTGCCTTTAAGCCGCGGATGTCGTCTGCAGAGGTGCAAACCTGCAGAGCTGTCTTCGGTGGCGGACCACGACAGCTCCTTGCGCAGCAGCTTCTCCACCGTGGTCGAGCACGCGACATCCACGGGACACTCCCCCTTGGCGTTCTTCTGGTAGGGGTCAGCGTTGTACCGCATCAGCAACCGTACCACCTGCGGCAGACGTGACATGGACGGGATTGCTCACTTCCGCCAATGCCAGCTATACCCAAACGGTATAAAGCAGGGGTCCCCAACCCCCGGGCCACGGACCGGTACCGGTTCGTGGCCTGTTAGGAACCGGGCCGCACAGCAGGAGGAGGTGAGAGCGGTGAGTCCACACGTGGCCCGCCTCCATTATTTTGTTTACCACTTCCATCCGCTCCTCTTTCCCACACTGCACACTTGTCTCAGTCACAGTGTTCGTAAGTACACAAGCTAACCCCTCTAGCCAAAATGAGTAAAAAACAAACGTCGCTGGAGAGCTTCTTTGAAACCGGTCCCTGGTGCCAAAAAGGTTGGGGACCACTGGTGTAAAGGATATCTCACAACAACAACCGCCATTCGCCACCAAGTGCCGGTGACGTCACCACGACGCATGTGCCAGGCTATGTGCACGCTGGGGCCACGTGAAATATCGAACGCCCGCTGGCAGGTCACGGGGCAGACCCAGGTGCCACAAGTCGACTGACTGAGATGATATATATACACACACACATTTGAAAAGGCACCACATAATTTATTTATTGCAGATGGCTCCTGCCTATTATTTGGTCGAAATTAAGAGGGCAAAAAATGGTAACGAGACTCGAATAATTCCAAATTGGTTAAGGGTTTGTCTTAAAATATTCTTCTGAAGATAATTTGTCCAGAAGACCCATTGCTTGCTGGACTTAAATGCAATACACGCACTTACTTTCATAATTGTTTTCTTCGTAATATTTTAACATGATAAATAACGATAAAGTCCTTAATTATCATTTTACCAGGTAGAAAGACTATTGAGGAAACAAGTCTCTTTTGTAAAGGAGATCTGGGAAAAAAAACACGAGAGAAATAAGGAAACGGGGAAAACAAAAACATGTGAAAAAGTGCACAATGTTGCTAATTTCACCAAATCACTGCATATTGCTGGAATGTGGTTGAATGGGCACAAAACAGCAGGAAACAAACATCTGTCGTCATGCCTTCTCGTGTGTTAATCACACAAACACACTGCCCATGGCAATAAGTGGAAGTGACCGTAATCCATTTAGGGTTTAACGCCATTTATTCTTGTAACTACTTTTGGGGCTTGGCCGCGATGAGAAGCTCCTCTCTGGTCCTTACTCGAACCCTTCCTCGCTCAGGGCTATGTTTTTTTTTTGCGAAAACACAAAGATGTGGAAGCTTTAAGCGGTGGGCTCGAAAATGGTCAGTGTTTTCCGATTTGAGAGAAAAGCTTGTTTTAAGCCAATACACCACAGAAGTAACACATTTTTACACAACTGAACTGCAGTTTTACGCAAGTATATAGCATGGTGGAGAATTACACAAATGTTATTTTCAGTGCCACGATCACCAATATTCTCTAGTCACATCAATTAATTAGTCATTCCACTGAAATGATTGGTAATAATGGCACTGGCATGAAAGGGGAACTAACTGCGAGGAACGGAGACTGCGTAACCCAGCAGTCGTGAATTAACTCTGTAATGTTCACGTAAGAAAGCGATGTTTAGTAGAGTTAGTTTCCCCTTCTGTATGTCAAATCATTGCATATTGAGTCACATTTTAGAAACGGATCCTGTGGCTCTTTGTCAGGACCTAACTAGCTAAATTCAATTTTGTGTGGTTTGCATACCAAGTAACGTGCACCCACTGCCGCGGTCAATCAACAAGGGTGTCCGTCTCGTTTATGTACAAACCACCTTGTGTGTATGTGTATTGGGCAGCAATTCTTAAAATCTTCATTCTGTGGAAATTTCATGAAGGGGTAATAAAAAAATAAACTCCTGGTCTCATGTTTACCATCACTTTTATATTGTTTCTTTTTTATACAGTTTTGCTTTCTACATGAGCATAATTTCAACATTAGCATGTTATTGCTGTAAAATAACTATCATTGTAAATTATCGATTATTACAGACAAATCAATTTCTGAGCATAACAATCGATTTTAATTGAAGCATCACACCATGGTTACATTGCCTACTAAGGGTGTAATGATGCACTAATATACATTCTATGCATTCATTTGTGTATGTAACAATCTATCATTTCCAATATTACATACCATCTATATTACCCTTGCTTCCACTTCAGAACAGACCAAATCAGACCAAAAATGATCGACTCCAGAACAAAATTGTGATGATAAAAATGTAAGAGGGACATGTCACTACGGGGTCTAATTTCCATGTCTGAATGCTGCCCACTGAAGCACTGAGAAGAGAGCAAAAGTCACGGCCACTGTAACTATTGGACATTTTATTTTGCCGTGCGTCAGATCTTACGCCCAGGTATCCGTTGCTGGCGGCATCGTGGAGTGGGGTGTCATCGTCCAGACCGCGGGTGTTCACGTCCGCCCCAGCAAGGAGCAGCTGCTTGGCTACAGCATAGTAGCCATGGTTACACGCCTCGTGCAGAGGTGTCCAGCCTGCAGGGTGGTGAGGGAGGGTGAAATATATACTTTTTTATGACCCACACAAACGTCTGGTTTCCTTTTCATTATCCTCATTGCTTTAGACGTTTACTACCTATTATCATCATTATTATTGTCTGCTGTCATTATCCTGTGACGAAAGAACCTATTTCAGGTTGCAGCAGTCGCTAAGCCATCAGTGGGGCCGTTTCAAATGCTCCTCCAGGTGGCGTGACCCATCGCCCCCAGCCACACAGAGTGCTGTCCGTGAGAGCACTAGGTTAAGCGTGGGCGTCCCCTTCGAGGATCCCGCACACGGTCAGGTTATGGTCCAGATCTCTTCGACACTCGACCACAGCGCAAGGTAAACTGGAACGTCCCGTTGAAGACGAGCTACGTGCCCAAATAGGGCTCAGACGGCGGTGTCGGATGTCGTTCTCTCGGTTTTTGTCGGACTGGCGCAGGATATGACACGGTGACATTTGTGACAAAGTCAGACCACTGGATCCCAAGGATGATAACGCATATGGAAATCTTCGAGGCACTTGGTGTTGGACACCAGTCTCCAGGTCTCCGACAAATAGAGCAAGCTGCTCAGGAGAGCCATGCAAAGCCCTAGACAGCCACGGGTGACACATGCGCAATTAAAATGAGAATTCTCTAAATATACTACCTTGACACAAAGGACCCATTCTGACAAAATAAATTCGTAAACATTGGTTAACCGCCCATTAACTTTCATGTTCCTTTTGCTCAGTTGCTAACAATGCGCCGTTATCATTAAGGTTCCGCTTGCAATCTGAAAAAAACGGTTGTGAATATGAGTCCGTAAACAAGCATCGTCACCTGCGAAGTCCTTGACGTTCACGTCAGCACCGCGCGAGATGAGCTCACGGAGTTGCCGCACCTCTCCCCGGATGGCGGCCATATGCAGCGATGTCTCTCCGCGCTCGTTGCGCTTGTTCACCTTGTCCTTGGGCCGCGCTGCACCCGTCGACCCTTTGCGCTGCCCTGTCGCCGCACCCGGGGCGCCGTCCTTCGCCACGCCGTCTATTACCGGCAAAGACACACGAAAAGATACCAAGTGCTTCGACTTCGCCCCCCACCAATTCCTCAACTCAGTTGTGAACGAAAGATCACAACAGTGCTCTAATAATACATAAAGCTCTATCATTATGTGCAGCTGAACGTGAGGCCTTACCACAAATACACATTCGATGCCATCCTATTGCAGGGTCCTTTTTGTACAACCAGAGGTAGTCACTTTGCAGACCACGTGCATTCCAGCCATCACTAACCTGGACTGTTGGTACTCTCGGCAGTCATCTGTAGGAGCAATGCCATCTGCTGGCGCTCCGATAATGGATAGCCGAGGCGCAGGCCGGGCGACTGGCTCAGGAAGGCGCCCAGTTTTCGGCCACCACCGCCGCCCGCTTCCTTGCGGGCACTGCCCGAGTCTTTCCTCATCCGCTTGCGCTCAGGAGGCGCTGGCTTCTCTGCGATGCAAACACAGGCACGTGCAAGCGTGAGTGTGCGAGCGCATGTGTTGTGCGAGAAGAGCTAGAGTGTGTGTGCGAAAGAGAAGGCCTGTGTGCACTGTGCTTATGAAATGCTCAGAATTATATCTGTTAAAAATACCCTTTGCACAATTATAACGGTTTTATAGCATGCAACATTCTGTGCCCTTCATACCAAGAAATAATGCTATAGGGTGTTCTTTACATTAGTTTATTGTATATTTTCATGCTTACATGTATTATTTATATATATTAAAACCATGCTTAAGTTCCAACACTAACATTAGAAAACAATGAAAATACATTACTATGAACACCTACCATTCAGTCTTAAATTGCCTGTAGCCATAACACCCAGAGCAATTTCGTTTATGTCTTGTCATTCACCGACGCAAATTGGTCGCGTGAATGTCTCCATAAGGTATCCTAGGGTCGCTTTCCAACACTATCCTTGTGTGCAAGCTAGGATTATATGCAATGCAGCTTGTGCAAATATGATATTAAATACAACAATATCACGGATCACATTTTAGACATCCGACTCCTCCCTGAGCACTCTATTTAACCAAATGGGATAGTAAAGCCGGTGGTCCTTCACCAGTTCCACACTACCAAGGATATGCCTTGTCTCAACCACGAGCGCCTTCTAAATATTTTATTTTAAAAAATTACACGTGACAAAGTGTGAAATATAAAACCCAGAGACCTGCATTATCTCAATGTCAATTGCAAACTTGAGCTCTGGGGCACGATGTGAATGGTCGGTGGGGGTCCGACGACCATTCATGAATGCAATTGGTTTGCTGATGGGGCATCCCAGCAAGACAGTGCAAACCCTACATCCAAACTGGGCCACAGCTACCCACCCCCACACACACTCGCTTCTCTGCTGCATCCACTCTCTACTCCCAGCATGCCCTACCTCACACCCACTCTTCCCAACCCCACTCTTCGGCCCCATTCCATCCTCTCCAACTCTCCCACCCCCCACTCCATTTCCTGATGAACGGGTCACGCGCTCGCATGCGCCGACAGAAGCCCCAGAGCCCAAAATAGCTGCAGCGGCTGTGCTGTGTGCGCGCGCTCGCCCACTCGCTCGAGTGCCGCTTTTGATTCCTCTGGGACACGTTGCCGACTAGGCCGTGCCTAGCAGTGTACATTCAATATTTACTCCACCGAGCAGCAATGCAGATGGACAAACACACTGCTGTTGTGCCGATTGAGACAATTAAACTCTTTACCGCAATTTGGTACATATACAGCTCTTTTTTACGATCAGAAACAGTAAACATTGCAAAAGAACACTCTTGTATGTCTTCAGCTGGGGTCATGGAACTAGAATAATAATAGGTGGAAAGAGGGAGAAAAAAACCCTTCACATGTGTACACGATTTCCAAACCACTAGTATCACTCAAAATTCAAGGCTGTGCCAAAGGCCCAACCACAAAAATCAACGGATGTCAAGCAAAAACATAAACCTACACCATGTCTTACCAAGTCAATTTGCAGACAGGAAAAACCCAACGACCTTTAAACATAACCAACTCTTTCAGTGACTGCCAATACATATAGGCCATACAGTATGGAAATGAAATGTCCAATAATGAAGCTTTTTCAAGATAATATAATAACATTCCTGAGATTTTTTTGCACAGCATTACCTAGAGACGGATATTAAAATCTCGTAATTGGTAATGAGACAAAGCACACAGGCATATTATCACCAAGATCTATACCTTACTGCTTATACAGAGAATGCATTATTCATAGTACAATACGCTGACATACACCCAGAAAAAATGTCAATGTGCATCGTGAATCTCAGGCACATGAGCAGCACACAAGAGCACATGGAAGCACTTAATATGCCACTTACAGCTGGGCGAATTTTTCCTAGGCTGGACTAAAACCTCTGGCAATCAGTGAGCACCATCTCATTAATAGACGTCTGCAGACAAAATCAGCTCACTACTTCCTGTCGTGATCAGGCGATCCTTACATCTGTATTCAGCAGAGACGGCGTAGAGAAGGCCAACCTACAAACCCATCTCTTATCAGCTCTTAATAAAATAATAATAAAAGAACAGGAGTTGGGTCTGCAAATAAACAACTGTGTACTTTAAAGCGTCGCATGAAAGCGGCAGCCCGCAAATGCTGAATTTTGAACATTGAAAGAGGAGTTCAAGCAACACGAAGACTAAACTCCACCACATTCAGCAGAACCAAAATGCTCACCAATAATACGTATTTTGGTGAAACAATTTTTAAACCCTTTAAAACAAAACAAAAATCACTGATTGTAGATATTTTGGATAATATTGATGACAAAATCCTTGCATCACTGGAGTAATAAGTTACAATTTCATGGCTTGGGAACAAAATAAAAGGAGTAAATAAAACTGCAATTCAGAGTACAACAACAATAGCAGTGAGTGGTTCACAACAATCAGGCAAATATACAGGGTCCTCGAAATACGGGGATAATATAGTGCCCGGGCATAACCGATAAACAAAACAGTATTGTTTCCATGAAGACCACATTTGACCCATTTACAGCTTGTAACGTTATTTGTATTGAAAATTTCACAAAATAAAGAAGGCTACATAGTAGCAGCAATGTAAAGATACACCACTGAAACCACCAATAATCATAATCTGTATTTAGATTGGAGAAATCCGATGAGCTATGACGCTCTTTTTTACAGATGTCCAGTCACCGGTTCTAAAACTCAACCCAATGCTACAGTAGTTGCAGTGCCGTTCAGGAGTAATCTGACACTGCCCAACACATGACTTTTCTACACAGCAAGGGAGATGCATTGCTTTGTAAACAGTTAAAACATTTTGCTTCGGGAGTGCAGGCTTTCAAATGTTTTTTCGATTTTTTAAGGGTTCCCCATCTCTCCCCCCCCCCCCCTTTAATACCTCAAATGCTCAAATGCAGGACCTAACATGTCTGCTCAAATTATTTCGAGGACACTGCATTCGCAAAATCACATAAGTCCCAATATTGCGATAATTAAAGCAGCGTGGGCTAATGAAGGCACTGGAAAGGTGAGGAAATGTGACCGTGAATATGGATTAGGGATTGGGGGGGCCAGTCAGTGTCCGCGACCAAAGTACCTGTGTGCGTTTTGTAAGACGGCGAAGAGATGTTAGAAGTCGAACGGTCGAGCCACGAATCGTTCGAACGTTCACAGTCAGAGTCTGGTCATCACACGGAAGGTTTCGAAATGGGGGGGAGGGGAGGATGGAGAGATGTGTGGAAGGAGGTGGTGAGAGTGCATAGGGAAGGGTGGGGGATGGCGGCGGGGGGGGGGATGAGGCCGAGGTGAGGGAGAAGTGTGGGATAGGGAGGGGGTGTGGGGCAAGGGGTGGGAATGAAAGCAACACAAAAAACCCAAAAACAAAAAAACCGGTGAATGTCTAGGAGTCCATACAACTGTGCGCCCCAAAGCAACTGTACCAAAAAATGTCTGGAAATCATGTTTGCGAAAAACACAACTCGTGGTGGACTGAAATGCTCACGCGACCTGCGTTTAAAAATAATCTTCGTGCACATTTGACTTGGCAATGGTTACATGATGCAACGCGTGGCTTAAAACGGCAACATTCTAATAAACATCAAAACAGCCATTCGCCGAGCAAGAAATCAAGCTCGCCTCGTGTTTCGGCGAATGCCTTTCGACAAATCGATGTAAACAACACACCAGGAATTGACCACAACCTCGCATCGTGGGTCAACCAGGTTGATCAAAGGTTATCTTGTGCAGGAAAGGAAAGCCACCAAATCCAATTTACATTACTAGTATGGCGGTCATCTGTTATTGTCAGAGGTCAGGTAGAAAATTTATAAACAACTATTTTCCATCTGTTAAGACTAATGGTGCTTCCTTGCTGCTCTTCACCCTAATGCATCCTGTGGAAAGCTCAACTGTTACACTTTTTCTTGTATCCTGCCCAACACTTAGGTCTAATGTTTACTTTGAACTTCTAAGCACTTGCGGTTGTTCGCATTTTACAACCATGTTTTTTCTAACTAAAAGGAAAACCAGAAAGTGAATAGGAAATAAAGAAATAAGAGCACTAAAATTACTGGGAAGAATAAGATTACAGGGCCTGATGGAGCAGGCCTGCAACAAGCACTTTTTAAAACAATTTTCCACATTGCTGTTGCATATTACGGTATACCAACGTACAGTATATCTCTAATTTGTTCATGGATATAAAGGCCTGGAATGGGTCATAAAACAGACAACATCCCATAGTGTGGTCACACGACTGGCATTCTACAAAACCACAAAAGCTACCAAACTGGGTTAAGAAATATCAGCTTCGCGATATACAACCACAACTTATTCCAACTTCCTTTCAGATCTATATCAAAGAACGGTCGGCCTGCATTTTCTTTTTCATCTTCTTTCTTCCATTTTAGACAGTGTTACAGTGCAGCAGGCTTTTTTTCCCTCCATATCCTTCCGGCTGTAAGTACAACATTGCCCGGTAGAGTTGTGTAAAAAATATAAACGGAGGCCATTACCTTGCCAACATAGCCATTCAAGTTAAGCTTAAGAAAGCACCATCACATATAAAAGGAACAACTTACACGTTCTAAACTTATGTCCATAGGCCAGAATCAACAGATGACGCACAACAATGACTACTTATCTACATGTCAGAAGCTCTACATTGAAACTGAAATGACCATAAAAATAACCTCTTTGAAAAAGTTAAATTGCAGTATGTAATGTATGCCGGTTCACCATGGTGCAATTCCCGTTCTGCATACCAATGTGTACTTTGCTTTGTAGACAACAGCACGCCAATGGATAAGCAAATGTTGTTGTGGCTTGAAAAGGGGCACTTGCAGAGATTAATAGAAAACCTGCAAGCATGCCAACATCCCTGCACAACACAATTTTTGATGCAGCTCTTACACCCGGGGGCAAGCTCAAAGGATTTCAAGCGCATTCGTACGATGAAATCGGTTCAACCGTGAATTGCCACTGGCGGTAGAGAACAGTCATGTGCAACTTCGCAGGCATTCCCGCAGGCCCAAAAGCTGAAACAAGCTCTCGTTAAGCCGAGGCTTTTGAGTGCAACGGTTACCAGAATCAGAGTTGTTGTGCTGGTGACTGTTAGGGCTGCTGGCGAAAGGAAGCTTGCGTTTGGATGTTTTATCTTTCCCATCCTTTTCCAGTTCACCACGGTCCAACTTGGGTATCCGGTTTTCGCCAGCTTTCTCCTTATCCTTAATAATTAAATGAACGTTTAACAGAGTTACAATGAAAAACAACCTTATACAAGAATTACAAAGGTCATCGCACAGTAGAGCTGTACTTATAAAAAAAAACTCACACTACATATGACTATGAATGAATTGTTAACTTTGAGGGTTAAGGACATTTCTATGATAAGTGAAGTTATCAGTAACTTTACAATGTCATTAACCACTCAAGACTTGGTGCATTATGCAAATAATCATCAAATAATCATCATTTTAGAGGTGCATTGTAGTCCGCTGATCTTAGGTCGCCATCGAAATAAATTTGAGCAAAAATTACCATCTGACTGTGGACTGGTTTCATCCTCTTTAGGACTCATCAGTACAGCATGTTGATCAATGCTCACTTCTGTAAAGTTTGCCTCGAGAAAAACATGTTGCGTTCTTCATGTCCACACCGTAAGGAGATTGTGCATTTTTTTTATGTTGTGATGGGGTTTTTATAATTGTTTACAGATTTTATTAATGTTATTTATCACACCACTCTCAAAGTAAGTTACAAAATTATAACATCACTAAATTATGCCAAAAGCGAATATCAAATTGTAGAACTGGCGTTGGGATCCAAATCTGTTAAAATATATATTTTAAAATACATTAAAAGCACACACTGTCGAGTTGATATATTGCTCGTGTGGGCAATACATCTTAACATAAAAGATAGCGCTGTCAAGTAGTGTGCATGGCGATGCAATGATAGTGTAATGATATGCAACTTCAGGGTTAGGCCTCCATCCCTTTAGCAAAGGCACACAACAAAAGCTTTGTGAAATATATTCAATTACTCATGACCTCAATATGCATTCATTTCATAGGGTTGTTTCCGAAGCTTCAGTTACACACACCAATAACAAATTCGACTCATCAGAGTTTAGTAGCTTGTCAGATATATTTATTTAAAAAATAAGAACTTTAAAAAACGAGACAACCCTCAATGGTTTGAAAGGCAATAGCGACGAGCGAGCACTCGGGTCAAGGCTCACCAGAGTGAGTCTCAAAACCAGGAATTCATTTTGGCTGCACTGTCAGGGCCGGTTCATCTGGGCTGGGCAGTAGGGAAAAGTCCGGCAGAACTGGTTCTGGTGAGAATGCATGGGGCTTCTCAGTCTGCCACCCGTGGGGGAGGGGGCAGGGGTTAGGACTCGAGTGGGTACAGAGGCCAATTCAAATTGTTGGAAATCCGAGCTTCTTAGCCTGAAACTCAACCGCAATCACTGGCGTGGAAGTTCAGTGCATGAGCCATCCCTCACCTCCTCTTTTAGTATGCGGCACAATTTGCCAATAAAGCTGGTTAGTGGCTCACTTTGTTCCTAAAAAGCTCTCTTTAAAAAAAGATGCTGGTTTGGCCGCATACTCATGAGCCATATCAAATGGATTAGTGACGCTTTGCAAGGTAATCTGCCGAGTCTCACCTTCTTGTTCTGTTTTTCCATAATATTGCTGTTGGTGCTGGGTGCCTTTCCCAGAGGTTTTTCCACCATGTTGCTGTGGCTTGCTGCGCTCTCAGACTGTGTAGTCCTTGAGAGGCCAAACTTGGGCATCTTCCAGCGATCGCTTCAGCTGCCGGACTCACACGTCCGCAACATCATTGTCCACCGTCTGTCAGAATGGCGAATGATGAAGAAGAAAAAAAATATGGGTGCTTAGTGCCAAATTCACTGGCAATCGCAGAATCACATAACCCCTTACCACCAGTGCTCTCAATGCATTCCCAGGGCAAATATGATGAGCATTTTTACTGTACATCTGGTCAAATGTTTAAATCTTTTGTCAGCTGTCGTTTCAAGTTGTGGAAGCCTTCGATAACCGAAATGAACCACCTCAAAATGCCCCCCCCCCCCTCTGCTCTCTCACTGCAATAATTTACCGTCCAATTGTAATGC
Organism: Petromyzon marinus; assembly: GCF_048934315.1. Lineage (NCBI taxonomy): Eukaryota > Metazoa > Chordata > Hyperoartia > Petromyzontiformes > Petromyzontidae > Petromyzon > Petromyzon marinus. Next base: position 4,115,463 of record NC_133691.1, on the reverse strand, counting down.
CACATTTCTCGAAGACCCCATAAAAATGTAGACACGCATCCATTATAATAATCCGGGTAAACTACGCTGGCTCTGTAACGACAGCGTATTTGGCCAAGGATGAGTGCAGCTGCAGGATGCAAAGCATAGAACATTTGAATGGCTTCATAAAAAAAGCTGAACAAAATAGTTAAAATACAAAAATATTGTGAACCTTTAATTCTGTAACAACAGAGCGCGCCGGCATTTTAGTTGAAAATCCGTTACCTCCCTCACAGGGATACTGAGCATCCACAACATTTATTTTTTTCCCCCTCTCGAACTTACTTTCTAGAGACACTACCGACCCGAGGTCTCTAGACAAACGGTGTTTTTCATTTGTTGATCCCGGGCTAATTAAAAGGTAGAGAAAACAGCAGCGGGATTTGTAATGTCTCCAGACTCGTTCCTGTCAATGAACGTAAGGGGAGGGGGGTAAACGTGTGTTTTGAATGAACGGCGATGACGCACAATCCCGTGGAGGCCAGGCCACAATTCGCAAGGCCACGCTTGAAAACGGCACTGTACAACGTCTCGCGGTGGCTCAAATTGATAAATCGAACGCATGATAAAATGTGCGCAGATATTTGGTGCGAATGCCAACAACATGAACGGTGAGGCCCTACTAAAATAACAGTAATAGCGTATTTTTCCTTGTTCTTCAATTTTGATTACGTTCCTAGAAATATGGAGAGAGAGGGAAAGGAACGGTAGAAGATGCGGGTTTTCACATTACTGCTCACAAGCATTGACTGTAAATTCAGGCACAGGCTCTCTTGATCTCCACTGTGCACACAGTCTCCCTGGAAACTGCCCTGGCTATACAGAACACGACGATGCCTGCCTGCCTCTTTGTCAATCGTGTTTTGGGCAAGGTAATTTCATGTTTTAGTGTTCCACGACATTCTATAATGTATAGATCTTAAATTAAAACCCAACTATGCCACTATGTCGTGACCTTAAAATACACACACCCTGCACTGTACGTGCCATTATTAAAACATAAAAGCACACACTCCTACACACACACACTATATATACAAACAAGCACACACAAAAATACTGTACCGACATGTACGTTAAGGGTGATTGGATCTGTAAATGTGATATTAAAAGCACACTCAATGTTATTTGTTTCAAAATATCATGGTAACTCCCGTAGTCAAATGCTTGTATTCGATTACATTAGCATTGTAAACAAAATGGGTCAGTCCGGTTTGCATTTTAGCACCTCGACCTCAAATCTTTTTACCTATCTCCTGTATACATACGAGGATAAAGCAGTGCATTTCAAGGGTTTAAATACAGTATGTCGAAAAAGGCCTAAACTATGACTTAAGCTATAAGCTCCTTCAAGCGTGATTTCCATACGAACTTTCTGTAGAAATGTAATTTACTGCACAAATTCAGACCTTATTTCCATACAGACAAAACCTTCAAGAACACAGAAGAGGCCTCCATTAATCCTTCCAGGCCTTGACACTCCCCGAGACCTTCTGTGTACCTAAATACACCGACCTTGAATGAACAAGGCTCCAAACACACAACATACACTAAAACTGTCATTTACCATTCCCACATATTTTAAGCTCCAATGGCTGTGGCTTACATCTAACGCCACAAGCAGACTCTGCATTCTGCCAGCCAAAACAATGTTAACATCAACCACAATTGGTCACATCCAACGACAATGTGAGACTTGACGGTAACAAATTTCCTCAAGTTTTTGTTTGTCAATGTGAATATCCCACCACCCCAAGGACCATTGCAAAACGAATCCAGGTCTGTAAATGCAACCTCTCGGCTGAGTAGAGATTATTTTTCAATGAATATTTGATTCTTCAGCTCATTATACGTGCATCAAATTGCGTGCGAGGATAGATGTGTTATTTATTCGTATATATTCTATGTAATGTGCTCATGTCACCACCTCTGCAAGCCACTGCGGTCACTATGCCTTTCACGAAAATGCAAATAAAAATAATCGATTCTTGAATTGAATCACAAACGAAACATAGCAATTCATTAATTTACGGGGGTGGGGGGTATAGCATCATTCCACCCATGATATTTTCCCGTCCTAGTTTATTGACAAGAACCTCACAAGATCGATACAATTACGTTGCTTTAACATGTACAGAGGTATGGCATATTTTTGTGAACATATAAGATGATGCAATGTTGTGTACAGAAGTGAAGAGAGAGGCGGTAAATAGCTATGTTTCTGAATTGCATACTTGGATATAAGACACTCGATAAAAGTGGATTTAAAGTGGTGCAACTTATTGATTAGTCTTGATTTTAATAATAAACATTCAAAATCTACTACAGAGACCACAAGATGTTAGCATTAGAGAATAAGCATGTATTTAGTAAGATGTGTTAAAAAAATACAACTCGGGTAAAAAGTAGGTTAACGATGTAATATAATTATTTCTGGAATATTTTCAACTATTTCGCAATTTGTATCTGGGGAAACGATCAATACTGTACAACTATTTTAGCCTTTGACCCCACACTATTCCCAACAAAGCATTCAAAACGGTACACAGCGTTCCATTCTGCTGAGGATTATAATATCCAGCACTTTATTTGGAATTAAAATTAGCTTATTCCTCGATAACTATTCCAATGACTGATCAGCTTTATGTGAAAACGCAACAAAGGCTGCCTTGGAGAAATAATGTTGTCTACTTTGCTCAAAATAATCTTTTCTACGAATGTGCGTGCCACCAATGTGAAATTTACCACATTTAAACTCCAAACACACCACTACAGCTCCAAGGAAAGCGTCATAATCTTCAGTTTTATGTAATATATCGAGAAGAGAAGTTTGGCCGTTTTTATTTTCTTTGCAAAATCTTAACAAACCTGGTTGTAACGCAATGTCATTAGTGCAGTAAAAGTTACAAATCATGCATTCGACCACCTACATTGGGAGCTCTATTGCAGTTAATTTATGAACCCCCCCCCCCCCCCCACTTTCAACAAAGGACAATATTTTACAAAAATCTGATATCTTAATAGTAGGAAATAGCACATACATACTACAGTTAACTGGTGCGCAAAATATCTCATCTTAAAAGCACATCACATGATCTTAGAGATTTCCTGAGTTTGTTTACGTAATGAAAACTGCGGCAGGAAATTGCAATTTAGCTTACTTGGTTAAGCCAAATAGAAATATTTATTCAGGCTTTCGAATATTTCCCTTAAGAACAAATGGCACAATGTAGAGATGTGTTTTTAAAAAGTGTTTTTGTCTTTTAAAACAACCCTTTTGTTTTAATTCCAAGCTAGACTTTCTTCAGTGTGGAAGACTGAACATCACCGCCAGCCTTTAGGAAGGCAACTGAGAGAACATGTAACGCTTCACGTTGTTGTTTATCTAGGACGCTGCATATTTTATAAGGACTGTGATATGGTTGGTTTATAACTGTTCCATAACCCACATCTTCTTATCTGTGTGACCATTACTCTGACTAAACTTCGAAGCCGAAACATTAATTGCTTTCATTAGCAAACAGAAATGACATTCATTTCAGTGTTATTATGCCAGTTACTTCCAGGGAAGAGGGTTTTTGATGGCTTTGCTAAATATTTTCAAACCTAATTTTCTCTTTTAAAGTGATGTTTTAATGTTGAGCAGTCTGTGATAAAAGCAATGGATGCTGTCATCCTTAAGGGCACCGCAGACAGGATTGCCCACACTGAAGGCAATTTTATTGTAACTGGTATTGGCAAGATTAAACAAACCAAATTACAGTTTTCAGCTTCATAATGATATATGCCTAAATGATCAATTACATTATTTACCATCAGGTAGATGCAGTAATTCACTTTTAGACAAAAAACAAAATGATAAATTGTGTAAAACAAGGGACAAAATGCATGGTGATGTGTGTACAATTTTCAATGGGAAGTCCTGAAGACAACAAACACGAGTACACTGAGTAAACACGATAAATGGCAATGTGCAGTACCTGTAAAAGTCAGCTCTACGTACAGTAAAGTCTGCCACGTTTATATGCTACTGTACAGTGATACATACACCAATCACCTATCTACTGTCCAGATTGGTTAGATTTCCTTGTGGCACCCACACTCTTTCCAAAATAAACTTTATATGATGGGCAGAGAGGATCTGCTGCACACTCACATTGATGGTGATAAAGACGTTTTAAAATACAGCAAATGCATAAAAAAAATTGCCCATTACCTTTTATTTTATTTCAAAATACTATGCTGTCGCCGTAATGGCCAAAATATATAAACAATTAGACTGCACTCTTCCAGAAAGAAAAAAAGTAGCTTCTCTCCTTGATAGCACGCTGCTAAATTCAACCGAAGCACTGAGAGAAACAATTAAATCACGATGACTCGAGGTATAAGACAGATTAAAGCTCTCCGGAATGCAGGCTTGTACAAGCAGACAGAACTTCCAGTCAACAAGACTGGCTTTATAACGGTAGCTCATCTCTCATCTTCCATCCAGAGGCTCCTCTCGGCCGAATACAGGGGCCCACCACCAGGAAAACATCTGCCCTGACGTGTGCCCCGAATCGTAAGCTCAGATTATAGAAGCCATGCAAGCTGCCATGTGGGTAAATCCTGTTGGAGAAAAAACCCTGTCAACCCTAGATGTTGTCTCATTTGGAGTAAAGTTCTGCAAGCAGTCCTACATATTATAAAAAGGTCCAGACAGCATAATAGGGCTTTACACTTTACCATTGCTTGCAAACCTGCATTTTCGATACAAGTTATTGTCGATAGGGATTCCTTAACCGGGTAATAAAAGAACAGTCGGGTTGATTCTAGTACTATATGCTTTGAGCACATGGCGAATTGAGCAATGGAATCTTAAAAGTCTTGCCACAAAACCGGTAGTAACACTATAGCGAGTTGCCGAAATCATGGCCGAGGTTCAACCTTTCCAAAAACCTACATTGAAGAAAACCTTCCTTTTTGAACATTTCAAAGCATATTTTTAAATGTAGAAAAATGCATGTTTAATCCAATTTTTAAAAAAACAGACGATGCATCAGGAGTGTCAGTACAACAGTAGAAAGCAAGCCCAACACTGCACAGAACTGTACTGAAATGAAACAATGGAGAACACTGTATGCACAAATGTGCAATCACTGAAATGTTCTCGTGGAATGTTAAACGCGTAAATGCAAGTTTTCCACTAAGCGAAGGCGGGCAAAATAAATACAGGGCACGTATGTGAAACGGAATTCTTCATCAACATGAATGTTAACATGAGGGCCAAATACCAGCAAGTCGCTATTGAAGTAGCCAGTAATAGCATTGTTATCGTGCCATGGCAGTGCTTTGCCTAATCGTACAAAGGAGGGCTCAACACGGGTATAGCGACGTGTGCCCTCCGTTCCTCACGGACGTGTTGGGCCTACTCAGCAACAAACGCAGTACGAATCCTGACTGCTGATAATGGATGCACGCAGCCTGGATTACAGCCACACTACCGGGCCTCATTCGACCTCTGTTGTACCCCCCCCCCTTCATTCCACGACCACAGCCGTTTCCCCAAGACTACGAAATAACAGTGCGGCAGCACGTAATGTGGGTTACAAAGAGTAGAGATCTATCTAGATGTGTTCAGAGTGCTGCAAGTTTCCTGCCAAGGCTATGCTTGTGCGTCATTCTATTTAAAAACAAAGGTGCTATGAACAGCTGCAGCACCGCACACAAAAACCGATGCGGCTGGTGTGTTAATGCTGCTGCCATCTCACTGTACCAAACTTGAATGTCAATGTTGCATAACGGACCTGTATCTTACAAAAAAATCACACCGCTGCACACAACGTTCACAATATTTACAAAAGCAATGCACAGTTAAGGTGGGAGACATTCTTACACGCTAAAGATCTCTACGGCTCAACGTTATGAATTTTGCAAAGCTTAACAAGCATACAAGGACATGGTTGTATGGGACAGAAAACGGTGCAAGGCATTGAGACATAAATGTTGCTTTCTACATACTATGAAGTTCCTTGGCAGACATTTTAAAAAAAGCTGTTAATGTGTAACACCAATGCCATTAAACTGGGACAAACAGTTACTGTACACAAACGAGATACTGTACTGCCTTTTGACACCTAAGTTGATGGAACAAATATAAAGCAAGGCATGTATGGAAAACTGGGTGTAGCGATTCATTTTTTCTTCACGTGCGAACCAGTAATTGGTTGAAGTGCTGAAGGTTTTATAGCCCGTGTACAAGTTACTGCCTGCAACAGAAAATCCACTGGCATGCAAAAATCGCACGTATTAAAGTTCAGCTGAAGACAGAAAAACCCTCAAGTTAATTCTTTCACAAAGCATGGCAAACTGAAAGTCTCAAAACGGAATACATTAGGACCAATGCCTGGAAAACACAATCGTAGACCAACTCTCAACTTGAATTATGTGCATTAACAAAAACCTTCCCATCTAACTCAATATTGTTATTTTAAAAAAAAATGAGGCACGGTACTTGTATTTTCAGCGAAACAAGTACTTCCGTGGTCTTTAGGTTTTGTGATTCTGCAATCGTTCGAGGTGTAAATATATCACGGTTCCACTGGCCGGCACTGAAAGTCAAGGGGCAGGATTCATGTTTTAAAGATAACCTACGGATGAAAGTCATCCTAGCAAAAAAGAGCGGTGCTTTAGCACCAAATAAATTGTTCAGACAGGGCCCTATATGCTTTTGTACCTCTCCGATGCATTAGCAAACTGAATTTTTAAGAATGCAAATGAAAGTGGCTGTGAGAAAGTGCCACTGTGATGTTATCGAAACCAGTGAATGCATGCTCGTTAAAACACAACCATAGCAAATTTAAAAACACGATTCTGAAGGAAAGCTGTTCAGTATTCTTTCAGTTTGTTTACAATTCTGCACACACAACAGAGGTAATATAAGATTCCAACATTACATGTGTGCGCTTCAGAGCTACCGTTAAACGATGACAACACGTACTATATGGGGCCTTCCACACTCCATGCCATCCTGCCAAACATGCCAAAACGTGAAAGCGTTCCACTTTAAATCCCATCACACGAGGATGACCATCTAAGAAGCACTGCAGCACCCACAAAGGCCCCGATAAATCTATTCAATCCGGTCAACATGAAACGAGAAAATTACCACACAACGGTGATCTCAAGGATCTCCACTTTAATAACACGGCGGTGCAGATAATAAATCCAGGCACCAGACCCAACAAACGAGCCGGCTGGAAAAATCATCATTCGTTGACCTTTGCGCGTTAACCTATCTGGAATGGCTCAAAAACGTCTCAATCCTCATACCATGTATACGTACAAGCCATTTGTAAATCCACTGCTGGATGAGGGCCTTCCCAAATCGTGCGGTTCGTATGGAGGGGGGGATTACCATACTTCACCAAACTGGCCATCACAATGAGCCACGGCAAAAAAGGAGCCCTCTCGCATAGCAAGCATTGCACGACTCAGAGCCAACCTCAAAAGGAACCAACACTACCCCCCCCCCTTTTATGTCCACACCGCGCCGGTGGTCGACAGCTGCCTGCTGCTAATGCAGCCGCCTTGCTGCGGCTTCTGATGTTCACATAAACGCCACCTTCAATCCATAAAAAATAAATAAAACGTCGCTTAAAAATAGCAGTCACCACCATCGGATACTTCTCCGCGGCCAAACACAAGAAAAGTGCGCATTGCCTACCCGATGCTTCGACCCCGTTACCGTCTTAACGCCAAACCCCCGCGCGTCTAAACGTCTCTCTCTCATGCCCCACGACCGGCCTCACGATATCGCTTTCTCCAGTTTTTTTTCCCCCCCTCGGTGTTTTTCTCCCTCGACTTTAAGAGCCGCGCTACGTGGACGGAGGAGAGTGCCGGAGACCGAGAGACACCACACGCACACAAGGGCTCTCGAATCCCGGGCCTAGCGAACCCCCCACTTCCTTCACAACAGCCAAGGCCTCATCGCCAGCCGCGCTCACAACAGTCGTCAACAAGCGCCGTCCTGGCGCTGTCAAAATGCAACCCCGAGTCGTCTGCGAGTACAAACAACATATTAACGTCGCTTCTGGTGCGACAAAAGCGAGATTTGTGTCTCTTTTAGTCGCTCGCGTCGCCTCTCTCCCTTCTGTGTGTGCGGGCAGGGCCTAGTCGTGCGCACAGCCTCGGACTTGCCATCTTTTCCTGGCCGCGACGCTCCGCCGCTCGGCGCCTCCCGCCGTCTCTCCTCTTCTTGTTTAATTATGTAACATCTTATGTTTATTCCGTCTTTATTTTTTTACATTATTCTCTCGTATTATCGCGCTGTCTCTCGTTGCTTTAGTTGACGCGGTCTCTACACCCCCCCCTCACACAACAACCACCACCAACCCCCCCCGCGCGCGCTCCCCCACTTCTGTTACTCCTCCTCCCCCCACCAACCACCTCCACCACCTCTTCACCATCACCAACCTCCAGCCCCCCTTCCTCCTCCTTTCGCAGAAAACATAATAAAAATGTAGAACGCCGATGACAGCGCGGCGCGGCGCAGGGCGGCGGCGGCGGCAACAACAGCGGCGGCAAAGCAGCAGCGGCGGCGGCGGTGGTAAAGCAAACAGCAGCAAGGCAAAACAGTAGCAGCCAAACACGCCGTACCCTTCTCGCTCCCGAGGCGCGGCCGCGACGCGAGTTCCCGCGACGGGAATGGGGATAAAAACACACGCGCGTACACGCACGCACGCACATACACATAGAGACGCGCGCACGTACACACACGCACGCACATACACACACACCGTAATCAAACGCCATCCGACTCCACTCTCACCGCCGCGACGACCAACGACTACGGCACGAGCCTCGCGATTGGTCCGCCGGACGTCACGGCGGGGCCACGATGTAACGACCGCTCCGATTGGAGCGAGGCCTCGCAGTGGGTGTGACCAATCACACCCCCCCACCCTCATTCTCCCCTCCCCCCATCGAGTAGGTAAATAATTTATTAAATGCGGGGGGGGGGGTCGTGGTGAGTGTGGGGAGGTGGGGGGCGCGGACGGGAATGGGGGGGATGGTGGGGGAAGAGGGGAGGGGCTGACGCGTACGGGGTGGGGGGGGTATTTTACACAACAGATAAGGTGGGGGGGGGGCGTAGATGCCGTCTATTGGTTGACGATCCCGTCACGTGACGGACGAGGAGGCGGGGGTACGCGCTGCCTACCAATGAGGGTCCCGCGCGCCAGGGGGGAAGTAATGAGGGAGGGAGGGCGCGAGCTTGGCGGAGGGGCGGGGTCATTGTGTAGGTATGGGTTGGAGGGGAGGCGGGTGGGTGATGTGGGGGGGGGTCGGGTGGGTGGTGTGGGGGGGGGTAGGGTGCGGGTGGTGTGGGGGGTAGGGTGCGGGTGGATGGTGTGGGGGGGTAGGGTTCGGGTGGGTGGTGTGGGGGGTAGGGTGTGGGGGGTAGGGTGCGGGTGGGTGGTGTGGGGGGCAGGGTGCGGGTCGGTGATGTGGGGGGGTAGGGTGCGGGTGGATGGTGTGGGGGGGTAGGGTGCGGGTGGGTGGTGGGGGGGCAGGGTGCGGGTGGGTGATGTGGGGGGGGTGATATTGTATCGTCTCGAGTCACGCGAGGATGACGTAATGGTCGGGGCGGACGCGCAACCGCGCGCAAAGCGAGCGGGCTTGAGGGGGCGGGCGGTGTTTGTGTGGAGGGGTTGAGGAGGTTTATGGGGAGGGGCTGTGGGCTCTGGATGGAGGTGGGGGAGGAGGGAGGCGGAGAGGGGTGTGGGAGAGGTTTAACGGAGCGCGAGGCGACAGAGAAAGGCATCGCTCGCGCGCGGCGGTGGCGGCTGCGACACGGAGCGCGCGGGTGAGCCCCTAAAGCAAGTGACGGCGGGTTTTTACATCAAGCTTAACGTCTACCTCAAGGAAATGCCGTTTAAGACGACGCAGTTTGAAATGCAACCGTATTCTACGTATGTTTAATCGGACAGTAATTTTTGTTTCGTTCTAGGATCGCGTCATTAAAATCTTTTTTTTCCCCGTACGCTCGCTTTTCGCCGACGTAAATTTATTTCTGAAAAAAAAAATCATCATTGTCGCGAGCGGAGTTTGCCATTCATGCGATCTGCGTTGTCGTGACTAAATCCGGAATATAAAAAAAATAGCCGTGGCGGGGTATTTGTTAGAAATCTGAGGCGGCGGTTTTACGGCTGCGACGACGACGAAGCCGCCCGTGAAACATGGCCGCCGCGCGCCTCTTGTGCGCGCGCCTCCGCCTCGTGACGCACGCGCACTGCCGGAAGTTACGTCACTACGTTCGCCCCGCCCAAGCCCCGCATGGCGCGCGTGACACGTGCTCGCCCGGGGCGAATAATGGGCCAGTGCAGGTAAACAAACAACAACCACAACAACAACCACCACAACAACAACCACCGTTTATGTATGTTGAACTTCCTTCGCCACCGTACGGAGCCAACCGTGCTAATCGGAGGTGCTGTATGTATGTTGAACTTCTTTCGCACCGTACGGAGCCAACCGTGCTAATCGGAGGTGATGTATGCATGTTGAACTTCTTTCGCACCGTACGTAGCCAACCGTGCTAATCGGAGGTGCTGTATGCATGTTGAACTTCTTTCGCACCGTACGTAGCCAACCGTGCTAATCGGAGGTGCTGTATGTATGTTGAACTTCTTTCGCACCGTACGGAGCCAACCGTGCTAATCGGAGGTGCTGTATGCATGTTGAACTTCTTTCGCACCGTACGTAGCCAACCGTGCTAATCGGAGGTGCTGTATGCATGTTGAACTTCTTTCGCACCGTACGTAGCCAACCGTGCTAATCGGAGGTGCTGTATGTATGTTGAACTTCTTTCGCACCGTACGGAGCCAACCGTGCTAATCGGAGGTGCTGTATGTATGTTGAACTTTTTTCGCCACCGTACGTAGCCAAACGTGCTTAATCTGAGGCGCTTTGTGTTCATGATGCATGGTGTGATGGGATTACGCACTGCGCGTTGCGACGTCCACGTCTTGTGGTGTAATAGACGATGCTCTGCCTGAAGATATGTGGGAATTGAGCGAGGCACTGCGGAATTGCACAGTGGTTGAAAAGCGTTTTGCGAGATTGCCAAAATGCCTCGCCGTGCAGTAATTTGTCAGGATGGGTATATTTTTCCCCGTGATTGGCTGCGATGCACCCTCCGCCCCAATGCACTCAAGTTAATATTGCCTTTGTGATGCCACTACATTTCAGAATCAGAATTCATTTAAAATGGAGGAATCCGATGAGCTATGAAGCGCTTTTTCACAGCTGCCCAGTAAGGCGTTGAAGAACATTGCAACAACAAACGGTACAAAAAACATGAAAAATAAGTATAGGTTTTACCATTCCTGGCAATAAAACAGGTGTTAAGATGTTCAAACACCAAATATAAACCTTTTACGAGTGATCAAGTTTGTATAAACCACGTTATTGTGAACATGCAAACATAACATCCTCTAATAACAAATTCATTGTCTTTGAAACTGTTTGGCCTACACCAGAGACAGCCTTGTTTATGGCCTATTCTCACTAGACAGACCAGAGAACTCCAAAAGGCGAACATTCAAAAACACTTTCATAGTTAAAAGTATAAGAAAGGTAAACAAATCACCCAAACACACCAATAAAACAAAACCATCCCCATCCCATCAGGTAAAACCCACTGAGGTAGTCACTTATTTTTCAGAAGCGACCTGGTCAAAAATGATAGCTCAACAAGTGGCCCATCATTTGGACATTCATAGCACCAAAGCAATCTAAATCTTAATGCATGTTTAGAAATTGACATCGTGCAGCATCTAAAAATTCCAACATTCATTCGATGGTGCTTCATAACGGAGAATTACGGGACAATTCTAGATTTGTCCTAGATTTGAAGCTTTCGTGACTGCAAGGATTCATACTCTTTGGTTTTTTTCGGTAAAGTCACATAGGTAAAATAACATGAAAGAAAACAATTAAATCACGACGTTTCGTAGGCAACACAAGCTTCCGTCTTCAGGTGGAACAGTCACAGCAAGATCGCTGCATCTAGATTTGTCCCCTACGGAAATCTTATGGATGGACTTGCCCCTCTTCGCCCGTCATAGGAATGTTAAATTTCCACCTTGCTCAAGGCTGTGAACTGGAGATGAGCATTGTTGCCTCGTTGCTCATTCGAGCAGGACATTTCTTTGAAGTAGGGCAGTGCTATTGACGAGTGTTTTGTTATTTTTTTGCTTGTGCGTGATGGCCCAATGCAGTGTCCTATTTTATGGTTTTCCTCGTAAGTGGCGGTGTTTACCAATTTGGGGCTTGCCCTGTTACTCGGTATGCATTTTGAGAGAGATGGAGGCAAGTGGTCGAGATGTAGTGAGAAAAGAGAAGAGCTATACATTGCAGATGATACCCGTGAAATTAAGAGCTGTATTCACACATTTAGTGCATTAAAAGAGACATGATAGAGGTAAGATATTACGCTATTCTGATTACCGTAGTTTTTTAATGATAATTAGAATCTGACTAAAAAAAGCTGATCTTTGGTGCATTTATTTTTTCATGAATCTGGGGCCTTGGAAGCTGATTGAGACACTAACCTTTTGTTTTATGCCTAGCGCCACCATTGCTCCCCATTTATTAGCCCTGGCCATTCCACTGCTAGATGTGTAACTGCTGACCAGCCCCTATTGGACATCTGCGAAAAATTGCTTCATAGCTCATCGGATTCCTCCAGGATAAATAAAGATTCTGATTCCGGATGAAGGCCACCCCAGGTTATAGGAATCTCATACGATCCTGCAATGCAACGAATCCACTCATCTCCCACACACGAGCTGATTTCACTCTCCACCTCCTGTGTGAATGTACTCGCGGACATTGCTTAATTGCTTATCTGTTGTGACTGCATATTGACGTTTTGTGCAGTGTTGCTATACTGTGCATAATGAGTCTCGTCGTGCTCATGAAGGGATTTTTTTTTCCAACACCAGGCAACTCATGGTCGAAACGTCGTGAGAATTTTTTATTGTTTTATATATATTTTATTATTTTATTGTTTCCCTTCAACGTGACTTTACCGAAAGAGCTAAGAATATGAATGAGTGCAGTCACGAAAACTTTAAATCAAAACTCACCAGTTGTTAGCCAACCGCTCTGCTGATGAGGCTGAAACACTGCAGATGAGTACAGTACACTAAAGGAATTGGCCAAACATCCCCAATGTAGGTTTTAAATTTAAAAAAATACCTTTGGAAACTCGGGCTTTCCCTGAAAAAAATATAAAGGGCATTGTAATTGTTGATTTACAGCTTTCGTGACTGCAGGGATTCATATTATTGGTTCTTTGTTGTTTCCCTTCTACGTGACTTTACCGAAAGAAACAAGAATATTGTTAAAGTCAAAACCAGTCGAGAATTTCTCCGTGTAAATATGCTGCTGGAAAAAAAACTGGCTATTTTCCTGAAGGCTTGATGGTATTACTTGTTAGGCCATTCAACTCTAATGTCATATAATGCACATGCTTATGAAACTGATGCTTCGTTATAGAGTAGGATAAATAACATTTGGATCAATTTTCATTTTTACATTCATCTTGGTCACATACCTATTTTTAGAAACTTCTCCCTAACAGCCCAACTGTGCCGGTTCACTGTGATTTATTCAACAATTCTACGACATAAAGGTCATCTAGTATGCTTGAGGAGAACTGTGATTACTAGAATGTCATATGTATGTGATTTCCTCATTTCTCGTTGACCGCATCCAAAAAAGCCATTAGATGTTAAAGAAAATGTGCACTTTTATTTTGTCATGGGGTACCCTTTTTAAACATTGTTTCGATATTGAATAGCCGTTGGAGGGACATTTAGTATGGCTGGCTACATGCTGTACAATATAAGTTCAACATAACTATATAATTTAAGAACACGCGAGAGTCCGTATACTTAGGCTTGTTTTTTAAGTTGGTCCCGGATAAATATAATGATATGAAGGCAGACAAGAGCAACCTGCAAATGTGACTAATGAAGAATGTTTTTAATCCTGCTATGACATATGAATCAAAACATCCACATTAACAAGTAATATGGAACATAATGCTGAAGTGTCCAAAGACAGTATAGAGTTGCATGCATGTAATGACATCAAAGCAGAGTAGCACATGGATAAAATAAGATAACATACACAGGTTAAGTCCATCATATTGACTGGAAGAAAGGCCCTGGGCAGGACATTTCAGTAGAAGGGATGCTGGCTACTGGCTAAGACTAATGAGATAATGTGGCAGCCGCCAAAGTGACTTCCACTTTAGAAATGGAACAAAAAATCTGCTCTTGTGCGGGGGTCGTATGGATTGTTCCATTGTGAGCCTGAGACAGCTTAGGAAGGCTCTCATCCAACACTGGATAGATCATGGTTGATGGTGCTACATTTGTATTTGATGCTTTTATTTTTATTGAGAGTCCTGAGTTTGCACCTGACCCGGATTTGAAACGATGGGTGTATAAGATGCTGTTTATAAACACTTTTCAATGAAGAGGCCGACTTGACAAATTCCTTTTTGAGTTTTTTTTGCATGAGAATATAACCGAAAAAAATTCCATGTTAGGTGATAATATTTGACGTATTGCTTCATTAACACATTTCAAAATCCTCGCTTGGGCGTGTGCCACCCAAGCAAAGCAAAGTCACCATGAATTGACAAATTCAAATCTTATCATTGTGAGTTATTTTGCCGTATATTGTTCAGAGACAACTAGTTACAATATAGACTTATTCTAAAGGGTTTATTTAAAATTCATAAGTGAACCTATGCTAAATTTCGATTTAAAGCTTTCGTGACTGCAACGATTCATATTCTTGGTTCTTTCGGTAAAGTCACATAGAAGGGAAAAAATAAAATATAACAAAATAATATATAATTATTTCCCTTCTACGTGACTTTACCGAAAGAACCAAGAATATGAATCTATGCTGTATTGAGAATGGAGATAGTTCTAGGGCAGGGTGCAAAGTTAAGTATCAACGACGGTAAAACGATATGATCGAAGTTCTAATAGCTTTTTCGAAGGGGGTGGAGCAATATCTACGAAGCAGCCTCTTGCTCCGAGATTTACGACGTGGGCTCTGGAGAGCCGTTTAGCCCGACACATTGGAGGAGGGGAAGGTCTTCAGTATGTGCATTATTAATTACTAGCATTTTTGCACGACCATACAGTGTGTGTTGTAAATGTGTGGGCTATTTTCGATATGCGGTAGGGTAACAGTATTGATGTATTTGTCATGTAATTACAGAATATGGCATATCAACATTTCAGGGAATAGATCTTTTTAAAAGCCTAGTTCTTAGCAGGCGACAAGCCCACAGAGACAAAACACTGCTATTTCAAGAGATGCGGGGTTAACAGGAGTTTTTTTAATTTTAGTTTTGCTTTTTTAATATTGAGGTTTGGGTCATGCTAACTGCACAATTACCCACTTGTTAATCATGTCACAGGGTATTTGCTGTGAACCAGACACCATCCTGAGGGTCATGACTTAAAGCTTTCGTGACTGCAGGAAGTAATGTTCTTTGGGTCTTTTGGTAAAGTCACGTAGATAGGTCCAAAAAAAATGACAAAAAAAACTACGACGTTTCGATCACAACACAAGCGGTCGTTTTCAGGAAAAGGGGGGTTAGCTTCCAAAGGCAAACTATTTTTAAGGATTTGAAATGGGCATAGCCCAAATGTCAGCAGCCAATGTTAATGCAAGTGGTAGGCAGCCAACCCGACGGTGGTTGGTTTTCCACTAATCAAAGGGCTGCCAGGTGATATATTAGCATGTTAATGACAGATTAGCATGTTAATGGAAGATCTCAGCCGCAACCAAGGGGTCGGCGCATGAAGAGGCTGTGTGAGTGAATCCTGTGAAAGCGCAAGTTTGAAATGGGCGTAAAGCACAACTAACATCGGAAGGTGCTAGGATGGGAACATCATAGCCAGTTATGACTTAAACTGGTTGATAACGTCCTTCCAATGATTGCTCAGTTTGTACCCATCTCTTTGGAAATTGTGTCTGTGTCTGTATATATGGATGGCTTCATGAACGAATCTTTGTTGCTAGCCAGTGGGCTTGCAAAGTACCTTCGTCTTAGAGAAATAATTTCGTGTGAGCCCACGTATTAAAACAATGATCAGCCACGGCTGAGGTATCGGTCCTACCGTGTTTCAGATCTGCCTTATGTTCACGAACACGGTCCGAGACATGTCGCTTAGTTTCCCCAATGTAACCACTGCCGCAGACACAGCTTCGTTTGTAGACGCCGGGGTATTGCATGTCAGGGATTGCATCCTTCGCAGATGGGATCGGATCACGAATTTTATTTACCATGTTAAATCGAACCTGGATATTGTGACTGCTCATGATTTTGGAATTTTTTTTCGTGACCCCTGTTATTTTCGTTGAACCAATCTACAGGACTTTACCGAAAGACCCAAAGAATATCCTGAGGGTCACTTTGGCTTGATCAGTCGACAAGACGCAGATTGCCGTTTCAACGATGTAGGGCTGTGACTGTTGACCTTGTTAAATTGGACCATTGACCTTTGGAGCAACATTTGTAGGTGGTGGTAACAGTGTGTGTCTTGGAACTTACATGACAAGTGATTGTACCCATTATGTTTGTATCTTCAGTTTTCGTATAGATAAGGGACCATTGTGTGCTGGTGACGTGGTGCAATTAACCTCGCATAAAAAGTAATGGCAAAACTGCTCTGACGTTAAACTAGCCTGCAGTAAAAGGGGTGTTGGAAGTACGTTTCTGGTTTCTTTTTATTCATGAGTTTGGCCCTTTCCTCCAAATGGACGTGTGTTGTATTATTGCCTCTGAAAAGCACTCCATGAAATTGCATGTTTTTGTCACACGGCTTGCTTCTTATAGACAAAGCGTGCCTAGGAACAGTGCTGTATGTGTCTGATATTGTTCAACCGCCTTTTAAAGTTGTTTTGCAGATATTCAGTTTTTATATTTTAAAAGTAACAATTCGCAATAATACAGTGTATGAATAGGCCTGAAATATCATTCATTGGATGCCAATGTGCTTGTGTACCCCCAACCACTAGCCTTTAAAATGTGTCTGACAGTGGTACATTTTGAATGAGCCATGCAGTGACTCATGCTGTGTGTGTGTGTGCGCGCGCTCGCCGCCTTTGCAGCAAAGAGTACAGTACTAATCACCATGGTCTGTTGTGCAGGCACTCCTCAGCTTACATTTAAAAGGTCAATACGCAGGATTGCAACGACTGAGTCTGACACAGCTTTCCGCCAGAGACACCACTCTGCTGTGGCGGAGTTTAGGTAAGGGTTTAGATAGTGTGTCGCAGTGCAGTACTGCACCGTTTATTCTACACACTGGTTGTCAAGCTGCCCCCACACGTTCCCACCACATCCCCAGATGTATTTTTCCCGTGTGTTTTCAATTATTAATGCATTCATTGCGTCTACAAAAAAGCACTCTCTCATCGGCCCTGACCCTGGCCTAATATTTGTGTACTTAAAT
This sequence comes from Petromyzon marinus, assembly GCF_048934315.1. Classification (NCBI taxonomy): domain Eukaryota; kingdom Metazoa; phylum Chordata; class Hyperoartia; order Petromyzontiformes; family Petromyzontidae; genus Petromyzon; species Petromyzon marinus. Next base: position 4,097,908 of record NC_133691.1, on the reverse strand, counting down.
ATACTGTACTTGGGGGAAGGGAGCAGTGGTGCAATGGTTCATGCACTCGCTATACTGTGAACTCGGCGACCGAGTTTGATTCCAGACCATAACCAATATCAGTGGTGAGGTGATGTCTGAACCAGCCGTGGGCCTGCCCTTCACCAACTCGAACTGTCCGTCATAGTAAAGTCTGATAAAATAACGCCTACAATTGCCATGGAGTGATAATAATGCCTTCCATCCAGCAGTTTGACAAAGGGCTAAATAAAAATGTCTACTTAATAATAAGTTGACTTGGGTAAAAAAAAATAGGCTTTGATTTGTTTTCACGTGCAGTATGTTCACACCTGCTCGCTTTTTAAATTTCACACAGCATCGTCCAAAAGGAACAATATCTAATGTTTCGGAAATGTAATGTTTTGGACAATTAAGAACATTTTTTTTATTCCCCCTACATTAGAACCGAACATTAGCATGCGTTTTTGATGAGTAGTTGTAGTAAATGTGTCGAAGTGAAGTTATAGTCATTTAAAACTATGGTAATATGCCATGCTGATTCGGTGTGAACAGTCAACGGCACTGCAAAGGAATGAGGTATAATCTTGAATACAGATGATAAATCTGGTTACTTGTGATTCCACAGATGATGTAGAGTTGCATTAAAATGAACTTGTATAGCAGTAGTCCATTATTAAATGAAATATTCTGATGTTTTGTCGAATTTTTGTTGCTGTTGTATTGCAGTTAAACTTTCAAAATAACAGGAAAAAGTGGCTGATGCATGCAGTCGTTTATAAATACTGTACCATGCTGGTTATGTCTTTACATAAGAGGGCCTCTTGCTGGCTGAAGCACCCCGATATTCCTTCTAAGTACGTTCAAACACCACAACGCACCCTCTACACTCATTCCCCGCTTTAGTTTTCACTTAGATCGCACTACACACCTTCCTTCAGTGTCATAAATTGCCGATGGGCAGAACAAGCAAGAGTGAACCTGGACGCTTGTCAACACAGTAGGGGTCAAAGTCCCTCTGTTTTTTTCACTGGTATGTTGAACTACCTGTTCTGGAAGAATCCTCATTTGTCCACCACATTGCATATTTTTGTAAGAAATAAAAACAGCAGTAAAATGCATTTAGGATGCTGAGAATACTGTATTGTGTAATTTTTGTTAAAATGTTTACCTTGTACTTTCAGTGAGGATTAGAGGAATTCGCTATCGTTTTGACGTGAACCACATCAAAATGTGCGTGCCTTTTGTATCGGATTTGGGAAACCATCATGCAGTCGGGTGCCAGTGCAGAGCCATTCCAATATTATTTTTTCCATTATTTGGCTTGATCACAACAGCTAGGAGAACGCATCAAACGCATAAAATGCGATATTTTAGAAGGAAATGTTAAAATAAAGGTTATGCGCAGCTGTTTGAGTTATAACAAGTATTACATTTTCAATACGTCTTCAGCTATGTGTATGTTAAAGTGCTGTATATACAAATATCGTTTATCTGGGTTAAACGGTGGGGGGGGGATATCCAAATTTCCGGGGTCCCAACCGGGGATTATTTAGTTTTCTTGGGGGGGGGGGGAATTTTCCGAACTAACTTTGTTTATCCGCTGTATTGACTACAGACAATTAGAACAGCCCCCCCCCCCTCCCAGAATCACGTGACCAAGAACGTCACCAAATGGGGCGCGGCCAATAGGCAAGGGCATTGGGGGGGACCCTTATCTGGGGGCGTTTTGACTTGCTTACACTGACAGGGTCGCAGTCATCAGCTCCTTTCCCCTCGGGGCACCAGTCCAGTCCTACCGGGTCTCCTAACATCGTGGTCAGCGAAGCTCCCTCTCCCAGAGCCATTCCACGGATGCTTAAATGCAGAAATGTACAAATCGCTCTGCGACACGGCACGCCAATGCAGTGTTCCACACAGCGCTGGATGGCGTGCTATGTGTATGCACACAGCACGCCAATGCAGCGTTGCACACCGCTGAGTTGCGTGATGTGTATGCACACAGCACTGCAGCCCTTGCATGGCTGCTGTGTAGTGGAATGCTTTGCACAATGCTGCATGCAAGTATCTGAGGGATAGGTATGGGAATCTAGGTTGCTTGCTTGTCATCCTTTTGGGAGAGACCCCGAAGGACTGGTACCTCAGCAGTGCAGTGCAAAAAGCGCTGTATCGGCATGTGTGTCCATACTCGAGGAGAATGAACCATCATGCGAACTCTTGTCATCCTCGCAGTGGCTTTTTGGCTCACTATCGAACAAAGACGGTCACAGAATTGCGTGCTTTTTTAGATGCGTTTGTGCGGCCGTCTGGAACGCTCTTCTGACATTTGGAAGCCACTGGCGCTATACACTTTTAAATCTAGATTGGAAATTAATTTATTTAGAATTACTTTTTTTGTGGTTTGTCTTTCCCCTGCACCTCCGATTATCATGGTTGACTACATACAGTACGAAAGAAGTTCAACATACATCCATACTCAATTTGACGGCAGGATTATTTTGCCAAATTGACCCTGGATATTTGAATTATTTTTTTCCAAATGACTCCGTTTAACCGTGGTCTAAACCGCGTTATTGTGTATTGTAATTGAGCTATTTCTGAAAATATAACTAAGATTAAGGAATGTTTTTTTTAATATAATTTGGATGCTATCGGATAATAGTGTCAATGGAGATTCTAAATGCATCCACAACACGAGGTATTTAAACAAGTGATTTTGTACGTCAGATTACAACTGGTTACTAAAGCCTTCTTGACAAGTAGCATGTCTTTTAAGAGACTTGTCAGTACAGTGTGCCCATTTTTGAATCGACGTTTTGTAGTTTACAATCACCTGTCAGTATTTTCTCAAATAAAATGTAATTGTTTGGCCACTCGTACATATATGCATGAAACCTACCTTACCAAAATACCATAAATTTCGTTAACATACGAGCCCATTTTCACTGCCCAACGCATTGCGAAATGAATGCTTACTCTTACTGCACTTAACGATGATGGCGTCTGCCAGATGGTCAGTTCTGAATGCCTGACATCCAAACAGGTGTGTGTGGGCAAGGTTGCCATGCATTTTTAATGGCGTGATGGCATGCGCGTGTTGAGACGGATCCGATGGCCACTGTATGCAGGCGCAGTGTAAGTTTAGCATTGTCGGAACAGTGCAAGGTCGCCCGAAGAAAGCACAGTGATGTAACCATAGCCAAGGATTGCGCAATCAGCTGTTGTTGCAGCAATTGCACAATGCCCTATACTAACCAACTGGGTGTGGAAGGAAAGACTTTAACCCGCTTAACTGTAATATTTTTTTTGTTCCCTCCCACACCAAAATATCTTGACTACCGTGTCATTTTTGTTGTCATCTATTTAGATTATTAGGTAAAGTATTGCGTGGAAAGTTGAGCAGTGTAGTACACTTTTTTTTGCCTATACATTTTGAACTGCATTTTACGCAGCTTTTCATTCTATTGACTATTCTTCCATGCTGTACTTGAACATACTGTATTTGTATTGTACATCAATTATGATGTGTATCCACTTTTTGTACAATGACATCTAATTTGCTTTTATTATGATGTTTGTGCAGGTTAACTTTGTCAAAGTATACTTGTGTAAAAAAGGAACTTTGTTGGCTTAGTTTTATCACCACTGGGCATCATGTTGGAACTGGTTTTGGCTAGAGAACCCATATCACATGGGTTTTCCATGTCAGGCCTCCACTGGCTGAACTGGCCGTAATTGACTTGAATCCGGCTGGAGAGTTCAATACAGCAAGCACATTACCTTATTTTCACAAGGGCCGTCCTAGGGACCAGTTGCGAAATCTTGTGCGCAACACAGACGCGGCACGTGCCATGATGACACATCCTTGGCATTACTGCCTGGTTTCCATCGTGGATAAATGCAATAAAAAAAGTCAAACCTAACCGATTCCTTGCTTGCATTTTTAACAAATCTATTTATTTAACATAATATTGTGACTAGTGTGACGAGCAAAAATAAAGCTTTTAAAAATGTCATTGTTTGTTTTTTCTTGACCCAGTCTAACACATAAACTGGGTTAAGCTGTTTTAAACGAAAATGCAGTCTATTTGTTTAGTTTAACACGCACATCGCCAGACAATTGAACTAAGTTGATTTGCACATGTCTCCTATCTACATTGAACCCGTGATCATGAATGTTTCCAGGGTTGGAGTATGGTTTATTTAACCTTAAAGGGAGGTTGGGCATCTGCTATTGGGAACTGATTCTGATTGGTTCGGTGAGGCCTGGTCGTCGTGGGAACAAGAGATCGCAAGACCAGTGCCTCCAGGGAGCCCCGGGTGTTTCCCACTGCTTGTGGGAAAAGTGGTTTCCCAGGGCTGTCCGCAGGCCCGTTCCAATTGGTTATTGAAATGAGGCATTTCTGTTTTTCTCCACCCCTACTGAATGACCTCATTATTAGTTGCACTTTGGCCATTGCACTCTTCAAAAGTCTGAAGATTTAGCCATATTTATTGTCGTTGGGGCCATATTTTTATGAAACGTTAATCCTCTGTTTTAGGTTGAAATTTACAGTAACCTCCAATGTATATTATCTAATGTTTAGCAGTATTTTGTATAAGTACAGAATGACGTTTTATAATTCCTTAGAAGGATTTTTTTCATCCTAAATAGGTTTGGTGCTTAAGTGTATGGTTTAGTTTTTGTATGTCATCCGTGTTTATTTTGGAATCGTGAATTATAGTCGACACTTTTTTAAATTATTTAATTTGTTAACACCATGGTAAGTGTTCAATTATAATAATGGGAACAATTTGTCAAAGTATTAACGCTGTTTTCTCCAGGGATAAATTTGTCAAAGCACTGCAGTGAAATTGATTGGTTCTACTGGCCCCGTAGGTCATGTTAGTTTAAAATTTGCATGCCCAGTGCTTTTAAACACACTAGCCCAACATTTTTGGCTGGCTCTTGCACAATGGAGATAAACTTTTTAAAAATCACATTTCTAGAGCATGCTTTATAGGAATCCTCTGGGTTTTTTTTTATAAGATCTAGCATTCGTGGTGCATTGCTCAAATTTGTTTTACCTCCTGTTATGCTTGGTGTTACAATATTATATAAAAGTGTTATATAGTTTTTTACATCTATAAACCATGGTCTGCTCTTTCTCCGAGCCTTTGAAGTGAATAGCCATTGTATGTTTAAAAACTTTCCATACTGCAATTGGTATATGACTATTATGGAAACTTAATTATGTGAAGCCCAAATTTAGGTTATAAGGCATACAGCCACATAGGGGAACAGCTGCCAGCTTGGGGGTAGGGGTAGGCAGCTGTTTACCCAATCCGAAGATAAATTGGATAAGAAATATATCTTAAAAACCAGGCTATAGTGTACCTTATAGACTGCCAATATGCTCACCAGCTTAAAAACCAGGCAACAGTCTACATTATAGACTACCAGTACATTCCCCAAACTTAATAACCAGGCAACAGTCTACATTATAGATTGCCAGTACACTCGATTAAGAACCGGGCTATCGTCTACATTAGTGTTTTTTATTGTTTTTATTTCATTTTTATTCACTTTATTATTTTTCTATCTACGTGACTCTACCGAAAGAACCAAAGAATATGAATTCTTGCAGTAACGAAAGTTTAAAGTCAAAATGTAAGAAATATTTTGTGACTGCATATTTCAATGTTTGATTACTTTTTAGGGGATTCGGAGGATGTACTACGGTACATCTAAAAATGATAGAGCCAAAGGGAACAGTCAAGTACAGTTAATGGCATCAAAATGACTAATCACCCACGAGTTTGAAAGCATATTTACACTTTCTGTGTTATATAAAGCTCTTTTTGTCCTTTTGTCTGGGGCTGCAGTCAGCAGCTTGCGCTACTTCAGTACACCACCGCGTCCACGGGGCCAGAAGAACGATGAGCAGAAGCAAACATCGGGGGAGGATGAGGAAGGTATGGACGTCTCCTGTTGTCACACTGTCTCGCCGCGCAGCTTACATCATTGCAATTTGGAAAGAGCACTTTGTTTGATTAAAACTTTCTAATCAACAAAGTACGTTCCGCTGCCGCAGGACAATTTTGCGAATGGGTACTCCACGTATACTGTACAGTTAACATTTATGTGCTAGAGTTCACAACATGCAGTTGTGATCACATATGTTGAGTGCGTTGCTCGGATTTAATTAGAAATATTTGTCCTTTGAAATTCAAGAAGAATGCAATCTGCTCCATGGCACCCCCTACATTTTGCATGCATGTGTGCAGTTGATTGATCGTGGCTTATAAGCATGATGATTTGTGTGTGGACACAGAAAAGAGGCAGCAGGAGGAGGAGCGTCACAACAACATGGCTCGACTGCGCACGCTTGTGGTCACGGGCATTGTGCTGCTCTTGGTCAACCTGCTGACCGACACCCAATCCAGCGTGTCGTGGAACGATTTTGCCAACGAGATGCTCGCCAAGGGGGAGGTGGCGAGCGTGCAGGTCACGCCCGAGAGTGAGGTGGTGTACGTCACCATTCACCCTGGCGCCGTCATCTCCGGTCAGCAGGTCTGCTTTTGCGTCGCTTCTCCGTGCACCCCTGAACGTATTCTTCCTACATTAGTGGGCGAGGTGTTAACCACCTCGCCTGGTAGGCAGGAGGGTGGTGGGTTCGAGCTCAACCACCTGAAGCCTGTATGTTTTGAGTTTGCATGTTCTCCCCATGGTCACGTTGATTTTATTCCAGGTCTTCCCGTTATTCCGTCCACATTTAGAATCAACGTGCATTTTGAGTATTTGGCTGCTATACATTTCCACATGATGAGCCACTTCGTTGACCTATCATTTGTGGCCAGGTCACTTCTGAAAAAGGGTTATGTAGCTCAGTAGATTGCTGTTGTCGTAAACTGTCCTCCATCCTGCACAGTTTTCTAACCGATAGCAACGTCCACCAATATTTTTTGACACTTGATTATGAACTTGCCTACCCAATACAACCAAGGAAAGTCCAGAATCATTTGCATGAACCTGTATTCAAAGGCTAAACATACGTTTTATAATGCTGCTTTCTTAAAATCCAGCTATGTCACCTGCACAGTAACAGATATTCATCTTATTCTATGTAAAATTAAGTGTGATCTTGAGTACAGTATTTGTCAGTCTCTCTGCATTTGGTTGAATTGTCACTTCTCACAATAAATATGGATTTGAATGCAGTATTATTGCCTATGGTGCAATAGAAAATCAGTACGCCCTTGACCAATGTTCTACCACGTCTGTTGTATGCGTTAAATCTCCCAGTGCAAAACAGCTTGGAGTTTTGGTATAAACTGCACTTTTGGTAGGTTGGAGCGGTTAATTGTCATCGCTACACAGTTCTAAACTTTGAATGTCAGTTGATACGATCATCATTTGCATGCCTCTCTGACCCCATTTTCCAACAGAGGGTGGCGAGGGTGTATTCGATGCGGGTCCCAAACATTGACAAGTTTGAGGAAAAGCTGAGGACTATTGAGAATGAGCTGGGCATTGACCCGAAGGATCGAATCCCCGTCATTTACCGTCGCACGTCCATGCTCCAGCGGTGAGTGTACAAAACGGGAGGGATTGTAAAAAAAAAAAGTATAAAACCTTGTGCCTGTTTCAACAAATGGAGAATATAGATTGATGGTTCTCCCACTTGACCTACCTATGGAGCTTTAGATACATTTAGGAACTGTGAAATCATGTTCGGTGAGCACACTGCACTATATACCTGGTAACGTGAGTTATCTCTGGCCACGGATAATTTCAGTTATGAGTTATATCTGAACCGGTCTTTGGCCTCCACCCCTTCGCCCACCCGCACTGACCAGCATGGTGAAGTATGGTTTAACAACCCCTTGAACAGCACAGTATGAGACGCCTTCATTCAGTAGTAAATCAACAAACTGCTATCATTTATAGTTGTTCAAACTCGCATTGCTACAGCTTTAGTGCACGATATTGCATAAAATAGCTTAAGTTTGTGATCTTTGAATTTGTAATAGTTTGCAATTTAACACATTTGGTGTTCTTAGTTTTTTTGGTAAAGTCACGTTGAAGAGAAACAACAAAATAATAAAATATATTATAATAAAATATATATTATATATATTATTTTGTTGTTTCTCTTCAACGTGACTTTACCGAAAAAACTAAGAATATGAATTACTGCAGTCACGAAAGCTTTAAATCAAAATTTACATTTGGTGTTCGTTTGTGAAACATTAAATAGGTAGGACTGGCGAAAAACATAAGGTACTTCTCTGATTATGAATATTTATACTTAAGTGAGTAAACTCAAAGAAATACTATTATTATGGATGAATATTTATATTTGTACTTTTTTCATAGGATCGTGCAGATGCTGGCAATCTCAGTGGCCGGGATCTTCCTGTTCTGGATGCTGTTTCGCCAGGGTATGAATGCTGCAAAGGAAGGAACATTTGGCGCTTTTGTAAGTTGTTTGTCAAATTTTTTACAACTCACCTTCCTGCCCCCAGCTTCTCTCTGTTTATTTTATTTTCCAGTCGTCGCTGGGGGAAAAAAAAACACATTTTTGGGGATATCCTGAGTTCTCACTTGATCCATCCACAGCTGTAAGCACATCGAACCTGTTTGTGCTTTATGTACGTATGTAGAAATTCGTTCGCACCGTGCTAATCGGAGATGCGGAGGGAAGGGTAAGTTCTAAAAGAAATGAGTTTTCAATCGAGATATAAAGGTGCATAGCTCCACTTGCTTCCTAAGATCAGATGGAAGAGCAGTCCAGACGGCTGCAGAACTGCATCTGAAAGCGTGTGATGCAGTGACCATCTTTGTTCGATGGTTAGCCAGAAGTTGCTACGAGGATGTCCGGAGTTTGAGTGATGGTTTATGCTCCGTGTACAAATGTTTCAGAAGTCTCTAGAATGTTTAGTCACTTATCAAAGCAAAGCACTGTTTTATCTGCAGTTGTATTTAATCATCAGCTCATCTACGATTTAAAAAACTTGACCATTATCAAAATCGGTTCAGCAATATGCAGTTTTCAATATGCAATGACAGCAAATTAAACATTTTTGTACATATTCTTGGTTCTTTCAGTAAAGTCACATAGAAGGGAAACAATAAAATAATAAAAATATAAAACAATTGTTTTTTAATTGTTTCCCTTCTACGTCACTTTACCGAAAGAACCAAGAATATGAATCCCTGCAGTCACGAAAGCTTTAAATCGAAATTTTTGTACATGTTACAGTCGTTTTGTCATCTTGCCGCTGCTGGACGTGGATTGTAGGAATTGTTTTGTCAGTGGTACTGTACTTCACAATGTTCCTCATTGTTGGTTGGTGAATGTGGGGGAGCATTGCCAATGGCTTAGACTGCACTGCCCTCTGCTGACCACAACAGTCCTGGAGCTGACAGCAAATATTAAGCATGGCAGTCGCTCATCCAACACGATCAGTGCTGAGCAATAATTATCTTTCGAGATCTGACGAGCTCCCTGCATGTAAAGTGATTTAGTCATAAACACTACGTTTTTACATGCTCATAATACAACCACAAAGAGGTTATCTTGGCATCTGATACATTTTTACACGATTAAAACTTACTGCAGGTATACTATTTTAGCACGGGTAACACAGTTTTATATTGAAATTCCGTGTGGGTAACAAAATAAGGTTCAGACAGAGGCTGCTACAATTCCTTGCCGGTATAAACACCGCTGCTTCGATGGAGAATGGCAATGGCCTCAATCTCTCTTGAGAGCTGCGGTTGGCTTCCTGCCACACTTGTGCTTGGAAACACCACAACTTATTAGATGCACATTCACCAACCAAAAATAATCGGATTACTTGTTGACTACGAATTTATGTTCCCACGAGTGGGACAATGACGGCACATGCTTGGCCATGGTGTAGGGTTGTTTTCTGAGCCTCCTGTATCGGAAACCACATATGTTGACTCTGTGGCCTTGACTATGGCAGGGTTGTAACCCGTCACTTCCTCTTGTTGCATAATGCTTACTCCAAGCAGTTAAATGGCATCAAAGAATTCTAATAGGTTTGCAATTTGGCCACAACTCTTTATTTATATAATGTCCATTGTCTGCTGTATTGCACTATGAATTATATTGATGTTTGCGTTTATATTAAATGGACTTATATCATTTAAAGTGTTGACAATAGAATGCTTGACAGACATAAATAGGACCGCTTAGAGGTGTACTAAATGTGCATGTGTCCACATCTTCCAGAGTCAGCTGCGTATGGCACGATTCACCGTGGTGGACGGGAAGTCCGGGAAGGGCGTGAACTTCAAGGATGTTGCCGGTATGCACGAGGCGAAGGTGGAGGTCATGGAGTTTGTGGATTATCTGAAGGTACAGCAGCTGGTCGTACACCCACCCAATTGAAAGATTAATTATGAACCTTGCATCATATTTTGCCAAGTATTTAGGTTTCATTTTTCGATTTAAAGCTTTCGTTGACTGCAGAGATGCATCTTCTTGGTTCTTTCGGTAAAGTCACGTAGAATGGAAATAAAATAATGAAATAAAATTCTCACGACGTTTCGGCCACAGCACAAGTGGCCTTCTTCAGGTGAAGAAACAGGTCTATCAACAAGACAGAACTTGAATGACGCTGTCAAGCAAGGACTGCGTCTTTTGAAACTGTGTGGGCAGAGTTGAATTGGCATGTTACAAGCCCCACCTCCGGAGCGGGGGAGGGAGGAGGCTGGGAACAAAAAGCAAAAAAGGGGGCAATAACGATGCTAAGGGGCAATTACGATGCTATATATTGCCTTATGAGTTATGTTAAACATTACAATGTTATACTATTATTATACTACATGTTCTAAACCATATCATTAACCGTGGTGTGAGTATTAAGAGGCAATGCCAGAGAAAGGGCTGCGGTCTGAAGGTCACCGTAAAATACAATCAATTAAGAACCGAAATGGTTTGAAACATCTTTCCAATGGTTACTAAGCCAGAATCCATCTTCTCGGTTGAAATTGTCTCTGTGCTTGTATTTGTGGATGGCCTCATGAACGAATCTCTCATGGTAGCCGGATGGCTTGCAAAGAACCTCCGTCTTGGAGAAGTCAATGTCATGTGAGCCCACTGATTTATAACAGTGATCTGCCACGGCTGAGGAGTTCGTCCTACCGTGTTTCAGGTCTGCTTTATGTTCACGGATGCGGTCCGAGATATGTCGTTTGGTTTCTCCAATGTAGCTGCTACCACAGAGGCACTTTAGTTTGTAAACGCCCGGGTACTGTATGTCTGGAACCACATCTTTTACAGATGGAACTAGATCACGGATTTTATGTACTGTGTTGAATCGGACCTGGATCTTGTGTTTATTCAGGATTTTGGAGATCTTTTTTGTGACCCCCGCAATGTAGGGTAACGTGATGGTTTTGAATGGTTCCTCAAGAGGATCCTTCTTTATGACTGGAGTGATGGCTTTGCGGATTGTGTAGTCGGAGTAACCATTAGCCTTCAGAGCTTGGTGTACGTGTTTGAGTTCACTGGTAATGTGATCCTGGTTGGAAATGCATTGGGCTCTATGGTATAGAGTCTTGAGGGAGTTCTGCTGGGATGGATGGTGGTGGGAATTTGGTTTTAAGTAAGCATCAGTTTGGCTAGCTTTCCTGGTAACAGAGTGGCTCATTGAACCATCAGGTCTCCTTTTAATTAAGACATCCAAAAAGGGTAGCTTGCGTTCTTTTTCGACCTCCATGGTAAATTTGATGGCTGGGTGTATGGAATTGATGTGGTCGAGGAATTGGTCTCGAGCAGGTCGGCCATGGGGCCAGATGACAAATGTGTCATCCACGTACCTCTTCCATAAGGTCGGGCGTAGAGTGGCAGTCTGTATGGCGTCGGTTTCAAATTTTTCCATGAACACGTTGGCTACAACTGGAGATAGGGGGGAACCCATTGGGGTGCCCTCAGACTGTAGAAAGTTCCATTCCAGGTGAAGTATGTATTGGTTAAGCAATGTTTCAGCAGAGGGGGTACCTCCGTATGTAGTCCTTGATGAACCAAGTCTTCAATGATTGCGATGGTATCAGGTACCGGAACTTTGGTAAATAAGGAAACCATATCAAAGCTGACAAGCAGGTCGTCTGGGGACAGGGAAATACCCTTGATTGTGGATACCAGGTGAGTGGAGTTTAGTACCGCAGAGGTGTTTTTTTCCATTGAAAGGTCGTAGTATATCAGACAGAAAACGAGCCAGTTTGTAGGTGGGGGAGTTGATCGTGGAGACAATGGGAAGAAGGGATATATCTTCTTTGTGTATCTTTGGAAGGCCATATAATCTTGGTGGTCTGGCCGCAGAAGGTTTCACCTGATATTGCAATTAAGTCCTAGCTGATCTCTGGACCTGCGACCCCCACCTCCCCCACCTCACCCTTCTCCCAGGCCCCGGAGCGTTACTTGCAGCTGGGGGCTAAGGTGCCCAAGGGGGCACTCCTCCTAGGTCCCCCAGGCTGCGGGAAGACTCTGCTGGGGAAGGCTGTGGCCACGGAGGCCCAAGTGCCCTTTCTGGCCATGGCCGGCTCCGAGTTTGTCGAGGTCATTGGAGGTAAGGGAGAGGAGGGAGGTTTTGGGGAGACATATGTGTGTTCCCAATTGTAATTGCCAGTACAAAGTTGAAATCGTTGGGTTAAGTGAGCGCAAATGGACTGACTCGTAAAGGAAGATCCAGCCCAAAACTATTTCCCAGTAGATATTTTTTAGTGTTGTCTTCTTGACTGTGCCATATACATCTCTTGGACTGGGCAACACAAATTTGTAAATAAGAAAAACATTTTTAATGTTTGGGTCACTGATATCAGGCACTTATGTTTTAATACAATGTCATTTCAATGATGTCATGAACTTTGGAGCATCTGACAGTGCTTAGTTTTATTAATAAAGCTTCAAACTGAATGTCAGACTCGGACCCTAGATTTATATCTACAAGAGCAATTTGGTTTTTGGTTGTGTCTCTAAACAATGTAGCAGACAGCCCTGTTATGACGAATCTCTGTCGCTTTGCGTGACGCAAGTAAACCTATGCGACGGACGTGTGTGTGTGTGTGTGGGTAGGGCTTGGGGCGGCTCGTGTGCGCTCCCTGTTCAAGGAGGCACGTGCCCGGGCGCCCTGCATTGTCTACATCGACGAGATCGATGCTGTGGGCAAGAAGCGCTCCAGAAACACGGGCGGCTTTGCCAACACGGAGGAGGAGCAAACGCTCAACCAGCTGCTCGTCGAGATGGATGGTGCGTGGTGGTCGAGCGTTGCGCATATTATGCTTTGTACTTCGTGTGCCATTTAAGTGTCATACATATACAGCCCTTTGTCAATCCACTGCTGGATAAGGGCCTCCCCATAATGTCAGGCATGCGAGTTGTTGAGACCGTACTTCACCATGCTGGTCAGTGTAGGTCGGTGAAGGTGGCGAGCGTAGACGTGGGAGCATAAAGTGCCCACGAATGCCTACAAAGAGGCTGCAAGACTACAAAGCTTTGTTTTTATGTGTCGTGGTCACTCACCCAATTACTGATCAGAATGAATCCTGAGTATCTTCCAAGAACGGAGACATTGGTTCATTCAGGTTGATTTGGTCACCGGCATGAAGTTTATCAGTAGTCGACTTTTTCTTCTTGTTGGTGGTTTCTTGCTCTCTCTTGCGTACAGGCATATACCATTGTTGTTACGCCACGACTGTGCCTGTCAAAGTGGCCATGTAAAAATAACAAGCGTCATGTAAGCAGGGTAAAACAACGTCGCTCGCAGTTGTTAGCTCCGCTGCGTGATGATCTCGGCCACACGAATATCATTGCCGGTCCCGGTTTAAGGTTAGTGACGAGTGATATCTGAATTGGTCCTGGACTCCACCCTTCACTCTACCCACAGTTGACCAATGTGGTGATATACGGTCAAACAACCATGACAGACCATGGTGTAGGGGGTTCATCATCCAGCAGTGGGTTGACTCAGGGCTGTATTAAGTGAAGGATTTGGTTAATGGAAGTTAATGTGGTTTGTAACTTTCCTTGTGTATCGCTAGTTCAATGTTCATGTCCCATTTTATTGAGGGACTTGCGGTGTTATCTTGGTGTGGTCTGGGACTGTTTTGTTGTTTTTGCTGCCTTGCCCAAGCCTGATAAATTGTACTTACATAAGTAATGAATGTATAAATTATTTATATTTAGTTACTTGCTTACCATTTTCTCTTTTTTTCAGTGCTGTAGTTGTATTGTTTACTGTCGTAACTTGCCAACCCGCGCCCATACAGGACGTGTGTGAAAAAGCGCTTCATAGCTCATCGGATTCCTCCAGTCTAAATCAAGGTTCTGATAAATCCTGCACCTCAGGAATGGGTCCCAAGGACCACGTTATCGTGCTGGCCTCTACAAATCGTGCCGACATCCTGGATGGTGCGCTCATGCGTCCCGGCCGCTTCGACAGGCACATCTACATCGACCTGCCCACACTGCAGGTGCTGCCTTGGCTATGCGGCCATTCGTGTAACGTATTGCACAGAAACGAGCTCGTTACTTAATTCGGGTCAAAGCATTACTCGTACTGCTCCATCCTCCTCGGACTGCTCAACTTTGGAATTCACTCCCATCTTTCCTTTTCCCCCCCCAAACTCTTCGAACTCCCAACTGAAATGTAGTAACTGTAATTTACAACAGCTGTAGTATTGCTGTTTGTTGCTGGCTGCTTGGCGTTTTCACCCTTTTGAGCCTATGCTCGGTAACCGATTTAGAATAACAGTTTTTTCTTATAATAATGGAAGCATGCTCACTTCCTTGTAAACCTGTAAATAAGAATGCGAGGACGTCTTGGTGAATTGAGTGTTATGTGTTTCAATTGGAAGATCTTGAGAGTAAAATTTCCGTCCCATTGCTGGCTGTATTCTTTTGATGGCCAAAGTGCCGTATTTGTCACACCCATTTCCAGTTGTTCATGCATGCAGTGGCAATCTTGATGAAGCAGGACGGCTGTTGGACATAATCTGTAGTCGCTGTGCGTGTGTCCCCGTAACCTCTGCATTGTGGCGGTGGCCTTCATGAATGATGCTAGACATCTGTTGACCATAATCTGCAGGCATTCCATTTTCCGATGGGTTTACAATGTAATTGAATGTGCCGTTATGGTGGATGTGCCAGGCGTTATCCGTTGTCAAAAAGCGACATCCGGAAGTGTTATTTCTGTTTAACCCTTTATGTTTACACCCATCTGCCAAAATTCCACAGAAGCAATTATTTCTCAACCATGAATTGGGTCGCATGTATATTTAACATTTCCTTTTAATTCATTTATTGTCCCAAGCTACACTTACAATGAATACACTTGTTTAATTTATCCTAACTAGTAATAAATTGGTATGTTTTGTTTACGTGACAAACCTCACAATTTGGCTGTATCGAGTGGTGGCGGTTTTAACGACACATTTATTCTTACGTGATCTAACCCAAAAAAAACCTCTCATGGATAGAACTTTATATTTGCTACACAGCCTTAAACCACATCTGTTACAAAATTCCACATTTGACAAGTGTACATTTGAATAATTGCTATTTATTTTGTTTGCGACGCCCAACAAGCTAATAAATAAATGAGTGGCCACTGCTAAATACGTTGGCTATGATGAAGAACTCTTTTTTTTTTTTCCCCCGCACTATTGTACATCACAATTTCCCTGTAATGTTCTGATCCATCGGTGGTTACGGTTACAAATGAGCTGAAATCACAATGTACGTTGCGTTTGTTTGCATCGCAGGAGAGAAGGGAGATATTTGAGCAACACCTGAAGAGCCTGAAACTGGCACAGCTGGAGACTCACTACTCACAACGGCTGGCAGAGCTCACACCAGGTTTCAGTGGTGAGACGGAGTTTTCATCGCACACATTCCAGTTTTGTGGCTTTTTGTGCCCATATAACTTTGCAAGGACGCGCATTCACATACTGCAGTGTGAAATATATCAGAAGCAGTGGTATTTTTCTGCGACCTTAAACAATACATTTCATAGTAACCCCCAAACTATTTTGGTTTTCTTTAAAATATTTAAAAAAAACATTCCTTTGGTTAAGAAGAAACGTTCAAACGTGCTTTAATAAGCACGCGTTGAATCGGACTGCCACTCGGCAAAATTAGCTTTGTACTTTAGATGTACAAACCTGAGAGTGCAATTTGGCCTCTTATAAAATGTATGTTGAACTCATTTTGCATCGTACGTGGCCAACCGTTGCTAATCGGAGGTACGGGAGAAGGACAACAAACTAAACGCAAAAATCAGTTCTTAAACGAATTTCAACTTGGACCCAAGTCAATAAATGTAGATAAAGCAGCATATGTGAATTTCACTCCAAATGGAAAACATACAGCATTTTTTTTTCCCCATCCATATTGAGCATTTTTGTCACGTAAGTCAACCGCCATGTGCGGTGTGTAACGCCGCATCTCTGCTCATTCCGCTAATTGGGGGGGTATGAGTTATGATTGGTCCCTACTGTTGTTTTCTTTGTGCGCCATGCCTGCGTGGCGTAAAAGCAGTCGGCCTGTTGGTAAATGAGCCCTTGGTGCGACGGTTTCCCCTGCAGGAGCTGACATCGCCAACGTCTGCAATGAGGCGGCGCTGCACGCGGCGCGGGAGAACAGCAAATCCGTGGGGGTGGACGACTTTGAGTACGCCGTGGAGAGGGTGATCGCTGGTGAGTGTTCGCACGCTGGTAGGAGCACAAGTGTCCATGGCACGTGCACGTGTTACGTTTGGGTTATTTTATTTTAACGTCTTCTATTGCCTTTGGTCAGAGTGACCAACGTAGCAGTAAGAAAAAGGTTGCGCTTATAAGAAGACTTCATGCATGCAGTGATGAGAAGAAGAATTGGCACAATTTGGAAACATGTAGGTTGGATAGCAACAAGCAAATTTGGATAAATGGAAGGAACCGAAAAGAGAGGAAGACCTAACAGAGAATGGCTTGACGACGATATAAGAGATTGGTGCCAGAAGGATGTGCACTGCTTGAGCATATTGGCACAAGACACAGGAAAGTGGAAACAAATGACGAAACATTGCAGTGGACACCTCAGGGCTTATCTGCCCATGGACCGTGATGATGATGGTGATTGCCTGTGGTCATTATTGCATGTTGTCCTGAAGCCCTGAGCCTTTGAGTCTACAAACTAATTTCACAAAAGACAACAAGCTGACTCGGTGCATTACTTTGCTTGCATACTGCTGTTGGAATTCGCTGACTCGTACTGAACTCGTTTGGTTTTTAGCCACTACATGATAAAGTCAGTGTTTTACGACACGTAAATTTTGCTGCGGTTGAGGATATCTAAATTAGTTTGGTTCTTGGCTTTTGACAGCTCTCATTTGTCAAGTGGGTGTGTACGATTTCACCTTCAAAATCTCTCAAAACGCTTCACACAAATGACTATAAAGGATATTTATATATATTTTTAAAATGCAAATAAGTGTCACTTTAAAGATGATTAACAGTACAGTATAGTTTGCATATCTTCATTGTAAAAGATAATGTCCCAACACACTCACCTGATTCAGAATTGGTTTATTTTGGGTAATGTGTAATAAATGTGTCATAAACCCTCATCCACCCGACAGCCGATTTAAAAAAAAAAAAATGTGTCACCTGAATCAAACGTGCCAAAAGGTATTACTGCTTCAGAACACCGGTGGTGTTGGAGAGTAATCTCACAACATTTGAATGGGCAATGACGATTCGAGCTCATGTTACGAACCTGATGCTGGATGTAATCTCCAGCAAAACGTCATTCTCATCTAAATTATTGTAAGATTACTCCCGAGACAACAATACCCCCGGCGGTCCTGCTGAAGCGATAATAATTTTGGCACTTTTGAGTCACGTGGCACTTTCATTAATTGGCTGTCAGGTGGAGGAGGGTTTACTACAAAAAAGTACACGACCTAATCCAAAAGAAACCAATTATGAATCATAAAATTGGTCCATGAAAGCCTGCATGTAAAAATTTACTGTCACATGCTAAAAGAAAATCTATATTTTGAACAGTATTGATATCTGAAGCAGAAAATTCACCAAAAGGCAGTTGTTACCAAACTGCATAGCTTGCCTATCTTACAGCAGCACCTCTCCTTCACCTGTACAGGGACGGCAAAAAAGAGTAAGATTCTGTCGAAGGAGGAGCGGCGGATTGTGGCTTTTCACGAGTCTGGTCATGCCGTGACGGGGTGGCTCCTTCAACACACAGACGCCGTCTTGAAGGTAGGATAAGCCGATGCGGCCTGCACACATCTCTGCATCCATGGGAACACCCTGTGCAGCACATTAATCATTTTATGTTTACATAGCATAGAAATGGTACAACAAACTAAAGTTCTGGGAAGGCCATGGGCATGCTTCCCATGGTGCTTCTTTTTCCCCATCGGTGTCTATAAAGTTTCAGCGTTGTCCTCCTCGGCCTTGCTTTTAAGCACTTCTAAGAACATTGCCGATGTCTTTGGTAGGTATCGATTGCACCGCGCACCAATGCGGCGCTGGGGTTTGCGCAAATCCTGCCCCGAGACCAGTACCTGCACTCTACAGAAGAGCTCTTTGAACGTATGTGCATGGCACTGGGTGGACGTGTCGCCGAGGCCATCACTTTCAACAAGGTCACAAACGGTACCTGCACAATTTCTGTAACTCCTAAAGCGGGGGTGGGAAACATTCATGGGGACCGCAGGCCGTATCCTTACTTTCATATAGGCCACAGGCTACCTCCTTCGGAACAGGCCGCAGGTGATGGTGTCACTGCTAGAGGAGAGCTTTTTTTTAACTAGCAATGCTGTTGCTAATTTCAGTGCACTCATTCAATTATGGCAAAACAAGTGTGTGTTAATGTAAGGCCCTCAGAAGGTATTTGAAGGTCTCTAAACTTGTTATATTTACAGGTGTAATTGATTTATAATAAGATTCATTGGAACATTTGTTGTTGATTACTTAAATTAATTGGATTGTAAAAATATTTAACTGCGAGGCATGTGACAATTCACCACGTTTCCGCTCCTTGGCAATAAAGGTTGTCCCGATTTTGGATCGTGATCCCATGACCCATCATATGACAGCAAATGAGTGATCTACATTTTTTATTGATTCGAGAATAAGATGAACCTTTAACAAAAATATGTTTATCCCTATTCACAGTATCACTTTTAGTTACCATAATTGTACCACTCGTAACCCTTGTATAAATATAAGATTGTTACACACCTCCCAATTGCTGAACTACCAATTGTGCGGTCGTTATTGTAAATGACTGCAGGATAATATCCTGTCTGAGTTGATGTACCTAATGAAACAAATTGTACCTGGCGCAGTCTGTGTCGGCCAGTTCTCGGTTAGCGATGTGCTCAACTTCAAATTGAATGAGGGTCGTTTGGTTTGAAGTGCAGATTTCTGGTCTTGCCGCAATTAACGATAACACCTATATAGTTTAACACGTAGGCTTTCGCGACCAATATTATTCATAATAAAGGTTTTTGGGTTAGATCGCGTTATTTATAAATGTGTCGTAACCCTCCACCACCCGACATGGCCAATTAGCAAAAAAAGTGTCACGTTGACAAAAGACAAATAATTCACTACTTTAGCCCACCGGTGTGTTGAAGAGTGAATCCACAACATTTACAGTTTGAGTACGACGTTTCGCTGTTAATTACATCCAGCATCATCGGGCAATTCGCCAGAATGGTGGAGGGTTACGACACATAAATAACGCGATCTAACCCAAAAACCTTAATTATGCATAACACCTATAGTTCAGACTTATGAGCACAGTTCAATACACATACGCGCACCCCCAAATTGTGACTCGTGATGCGTGCTTGCCTTATGTGTCACGTGGCAGGTGCGGAAGATGACCTCCGCAAGGTGACTCGGTTGGCTTACAACATGATCCGCTCATTCGGCATGAACGAAGTGGTCGGTCACGTGTCCTTTCCGTCGGCCGACGAGGAAGGAGTCCCTGGGCGTCGTCCATACAGCCGAGCCCTGCAAGAGGTCATGGACCACGTGAGTTTGTATTATAGTAGTAATACAGTAGCACTGGTGTAGCTCAGTGAATCTCAGGATTCTTTTGCAGTAGAGGTCTCACTTGGAATGATTGCATTGCTTGGTGAACATGTTTTATTGGAGGGAGGGAAACTCGAAGTGCCAGGAGAAAACACAGAAGGAGACGGCATTCAAACGCTGCAGAAATGTCAAGAGGCCTACTTGGCTGTACTGGCCACTCATTCTCATGTAGGTGGCTGTTGCATGTATGTCACGGCTCCATCTGCTCGTGATCCATCTTCCCAATTTGTTCAGTTGATGTTCAGCACCACCAATCATGTGACCATGCTCCACTGGGGAATTTACTGTTTTTTCTATGCCAGTTATAGTTCTGTTTGTTTATATATGTTAATTATTTTTGGTGTCTTGTGGTCTGGGAACATGTAAAATAAAAATTAGACTTGACAAACTGCTGAGATTTAAAAGCGGCTTCTGAGTACCCATGGAAAAATAGTATGCACAACTTTGGTCCAATTTGGGTTTGCCAGTTTAAATGCAACGAAGTTTCACCAAATATGGAGCCAACTGTGCCCACATAAGAACATGCCCAGCGCTCCCTCTCTTACATCAAGATGCGTGTGTGAGTTTGGGAATGTGCACATGTATAGTGGATGCCTGTGCAATTTTAGTAATGCACATTTAAGATATGCTGGAATTTGCTTCAGACATCTAATTTTGCTAGTATTTCTATTCTATATTCTGGGCACGAGTCGTGTAATGTTTGATCAATTGTGTGTGTAGAGATGTGCATGTGTACGTGTTGCTAAAGTTGAGGGTAAGAATCTACCCATTTTTTCGCCATATAGCATTGTGATATATAACGACTTATTGTTGGTAGCTTAGCTGATTGGAGAATATAGAGTTTATTGATAACATTAAGGTAATTTATATTTTAGTTTTTTTTATTGGTTCACTATATAGTATTCATTATATATTGTATTGTATACCCAGTTACTGTGAATAGCTCAGATGTGTAGGCCTTGACTTCAACATAGCCATTTCTGTGACCAGTCACTAGCTAATCACTCAGTTATTTCAATGCTAAATTCGCCTAGTTATTTCAATGCTAAATTCTCCTGTTTGATTTGTACTAGGTGCCTCGGTGAATGTATGCTCTGACTTTAACATAGCTATTTCTGTGACCAGTTACAAGCTAATCACTCAGCTATTTCAATGCTAAATTCTATGCTAATTCCTTTGTCAAGGGGTGCCTCTGCGGATGTGTATGCTTTAACTTAGCTATTTCAATGCTAAATTCTATGCTAATTCCTTTGTCAATGGGTGCCTCTGCGGATGTGCGTGCTTTAACTTTAACATAGCTATTTCTGTGACCAGTCACAAGCTAATCACTCAGCCATTTCAATGCTAAATTATATGCTAATTCCTCTTCACTCCAGCGCTGTCCTACCAGACAGTCTCGTCCCTTCACCTGATGAAGGCCGCTTGTGTTGTGGCCGAAACGTCGTGAGAATATTATTGTGTTATTTTATTTTATCAATTAATTATTTTAGTCTCATTCTACGTGACTTTACCGAAAGAACTAAAGAAGATCTAAACTATCTTTCACGATGTTCATCGGAATAGTTTTCTGTCAAATTCTTGAATTTGCAGAGCAGCTGAAAATTGTAAATGTTCTAAAATTGTATTGTTTGTTGGCATTTGTTCCGGCTTATCGCTTGCAGGAAGCACGGAAGACGGTGGCACAGGCATACAGACGAACAGAAAAACTGCTTCTTGAAAACCGTGACAAACTAATTTTGGTAACCCATGCGCGTGCAGACTCATTTAGCACACTAACGTAAAAATGTATAGGTCACGAGCAGTGCGGCTCCATGATGCTCTTGTGCTCATGTCAGTGCATGTGTGTGTGTGCACGCACATCCACTTACAAATGCAGTTTTGTGTTTTTGTTTTATTCATATCTGGTAACAAAGCTACATTAGGGATGGGGTGATTATTTTTCGAAATGACAATCTTTAAACTGCATTGCATGAGAGTGAGGTGAAGCCTCCTTAATGCTTCATCCTCCTTTAGCAGGTTGCTTGACCCCATTGGCTATATCCAATTAATGAAATCTACATTGCATAACATAGTGACCTGTAACTTCACAAGGAATTGCCCAAACTACCACCCAATTACTGTTGCACCAATGGTGGTATAATAGAATTGTATTTTCTGTCGGGTCATTATTTTGTACAGTGCTCCCACCTCTTCCAATACATCTGGCCAGCGTGGAAGAATAGGCCACATACCCTCTAGAGATGTTCTTTCGAGCTTCCTCTCGTCGAGGCCCTTGGGTCAGCAGTGGCGTAAGCAAGAAATATCAGGGCTGAAAACTGTACCTTTTGCCGAGCTTTATCATCAATACCGTAGGGCCCCTACTTCCAGTCGGAATGAGTCCTTGCTCAAACAGAAAAAATACTGAGGTGTTGTAACTGACAAATGACATTATTAATGTAAGATTTGTGTGTTTTTTTTTTTGCGTACACTGCTGTCATCAGTTGGCGGAGGCACTCCTGGAGCACGAGGTGGTGAGCTATGACGATATAGTGAAACTGCTGGGCCCACCTACGCACGGTCCCAAGCGCCTCATCCCGCCCCAAAGCTGGGTCGAGGCGGAGAGGGACCGGCAGGACACCGGGGAGGACTCTCCGGATGATGCCGCTCGCAAGAAGCGGCGGCCGCGACCCCGTCCGGAGGGAGAGGAGGAGCCCGACATGCAGCCGCTTTGAGAACCGCTCCGTCTGTGTGCAGCGGTCACTGTGTCATGCACTAGCACAGACCAATCCAGTTCTCTTGGGCCTTTGTGAATGTACAGTGCCATGGCCTTTAGTTAAGTGGCCCTACACGTACGTCACACAGACTCGCATACAAATGTGCAGCTGCTACAGTTATAATTTGCATGGCGGAAAAAGTTCATTTTACAGATTGCAAAATAAAAAAATAACTTGGTTATGTGTCAATGTAAATATAAAATGAGCGCTTATTGAATTTGTATTTTTGAAAGCCTGTTATTCAGACCTTTGTCATATTTAAAAACTGCTGTATTTAAATAAACGATTAAGACCTATTTGTGTTTTTGTATAAAATCTATTTTACATGCTTCAACATTTCGTGAAATATTCATTGTATCACTTGTTATCGCTACATATACAGTACATATTAAAAGATATATAGATATGACATTTGTCTCAAAGGCAATTAGAAAACTAGCATGTTTACATTGAAATTAAAATTAAATGATAGTCAAATTCCAAAGTAATTGTTTAAATGTTTGAAAAAAAAATCCTGTTCAGATGGGAAACCTCTTCCACCAGAGCACTTGGCAGATGCGTGTAAAATTGACATTACAAATCCTGGGATAAATTACTGCTCCAGAAGTAGGCATTTCACATTATTAATGAGGTGTCACATGATCCATTTGCCTGTTAATTGCATGCAAAATGTAGTCTCTGGAGAGAGACTTGGAATCTAGTGGCCGGGCTGGTCTTTATGGTGCATTGGTTTGGCGCTCCCAACTAAAAAAAACACATTCGTCAATACTTAGGAAAAATATATAACGTGACATTTTGGTTAATGGCCTTTAATAGCACATCTTAAACCACCAGCTGCCACTTGGAATCCTGAAAATGTAGAACATGTTACAAATATATGCCTTTTACATTTTGTGAATGTCAAGGCAATGGAATAACTAATATGATTTGATTGTGCTGCATGTTGACATGAGTAACCTGAACGAGGGGAAAAGAAAATTTCCCAATTATAACCGTCCCATTTCATAAAAAAATATCTACATGCAATCAGTGTTGTAATTACGATGATGCAAGCATAGGATTGAGACTTTTTTTTGGAACTGATGATAAAAATCTACAGCAGTTGGCATTGAGAAACGTTTGTATGAAGCGCATTGTTACCTGCCATGACAACATGGAATAACTGCTCGAGGTACATTGAGAATGAATTGAGATCAAAACGCACGCGAACTTAAAAAGTGAGCTTTTATAAACTTCAATGCGATAAATGCACGATTGGTATTGAGAAAGTAACCGAGAACTTTTGAGCCAGATCTCAGAATTCAAGTGAGGTTTAGGCATGGAACGTGGATTGGATGGGTGACCAATGCAAACGAACAGATGGATGGGCAGGAGGGGAAAGTGCAGTAACATCTCAAGTTAAGCTGCACTCACCCCATCTTCAACCTGCATCGATCAAACATCCCTCACGACCGTGACCATGCAAGGTGACGAGAGGCCCTCATCCAGCAGTGGAATGGCAATCCGTGCTGTGTCAAATAGACGTGGAGAGGGCTTCAGCTTTAAAGATCAATGCTCTTCCTACAACTACAGTTCACGCTGTCAGGCGGTGCCCCACGGGTATGTGCGGAGCTGTGTGGAGCTGTGGATATGCGTGGAGCTGTGTGGAGCTGTGTGTGGATATGCGTGGAGCTGTGTGTGGATATGCGTGGAACTGTGTGGAGCTGTGGATGTGCGTGGGGATGTGTGTGGAGTTGTGGATGTGCGTGGAGCTGTGTGGAGCTGTGGATGTGTTGGGGCTGTGTGGGGCTGTGTGGGGCTGTGTGGAGCTGCGTGGGGCTGTGGATGTGCGTGGAGTTATGTGGATATGCGTGGAGCTGTATAGAGTTGTGGATATGCGTGGAGCTGTGTGGAGCTGTGTGTGGATATGCGTGGAACTGTGTGGAGCTGTGGATGTGCGTGGAGCTGTGTGGAGCTGTGGATGTGCGTGGGGATGTGTGTGGAGTTGTGGATGTGCGTGGAGCTGTGCGGAGCTGTGGATGTGTTGGGGCTGTGGGGCTGTGTGGAGCTGTGGATATGCGTGGAGCTGTGTGGATATGCGTGGAGCTGTGTGGAGCTGTGGATGTGCGTGGAGCTGTGTGGAGCTGTGGATGTGCGTGGAGCTGTGTGGATGTGCGTGGAGCTCTAGGCTGCAGTGGTGCATGGTGCATCAGTGCTGTATAATGTTCCAGGGTGGAAGACATCTATAAATAGAGTACATAGCACACGGAGGGGAAGGATTCTCCCCGTCTCGAGTGTACCGTACATAAATTGTCACGGTTCCAAGAAATGTCGTTTGTACACTACACATATCACCAACCCATTTTAAGGAAAAGACTGTAACACTGAATGGAGACATTGACGAAATAATCATGTTGATGGTAATGTCGATGTATGTACAATGTGTAGAAGGGAAAGCTGGTGTTCTCATAGTTCGGTCATGGCAGAGATTCATCTTTAAAGGTACAGATAACTCCTTATCCGTGGCCCTATTGCCCGTGACTCCTGTAATCCGCGGGGGCTGTAGGGTCCACGAAAACTCCGATTACCCGCGGCCCGAATTCCTCTTGTCATCATAGCTGTCAACCCATACACAGTTTGCCCCGTATTCTCGTACAGGGAAAATTGAGTTTTCAGGTTTTCATAGGCCGTACAGCCGTTTCAATACGGGCAACAACATGTTATTGTCTATTTGTTTGTGTTTCTCCCTTGTGATGGGACTTTGTAGGATGAACGTTGATATCTATAAGGGGCACGGGGTGACCAATGAGGTCTGAATTGGTCTAATAAGGTAGGGCACTGATAAGCGGTTGACAGGTTTGTAGTGGTGAGTGTGCTATTGGTGAGTGTAGTGGTGAGTGTACTAGTGGTGAGTGTAGTTGTGGTTATTGTCTATTTGTATGTCTTTCCCTTGTGATGGGACTTTGATGGATGAACGTTGAGATTGTTCAGGGCACGGAAGTGACCAGTGAGGTCTGAATTTGTCTGTAACAAGTTTGGCACTGATAAAGGGTTCGTAGGTATGTATTACGCGCAACGATGTTGCACCCACGATACACACAGATAGCGAAGCTGTTGCCCAATAAATCGCAATTTCTCCGCGGGCAATCAGAATCTTTACTTCGAGCGAAAAAAATCCGTTGAGCTCCCTTAAGGTCACATCCAAAGACGTCCAGTTCAGGGGCGGGGTGGGGAGTGGGAGTCAGCAAGTTACACCAACAGGCAAACAATATGGTAAAACAAATAAACCCTTTAACGATGTAAGATCAAGACAGAGAGAGAGAGAATGTAAGTAAGAGGAGGAGTCGCGCAGCAAATTAAATCTCTTATCCGCGATTTGTTTTGCTTGTTTCCCGCGCGGATAAGGCGAACAACATCTCGGATAGCCCCGCGGATAAGAAGAATAACATTGTGGATAACCTTGCAAATAAGAGGAATAACCCCGTGGATAAGAGGAATAACATCGCGGATAACCTCGCGGATAAGAGGAATAATATTGCGGATAACCCCGCAAATAAGAGGAATAACCCCGCGGATAAGAGGAGTAACATTGTGGATAACCTCGCAGATAAGAGGAATAACATTGCGGATAACCCCTCAGATAAGAGGAATAATCCCGCGGATAAGTGGAATAACATCGCGGATAACCTCGCGGATAAGAGGAATAATATTGCGGATAACCCCGCAAATAAGAGGAATAACTCCGCGGATAAGAGGAATAACATTGTGGATAACCTCGCGGATAAGAGGAATAACATTGCGGATAACCCCCGCGGATAATAAGAATAACATCGTGGATAGCCTCGCGGATAAGAGGAATAACCCCGCGGATAAGAGGAATAACATAGCGGATAACCCGCGCGGATTATAGGATCCGCAGTATTGCTCCCCCCCCCCCCCCCCCTAGGATAATAGTTCTTCTGTGCGTGGTAAATGTCGCATAAGCTGTTTGTACGTGCAAGCAAAGGCTGCTGAGTGAGCCATGGGTGGGAGCTGTAAGCAAAGAGTTGTCAAGTTATCGTCTGTACTGGCGAGCTGACGGGAGAGGAGCAGGACCGGATTACGGTTCTTGGAGCTCCTAGGCACTTGTTTCGTAGGTCGTCAGTGTTAAACGTCTACAGTTGGTGCTGCTGCTTACCCCGTGTTACTACTGCCGCTGTCACACGCTAAAGGGGCCGTCCATAAATGACGTCACGCACCTGGGGGGGGGGGTCAGACATTTGTGACGATGTGTGACGAGGGGGGGGTGTTTGAGAAATGTGACGTCACATCAAAATGCGCAACTTTAAATAAATATAGACAACACGTTCTCCTTAATTAAATAGAAATGTTAATAAATGTTTTCTCCTACAACAGTAGAGTGCAGCGCCACATTAAATACGCACTACAATGACAATAGTTTAAAGCGATTTGAAGCATGTTTTATTTTTTTGGAGGGGGTGGGGGAGAGCTTTATGACGTCATATTTGAGGGGGGGGGGTCTGACTTTTTGTGACGCCGTGTGACGAGGGGGAGTGGTAAAAAATCGTCCAAAATCGCTGTGACGTCATTTATGGACGGCCCCAAAGCTGGTTTAAAAATAAATCTGTCTCCGATCCACCAGAGGACATCAACGCCCCGTCTTCCCTTGCACTGTTCTCGATCCAGAATGAGATGGTGCGAAAAACACCATTTGAAGACGTTATTGCTAAATTTCGATTTAAAGCTTTCGTGACTGCAAGGATTCATCTTCTTTGGTTATTTCGGTAAAGTCACGTAGAATGAGAATCAAATAATAAATTGATAAAATAAAATAACGCAATAAAATTATCACGACGTGGCCGAAACATCGTGAGAATTATATTGTGTTATTTTATTTTATCAATTTATTATTTTATTCTCATTCTACGTGAATTTACCGAAAGAATCAAAGAAGACGTTATTGCTAATTTTGCAATGAAGAAAAAAAATCTCGAAATGTTAATCCGTTGTTAATTTCTCTCACCTTATGAACAAAAAAATTTGACATGACTCTGCCTCTTTGTGTTGTTTACACTTTGCCGATCCTTGCTATAGAAATATATTTATTCATGACGATATCTTGGTAACATTAAAAAAAAATCATACAAACAAAAAAAATGATTTTTTAAATTGTTTCTTTAGGTTCTTTAGTTTCGTAGGCCCAATGCACGGTGCCCCCACTATGACCAACTGGATAATACCGCCCTGGAGAGGAGGTGGAGTGACTTGCTGCCTGAATCGCGATTCGTAGGGTGAACGAATGTGGGGTTCGTTGGGGTTTGAGTTAATTTAGAGTGGGTTGATGGCAGACGCATTATGGGGGGGGGGGGGGGGGCAGGTGTCACATCATGATGAATAGTGTCATTAAAACTCGGCGCTTTTTTTACGTGCTTTAATGATTGTGTTCAACACAAAGAGTTTTACATAAGCGGTGTACATAATGACCGGAAAAAACACATCTTTGTGAAAAACAATAGGCATCCTGACCTTAAGTCACAACACTCGCAAGAACTCGACACGTTTGTCAATAACTGTTCCCTGAATAGGAGGGATGGCTCTATCGCGTCTATTTCGCTATTGAAGTTTGTATATACGTGCTGCCAAAACCAACCAACACATATATTCACCCGTAAATGCGCAATGCAAAAACCTCCCCCAGCAAACCCAAAACCCCTAATTTTGAATCAACACCCCCCTCTTACAATTTGGTCTTCACGGAAAAGTTCGCCTCCGCCAAAGCACAGCGATACGAACTCGGACCGCGGTGGTAAATGGTGGCGCTGTTTGTTAACACCGAGCCACAGCGTCGAGACGACGGCGAGGGGGTAGGAGCCTGCCCACACACTTTTTGAGTTGAACTCGTGTCGGGTTTTCAGGGCCCGTTCCATTCCCTCCCCACGCCTGGGGGGCCCCTCCGCAGCCTTCCCCGTGTCACACGAGGCCACATTTAGCCCCACCGCCACCCCACCCTGCCGCGATGGCAAGCGCCGAGGACAACACCGCGAGGCAGGTGAGTTAAAGAAGACGAATCGGAGCGGTGTCACGGAATAAACGACGAGGCGCTCGGGGCCACCTCAGTTGCGAGTGCTCGGTTATTTTTTTTTTGACTCTGAAACAAACGCCGTAGTAGCCGCCGCAGCCGCCGCCGCCGCCGCTGCTGCTGCTGCAGTAACCCGTGGACTCGTGTTTGTCAGCGGTGTGCCCGTTGCGCCGTATTTCAGCCACGCCGACGCTGTTGGTGAGTTGCGCTGACCCAGGGGGACACGTTTCGTGGCGATGCTGCGAGCCGGTCCGCTCCGCGAGGTTGGTGGGGTTATAGGCCACGGACAGGTCGGTCGGTCCTGAGCATCGTTCCACTTCCCGTGCCACGCATGCATGGTCAACATCCCCCTTTATGTCCGCCAGGGGGCAGGAGATACACGCTTCTTGAAAATACAACACGGTGTGAAATTGTGTGGTTTTTAAACATTTACAATTTGTTACCGGGTCAGGCTCAACACTGAGGTCCGGAGCTCTCTTTTTTTTTAAATCCCAGAAGCGACCTCCCTGACTTTCACAAACGGTAGTGGCCGTCCATAAATGACGTCACGCACCTTGGGCGGGTTTGGGGGGGTCAGACATTTGTGACGATGTGTGACGAGGGGGGGGGGGAAGAAATATGACGTCACATCAAAATGCGCAACTTTTAATAAATATAGAATTGTTATAACATTACTAACTGTTATAACAACACTCCTACAACATCAGAGTGCAGCGCCACGTTAAATGCGCACTATAATGACAATAGTTTAAAGCGATTTGAAGCATGTTTTATTTTCAAAATGGAAATATGGTTTCGGGGGGGGGGGCAGAGCTTTGTGACGTCATATCTGAGGGGGGGGGTCTGACTTTTTGTGACGCCGTGTGACGAGGGTGGGCCAAAAATCCTCCAAAATCGCGTGACGTCATTTATGGACGGCCCCGAAAACGCATTTTTCTTAATGTGGAAGGGGAAGAAAATAGGAGGACCCGCAGATAAATCCACGCGAGCACGGGGAGAGAAACACCGCAAACTCCACGTGTACAGGTGTCAGTGGGCGGGATCGAACCCACTTACTCCTGTATACCAGCCGAGGTAGTTAACATCCCCTTGCCACCGCTGCGCCAAAACGCGGTTATGCGGATTTACAAGACGCACTTGCCCCATTGTGATTTAAGTCGAACGTTGAGAGTGCACCTTTTCATTCAGTAGGTTTCGTGAGCAGATATTTTTTTTTTTTATGGACATCGAACACTTAAGCCGTTTGGGCGTGCGTTTTTAATTTCCGGAGTGACTTTATAATCCAGATAATGCAACTCATTGTTTGGTGATGGCACTGCACGGGCAATGTTGACGATGCACTTATTAATAAATAAAAACCCTCAACACGTAAAATAATACAGCCTTAAAAGAACAATAATATATTGGTGACGTTTCAGGCAATGACCCTCCTTCACAGCACATAAATAGGCTAGGGGGCCGTCCATAAATGACGTCACGCACCTAGGGGGGGGGGTCAGACATTTGTGACGATGTGTGACGGGGGGGAGGGGTGAGAAATGTGACGTCACATCAAAATGCGCAACTTTAAATAAATATAGACAACACGTTCTACTTAATTAAATATACTTTTTAATAAATGTTTTCTCCTACATCAGAGTGCAGCGCCACATTAAATACGCACTACAATGACAATAGTTTAAAGCGATTTGAAGTATCTTTTATTTTTTTGGAGGAGAGGTGGGGCAGAGCTTTGTGACGTCATATTTGATGGGGGGGGGGGGGGTCTGACTTTTTGTGTCGCCGTGTGACGAGGGGGGGGGGGGGGTCAAAAATTGTCCAAAATTCGCGTGACGTCATTTATGGACGGCCCCAGAGAGACAATAGTTCATACGGGGTGGGGACGGCACTTAAACTATGGAGCTTGACGAGAATTAGGATGGAAAATGTTTTCTGATCAGTTTTTTAATTGGCATTCTAAGAATATTATTTGATTCTTTCGGTAAAGTCACGTAGATATATTTTTTTATTATAAAAATAAAAAAGTGAGCGTACTGGCAGTCAATAATGTAGACCGTAGCCTGGTTTTTAAGCTGGTGAGCGTATTAGCAATCTATAATGTAGACTTATTCTGGAATACGGTAACTGAATTAAATTAATTTTGATTCAAATCATAATCAGCCATGATCTATCTCCTGCTTGGTGATGGCCTCCCCACAAACCGCTGTCATCACTTACGGTCCTAACGATGTAACGATCCACAGCACCCTTTTACACCTGCAAACAAGCTGAATTCACATAATGCGAGATTTTTCTCCGATTTGTTAGTGGAACGCAGTGCGGTACAATTATCGTGCTCATTACTACTGCAGATGCATTTTTTTATGGCCGCAGAACGTAGCTCATGGGTGACTGCTTCTGCCAAATAAAATCACAGCTCCGAGTGCCAGCCTTGAGGGCCACAATTTGCTGCTGAGGGGCGGCAGAGTTGAAACTGGGTCAGGACTCCTGCTCATGATATCTGGGTAGCTCTTGGCGTGAACACGTGCATTGAAGTTAATGTCAGTTTTTGGTTGCAATCCGTCAATCTGTAAGAATTCCCATGGGCTCGCAGAAATAATATCATTAATTTGGAACAGGGAAACCTCGTTGAGACCTCCATTGTTCAGCAAATATCCAATGTTGGCGATGTAAAGTTAGTGTAGCCATTTGGAAAAATGGTAACATGTAACCCATATATAAGAATATGTTTTCCCCCTTTTTCTGGCAACAAAACTGAAACCTTTTTTACGAGGAATCATGTCTGCATTAACAACAATACTTGTGGTCAGAATGCAAACAAAAAACACACTGATAATATATGCATTGCCCTTTAAACGGATTGGTCCACACCAGATACGGCTTTCTATTGAACCTAGTCTCAAACGGCGCTAGACCAGAGGACGCCAAAAGGCGTACAGCTGGCAAAGGAGGTCTCATGATATAACCCATTGTTAATCCAGTGCTGAATCGATGCTTCCCCATGCCCTATTGGTTTTGGGGGTTGTTTGACCATACGTCACCGTGCTGCTTAGTATGGTCTTGTGAAAGGGGGATCTTCCAGGATACAGTTCAGATATCACTCACCACTGATGTTAGCCATCGATAGGAATCAAACTCGGATGGCTGGATTCATAGTGCAGTGCGCTAGCTATTTTGCTACCACTTCAGTATTAGAAATTGAATAAACTCGTTTATTTTGAAAGTCTTTCTGAATAATTGTCATTCCATTCGTCAGGCATCAGCATATAGAGCCGTTTAATTTGAACTGTGGTTCCCTCAGGTATGGCAGTTAATGTAATGCAATTTAATTTGTCCCATTAAAATAGAGCGTTAGATGTCCCTGTTTATCAGTTGCGGTATGGAATACTCAGAAGCATTTGTCAATTATTTACTGTGCATCAGGCGAGCTGTAGGGTCAGGTCAGCAAATGAGATGCACTTTTGTGGGACAAAATAATTACAGTTTCGTTTTTATAGAGATGCTCGTTGGGTGGACAAGTTGATCATTCTCGAGCTCATTCTCATTAATAAAATTGGCAGCCTTGTATATTTGCACTTTCGGCTGTAGAATGATTTAAAGAAAGTTGTGAAAATTACTATAGAAATATAATGATTGTAACAATGGTGATTATGAATCGTATTACTATGCAGGAGGTTGAGTCGGAGCCATTCTTCAAGGTGGAACATGTATACCATCTACCAATTTATTGAGGCTACAAGGTGTGTGGCGTGTTCACACCAAGTGTCACAAATTACCCCCTTCTCCAGATTTCCCTCGAATGTCGAAGGCGTTAGTTCCGTCCATCCCTCCGCCTTCATCTTGGGGTCACGCGAACCTTGTAAAGACGATCCGATGTAAATGAAGTGCTAATATAAAGTTGACGACATCATCACGTGTTACATTGTTATTATCGCTCATTAAGTACTTTTGAGGAAACAAAAAACGCATGTTAGATGGCATTGCAGAATCAACGCGTATGCACGACTTTGGCGTTGTCGTTGTTATTATTTATACAAGATGTGAATATAGCGGCCACTAGTGGTTGCCCCACCTGGCAATGTAATGAATTGTCACGATTCGGGATCATGACATTTAATTCAAGATTGTATTATTTTATTAAAATCGAGATGAATGCCTCCACGTGTCACGTGAAGAAGCCATTACGTGTGTGAATTGAAAAAGCATTGATTTTTACGCACGCTATTTGATTCATGTATCGTGAGCTTGGGAATGTATATTCATCAATTATTCTATGCATCGCTACACTCCTTGGTGTGGACCAAGTTTCTGTCTCCCCTAACCACTGAATGTGATGCTTGTGCAAGTGTTCTGTTTTACTAAGTCTTCTCCTGTAGCATTTCCCCAAATAGTCTTCATAGCCCAGACCGAATCCTTTTTTGGTAACTCCTAAAGTGGCAATACTTTAATACTTACAATCTTTTTATGTGGCCAATAACAGTCAATTACATAATAACCATTTGAACTTCGTGGGTTATAAAATATATTCCATATAAATACATTGGTACTGCTAAAGTTTTGCCAACATAGCTGGTACCATTTTTGTCTTGGCCCTTGGATGAAAGCTAAAGTCCTGGAGCTTACTACCAGTTCGCTCTCTGTAAAGCTGAAAATCACTCAATCTTACTCCAGTCTATGCCTGAACATTTATTCATGAATTATTTAGAATTAGGCACGGGAAGTTTGGTCAGGTCTGTAATAAATTTCCTGGCCAGTGATTTACACATTGTGACAATCAATCTCAATAATTCATGACTCGAGGTTGAAAAGGTCTTGATGTGGCCAGGTGGCTCACACCTAACCCACCCATATCAGGCTACCAAGTAAGTTATTCGAGACAAAATGTCAGACGGGATGTAACTTTGCCAATTTCCAATAACCGGGGAAGGGCACTTTTCAGAGCGCACAAGCGAAGCGTTAGACCAAGCGAACTGCCGCGAGGCATACAGATAGCGGTGCACGCACGGAGTAAAGCGCAGGAGCCAGTGTTGTAGTCCTCTTGATGGGAACTAAAAATCTGATTGTTTTCATCGCAGTGGCAGTTTTGGGGGATTGTGGAGTAGAAACGGTGGTGGGAAAAGGGAAGGTAATGAAAATAATTAGCCGTGTATCCTGTATTGAACACAGATTCTCATAATAAGGAGAGATTGTGGCTTTTTTTTCTTGCCTAACTCCTAATTGTCCTAAATGTAATTTCCGTGATAGGCCTATATATCGAGCCTGGTGCGGTACAGTAGTGTGTCTTCATTCTTGAGAATAAAACAATATCAGCAGAAGTGAAAGGGACTGCCTGCTGGCAATACATTTTTCAT
The DNA here is from genome assembly GCF_048934315.1 of Petromyzon marinus. Lineage (NCBI taxonomy): Eukaryota > Metazoa > Chordata > Hyperoartia > Petromyzontiformes > Petromyzontidae > Petromyzon > Petromyzon marinus. The sequence goes on along the minus strand of NC_133691.1, from coordinate 4,063,630 downwards.
TTATCACTATTCATGTATTGATTTTGTGAATCCGCAATGCGGTTTTGTATACTTGGAAACAACAAATACTTCAAGAGGGATATACAAAAAAGCAATTTCTTGTTCAAATTCATGTTTAGGTGGTGTTCCATCTCCTTTTTGCAGCCCTGAGCCAGTGGTGGAAATTCAACATTCCTATGGCAGGGGTGAGTCTATCCATTGGACGACCACTGTTGACTTTCCCAGAAAGTGATAACTATTTTATTCACCCCAAAAAGGATGATGGGCTGAGTCAATCTCCGACCAGGATTTGAACTCCCAACATTCTGGCTGTGAGTCGCTCACCCTACCGCTGAGCTGCCTGGCCAAATAAACGGGAAGACATCACACAAATACGACATTTGGCATCATGCTCATAATTAACATGCATTTATTGTACGAAAAACAAGGACAAAGACCCCCCAGTATAGCCTTAACAGATTATTGGGGCAAGTGCGATTAGCAAGCAACGCCTATGAAGGCTGGAGCTACACACGAGGGGTGATTGGCCAACACCATTCCCGTCCACCTTTGTATCCCTCGCTGTATGCTTTTACACATCGCACCAGGAATTTCATTGAGGCTGAGTCGACCTCAGTTATTCAGTTTTCAGTTTATTTATTTTGGTATAGCCCTGTGAGCAATTCGGCTCTTGAATCGGGTGCAACCACAACAAACAAAAAAACAAAAACACGAACAAGAAAACATCTTAAAGTGACTATGTGACTGTGCAAACAGAAAATCCATGAAACAAACAGCAAAATATTCCTGAAAAAAGCACCGTACACCAACGCTGTGTGCAAAAAATCCCAGTGGGATGCAAGTCAAACAACAACAACCACAAGAAAACTTAGATTAAGACCATTAGTCTAACTCCGTACTACAACAAAACACACATGTTCAAACCAAAAAAACGTTTTCGAAATCACCAAACAATAAAGCCATAATTTGCAACGTAACAGTGATCATAGGGACCGTGACCGAATTTTTACAATAAACTACATAAATAAAATGTGACACCAAATCCTAGAGCCATAGATAGCTGCATGAGTTTCTCCACAACAACAGAAGCATCAGGCGGAGTATCTAATTTTTCAATGCACCTTTAAGATCAGCACGCTAAATCAAGGAACGCCTAGGTGGGGGGGGGGGGGGCCCATGACCGGTTCAGATAATCGTCACTGGTGTTGGCCGTGAGCGGAAATCCAACAAGGGTCGGCGGGTTCGTAGCGCAGCACTCTAACCGATACACCATCGCTCGCTACGAAGAAAGAAAAATACACAAAGGGAGATTCGCTTTTGTTACGTTTATTATGGTGGCATTGCTTTTTTTTTTGCCATTGAATGTTGTTGTTGGGACGAGGAGCAGTTTAAATTTGGCCTCTCTGGTGTAACGCTGCGTGAGACATGGTCCAAATAAATAAAAAAGCAACACAATTTCGAAACCAAACAAAAATGTATGCTTTCTCGAACACATTCCCAGTGACCCTCGGCATCGCGAGATGAAGGAACGCCGTGGCTCGTTGCGTTTATGCAATGAGGGGGGAAAGAGGCAGAAGCGCACACTTCATTTTTGTAACTTTTTTTATTTTCCCCATGACCTTGTGGTTACATTTTTTTTATTGTATAGTTTGCGCGAGACAAATGTTCTATGAAAGCAAATGCATTGGGAAGCCCTTGACAATAATTGTGGGCGGGGGCTTGCAGGTTGCATGGTTTGACATTCGAACCTCTTGATGCACCAAAGGTAGTGGTGGTGCCGCGGTTCGCACACTGCACCATGAACCCTGCCACGTGAGTTTGAATCCTGACCATGGTCAACATGAGTGATGAGTTATATCTAAACTGCTCTTGGCCTCCTCCACTTTACCAACCGCGCGCTGACTAGAGTGGCGAAGTATGGTCAAACAACCGCCGTTCCCCATCCCCCTCTTCACCCCCCCCCCACCGTGATTGATACAGCATTATAGGAAGCTTTCATCCCGCACTGGATTGACAGAGGGCTAGACATGATCGTTATTTTAATAAAACAAATTATCAAATGGTACCGCCTTGAATGGGAAACACCATTAAGCACACGGTGGTTGGCACTTGTAAAAGCCTCGAGTTTCCTTGGCATTCTCACAGCTCCCCGTGTGGACACTTGGGGGAGGTAGTGAGTAGTGGGGAAACGAGATACTTACTGGAACACTTTCCCAAATCCCCCTTTTCGCAAATAATGTATATACATTGTTCCAACACAGAATAAAATGTGCCCAAAGTATGAATTTAATTTTAAACATTAAATTAGGTTATATTCTTAGTTTTTTCGGTAAAGTCACGTTGAAGAGAAACAACAAAATAACAAAATATATAAAACAATAAAAAATTCTCACGACGTTTCGACCATAACTCAAACGGTCATGAGTTATGGTCGAAACGTCGTGAGAATTTTTTATTGTTTTATATATATTTTGTTATTTTGTTGTTTCTCTTCAACGTGACTTTACCGAAAAAACTAAGAATATGAATTACTGCAGTCACGAAAGCTTTAAATCAAAAATTAAATTAGGTTTTTTTGCTTGTTGAAGTCTTGATTTTTGAAACTCAACTTAATAGTTAAAAGCAACATAGGCAGCCGCCCAAAATGTTCTGTGCCTGCTGCGACTTACGAATCAGAAACGTGGAATAGTGACAACTAAAATATAGTGAAAGCTGAAACGTGCGCAAAGCAGCGTTGAGGGGTGCATGGTTGTAGTGACACTGAGAGGCAGAAGGGACAGTGGCTGGTGGACCAGAAAATAAATGAAAATTAGACACATCATACGGGTGTTTAACACGTAGGCTTTCGTGACCAATATCATCCACAGTACAGGTTTTCTTTGGGTTAGATCGCGTAAATATATAAATGTGTCGTTAAACCCGCCACCACCCGACACAGCCAATTAGTGAGGTTTGTCACGTAAACAGAACATGCCTATCGTTACTAGTACAGCACTAACCGGTGTGTACTGGCTTCTACAAAAAACTAAACTTTCTATTTGACCATTTAAGGCCCACTGAGCTATATAGCTATTTTTCAGAAGCTACGTGGCCACAATTGATAGCTCAACGAAGTTGCTTATCACGTGGAAATGTATCGCAGCCAAATGCTCGAAAAGCGAGAGAGACACACAAACTCCAAATATACAACCGGCATCAGGAGTCGGGACCAGACCCACGACTTCCCGCATACGGGGCAAGGCAGTTAACATCTCCGCCACCGCGGTGCCCTTCTCCTGGGCAAGCCAGGAGGATGTTGGCACCTCGACAAGCGCTGTAGTCCTGTCCGCGCCTTCTCCTCCTCACCCCCCCCCCCCCCAAGGCGGATGAGGTGGAAGCCATGTCGTCTATCTACGGGGATGAGTGGTGTACTCTGGACGAGGCGGCGCGCTCGTTCTGCATCAGCGTCGGGAACGGGCAGGACCCGTCGCGGCGCCTCTCTGTCTCGCTGCAGGTGAGCGCCGAGAGGGCGTGCCGACCGGCTTCTTCGCGGCATCACGGGTTAGGATTCGCACGCGTGGGAAGCTTAAACCGCAACCTCCGATAAGTATGGTTGGCTACGTATGGTGCGAAAGAAGTTCAACGTACGTAGGTACATACGTACGTACAACTCTTTCCCATTACCAAGACATCTGCAAGTCGTGTGGTATTTCGGAATGGGAAAGCGGCTTGGCGCTAATTTTGTTTCAGAGAGACGCAGCGCTGTTGTTTTTGAAGGAATTGTACTCACCGCAGAGAACTGTAGGGGCACGACCGCACTCTATGATAGCTGGTGGCAAACAGTGCTACACTCCCTCCTGCATGGCCTTGTGGGAGCCTCGGTACCGATGAAGTTATTTTATTTTTTCTAACCGGTTTCGTTTTGATGACGTACGCGTATTAAGCACTGGTGTGACTGCAATGTGATCGTCTGTCAGTGCGGGGGAAAGTGTGCTCCCTACTGTGTACGTCATCAAAACGAAACCAGTATGCGTACGTCATCGGAATGGTAAGGGGTTGAATGCTGCCATCGTGTCGTGATGGTTAGCACACTGGGCCTGCGATGCAGAGGTCGCTGTGTCCAAATAAAATTCCCGTCGCAGCAGTTGTCAGAGAATGACTGCAGGGGAGGATGTTTCACAGGAAGCCTCCGGAAATATCCTGATATCCTTCCTCGTCTCGTGTTATTGCTTGCACAGTTGGGAGCGCACTTTTCCTCCGCACTGACAGACGATCACACTGCAGTCACGCCAGTGTTAACAATCACACCTATAATTTAAACTAATTAAGCAATGCGCTCTTATTTATTTTGATGGGAGGATTTTTCGTGCATCCGTTGGTGACTGGACTGAGACCATCATCTCACCGCTCTTCAGAACCCTGTTTAACCACAGCTGAGTCTATGTTAATCTATGAGTCTCTGCGTAAATGTATGGCTCTGTATGCAAGTAATTCGTGACCGGCCACAGTTGAGAAGTCGGTTTAATCATGGGCAGCCGCAAATTAATCTAGACAGCCGTCCATTATATGTCGATCAATTTAGTCCGTGTTAATAATGAAGCATGTCCCAAAGCACCAATTCATCAATTCAAATCAGCTCTTAGTCTAATGATAAATGGTTAAAAATCTGGAGTGTGAGAATATGTTAATCGTAATTTGCTTTGCTAATTTATGCTAATGATGCAGACGCGTTGATGGAGTAAACATTGCTGTGCCAACATGACGGACATTCTTTTTTGTAAAAACATGAAAGAGCTGGTAAAGTCTAAAAATGACTCAATACTGGAAATGAATTCCGACCCCTAACCATGAAAATTCATCAAAGCGTTTGGAAAGCAGGCGAATTGTCGAATGCTTCCTGGAGTAGCGATAATATCTGATTTTCATCGCGGTAATTCAATAATTTAGACAGTGGTAACTTGCAGTGTGCTTCTTATGGCCAGTGCCTGTATGTTTGTAGTTTGCATGTTCTCCCCGTGGTTGCATGGATTTTTCTTCGGGTCCTGCGGTTTTCCCATCCGCATTTATAATGGACTTGCGTTTAGAGTATTTGACTGCTATAAATTTACACGCAATAAGCCACTTCGTTGAGTTATCATTTGTGGCCAAATCGCTTCTGAAAAACAGCTATATAGCTCCGTGGGATTACCCGGTAAAATGTTTTTGTAGTTTCTTAGCGATTTATATAATGACATGCAGAGGGCAGTGCTGTGAAGATATTTAACAATCGACACGTTACCCTCTTTTTTGGTCACAGATTACGCTTCCTGCAGATTACCCAGGGCAGGCACCTCCAAGCTACCAGCTCAAGTGAGTGGCACACTTCTCTCGTCGCACTGGTCAAATACACACAGCCTCACCTACGGCGCAAGGTAGCCGTCGTCATTGTCGGCCATGGAGTGTCCGCTGCTGATTGAAGGCCTCTCCAAGCTTTCGCCATTGCTCCATCGTCCCGCGGTGTGACGATTTACCTGGAACCTCCACGCCAGGTGATTTTAATCGCTCCATCTCTGTGGTGTGCATCCTCTCGGAGGTGTTTCCCTCCTTTGGCTGCCACTCCGACATTAACCTTGGCCATCGGTCCATCCCACGACGTGTCCTATCCAAACCCACTTGTGTTTCTTAGCTGTCAATAATAGGATGTCCCTTGTGTTTGTGTGTACGTTGAACTTCTTTCGCACCGTACGTAGCCAACGGCGCTAATCGGAGGTGCGGAAGAAGGACAATAAACTAAACACAAAAAGCAGTTTTCAAGATTTTTTTTTAAATCTGGATTTAAAAGTGCATAGCTCCGGTGGCTTCCTAATATCGAAAGGAAGAGCGTTCCAGACGGCCACAGAAGCGCATCCGAAAGTGTGCAATGCACACTTTCTCTCTAAACCACCTGTTTCTCTTTCTGAATCTCAGTTTAATTAAGCTAATTATTATGAATCTCAGTTTAATTAAGCTTATTAAGCTAATTCCGAAAGTAATAATGTGATGTCAATTTGGGAGACCATTTAATAATTCGATTCTAGTTCTGCATTTTTTATGGTCTTCTTCAAACGACCAGACATTATGGCACACTTCGGCAATTCCCTAACTCATTTAACTTTACTTGCGAGTGCTAAAAGATCAAAACCAATGAAATGTTGTTCTGTTGGAGTGATGCTTAAAGAAGTGGTCGGGGCGGAGATGGCTTTTCACCTAGAAGTGGGGGTTTTTCCACGTTCTGTAGCATGCTCACGTGGGTCAAAAGTCCCAGATAAGCATGTCAAAGCTGGTATTCTCTTAATATTGGCACAGCGATGCGTTTGTGTGCGCAGGATTGCATGTGTGCACATGCACATGTATTTGCTGTGTGTAGTGTATATATATTCCAGGTTGGGGCTTAATGGTGGTGCAGTGGTTAGCATACTGCGCTCATTCAACCCAGCGACTCGGGTTCGAATTCCCGGCCATGGCTTAACATCGGCGGCGGGTGATCTTTTAAATGGTCACGGGCCTTACCCCCAACTTCACAATCCTGTACTGACCAGCTTTGGTGAAGTATGGGAGAACAGTCCCCCAAACCTGCGACTGATACGACATGGGGGGGGGGGGGGTGGTGGTGGTGAGGTTTTCGCAGAGAGTGGCATGGACAACCGGTTATAAATAATGAAAGAATCGCATGCTGGCGTTTGTGTACAGTGGTCCCATAGCTTGTGACACGCTGACAAAGCAGTCTTTTTGTTGTTGTCATTGCAATGTGTGCTCTGTCCAGCGGGCCCTGGCTCACCAGGGAAGATAAGAGGACCGTCTCTGCCCGCCTGGAGGAAATATACAGGTTTGTCAACGGCTATCAGATAGCCGTCGGGCACTCGAAAGTGAATTGTAGAAATTGGCATTTGGCAAGCGTCCTTATCGCGGGAAGAAATTCTCGAGTTGCAAATGCCGTTTCCATTCCGTTTTAGTGTCGGGGGTAAAATTGTTACTTGCATTCGTTTCATTTTATTTCATTCATAAATCGCAGCAATAGACGTGGTGTTTTTTTTTTTAGTAAAGTTACAGTAATCTAAGAACGAGAGAACTTTATTTTACCCGTTGAGAGCCAGCGAGACGGTGAGTCACGAGCAGCACATTTCGAAACAAGAATTTAAATCGCTGAGGAATTGCCAGTGCCCAAAAATGTTAACCTAACATTTAATTTCATGGTGTATGGCTGTGTTATTTATGACAGAGGATGAGTATTTTCAATTATTAGCTCACTGTGACAAAAAGTCACCCCGAATGTGCCCCATTTCGTGTCATCTCAAGAGTTTGGCTTGGTTGAGCCTGACTGCCAGGTGGCCACGGAATGGAACTACAACAATGGGATCTTGTATCTGTCTGTGCGAGGCTGTGAGCTTTACACACCCCTTTGTATGTGCACTTTATTTGGTGATGCTGCTTTTGGCGATCCTGCACACGTACAAATAACGAAGAATTACTCAAAGCTTTCGTCATTTTTTAAAAAGGATTTTTGTTGTTGTTGTTATATAATAGGCAACCTTGTGGACAATCGTCTGTCTTCATAGTCATGTGCTGTTGTCCTTCATAGTCATGTGCTATGAAGAAGGTCCATTGCCAAACACATCCCTATTATTTATTGTATTCGCATGAAGGCAATGTTACTGACACATTTACCAAGTTTCTTGTATGTATAGGTTTTCTCCCTGGACTTTGAGATCTCGCTACAAGCCAAATGCTCACAAATGGAAGTGGCCAAACGTCCCATTGCACGACCCTCCTGAAATATATTCCTGATACTCAGCCTACGCCTTTCTTTCATGAATAAATGGAACATAATTGTGATATATATTTTAATTATACGGAGTGTCCGTTCACAACAAAATGAGTGAATTATTTTAAACATATTGCCAGTGAATAATCTTTTGGGAAGAGATCAAAATCTTTTTGTTAAACATACACCAGATGTGACCATATGAGCAGAGCATGGTTACATAGATGGACAGGATGGCTGTAATTAACACTTCAACTAGGAATTACAAGGCTGTACAAATAGTCTAATGGGCTTATAATTAACTAAAATTACCATTAAATTAGCCGTGAGACTGAAATGTGAATGGTGTCTCACAGCAACATAGCTGCTTTTTTTTAATGTCACGAACATTTTTAATCAGAGTGGGCATGCTTAAGTAGGGAAGGAACGGAAGCGCTTGAAGTGTTAGGCATACAAATCACCCAAAAATTGCTCCTAATAATGCTAAACATAATAAATATCATATTCTTGGTTCTTTCGGTAAAGTCATGTTGAAGAGAAGCAATAAAATAATAAAATATATCGTATTGTTTTATATATACTTTATTATTTTATTGTTTCCCTTCAACGTGACTTTACCGAAAGAACCAAGAATATGAATCACTGCAGTCACGAAAGCTTTAAATCAAAATAATAAATATCATAATCCATGACCTATCTACTGCTGGATGAGTTACCTCCGTATGCCGGTGTCATCTCTCGTGGTCCTACGATGCCGTAATGCGTCTCGCTCCTCTACGTGAGCTGACCTCTTCGCTCTGCCTCCATGGTGGTCGTCCTTCTGAGCATGTCAATGTTGGCACGGTTGGCCACGTACGGCGCGGAAGCAGTGCAACGTGCATACACGTACGCAGCAACAGTAGCAGCACAAGTAATAACAATAAGTAGGAATTTGTGACGCGCACGTATTTCTGGGATCGGACGACGCGTTCGACCGAGAGCTCCTTTGGCTTCCGTTCTGTCAGCAGCGTGCTCCACCGTTCACCTTCATCTGTTTGTCGCCAAGCAACCTGCCCAAAGTCCACCGACTCTTCTTGACGATCGGCGCGAGGACATCTCCAAGATGTGTTTGCCCTCTGAACTGTGCGTGCCCCTGTCGTTCGGTGTAATTCCCGACGTGCAGCTCTCCACGCTTGATTGCGTAAATTATTTGCTCATTATTTCATTTTTTTTTTATTGCCATAGCCCACTTGTCTCACAGCGGGTTATTTACAATTAAAACTTTCCTCTTCGGGAACATTGGCAAATGTTGCTTTTCATGACCAAATTATTTTTTTTCCCCAAAACATCAGAAGTGTTACGCAAAAGTTTAACGGAATGCAAAAAAATATGTTTGCATATTGGGCACGGGTCTATTTTGGGTTTAAAAAAAGTTTAACGTGTCTTGCTAAGATACTTGGAAAAAAAGTGCATCGTTTGTTTTTCATCGTCTATTACACTGATAAGAAATACACGCTGACCGAGTTACTGAGCCAATTCACACGTAGCCATTGCCCAACATGCTACAGACACTTTCAGGAGCAACCTGGGCACACCTCAGTTGATGTGCTGCCAACTGCCGCCCTCTCGCTGATCTACTTCAGACGCAGAGTCGCTGCGCTCCAGCCTGGTCCAGGAGCTCGTACACAAAACACTGCTTGGTTCAGGATTAAATAATGCGATGCACATTATAACTGGAGCACTGAAACTGACACCAACCCCCCTGTTAAGGCTTCACGGGGGATCTTTGTCTTTGTGGGTGCTCATGGTGGGAGCAGTGGCTCACCGCACTCTGAACCCGGTCACGTGAGTTTCATTCTTAGACATGAACCTGTCCCGGGCCTCCTCTGACTTGGCTTAGCCTTAAATAATTTAACTGGCGTAGTGTGTAAACATCTGCATTGGGGAGACAAAGGTGGGCCAGGCATATGGAGCTGACCACACAACCCCTGTGAGTTGTGTGTCAGGCTGAACAGGTGGCCACGAACTACACTCGCCCCAAAGATGTTTGCCACTGTCTGTCTTTGCATGTTCTGGATACGACTGGCAGATGGATGACTGGCAGATGGATGACTGGCAGAGATGCACCACCTATAGCTCCTACTGTGCCACCTTGCTGTGTTCCAGCCGCCTGGTGCTCTGCTCGTTGCTACGAGTGTCGTTCCTCCGCCCTCCGTTGCACCTTCTAGTCCATCTCACATTTAATTAACTTACAACACCTGGGTCTGTCCCTTGACCTTGTGCCAGCGAGCCTTCGGCACTTTTCGCGTGGTCTCCAAGTGCACCGAGCCCGGCACAATCCCTGCGGTGACGTCACCATTTTATAGTGGCGAAGGACGTCTGTTGTTGTTGTTGTTGCTGTTGCGTTTGTGTATGTGAGCGTGGGCCTGTGCCCTTGCTCCTCCAGCCTTCCAGTCTAAACATTGAATGTTTTTGTTTTCTCCATTTGTCTTTCTGTGCGTGCACGTGCGGTGTTTGCACACCCACCGGCACCTGTGTGCAGCCAGAATCTGGGCGAGAGCGTGCTCTTCCTGTGGGTGGAGTGCATTCGAGAGTTTGTGGCTGATGCTTCTGAGCGCTCCCAGCCCGGTGAATGAACACACGCATTGCATGCACCTTGTGCGGACACACAGACGCACGTGTAGACAGAATGCTCCGCCTAGGACGTCGGTGAATACGACACTTTTTACATACTCCTTGGTTCTTTCGGTAAAGTCACGTAGGTATAAAAATAAAATAAAATAAAAAATAATATATCACGACGTTTCGATCGCAACACAAGCGGTCGTCCTTAGGCGATTATTGGAACCCCTTTAGGAATGGGGGCGGGTGAAAAAAAACCCCGCCGCCGCTGTTGGCATCACGACTCCAGCGCCAATCCGGCCCGTCGCCCGAGGATTGGTTGGAGCCGGTTTTTGGTAAATATCGGGGCTACGTTTGCCCAGAGTTCGGTGGTGGAAAGTTGCCGGAAGCAAACCTGGGCAGAATTCACGCGATTTGTGGCAAATTTCTTTGGGAGATCTGCCAGTGGAGTTCACTACCCATGACTCTCGAGCGGCGGGGGCATGCCTTGTGCTGTTGGGTAGAAAACGGGGGACTGAAATAGCGCGAAACATTTCATAGCGGGAACTCTGTCTCGAGGCTGCACACGTGTTGTTGATATTTCACCTCCGATAATTATTAAGGTTGGCTACGTGTGCCGTGAAAGAAGTTCAACATGCGAAATGTTCCAGACGGAGGTGTGTCGCGGCATTCTGAATTGCACACTGAATTTGGCACACTTTTTTGCAAATTCGCAACCTGGCTGAGACATGGAAGAGATAAAAAAAAATGACTACACATTTTACATTCTTTGCATTTCATAGCGGTTGCATATCACAGATGCATGGCATTGTCATTTCAAAAGCCATTGCTTACAAATTTAAATTAAGCGTTTTGCACTTTGGTGGTGTGCATTGTTACTCATAAACGTTGACACGACATTGGTACGTGTTCACCCAGGAACGTTTCAGTTCTAGTTTATAAATGCTCTCGAATGTTATTTTGAGGTGTGAATACAAAATAGCGTTTTCCTGGTCTGCTTCGCACATTGTTGACAGCGCATACTGTCTAGTGCAAAGAGCTATATTTCCACCCCTTGATTTAAAAGTTTGCAAAAGATATCTTGTAATAATTATAGCATCATTTTACAGCCCTTTGTCAGTCCACTGTTGGATGAAATCCTCGCCATAACGTTTTTGGTTTTCATGGGGGTAAGTTTGACCGTACTTCACCATGCTGGGTCAGGTTGGGTCGTGGGGGCAAGATCGCGTACAACGTCACTCGCCACTGATGATAGCCATGGCGGGGAATCAAATACGGGGTCGCCGGGTTCATGACGAAATGCGCCAACGCTCCATCAGTGTCACAACCGGCGACCATACTGAGCAAATTTACAGGAAAATTTTAATTGAAAACCCTATCACCCATTCGCATTTATTGTTTATGACGGAGCAAAAGGCCAAAATTTGCTTCAGATGGGATGGAACCAGCGCAACTCTGCTCCAGAATGCTATCACAACCGCTGTGGCAAGAGGACTAATTTGTAGAAGTGCTCTTAATTGTGAGCACTTTAACTTCACAATCAGAAGATTTATTTGTACCGGAGGAATCCGATGAGCTACGAATTTCTCCGTGATTTACGCTTGGACTTCAAACTCGGGATATCCATGCAAAGTGCCTGAACGGACGGAACACTCAGCCGACTCGCTGGTGACGCCACGGTGCGCCGCTCGCTCGGCTAACGGGACAAAGCGGGGGGCCCAATTCGTGCGATGGCTCCATGACAGATTTTTTTTCCTTTGAAAATGCTTACATAAATTATATTACTTATTGATTAAATACTTTAAAAAGGGCAGAGTCTGACATTTTATGAAATGAAATTGCTCTGTGGCCAAAATGGTAAAAAAACGCTCTGCGGCTAACTTGATTAAAGAGAGACTCTTAAGGTAAAAAGCAGAGAAGTAAATTATTGGAATAGAGGAGTTTCAGTAAAAAATAAATGCTTTTATTTTTTTTGTTTTGATCAGTGTGGAACAGGTATCGAGCCAATCAGACGGAAGAAGACTCCGATTTGGTGGAAGAAATGCTACCCACAATTCTGAACGAGGAAAACCTGAGGTCACGTGACCTCGAGGCATCGGATGAATTCACAGGTGATTAACCAGGCAATCTAAGGGACGCTGATACCCCAACCCTGGTAGTGATGCAAGTGACGCAAATTGAATTACGTCATGGCTGAACGGGGGGGGGGGGGGGGAGTGGTTCCGTTTGTCTGCGCCAGTTGTCTGGAACTCGTCCGGTCGGGAGCTGCCACCTTCGAGTGATGGTGATGCAGGAGCTCTGAGCAGCGTTCATAAAGATCTCAAAATCCGAGCTTTTGGAAAGCTGGGTCTAAAACAGCTTATTAACCTTTTGATTTAAAGCTTTCGTGACTGCAGTGATTCATATTCTTGGTTCTTTCGGTAAAGTCACGTTGAAGGGAAACAAAATTTTTATTTTATTTTTTATTTTATTGTTTCCCTTCAACGTGACTTTACCGAAAGAACCAAGAATATAGCTTATTAACCCTTTCCCGTTCCGAGACGTCTGCATGTTGCAGGGTGGGGTGTGTCCCGTTCACCACCGAATCTCTGAACGCGCAGGTGGCTCAGCATTAGACATTGTACTCGCCGCAGAGAACTGCAGCGACACAACTACATTTTATGATAGCTGATGCCAAACTGTGCCACACGTCCTCCCGCATGGCCTTGTGAAAGCCTCGAGACATCTTCCAACGTACCGATACGTGCGTGGCACACACGCACCTACACGGAATAGTCATGAGAATATAAAATGGTTAAATCACTTGGAATATCCCGAGGTGGTGGATAAAAGGCTTTGCCTGGTATCTCAAATTGCAACAGTGCTGTTTGTTGCTGGTCGCTCGGCATTTTGGGCCTATGAACCTCTTGTATTAATCAACTGTAAAGTGTAGTAAACAAAAATTAACTTTCACCCAGCCGGTCGGAACGTTTGGGAATACTTGTAAATTAAACAACAGTGCTCTTAAATATAATGAAGGCTTATTATTTTTCTTTTCAGTATTATGCCATGATGGATTATGATTAGCACAGTATTTATTCTGATTGCTAACATTACTGATGCTGCCCTGGCCTAATGGATTAGAACAGGGGACCTGTAATCCAGAGGTTGCCGGTTCGATCTGGCAGCATAAATCACAGTTGATAGGCACGTGATACGTGGTGGTGTACAAAGTGGATACTGCCACTTCTTCCAAGGCACCTGGCCAGTGTGGAAGAGGAGGCCAAAACACCCCCTTGAGGTGCTCACCACAGCTCCCTTCAGTTTGGAGGCTCCTCCATCAGCAGCGGCTTGAGCATGCAATTGCAGGGCTGCACCTTAACCCTTTACTTTACTAGCAGGCTGTGCTAGTAAAGTCTTACCACTCTAGTTGTGCATTTGTGTAAACAGGCGAGATGGAAAGAAGTGGTGGAAAATTATCTTCAAAGATTGCACAGCCAAAACATAGGACCCTCAAACAGCGAGATGTGGCTCTGAGTGTGGCCCTCCGCAGCCGGGTTCCAACTACAGTAAAACGGGGGAATGCGCAGTGCAGTCATTCAGATCAATCGTAATAGGCGCAATGCGACGCTTTTCTGCCGCCATGCAATAACCCTCAGGTAAGGCAAAAGTCATTGTGGCTCCACGTGCCCTGACACTGAAGGATGCCCTGCAAACATCTGGTTCTGACCCACACGTGGGGAGGATAATTCTGGCTATGGATCCCTTTGTCTGGTACCCATTATGAACGTCTTGGGGGATAATTGCCGATGTTATTTTCAACCTAAAATAATATTTGTCAAGATTTTTTTATTTTACTCTTAAAAAAAAAAACTTTCGGTGAAGTTTTCCCCATCGTGAAATTAATGGTCGTGCATGTTTATATACTTATTGACATGCTTGCATTATAAGTAGTTTTTCTGTCAGCCCCATAGCAAGGCGCTAACTCTGGCTATAGCAAGGGGCTGACACTGGGGATTTCATCCGGATTAAGTCTCGCGGCCAAAACGGTGCACACTCCGGATTGGAACTCGGCCTGCTGGTTTTCACTTTCATTCCAAGCGGTTAAAAATGTGACCGAATTTCCTCACGTAATCGCCGTTTAGCCTGCCGCAGCTCCGACATTTCGCCGTCACCGCATTGATGGAAGAAGGGTCACTGCATGACAACACGAAGGATCCAGTGCGACGAATGGCGCAAGAGGTGGCGACGCCACTGCGTAGGTATCTCGCGGCTGGTGCGACTCTCCGACGCGTTTTTTTGTTTTTTGGGGGGGTACACCGGGGGGCCGAACGCGACGCGCGTGCGGCACTCTGCCCTCGTTCTCACCGGTCACGCAGGAGACGAAGTGCCGCCCATTTTCCACGGCGAGACCATCACCGACCGGCGGAGCACCTTCCAGGCCCACGTGGCTCCAGTCGTCACCACCAAGCAGGTGACCTTTAACCCCCCCCCCCGCCAGCTCTCCCATAATGCACACAGCCGTTTTTGTTTCCCCGACCCTTTGATTTAGCCCAGAAAATCTGCAATTGAGCATCAAGATTTCTTAGTGATGATGATGATGACAGTTATACATAGCAGTGCCCATTACCGCGTTCTCCGAGTCCAAGACGCACTGTCTCGCGCTGCCTTTTTAAGTAAAAGTTGGGTGTGGTTCTTGTAACCCGATAGGTGTTTGAATGCGCATGATCATATTTGTAATACTTTATTGACAATGTGCACGTATGTATGTACGTTGAACTTATTTCACACCGTACATTGCCAACCGTGCTAATCGGGGGTATGTGAAAAGATCGGCGTATGTCTTACTTTCCGTTGTATATCTTATAATCCATAGAATATAGTATTTATCCAGGCAAATACGACTTGAGTTTGAAGGCCCTTTCTGGAGAATCCTGCTTTGGGATGTTTGGCCAAATCCATGAAATGATTTGACTTGTGGGAGGAAGTCGGCTTTCCCAGAGAAAAACCACGATTACAAGGGGCCTCACGCTAAACAATCTCTTGGCAACATTGCAGCCAAATCCTATGATCCCTGATACTCTCGAACAATGTACCATCCGAGCATGGACCATTCCCGCACCTCCGATGAGCATGGTTGGCTACGTAAGTTTGCGAAAGAAGTTCAACATCCACACATGTGCAACCCTGGTTAGCCTTTGATACTTCACAAGATCATGATAAATTTGGATGATGTTTGGCGCGTTTACTTTTTAGCGCATTTTTTCACGTTGGAGAAATATCATATTTCTGGGGAATACAATTATACAGTGAGAGAATATTAAAATTCTGCTGTAGAGATAGCTTGTAAGTAACATATTTGCTATGCTGCTTACATGGGAGTATCATTACCCAGCAGGTTGGTGTCTCACATAGTCTCCATCTCTTTGTGTTGCATCAAACCCTGCCTCCAAGTCACTGCATTACAATTATCTTTAAATTTTTGTAAAGACAGTAACATGAATCGTAAAAAAGTTGCCTTTTTAATGACCATATTCACTGGATTATAAGGAGTTTTTTTTTTAAAGTAAGACGCAACCCCCAACCTCTGACCGAAAATACAGGACACAAAAGAGTGACTGCGGGAAGTAACGTAAATTTTTTTTAAATCACGGTCACATAATTTACGTTGAAATGTTTTTCTCCTTTTGTCGGCGCACTCATCTTCCCGAGTTTCAGCTTGTTTGCTCAGTCTAATCGTGTCTTAACAACTCGCCGATGCAATTTTCATTACGCACGTGCCCTTGACTGTGCAGGTCAAGCTGGTGTTACGGAAGCTGCTTGAGAATAAGAAGCTTGCCAGCGCTACGCACACCATCATGGCATACAGGTGCGACACTCCAACGCATTCGCAATAAACCACGCGCACATCCTCAGCGCTCATTCCCTACCTCTTTATTGTGCCCAGATCTCTTATCTTCTGTCTAATTCAGTGTTCTTCTTTGGGGGGGGGGGGGGGGGGGGGGTGGCGGTGGGGGCACTTTCGCCAATAAGGCATCATCATTGTGTGAGGGTCGGTTCAAGTTCTCTGGGTTTATTTTCACTTATACGAAGTGGCCAGGCGGTGCAGCGGGAGAAGCGCGCGAATCGCAATCGCAAGGCTGCGAGTCCAATTCCTTGGTCGGTAGCTTGGCTCAGCCATTCATCTTCTCTTCACGATTGATGGACTGAGTAAGGTAGCACTTCGTATTGCAGATATGCAGGGTGCTTGAAAAAATAATGTTAACGCTTATACGGGACAATCGTTTTTTAATGGAAAAAGAACGGATAATAATACACTGTAACGTGATAACAAATGTCATGTTAATAGCTTCGAAAAGTCAAAGAGTCTCCACTTGTTCGCCATCGTTGTCAACGCGTGCCTGGAATCTTCTCCACGTGGTCTCCAGAGCCCCGAGGCTTTGGAGACCAATGTCGTGATAATCATTGTGTAAACGACTAAATGAACATCATAGCAAATTATTGATGGACTTAATGAATAAATAAACGCCTGCAAAGTGGGGCTCAGTATAAAAATGAGCAAAGTGAAAGTCGCATACAACCTTTTGCTAAACAACCGAAGATCTCTGGCAGAGGGGCACAACTAGGCAACACACCACAATACCGTCAAGAGAGACAGGGATGAAAATTATTACATAAAAGAGGCGTTTCTGTAAATATAATATCTGCCGAAAATACGATTTTAAAATATTAAGATTGAGAATGCATAGCTGTGTAAGAAATATATATCTTGGAAAACTTACCTTAATTAAAAACAATATACGAAATGTGCCTAAATAATAAAAAAAGGAAAATCCATCGGTATCAAAGAGAATCTGTCAAAAAGGCATTGGAAAGTTTTGTCCGTTGAGTAGTCTGGGCTAATGAAAAGGACATGCGTGACTTTTAGCTACACTTTACTCTGATGGGGCATTATTACGCGGTCATTTCCAGAGCGACGATGCGCATGGAGAGCAATACACCGCCGTGTAAATGTGAGTCGTCGCATGTGCGTGTGTGTGTCGGTGTGCGAACCAGTTCTGGTAATACTTTTAAAAGTTAGGTGATGGTAAAGGTGCATCCCTGCAATTGGCTGGCTCACACCACTGCTGGCAGAAGGGCCACCATTAGAGGGAGCTCTGGAGATCTCTGTTACAGGGTATTTTGGTCTACTCTTCCACATTGACCAGATGTCTTGGGAGATGTGGGAGGCACCCACACTTCACCCCACGAGCACACGCAGCCTACCGATTGGCTAACTGTGGTGTAACCATCTCAAATTCCATGTCGGGAGGTCAAACTTACCACCTCTAGATTGCCAGCAGACCTTTAAAAATATCTAAACATTGCCATCTTTTGCCGTTGTTATGTTCATGTTGCTGTCAATCTAATTGTCTCTCTTCCGATGAAGCAATGGGTATATAGAAAAATATAACGTTGAATCATTTTTAATGTCTCATAATTTCAAAATCATCTTGATTTTGTCGTGGCCTTGCTTTTTTAATTCACTTATTGCTACTCAACAGAACATATACTTACTGTCATTTCCACTAATGAGGTTGGCTGTTTCCCCATTGATTTGGCATGAATGTGCGTATTATTGTTTATACCGTCATAAAAAAATACAAAAGATGACTATTTCCATACAAACATGTCCATCCCATTTCAAATTTCCACAATAAACTTTAAATTACCACATATTTTTGCCCCTCACAATGTTTTAAATTACAAACAATGCATTTTCTTGAAATTGCTCCTCAAGATGCAATGAAGGTTTAGAGCAAGTGCCTCCAGGCTGATTCCCCGGACACACTGTGTTCGGATTTATTGTGAACAAAAAAAACAGCCCAAGGTTTGGAGGCAGGGCCTCTTTGTTTGTTGGGTGCATTGTGCGCCGCTCGTCTTCATGAAACTCCACGGGTGAAAAAAAAACATTGACGGTTTTTTTTTGCACCCGGTGAATGGAAGGAATTCAGTTTCACGTTCAGCTGACCTCTGTAACCAAAGGAAATCGTGCAATCATAATGGTTGGGTCACCGGGCTGTAGACCGTTGTCAGGAAATTCGAGAAGAAGATGCGCGCATAAAACATGCACAGGCAGTGCCTCGGCTCTCTGCCAGGAGGGGTTTGCATTTGGGATGTTTGGCCAATGAATTTTTTTTAAATGAGTCTTTTTCTCCTTTGGGAGGGCGCTGGAGTAAGCCGAAGAAATCAAAGGAGGGATTTTTTTTTTAAATAGAAAAAAAAGATTCACGATGCTGGGTTCATCAGCAATTGGCGTCATACCACATCGACCGGCCACCTCGCCTCCCAGCCAAGAGGAAGGAGGAGAGGAAGAAGAGTATCGACCCCCCCCCCCCCACAGCCAGGTCCTCGGCCAGGTGGCTCAGCAGGAGGGCGAGCGGCCCGCATAGTGGAACGTCATGGGTTCAAATCCTGGTGAGGGCGCTGCCTCAGCTCATTATCCCCCGAGCTAGGGTCGATAAAATTTGTACCACTTTGTGGGGAAGTCAACAGTGATTGTCCTATGGGTGGACTTGCCCCGGCCACAGGAATGCAGAATTTCCACCACTGGCTCCGGTCTGTAAATGGGAGATTAGGCACCGCCTCAATGCTCGTGTGAGGCGGAACTCGCTTTGACTTTTGCTTTAAGTCCGTGTCTGCGTAGCGCAGTTCCAGACACGTGTGTCTATGTGCGTGCGTTTCGCCTCCAAGGATCGACTGCCCCGTGAAGCACGCATTCCTGCAGGACTGCGACGACGATGGCGAAACGGCAGCCGGAGGGCGGTTGCTACACCTGCTGCAGGTGAGACGACTCGTCGCGGTGTCTTTTGATTATGGCTCTGAGCCGTTTATCTGCACCAACGAACAACTCTAAGGCACACTGAGCCCTATACCTCTCTTTCAGAAGCGACCTGGCCACAAATGATAGCTCAACGAAGTGACTTGTCATCGTGTGGAAATTTAGAGCAGCCAAATACTTTCAACGCGCGACGTTGATTCTAAATGTGGAGGGAAAAACTGGAGGGACTGGAGAAAAATCCACGCGTCCAAAGGGAGAGAAAGAGACACGCAAACTCCACATATATACGGGCATCAGGGTCAGCGTCGAACCCACGACCTCCTGTATACCAGGCGAGGTAATTAACACCTTGCCACCCCCCAAATACGCCCGACTTCATCAGGTCTCAGAAGCTATGCAGGTGTTGAGCCTGGATAGTGCTTGGTTGGGTGATCATCGTGCATGCCAGGTTGTGACAGGCGACTGCGGGTTTGTGCTGTGGGCAGCAGAGGGCGGTGCAGCGAGATGTATTGCTGCGCTGTGCCTCGATGCTTCTACGTCTGTCATCCACCACCTTCACCAGCCCGCGAACTATGGTCAAATAACATCGGCGAGCTGCTCGGCATAGGGAGGCCCTCGTGCAGCACGTAAACATGCCTCGGTACAAGGCTGCTACTCCCCAACAATCTGAGCCTGAGACATTTAGCTTTTGGTGGATATAGCTGGGCATTTCTTTCCGTGGAGAGTCACAGTTCAGTCCCTCTCACTTCACTCCACCTGCCTCTCCTTTCAGCACCCATCAGCTCCCACTATACGTAATGTTATTATGATATTTGTATTATTATTAAACGTATTCACACCATCATTATACCAGTGATGTAGTGGTGTGTGCGCTGCACTATGAACCTGGCAATGCTGTTTGATTCCTGGTTACAGCTCACATCAGGAGCCAAGTCGTAGATGAAATGGACTTGGGCACTCCCCTTCGTCAACCCGCACTGACCACCATGGTGAATTATCGCACAAATCCCCTTGACTGGTATGGCACGGGGATTCGTGGACTAGAAATTTATTTTACTATCACTGCCAGAATGAACATGTCTGGCTCAGACTCAAACCCAGCTTCACAGCAGTTCTGGATTTGTTTTTGACACTGGCATAACATCTGGTGCCTGTACCTTCAAATGCTAGAAGAGATGAGGTGATATTGGATGTAGGCCTCACCCCAAACTACTGTCGCCACTGCTCATGGTCCTACGGTGAAGCGGTCCACCACATAATAGCACCCGCACGTGAGCTGATGTCATCGCTTCATCTCCTTGGCGGGCGGGCTCCCTGGAGCACGATCCCATCCCAAGGTAGCCACTCGGTTGTCAGCCTCAACCCCACCGGCCAACATCCCTTTGACACAAGCACGCGTGGTGAATGCATCCCTTTTATACTTGATACTCTGGTAATTATAGGGACGAGATTGACTCTGTGTAGTCTTACTTGTATACCACACACACGCTGAAACACTGCTCACGAATGTATAGCCTCGGGGAGAGAACGTGCAATGCATGGTGATTTAAAAGTATGCATGCCTTTCTCGGAAATGTTAACAATGGTGGGGAAAAAAAAAGTCCGTGCAAAATATTTTCATATTTCTTCGAGTTGACAACACTGTGAAAGTAATTCACGGCAATTAGCGGTGATTATCCACAACCGATTACGCCCGTGACTCCTTGCGCGCACCACGCTTTGCCACAATGAATTCTCATTACAGCATCGCAGGTGATTATTACCAAGCCACGGTTGTGTTTTGCACTCGGCACTAAAATATTCATTAAGGCGGTGGCCCGTGATGCACGAACTGCCGAATAACTCTCATTGTGATGCCCACACAAGGGAGGAGGAAGGGCGATCGTGAGCAGCGTTCATCCGATATGACGATCGCGGTCGCAGATCTAAGTTTCGTCTCCGCTGCAGTCAAGCGGAGTATTTTTTATGGAACTGAGGGTAAACACCCGTCGTGCTGTTTGAAGATAAAAGAAAACCTCGCGATCTAACCCGCTTTTGAACATTGGCCGAATCTGTTCGGAGCTCGGTCAGCTTGGGGCTCTCTTGAAGGGCTCGCTGACTTGTGGAGGAAAGTGCTCACCCCCTCGTGTGCCCTCCATCCCTCCCTATTTCTTACCGCTTCTGTCTTAATTCTAGATTTGAAGTTTTCGTGACTGCAAGGATTCATACTCTTTGTTTTTTTCGGTAAAGTCACGTAGGTAAAATATTAAAATTAATAAAATAACGACGTTTCGGGCGCAACACAAGCGTCCTTCTTCAGGTGGGGATAACTTAGCGAAAGCACACCGCTGAAGCAGTGTGCCCGAAACGTCGTGATTTAATTTATTTAAATTTTTTACCTACGTGACTTTACCGAAAAAACCAAAGAGTACGCTTCTGCCTTGTCTCTCTCTGTTTCTCTTTCCTGCCTTAGATCACAACTGGGTTCTCCTCTAGACTCATACGTCTACACTAGGCACGGCAACCCCCGTTGTATCCTGGTTATATTTTTCAACGTTTGCTATTGTCGAAAACTCGCATTAAATAAACATGAAGAAACTGGGGTTTCCGTGACAATTGCGTAACTCTCCGGAGACTAAACATCAGTAACCGTGTTCCGTTCGTTCAGTATAGTCTCTCTCACAACTTAGATTTTGATTGGCACTTGAGGTAACTTCATCACGTAATTTGGATATCAATGTAACAATTGCAATTGAAGAGTTTTTTTTTTTCATTTACTCTTTTAAAATTGGTTACATATTCATTTGTAAATATACAACAGTGTCAACAACAACAACAAAATCTAATCCGGTTAGCACTTGCCACGGAAATGAATTCACTTTCACATCTTTGTGTTGAGTTCGTGGTGTCAGAACGTGGGCACTGCTGCACAACGCTAAAGGCATTCTCATTTGGATTAGCGGCTTCTGCTGCAGTGCAATAACGGCCATCTTTTGTCACCGCGTGAATGCGACCGCTATTCGCGGAACTCTCACGGACGCGGAGGGACATTTAAACGCTGCGGCGTGAAGGGCGTGCAGTTTTGTGAGGGTCTTCACGAGTGCCAGCTCTCCCTTCCACCACCCATCCTCTACCCTCTGACCCACTCGTCCCACTCGTCCCACTCGTGTCAACGAGTCTCAACACATCCCCTTGCTGGTTCACTCATTATGTCACGCTTCTTTCCCTCTCACCGCTCGCCTCGGTGCTCGGTGCGTGCTCTCGCGTACGTATGTTGAGATTCACGTGGGCGATGTCGTCAAGGTCACCGTGTCCTGTCGCACCACCCTCCGTGTTGGGCAGGGAGAGATTGTGGTGGTGGTGGTGGTGGGTGGGGGGGGGTATAGAGGTTGGGTGTTGTCTGAATAGAAACACATTGAATGAGAGAACCGGTAATAAATAAATAAATACGCTCACGTCAGTCAATTTTTATTAGTTTCTGCTTCGGGGGTGAACATTTTTTTTTTATTTTGGTCGCACGCACGCACATATTTAGATGGCAACAAAAGGTAAAAGTGGAGCCCTACAAGTCCTGCAATGTATTGCTCACCCCACTGCTGGCAGAAGGGGGCCTCAATGAGAAGGCACTCTAGAGAGCCTCCCTCCAGTCTATTTTGGCCGACTCCTCCACGCTGGTCACACATTTGGGAAGACGTTGAAGAGTACCCACACTTTACCCTGCCGCATGCAGCCTGCCGATCGACTAACTGCGGTGTATCCGTTTATGCTGTTGGGTGGACAGAGATTGGGGGCGTTGGGGGGGGTGCATTTGAGAAACTTGTCCGTTGTAACAGCTGCCGTGCCGCAGAGAGATTGAGCCCTGAGGTTGATTCCTGGCCATGGCTCACATCGGTGCTCTTCTTCCTTAACCAGATCGCCCTGACCAGTGCGGCTAAGTTTGCTCGAGTAGCCCCTACGGCCCCGGCGGTGTGGACTGACAATTCACTGAACGTGCACATTTGATTATTCATTTAATTCTGTGTGTTTATGACTCGGGCCCTGGGTCAATTGTCGGTGTAAATGTAATTCGTAACTAATTGCTATCACAATGTAAATTGCGATGTAAATTTCGGCTGACAACGGTTTGCTGTAATTGTGCTTGAGCCCGGGTCTGCGTGCAAGGTGCGGGACATTGTGTTTGTGCCGTCGCAAATTATCTGGCAGATTCTGGACGTGCGGGACGCGGTGGTGGTGGTGTCGCGATGGTATGGGGGAGTCATGCTGGGACCCGACCGCTTCAAACACATCAACAACTGTGCACGTGGTGTGCTGGTGGACAACGGATTTGTGCAAACAGCGGTGAGCAATATTCAAATATGCAAACGGCGACATAAAGCCCCAACACAACAGCGGGCCGGGCAAGGACTAAAGATTCAAGCAACGCAAAAGCCGTGTTCAAACGGAACACGGCCTCTGCGCATTGTGCTCACGTTAATTTTTTTTATGGTGATCCAGGGTCACGAGGACCACAGTGCACCTCTTCAGGGAGTGCTGTCATGGTATTTGCGTATGTACAGAGGCTCTGTGCTCTTTAGACGTGCCTGTGGATGGCGTCTGACACTGGCACTGATCAATTAGCCACGCAAGGACCAAGATCCCGTTTTGAGCCTTACATGCAGAACGTCCATAGCCAATGGGATCCACGCTGGCTCAGATCTCTAAATCGGGCTGCACCCGCGCAAGCCTGCAGCTCTACATTCCGTAAAGAAAAAAAAATCAATATTTGAAGAGCCGCAATGCACGTGAATACGAAATGTGATCCTTTTTTTTCATATTTTTATCGAGGCAATGTGCGGGCCCCGATGCATC
This sequence comes from Petromyzon marinus, assembly GCF_048934315.1. Classification (NCBI taxonomy): domain Eukaryota; kingdom Metazoa; phylum Chordata; class Hyperoartia; order Petromyzontiformes; family Petromyzontidae; genus Petromyzon; species Petromyzon marinus. Next base: position 4,039,643 of record NC_133691.1, on the reverse strand, counting down.
ACGTTGTGACGCACGTACACACCGTCAACATAAGCCAAACCGGTGATGAAAAGCAGGCGATAGAAGTATGGGGAACGGGCTCGCTGCCCCAAACCATACAGGGTCCCATCAAAAGGGGAAAGGGTAACTTTTTTTTTTAAAGGGGGAAAGGGATGACAAGGGCGGAGACGGATATAACAAAAGCACACCTGCGCGTAAAGAAAATGTAAATATAAGAGGCGGCATCAATGAGCATTTTTCCTTGCTCCCGTTGTCCTCGGTACCTGTCTCCCGACCCTGCCGAGACGGTGGCCCTTAATAAATGACGCTTCAGTGGCCGCTTGCCGCTCCGCAGCCGCACCACGGCACGCAGGCGACTGTGGTCCTCATCGCTTCCTCCTCCGTTGCGAACGACAGATCTTACCATACTCGTTGTTTTTTTCGGTAAAGTCACGTAGGTAAAATAAAATAAATTAAACTAAAAGAAAACAATTAAATCACGACGTTTCGGAGGCAACACAAGCTTCCGTCTTCAGGTGGAACAGCCACAGCAAGATCGCTGCATCAAGTGGGGAGGCTCTGAGAGCCTCGAGCTTAAATACAGATTAAGGGGGGGGGGGGGAGGAGCCAGGTAGTGCACATTGATGTTGTGCGGAGCTAAGTTAATCTGTCTTTTGTTATGTTGAGGGTGCGGGGGATGCAGTGGGTCACTGCACGGGGGCAATGGAAAAATGGAAACAAAAATGGAAAAGTTCGGAAAGATATATGCTGTGTGCTTATAAGGTAGCTAAAATTTTGACTTCGTTTATGACATCTTTCCAGTGGTTGCTTAATTTAAAACCATCCTCTCGGTTGAAGTTGTGTCTATGTTTGTATATCTGGATGGCTTCATGGACAAATCTTTGGTAATAACCGGAGGTTTGCATAGTACTTTGGTATCGGAGAAAACAATGTCATGAGAACCCGCTGTGTTGAGACAGTGATCAGCTACGGCCGACAAATTTGTTCTGCCGTGTTTAAAATCTAGTTTGTGCTCGCGAATTCGGTCAGAAATATGTCATTTTGTCTCCCCGATGTAGCAGTCACCGCAGATACAACTCAATTTGTAAACACTGGGGTACTGTAAGTCAGGGATGACATCCTTTACGGATGGGATCAGATCACGGATTTTGTGTACTGTATTGAATCGAACCTGGATCTTGTGTTTGTTTAGAATTTTGGAAATCTTTTTGGTAACGCCTGCTATGTATGGCAGTGTGATGAACAGCTTGGCGGATGATACGGTCAGAGTAACCGTTCATCTTGAGGGCTAGATGTACATGTTTTAATTCACTGGTCAGGTGGTGTTGGTCAGAAATGCAATGAGCTCTATGGTATAATGTTTTGATGAGAGAATTCTTTTGAGCCAGGTGGTGGTGGGAATCAGGCTTCAAGTAGGAATATGTGTGGGTGGGCTTCCTGTAAACAAAGACCCATCAGTCCTCCTCTCAAACAGAACATCCAAGAATGGCAGCTTGCCATCTTTCTCCACTTCCATGGTGAATTTGATGGATGGGTGTCTGGAATTGATGTGGTCTAGGAAATGGTTCAAAGCTGGGAGGCCATGTGGCCAAATGACGAAAGTGTCATCCACATATCTCTTCCACAGGGAAGGACTAAGGGTGGATGTCTGGATGGCGTCTGATTCAAATTTCTCCATGAAAACATTGCCTATCACTGGTTGATAGCCGCGACAACGCAGCGTCGTCCGCCGCTTGAGTTGCTGACCTCGTCGCCCGCGAGCGAGCGAGAAACGCCTTGCGTGGCGGCCCCCGCGCCAACATCTCCCTCGCCGTGCGCCGCTTTGCTTCGACGTGCGAGCGGAGTGGCACGCGCACGCCGCACGGGTAGACGTCGCCGTGTCGTTGGGGATGTTGTTGTGTGGTGCAGGACGACTCGTAGACTGAACTCTTCCTAAGGGCTTGCGCCGGTTTATTAACACGGGGGTATTAAACACACCAGAGGTAGGTGTCCCTACACTCGGTCCTTCACGCGGACCTCAGGCGCTGTCTATTCTTAGCCTGGGCTATCTCTTGGGCTCTCTCACTCGAGTCGCGACGGGGGCTCATCCAGCACCGCCCGACCGAGGAGAGCAGCACCCCACGTAATCTTAGCCGGCTCTTGCAGACTTCTGTGAGCCCTACCCCTGGCTATGTCTTCGACTCTCCTACTCGTAGAACCCGGACGGGGCATCAGCCAACACCGTCCGATCACGAGCAGGAGAGAGACCTCCTTCAGACGCTCAACATCCCGGGCTCCCACAACGACCCCGCTTTCGTCACGGGGGTCGCCCTTAATTATATCCCGTGAAATGACGTCATCAGCGCTCATGACGTCACGTCGCCATACTACTCCTCTACACATGTATGAATGTGCTTCAAGGTGGTGATGCTTTCGCAAGTGGGATCGCGCCGACGGTACTTGCGCGGTGCGCATCATCGCGCGGCGGTTTTGCGAGTGCTTCAGAGGTACGCGTTGCGACGACATCGTGAAAGCGGGCGAGCCGGAACATTTTCAGCAGAAACATTTATGAACAGTGTCGCTACTTATTTATCCAGGACAGCCACTTAGGATGAAAAATATATTTATGAGAACATTGCATGCATTTTATAGCATGTAAGTGGAAACTAGTTGGTATCTTGAGACGATTCATAAACAAGAGACAACTCTAACTCGAATGTATGGGTGGACTGTTGAAACCCGCTTTCTATACCGATGAATCATTGCCAGTGGGTGTCTTATGCACGATGGCAACATCTCTGCATCAATGCCGGAATTTAAGATTATAGTCCCACCTGGCACAATATTGTATGATCATTTACGCTAATTTATCAGTCTTGCACTGGATGAAGGCGTCTCCCTCTGTGCTGGTCATGGGGGTTGTTTGACCATATTTCACCACGTTGGTCAGTGCAGCTCGAGTGAAAGCCACCGGGTTCATCGTGCAGCGTGCTAACCACTGCACCATCGCTCCACCCCTGGCATACAAACGTCAAAATTTGTAATGCAGAATAGTTTTTCAGCACATCGGTAAATACGTTTGGGAAACCGCATGCATGCTCCCGTGTAGATTTTCGTGGTTTTGGTGCGCAGTTCTCCTGTGTTCCGCGTGGCGACTGGCACGATGCCCCATGTTTTGCACCGCTTGCGAAACTGTCGAAGCTGCCAGCGCGTCGAGGAAAAACGTTGGACCTCGCGCCGAACAACGCGCGGTCCAACCCAAGAAGACAAGTCGGCAGAGCTGCGCCCCCAAACTCACGGTTTGAAAAAATGTTTACGCGATTTCTTTTTTACATTCACAAAAGCGGGAATGCCTTCGTGGTGAATGTAATTAATATTGTGCTTTGGCAACGTGCTCGGCTTCTTCTGTCGTCGAACAAAAGAAAACGAGCTGCTTTGAGAAAGTTTGTCATTTGCAGCGGACTCAGGATAAGCACAATGTGCTCACTCCACACGGGATTGGTTTTATGCGCGAGAGTGACTGCGGAGATAGGACTGCGCTCTTTAAGGCGGCGGTACGGAAGTAATGCCACGTGTTCCCGTGTTCCCGTGTTTATTCCCTGCAGCGTGGGACAAAAAAATCGTACGCCCATTATATAACTGTACCAGAAACAACACGCGATTGTTAATTACAATACGGGAGTGTCTCCCGACGTGCCGGAGCGCGACAGATGGCAAGCTATGGCACCCTGAAAATGAACAGGCAGTTGCAGCATTGACTTCTCTTCAATGCCCACCCCGCCCCAACCCTCCACCCCCCACCTCCCACCCAGTTATTGTCTGAATAACCCCGTTGACATCCTTTCATATTCCTGGCAAGGTGGCTCGGTGGTAGAGCACGTGGTTCGCAATGGGGGGATTGCGAGATATCTTGGTTGGGGGTTAACAGCCCAACGTCCGACCCGAGGTCAAAACAATGGGTCGCCGCGGTGGCGAGATGTTAACCACCTTATCTGGTATACAGGAGGTCGTGGGTTCGATCCCGACCCTGACGCCTGTTGTATATTTGGGATTTGCGTGTGTCTCTCTCCCCGTGTTTGCGTGGAATTTCTAACTGGGTCCTCCGGTTCCCCCCCCCCCCCCCACACACATTTAGAGATATGCTTTTAGAATATTTGGCTGCTATAAATGTCCACGTGATAAGCCATATCGTTGGGCTATCATTTGTGACTAGGTGGCTTCTGAAAAATAGCTATATAGATTAGTGGGCCCTACCTGATAAATTAAAAATTAGTTTGAATAGTTTTAAAGAGTCCACATCTTTGGGTGTAATCAACAGCAGTTGCCCAATGGATAGACTTGCCCCCATGTTAGGAATGTGGAATTTACACCACTGAGTCAGCGCTGTCGGATTTCAATTTGAGCTGATAATTCATTCACCCATAATCTACTTGGTGGTCCTGGGACCCCTTGAGATTTCTGGGGCCCAAATCATCTTCACTAAGCTGCTTCCGCTCCTCCCTTAAAACAACCCCCATCTCTTCTCCGCTGTTCATCCTGCTACTGCTACTCCCTGTACCGAGCCCCAGCTACGACCAGACCTCGCCCAACCCCTATCACTATCCCTATCACTACCCCAACCCCTATCACTATCCCTATCATCCCAATCATTACCCCAACCCCTATCACTACCCCAACCCCTATCACTACCCCTATCACTACCCCAACCCCTATCACTACACCAACCCCTATCACTATCCCTATCATCCCAATCATTACCCCAACCCCTATCACTATCCCTATCACTACCCCTATCACTACCCCAACCCCTATCACTACCCCGATCACTACCCCTATCACTACCCCAACCCCTATCACTATCCCTATCATCCCAATCATTACCCCAACCCCTATCACTACCCCTATCACTACCCCTATCACTATCCCTATCACTATCCCTATCATCCCAATCATTACCCCAACCCCTTTCACTACCCCAACCCCTATCACTACCCCTATCACCACCCCAACCCCTATCACTATCACTACCCCAACCCCTATCACTATCCCTATCATCCCAATCATTACCCCAACCCCTATCACTACCCCAACCCCTATCACTACCCCTATCACTATCCCTATCACTACCCCTATCACTACCCCAACCCCTATCACCACCCCTATCACTACCCCAACCCCTATCACCACCCCAACCCCTATCACTACTCCAACCCCTATCACTACCCCAACCCCTATCACTACCCCTATCATCCCAATCATTACCCCAACCCCTATCACTATCCCTATCATCCCAATCATTACCCCAACCCCTATCACTACCCCGATCACTACCCCTATCACTACCCCAACCCCTATCACCACCCCTATCACTATCCCTATCATCCCAATCATTACCCCTATCACTATCCCTATCATCCCAATCATTACCCCAACCCCTATAACTACCCCGATCACTACCCCTATCACTACCCCAACCCCTATCACCACCCCAACCCCTATCACTACCCCAACCCCTATCACCACCCCAACCCCTATCACTACCCCAACCCCTATCACCACCCCTATCACTACCCCAACCCCTATCACTATCCCTATCATCCCAATCATTACCCCAACCCCTATCACTACCCCTATCACTACCCCAACCCCTATCACCACCCCAACCCCTATCACTACCCCAACCCCTATCACCACCCCAACCCCTATCACTACCCCAACCCCTATCACTACACCAACCCCTATCACTACCCCAACCCCTATCACTACCCCTATTACTAACCCTATCACTACCCCTCCTTAACCACTCCCACCTGTTCTCCTGTCACCATAACTACATCACCACTTTTAATAACCCCTCCTCCCCCCCCCTCTTCATTTCAACGACTGTCATCTTACGTACACTTTTATAACGGGTGTAAAAACTCCTCAGGAGTAATTTGCTACGTACATCTAAGTAAGCTATAAGGTACGCGTTTTCTCACTTTGCCCGTGCCTACCGCCACCGCGGTGCACCGGAGTTTACCGGCGGCGTTGGTAAACGTGCGATCAGGCGCGGTATGTTTCCGACACGCAGGCGTACGCTTGGCAATCGCGGATTTGCAAATGCCACACAAATCTCGTATCCGTTATTTCACCTTGGGTCGATTTCTCCCGTTTCTAACTGACATCTCAAATTGGCCCAGCAATAGGAACATCCTGCCTAGGCATGAGGAGGGGGTGGGGGGGAATATGACAATATTATTTTTATTTTAGATTCTTAAACTAAATTAATAAAAACGAACAATATGCACAATACATTGGTAGGACATTGTGTTTGTGGGGTGATTGAGTATTTTTTAAAAATATTTTTAAGTCTCCTTGACATTCCAGCACCTTCAAGGATCCAATACACGATACAAGCCTTGTAAATACTATACTTTGAATGATGTTGATTTTAGGCCATTATTCCATAATAATTACTTGCACTATTAAAGCACACCCGGAGTTCGCATGGTGCTGTACATAACTTAAAACAGAAAATGTATGCACGGATATATGTTGAACTTCTTTCACACCGTACATAAATAACCATGCTAATTAGAGGTGCTACATAAATATATATAAAATACACACAGTAAATATATATAATAAAAGTGCACAGACTATAAAGTACCCTGAGAACGATTTATAAGGGCACTTGATAAATAGAAAGTATAAGATCACCCCACCAAATAATAAAAACCCATAGCTAACCAAATGTCAAGGAAGTGAAAAGGTATCTACAAATTCATAAACTATACGAACACAATAGACGGGAAGCTCTTTTCCCTGTCTGAGTTGAGATTGAGCTCTGTGTGACACCGCACCCTGGAGGTTAGACCTTTCGCAGATGTGCCTGACAATTGGGGTGGCATTGTTTACAAAATTAATATTAGGGGGGTGAAATGATTCTCCTCCTGCGCGTCCCCTGCGGTGACTTGACAAATCGTCACACTTTACCATCACGAGTCACAAATGTATTATATGTATACACTTTATTACCTTTTGGGGGGAATAGTATGCGCAGTCGACGGTGACCAGTTTGACGTTCGTCAGCTCGCTATGTTTGAGAACCGAGTTTAACCACGGGCGGCTGACCTCGGATTTGAAATGAGGATTTCTGCAGTGGTGGCTCATTGCTCTCGCATTACATTAGATCCCAAAGCCACCACATCCACCGGCAATGAAACTCATCACGTATGCATCTTCTCCTGTGAATGGGGATATCACGAATGCAATCAAACGACGCCTAGCCCTCGGTTAACCTCCTGCTGGGTGAAACTCTCTCCATGCCCCTGTCGGCCGTCGGGGTTGTTTGACCAAACTTCACAACGCCGTTGAGTGCTCCCCAGTGAGGCATGGCAAATCAACGAGGACAGGTGCCAGATGTTAGACCTCACCTGGAACCTGAACCTCGGAGCAGCGCGTTAACCACCGTGGCGCCACTCCACCCTGTGCACACAAAATAAAATAAAATAAACATCTTAGACGTGCGTTTAAATCGTGAGCACGAGAATTCATATCAGTCAATAAATGATGCATCGTCCCACCCCAATATACATCCACGCCGTTGTTGTTGCAAGCTCAACTTGTTCCGCTGGTCTGTGATAAGGGCCATGCATTTTAAAAATATAGCAACCACGTAATGTTGTGAAATGTGAACGTGAAATTCGTACAATGTGGGAAAACACAACTCTCGATATCTTTGTCGGCATGACAGAGTTTTCGTAAACCACCTACTCATGGGGAACATTATGAAACATTTGCCCCGTCTAGTTATTGTAATTCGTTTTTTTATTAATTTGTTTTCTCTCCGCTTGTAGGGCGATGTTGCCAAGGATACCGCAAAGCCCAAGAAGCATAAAGCAAGGAAAAGCAAACAGTAGTTGTAAGGACTCTACAACCTAAAAATAATTACAATAAAAAACATTCACGTAAAAAAATGTATTGCGATTCGATTTCTTTTAGTGCGGCAGACTTATTGCTTGGTGAGTAAAGTCTGAATAATTCACAACAACTGTTTTGGTTATTTCATTTTTATTATGGTAACTCTTAACTGTTAAATTCTACCTCTTTTACAAGTGAGATGTTTTGACGTGCAGCAAGAGGCTGCAATATAATTCAACGTAACTTAGAAAAATACTGTACTATGCCACATTTTCATTTCATGTCAGGGGTTGATTTAAATTGTGAAAGAAAGACATCATCAACAATTACGGTCTATTTTTCTTCTTCAGATATTCATGGTATTAGGAAACCACTGGAACTTTTAAATGCAAATTGAAAATACATTTCCCGAGATGCATTGCTCCGTCAGTGTTTCATTCACCTCTGGCTATGTCATCATCTTCACGTTAATCAGTTGCCATCATGATACAAATTTGTTGTGTTTTCTTTGAAAGTGTCCTTCAAAATTGTTGTATATTTTTGCTCTGCGAAGCTGTTGCACTGGCTACTTTTTTTTTGCAATGTAGTTCATATCATTAGCTTTTTTGCAATGACTCTAATCATGACCGACTCTCAAAATGTTCTCAGCAATAACATCGTCTCCCAATAATATTGTGCCTTTATTTCTCAGATCCAGAAAACTTTAAATTTCGTTGTGAGAATGTGTTTTTCTCTATTATAATCTGGTAGTATGTGGTCAAAAATTTTCTAAATACAGCTCGCCTGCATGGTTGGTCTCTAGACTCAGTCTCCTTTTGATCTTCGAGATCAACTTAGATACTCGTTGATTGGCTCATCGATCTGTAATTATTCAAACCAGTTTTGGGTACCCCTTTCAACTTATGCTCCTTTGCTCTTATACTTTTAATTATTGATTGAAAAAAAATCGATCTAGATGTATTGCTTATTGTGCAGAGCGGTGGTTTAATCCAGACGTCCTGTTCACACCCAGTGATGATTAGCATCCCATGCTCTTTCACCTTGTATGTATGTATGGGTATATCAACTGTGATGTACCCATTTACGTATATGTATGTATGTTGAACTTATTTCGCAGCGTACCTAGCCAACCGTGCTAATCAAAGAATGACAAACTAAACGCAAACAGCAGTTCTGAAGAAATTCGTTTTCAATCTAAATGATTTGAATGCACAGAGCTCCACTGTATTCCTAGTATCGGAAGGAGAGGAGCGTTTGAGACGGCTGCAGAATCGCATCTGAAAGTGCGCAATGCGGCGACCGTCTTTGTTCCAATAAACGCCGCTGCGAGGATAAGAAAGGCATTCATGGTTTTGCACAAAGGCTTGAATGGAATGTATTCCATTCAAGCCTTTGTGCACGATACAATTCACGATCAGCTGCCTTGTCGTATATACAGTCCCGGTGAAACGCCACGGTACTCCGATTGTAAATGTTGCGCGGTTTGCTCTCCGTCACACGGCCGGTGTGCTGAACTCGTGGAACTAAATTGGCCACGTTTTGTTTACGTGACAACCCCTTACTCATTTGGCTGTGTCGGGTGATGGCGGGTTTAACGACACAATTACGCGATTTAACCCAACAATGAAAAAAAAACACTTGATTGTGGATATTTTATTGTGCTTCGTTAAGTCCCTGACACGCCGGGGTGCTGCTCACGGAGTTTCAGTCCCTCCCCCCCCTCACCCCTCCCACCCCTCCCACCCCTCCAACCCTCCACCTCCCCACCCCCACCCCTCCCCCCACCCCTCCACCCCACCCCTCTCCCTCCCCCCACCCCTCCACCCCCACCCCTCCACCCCCACCCTCCACCCCACCCCTCCACCTCCCCACCTCCCCACCCCTCCACCCCCACCCCTCCCCCCCTCCACCTCCCCACCTCTCCACCCCCACCCCTCCACCCCCACCCCTCCCCCCCTCCACCTCCCCACCTCTCCACCCCCCACCCGTCCTACCCCTCCCACCCCTCCACCCCTCCTACCCCTCCCACCTCTCCCCCCTCCCACCCCTCCCCCCACTCCTCCACCCCCCCACCTCCCCACCCCTCCTACCCCTCCCACCCCTCCCCCCACTTCTCCACCCCCCCCCCACCTCCCCACCCCTCCATCTCCCACCCCTCCACCCCCCACTCCTCCACCCCCTCACCCCTCCACCTCCCCACCCCGCCACCCCCCACCCCTCCCACCTCTCCCCCCTAAGACCCCTCCCCCCACTCCTCCACCCCCCCACCTTCCCTCTACCTCCCCACCCCTCCACCTCCCACCCCTCCACCCCCCACTCCTCCACCCCCCACTCCTCCAACCCCCCACCTCCCCACCCCTCCACCCCTCCTACCCCTCCCCCCCACCCCTCCCCCCCACCCCTCCCCCCACCGCTCTACCTCCCTTACCCCTCCTACCCCTCCCACCCGTCCCACCCGTCCCCCCCACCCCTCCACCCCCCACCCGTCCTACAGTGGGGGTCTCCACCTGATGTCAAGTGAACGTGTCTTCAATAAAGTGCCACCTCAAGAGAAGTGTGTCAAGTCGTCACTACACAAATTCAACATTGTCGTAGGACAACGCTAATTAAGAGGCAAGAAGAAGAAGACTTGCATCAAAGAATCTAGCCTGGGAAGTAGGGGATTTGAGACTAATTCGTAGGAGCAGAGCAGGTTGAAATCCCAAGGAGAAGCAAAATTAATTATGAAAACGTATTAATTGGATGTCACCCCCTTGAAATAACGAATTGAACCATCAACGTTGCAATGGACAGTGAGCTGAAATTGCGGTGCAACGTTTTATATATAATAATAATAAAGACTAGCTGTACTACCCGGCTTCGCCCGGGACTTGGATTCACCACGCCCGCCGCCTTTGTCTCCCCAGTGGCGATGTTCACACACCACAGCAGTTACTCGTTTGATGCTGAGTCGACCTAGGGGAGGCCCAGGACCGGTAAAAAGAATCGTCACCGGTGGTGACCGTGAGCGGGAATCGAACTCGGGTCGCCGGGTTCGTAGTACGGCGCGCTAACCACTACACCACAATGCGTTACGCTTCCACATGCGAGGGTCACGTGACAGATTTGACGTCACAGCTCACTTGCCGTGCAAAAAATATAAATGCATTATTGAGCTCCCCCCCAAAGAACAAAAGTGTGTTTTTATAATTTTTGCATGGTGTACAGTCTGGAAAGTACCCACATGGCAAATTTCAAGTTTGTTGCATGTCGGAAAGTACGCTAAACATTTCGAACAGACACACATTCACAACTTTGCCTTTTATATATATGGAGATGATCTGCAACCATAAAAAAACTGTGTTAAATGACAAACAGGAAAATAATGGCTGGAAATGCCAAACAAATAAATGTGGAGAACTCTGTACAACCATGAGGAACAGAATGCGAAAATTAATTAAAGAACATGACAGAAATGATTGAATATGTCCATAACAGGCTTTGGTAGCATGAAAGCAGCGAAGAGGAATTTGATGATTGTCAAATCACAAATAGTGGCCCTTAATAGAGTAGAATGGGACCATAACACAAAATAGAGACAAGGTTATAACAGACATGGCACAAATGCCGTATTAACACAGAACACGAATACACAACACGAAACATTCCGTATTAACACAGAACACGAATACACAACACGAAACATGCCTTACACAAAACAGGGAACACGTGCCTTACTCGCACAAAACGCACGAATTGCACAACGTGAAACAAATGCCTAACACCGCGTTGACTAGAGGCAACGACACGCAATCTGTGCATCATGGCTTTGGTAACCTATCGAGGTTGGGGGTTTTTCAGTTTATTTATTTTGGTATAGCCCTGTGAGCCATTCGGCTCTTGAATCGGTTGGGGGCTGGGGAGGTGGGGTGATGCCGGGGGCCACTGGGCCTTGATTCAGGTGTGGGGTGGACGTCGTACCAAGGAGGTTAAAAGCCAAGCCACATGCCCACAAATGCCCTCTACCAACGCGTAAGCTGGGCGATGTAGTGAATTGGGATTGTCTGCTTTCCATGCAGGTTTGGTGTCTGTCTAGAGACACAAACTATGTTTGATGTTACCAGGTAAATCACACTGAGATTTATAGCTTATTTTGTCAGAAGCGATGGCTAAACGAAGTGGCTTATCACGTGGACATTTATAGCAGTTACATTCTCTAAACGCAAGTTTCTACATCTGGTAGGAAAAACCGGAGGGCCCGGAGAAAAATCCACACGACCACGAGGAGAACTCAAAAACTCCAAATATACAACAGACGTCAGGGTCGGGATCGAACCCACGACATCCTGTATACCCGGCGAGGTAGTTAACATCTCGCCACCGTGACGCCCCATGGTTGCACAGAAGGATCTTTTACCCTTTTATCTGGCACCAAAACTGACACCTTTATACAAAGGACCATACTCTTTGGTTCTATTCGGTAAAGTCACGTAGGTAAAAATAAAATAACAAAAAATCACGACGTTTCGGCCACAACACAAGCGGCCTTCATCAGGTGAAGGGACTGGACTGTCCAGAGGACAGCGTTGGAGTGAAGATAGCAAGCCCAGGTGGCGTCATTTAAGCTGTGTGGGAGGAAACAAGGGATCATGTTTGCAATAACCACAACACAAGCAGTCAAAATGCAAACAAACAGAGACAACTCTGATAATGATATGCACTGTCCTTGAAATTGATTGGTCCACACCCGAGACGGCTTTTCTTAGAGCCTAGTCTCCACTGGTGTTGGACCAGATGACGCCAAAAGGCGTACAACTCAAAAACAGCGCACTATCAGAGTATTGAGAGCTCGGGGTAAGCATTTACATTATAATTTCTCCTTTGCCAGTAGCAAGATATAGCAATAGGTTTTTACCCTTTTATCTGGCACCAAAACTGACATCTTTATACAAGGGATCATAAAATTTGATTTAAAGCTTTCGTGACTGCAGGGATTCATATTCTTGGTTCTTTCGGTAAAGTCACGTAGAAGGTAAACAATAAAATAATAAAAATATATTATTATTCTCGGTTCTTTCGGTAAAGTCACGTAGAAGGGAAACAATAAAATAATACAAATATATTATACAAATATATTATTTTATTGTTTCCCTTCTACGTGACTTTCTCGAAAGAACCAAGAATACAAGAGATCATGTTTGCAATGACCACAACACAAGCAGTCAAAATGCAAACAAAAAGAGACAACTCTGATAATGCTGAGAGAGAGACATATAGTAAGCTGTGCATCCGCATCATCAACATTTATAATAGCTCACAGCACCTCTGTCAATCCACTGCTGGACGAATAGGCGCTGCTTGACCATTCTTCACTGCACTGGCTCAGTGCGGCTTGGTGAAGTTGGTCGGTGACGAGGACCGGTTCCGATATCACTGCTGGGAAGTCAAACTCAGGTCAGTCGGGTTCATATCACAATGTGCTCATTATTGCCGCCACCGCTCTGCCATAATATTAATCACATCTTTAAATTAGACATTCGTATTTGCAGGCCCCCAGGCGCGTATACACAACATGATTATAAAATATACTTATCTGACAAGACAATAATCTAAGAAATATTGTACACAAAAAATCGTCATTTGTCTTCACTTTTACCCAGATAGGAATTATGTCAATAGACGAAGTGTCCATTTTAAACTTTCATATAGAAATGCAACCCTTCATGTTAGAGAATGGCCTTTTGGAAGCAGATTTGGCAGAGTTACCTTAATATCCCTTCAATTAATTTCTGGTCTGCACTGAGGATAGCACTTTCCCACCCACTCTGCCTATGAAAGTCGTGGTTGTCACATAATAGTCAAACCAATATCTAATTTTCAGAGCTGATCTTTGGCCAAATTAAGCAGAGAACTAAATTGAATAAAAGATACATGAAAACAAATGGCATGTAGGCATTGGTGACTTGGCTGAGACAATACACCCACTACACTTGAAGACCCAGTTTTAATCACAATTAACTGGATTTGATACCCAGAAACTCATTGGTGCCAGCTCAGTACGCCGACCTCTGAGCATCTTGGACACCTCTTAATAATTAGAGCTTAACAGAAGAACTCTGTTGATTTTATTACTGTGCATTAATACAATGAAAATGTTCCAACATGTTGGCAGAAAGATGATGCATTCATGAGCGGTAAAATCCCAGTCCTTGCATCAGTCCCGAACTCATGCCCAACATCCCTGTGCACCCTCAGTGGGATGAAAGCGCTGCTGTCTGAAATTGTCACACGATTTCCCTGCACTGGCATTCCGACAGATCGTTTCGCTTAGATAAAATAGGCATCATTCTGAAGAATGACTGCAATTAGTGGTTAAATTCAGATGCGCGTTATCATCATCATTATCATCGTGCCGAAAATGTGTTGCCATTTCAATATAAACTCAACACCGTCCGCCTAAACTTTCTTGCATATGTAAAGTGGATAAACAATACGTCTTGGAAAGGTGACAGAACGACTAGAAAGAAAAAGAACCAAGAATAATAATATATTTTTATTATTTTATTGTTTCCCTTCTACGTGACTTTACCGAAAGAACGTTCTGTGCATAGGAGCATTCAGTTGGCACCGCACGGATTCCTGGGTTTAAATCTGGCCTCAATGTCTGAAACCCCACCCCCAATGACATTACATTTTGGGTTGGCATTCAGTTTGCCAAAATTCTATCTCTGAGAACAATAAAATATCGGTTTCGCCTCTGCGGAAGGGAATGTGGATATGTGCTGCCACACGACGTGCGTGGAATAGGAGGCAGTTCTCTAACAGCCACTTCCGGTAGATTATACGTCTGATGGTTTGGAGATTGACAAGCACAGTGGGGATAATATTGGGAAACATGAATATTTTGAAAATGTTTGAATCTCAGTTTAACACCGAGGCTTTCGCGACCAATATCATCCATAAGAGGTTTTTTTGGGGGGTTAGATCGCGTAAATATATAAATGTGTCGTTAAAACCCGCCACCACCCGACACAGCCAACTAGTAAGGGTTGTACTCAGATTGTAAATGTTGTGGCTTGGCTCTCCAACACACCGGTGTGCTGTACTAGTGACGTTTTGGCATGTTCTGTTTACGTGACAACCCTTACTAGTTGGCTGTGTCGGGTGGTGGTGGGTTTTAACGACACATTTATATATGTATGCGATCTAACCCCAAAAAACCCCTCTATTTTGAATGTTTAAATGTGTTTTTTGAGATTGTAGTAAAATCCAATATTTCTCCTCTTTCCTCGCTGCTTGTGCAAACCTGGTGTTAGAATTTCCTCTTTCCAGGGCTTTATTTTTCACTCGATAATCTCCAGTAGGCTGGCTATGGATAATCAGTGTAAGGGTCTACCCTCGTTCGCCTATCCACAATAACGCTATAATAACGTACCCTGGGAGCTATGCATGTAATTCATTGCCTGTGCAGCATTTTGCTGTTATTGCAGAGCCACTGCATGCATCTCGGCGAGGTATAGAAATGTAACATTGGACAAGTGTGCGCATTATCTTCATACAATGTGCGCTGAACGAGCGCAAGCCTAACCACGCGAGCCCCGATGGGCCATGAGTGGTTCCCAAGAACAGACTGTGACTCGCTCTTATGCACAACCACACACACACAGACGCACGCAGTATATAAGCGGGACATTGACAGAGGACAATTTAGAGAAGGCAAGCGCATTACTCGAAGGCTCTGCTGAGCGATTGTGTTCGGTCAAACCTGCGGCCCGCCGCTGTTCGATATTCGCAACAACAATTTTTTTTTAATTTTATGTTTTAAAATCTTCTATTCATTTTATTTGCAATGCAATTGTTTGAATATTGATTTTACTTTCAATAGAACCGATGGAAATTTTGCGAGTGCGTTTATTTGTTACTTATTACAATGCATCGTATTATTTGACATATATGATGCATTGTAAGTCGTGAACGTGAAGACGCAGCTCCGCAAATTTGCAGTAGACGCCACTGCTGAGGGAAGGACTCCCAAAGAGAGGGAACTCCTCCACAGGGAGGGTATTTATCCTTCTCTTGCATGCTGCCCAGACGTCTCGGACAGAGTAGCAACGAGCAGAATTGTAGTGTACGTTTCACATTATCCTGCCAACAATTGTGGGCTTTTATAGGTGTGCTTTGTGGGGGGCTTAGGTGTCGTCAAAACTCAAGCGGGCACTCATTTGAAAGTTTGTTATTGTCGTGAAACGAGGTGGCTTAACAGCAGTTTCTGCAGCTTTATAACAGCTCATCGCAGCGTTTACTCTGCAGCTTTATAACTCTGGTAATATAAAAGCTGTGTAAAAAAAAAACAACAACCACCACACACACGTTGCGTTTGTTCTTTAACAAAAGTACGCGCTTATAAAATGGTCAGCGAAATGCGACTGAAGTTCAGTTTGGCACTTTAATAGCCGCGCAGTGCTGGATTAATGATTTCCGAGTCGCATCGCATTTGTCAAGGTGTTGTTCTTATTGCAGACGACAGATATCAACATCAAGCTCTCTGCTGTTCAGTCAATTTCAGCTCTGGTCTGCAATACATTGTCGATAGACATCTCTCTAGCATGCAACTCTACAGCCAAAGTTGTAGCTACACCTTTATGTGTTCCTGTACCGCTCTGTATCTGGCCTTTTGGTTCCAGTACAGCCCTCTTGTTTTAGTACAGCTCTTTAGCTAGCCTCTCTGGTTCCGGCACAACTCTATAGCAAACCATCTGGTTCTAGTACAGCTCTATGGTTAACCCTCTGGTTCTGGTACAGCTCTATAACTAACCCTTTAGCTCATGTACAGCTATATAGCTAACCATCTGGTTCCAGTATAGCTCTATAGCAAACCATCTGGTTCTAGTACATCTCTGTAGATCCAGTTCAGCTCTATAGCGAAGCATGTGGTTCCAGTATAGCTCTCTAGTCAAGCCTCTGTGTTCTAGTACATCTATTTAGCTCTAGTACAGCTCTACGGCTAACCTTCTGGTTCGAGTACAGCTCTCGAGATAAGCCTCTGGTTCCAGCTCAACACCGACGGCGAAGGCTCTCCGCGCGGCATCGCACGTGACAGCAGAGGCTCACTGATCGCTCGCTGCAGGTCACCGCCGCCTGCCGACGATGCGAAACGGCACGTCGGACGCGGGGCTCCCGTCGTGGCCGTGGCCGCCCGACAGCGGCGGCCTCCCCAACGAGAGCGGAGGAGCCCCCGGGTCTGCCGCCTCGCAGGTCCACGTCGCCGGAGGTCGCGGCATGGCCATGCTGTGGCCGCCCGGTTCGTCCTGGACCCCGGGGCAGAAGGCCCTGCTCACGGCGCTCATGGTGGTGCTGATGCTCGCCACGGTGGTGGGCAACGCGCTCGTCATCCTCGCCTTCGCCGTGGACCGGGGACTGCGCACCCACGCCAACTTTTTCTTCCTCAACCTGGCCATCGCCGACTTGCTTGTGGGTTCGTAAAACAAAACAAACAACAAAAAAACAATCTCCTCTGGCAATTCCATTTTTTTGTTCGCCAGGGAATTGACGCGAGCAGGAGGCTGCCCCGGGGTTGAGTTCTGGGGGGGGGGGGGGGGGGGTAAAGTCTCCAGCTGCCGACCCTCTCCCGCTGTTCCGCTGTGGTAGAGGGTTGGTGGTGCAGGGATGTTCGTGGTGATATTCCGAATCGTCCGTTTTGAAAGATATCGTTGTGTCCGGATGATCGTTGCTCACGCATGCGCATGATTTTTTTTTCATTATGAAAATTTCTGACGATGAAATAACAAATTCATTGGTTAGAATGGTAAATTCGTAGCAGTTATTAATTACACAGATGCTGTGTCACGTGCTTTTGTTGTTGAGTAATTGGCGTAATTACTTTCATATAGGCGTGTCTCGCTTAACGAGCGAGATACGTTCTGCGAAATTGTTCTGTAAACGAAAACTCGTTAAACAATCGTGCTTATTGCCGTTGACTCACTCCCCATGTTCAAGGCTGAGCTACATTTCAGCCCCCCAAAATGTTCCACCCTTGAACAGCTTTTTTAACGTTAAAAATACTAATTAAAATTTAGAAATTAAGTAATAAAACATCAAATGTTACACTTACCACGCATGATGAACCACAGTGCTTTTGTTGTTTGAAGGGAAGATGATGTTAGTGGGTGGAGGGAGCAGCAGCAGGGGCCATGGAGGATCGCTGGTTCAGATATTCATACAGTGTCTTCTGAAATTATGCACTCCCAGAAAGCCAATGGACGAATGAGATCGTGTAAGAAATACTTTTAATTTGTTTAAGCGAAGAGACTGAATCAACGTGAATGGGGACATCATTTCAATTTTGTAATTCGTGTTTCCCACAACTGACGCTTGATTATTATTCAGACTTCTTAATGCCATGTTGTTGTCTGCTGTCATGACAGCGATAGTGTCGTGACAGAGAGAGAGAGAGTAAAAATCCCCGTGTGGGTGGAGAGTTGTCAGTGTCCCAGTGTGCGCAACTGAGCTACCAACCTGAGCGGGATTGGTTGTGTGCAATTCTTAAACAAAAACACCCACGAAAAGTTATCAGGGGAGTTCGGTCCAAATTTGACCAGTTACTCGCAAATGACTGAATTGAGTAAAACCCAACGGTAGTTTTTCGATCTACTCGCAGACAAATGCTGATTTGCAGGCCGGTGCTGCATGTACACATGCACCCTCTTCAAAGCAGGGGCGTATGCCTCTGAGGGAGGGTGGAACGTATGAGATGGGAATGAGATGTTAAGGCAATTTAAGTTACTAAATCATGTACGCACCCCATTAATGTGAATTGTTATCGAGTCAAATCAAAAGTAAATTTCGTAAATGACGCCACACTTGGAGCGCAAGGCTCTCAGCAAGGTGGTATGTTTAACAGCGGAGGGTGATGCTACATGCTTTGTGATCATACCTCGACCGTGCCTGGTCAGTGCAGCATTGTGCAGGAGGCGCCAAGACACCCACTGTGGATATCAATCCCAAGGAATTCTCGGCACGGCTGGGAATCGACCTCAGGTGGCCTTGTAGGTCGCGCAGCGAGCGGGTTTTTATGGCACAGCGCACAAACCACTGCGCCACCACTCCACCCCCTTAGATGCTCTATGAATACAATTTGTACATTGTTGAGCAAGTGATTACGGGAGCCGCTAGGTTGCTGGCTGCTAAGCCTGGGGAAGACCCAGTACACGTGGAACGTTGGGACAGGGTTCCCAACTGCACGCCGACGTTGTCCCAACGTTGTGTGTTCAATTGGGACTACTTAACCCAATTAGGTATTCTAGATTTGAAGCTTTCGTGACTGCAAGGATTCATACTCTTTGTTTTTTTTCGGTAAAGTCACGTAGGTAAAATAGAATAAATGAAAACAACTAAATTAAATCGCGGCGTTTCGGAGGCAACACAAGCTTCCGTCTTCAGGTGGAGCAGATACAGATATTTTGCTGTGACTGTTCCACTTGAAGACGGAAGCTTGTGTTGCCTCCGAAACGTCGTGATTTAATTTAGTTGTTTTCATTTATCCAATTAGATATATTTCAAGTCGTTATAACTTAAACATTTGGATTGTCATAGAGGGTGCATCCTCGATCGGGGCGGTGCGTACTTTTGGTTCATACATCCCCAGTATAAACCAGGGCGGCCGCTGGGTTCGAACTGCCATGTCACCCCCCCCCTTCGCCCCCCCTTCGCCCCTTCCTCCAGGAAGCTTCTGTATCCCCCTGTACGTGCCCTACGTTCTCACGGGCGAGTGGCGCCTTGGCCGAGGTCTCTGCAAGCTGTGGCTCGTCATGGACTACCTCCTGTGCACCGCGTCCGTGTTCAACATCGTCCTGATCAGCTTCGACAGATTTCTCTCCGTCACCAGGGCGGTGAGTTACGTTGCACACCATGGCGGCGTTTGGTGGTGGTGGTAGTAGTGGTGGTGGTGGTAGTAGTGGTGGTAGTGGTAGTGGTGGTAGTGGTAGTGGTGGTAGTGGTGGTGGTAGTGGTGGTAGTAGTGGTGGTGGTAATGGTGGTGGTAGTGGTGGTGGTAGCGGTGGTAGTGGTGGTGGTAGTGGTAGTGGTGGTGGTAGTGGTGGTGGTGCTAGTAGTGGTGGTGGTAGTGGTGGTGGTGGTGGTGGTAGTGGCGGTGGTGGTAGCAGTGGTGGCGGTAGTGGTGGTGGTAGTGGTGGCGGTAGTGGTGGTGGCTGTAGTGGTGGTAGAGGTGGTAGTGGTGGTAGTGGTGGTAGTGGTGGTGGTAGTAGTGGTGGTAGTGGTGGTAGTGGTGGTGGTGGTAGTGGTGGTGGCGGTAGTGGTGGTGCCGGCCCGGCTCTGGGGATCTTGAGCAGAAACTCGTGGAGTGGTGGTGCAGCGGTTAGCGCGCTGCGCTACGGAATCCGGCGTCCCGAGTTCGTTGACCGCTCACGGCCAACACAAGTGGCGATTATTTGAACCAGTCGTGGGTCTCCCCTAGGTCGACTCAGCCTCAAATGAGTACCTGGTGCGGTGTGTAAACATTGCCACTAGGGAGACAAAGGCGGTCGGGCGTGGTGCTTGCCACCCACCCCCTCGTGTGCCGTGCCGCCCTTCATAGGTGCTCACTAACATTTACTTGCCCCAACAGTCTGTTAAGGCTACACGGGGGATCCTTGGCGTTGGCCAGCCTTGTGGGGACTTTGAGCAGAAATTCGGGTTTTCTCATCCCCCACTGTCCGTATTTAAACTCGCGACGTGACAATAGAAATATGGACCATGGACGAAGATGCAGAGAAATTCGTGAAATTGTGACGTAAGATAGAGGTGTAATGAGAAGAGGGATCAAGAAGAGACGTGGTGAAATGTGGATCCATTGCTCTGCCAGCCCCTTTTCATCTTGCTGCTCAAGCCCACAACTGGTATTTAAAGAAGTATCCCACCGAAGTGCTTTATAGCGGGCCCAAGTCTGCTTGGTTTCACGTACCCGACGAGATTAGTGGACAAGTGATAGGATAACTGGGCCTGGGCCCCAACGTCACCTACCAGCGTGGTGAAGTATGGTTAAATCACCCCCGTTACCGGCACGGCGTGGAAGAGGCCTTCCTCCAGCAGTGACTCGACAAAGAGCTGTAAATTGATTGAGGGCGCCACGGTGGCGAGATGTTAACTACCTCGCCTGGTATACAGGAGGACGTGAGTCCGATCTCGACCCCGACGTCTGCACGTTTGGAGTTTGCGTTTGGATTTTCCCTTTCACACTTAGAATCACCCACGCGTCTGGAGTATGTGGCTGCGATACATTTCCACATGGTAAGCCACTTCGATGAGCTGTCATTTGTGGCCAGGTCGCTTCTGTTCAAAGAGCCGAAATAGCTCAGTGCGCCTTGCCTGCTGGAATAAACAAAAAAAATCGTGTCTAATTTAATAGTCTAGTTTGATTTAGGAAGACGGTGGTAACCACGTTTGCGCTCCAAAGTTGCACGACCGCACGTCACGCAAATCGCAACAATGCAATGAACGCGCGGCGTGCAGTGATTTGTAACGGCCGCGTGTATTTTGTTTTGTGTATCCCCGTGGCGGTGCCACAGGTGAGTTACAGGGCCCAGCAGTGCATGACCCGGCGCGCCGTGCTCAAGATGCTGGCGGTGTGGCTGGCCGCCTTCCTGCTGTACGGCCCGGCCATCATCGCGTGGGAGCACGTGGCCGGCCGCAGCGTCGTGCCGCAGGGCGAGTGCTACGCGGAGTTCTACTACAACTGGTACTTCCTCATCGTCGCCTCCACCTTCGAGTTCTTCACGCCGCTCCTGAGCGTCGCCTACTTCAACCTCATGATCTACTCGAACATCAGGAGGAGGAGGAGGAACACGCCGAGACCCGACCGGTGCGACGAGGCAGCACCCTCCGTCGCCGCCGCCGCCGCCGCCGCCACCTCGGCCCGGTGTCCCGGCGGCGATCGGCCGGACGAGGGCTTCCCCTGCGGCGCCGGAGTCCACACCAGCGCGGTGTTTTTCGTCCAAGAGAGTCCCGCGGACCAGAGAGTCCAGAGGTCGGTGGCGGGTTCTCCCCCGCGCAAGCGGCACGCGAGGCGCGGGGGCAGCGCGGGTCCACGCCGCGCCACGTGGACGCCCCAGGTGCCCTCGCTCGCGGGAGATCGGCCGTCGAAGGGCGACGCTCCTCGTAAGGAGTGTAGGGTGGACGTGTCCATGAGTTTGGCACAAACGAGGAGAACAATTTGCGCACGCCGAGGAGAGGCGTCCTCGTCAGCAGCAGCTTCGGTAGCGTCATCAGCAGCAGGGAGAGTGGCACGCCTGGGCACACCTCGTGCCAATGTGGTCGGCCTGTGCGTCAATCAGGAAGCTCTGTCGGGGCTTCAAAGGCTCGAGGAGAAGGGCCGGTGCGCGGACCAGAGAAGGTACGGCGCGACCCGCCCGCGGCTCCCGCATTCCGCCGATCCCAGCCTACGCCTGTCGCGCGATAAGCGCGTGGCCAAGTCCCTGGCCATCATCGTGTGCGTGTTCGCCATGTGCTGGACGCCTTACACGCTGCTCATGATCATCCGCGCCGCGTGCCGCAGCCAGTGCGTGGACGACCGCCTCTACGAGTTCTCCTTCTGGCTCCTGTGGCTCAACTCGGCCGTGAACCCTGTCCTGTACCCGCTGTGCCACGTGCGCTTCAAGCGCGCCTTCCTGCGCATTCTGTGCCAGCGCAAGTTCAAGGTGGAGCCGCAGGTGGTGGCTCGCCTGCGGTGCTGAGTGGGATGAACCGGCTGGCTTTGTTGTCTGCAGGACCGAACGGGTCACGCTCGTTCCCATTTACGAATCCTCGCAGGTACGTTTTTTCCTTACCGTGCGTTTTCCAACAGGACCTGTGTGCTTTAAGTGTAAGCTAAATTCTTGCACACGCTGCACGTGCCCGATGATTGATAAACACGTCCCCAAGTGACGAACAACGAGATTAGTATCACGTGCGTCTCACGTGATGGGGGGGTGGCGCGTTGGTGAGCGCGCTGCGCTACGAACCCCGGCGACAACAGTTGGAATCCCCCTCACGGCCAACATCAGTGACGATTCGGGCCTCTTCTAGGTTGACTCAGCCTCAAATAAGTACCTGTTGCAGTGTGTAAACATCGCTACTGGAGATACAAAGATGGTCGGGCGTGGTACTGGCCACCCACCCCCTCGTGTACCGTGCCGGCCTTAATAGGTGCTCGCTAACAGCACTTGTCCCAAAAGTCTGCGAAGGCTTTAAGACAATATTTTTTCTTGTCTCTCGTGATATATACAGGTGAGGACTATATTGTATGTACGAATTATTCGCTACACACTGAACACACCTGATGATTGCTAAACATGTCCCGTGAAACGTAGAAAGCGTTGATGAATTCTGAATCCGCCGTCTGACGTTACGTGGAACACGCACTGCACAACGCTAATGTTAAGTCAGTGCCTCTGCACGTCATAGGGGATAACACCCATAAACAATACCACGATTATGCTTACGGTGGCTTTCAGACCGCATCCATTATTTTCGTCTCCCCCATCCTCTTTTCCGAACATAGATGGACTCGTCCATCTGAATAACTGCCAAATTGCTCTCCGTGGTGCTAACGTAAAAAAAACCTCCACTTTTTTCAAATTTTCTTGCTGTGGTTTTCACACCTGATGATGATTGTTTGTGTTGCAGTCGAAACGTCGTGAGAATTGTATTGTTTTATATTTTTATTATTTTATTGTTTCCCTTCTACGTGACTTTACCGAAAGAACCAAGAATATGAATCCCAGGGCTCCATATTCAATTTGAATCACACCTTTGCATGTTTATTCTAACCAGGTTATTCCTTTGATACAAAGTGATGCACTGCTGGCTGTCAGAGTTCTTAATGTAGCTATATATGTATGTTTAACTTATTTTGCACCCTACGTAAAGCAACCGTGATAATCGGAGGTGCTGCGTGTATGTTGAACTTCTTTCACACCGCACGTAGCTAATCGGAGGTGCGGGGGTGGAAGAACAACAGACTAAACACAAAAAGCAGTTCTAAATAATTGAGTTTTCAATTTAGATGACTTAAACGTGGATAGCTCCTCCAGTGGCTTCCTAATATCGGAAGGAAGAGCATTCCAGACGGCCGCAGAAGCTCATCTGAAAGAGCACGATGCAGTGACCGTCTTTTGTTCTATGGCTAGCAGCCAAAATCCGCTTTGAACGCCGCATAGAATGCGTTAAACAATCAGCGGACACGTGCAGAATGTAACACATAACTGCAGTTATTCTTTTTTTCCCAGCTGAGATATATTGGTGGAACTCGACAGACGTGGCGCTGCAATATGATTAAATCGTTAGACCCCAACAAAATCCCCGATCAGAGATTTACCTACATTTGGTACTGCGGATCATTAGTCGAGATTAAGTCTATCGATTCACGCTCAGTCGATGCATAATGAGCACACGTCAACAATTACCGGCGTTAATAATAATTTGCGCGTTTTAATCGCTGTGTCGATTCATTGCCAATCGATCCATCGATCGAGTAATTACGTGACAACCCCCCCCCCTGCACCCCCTCCATTTGATTGGCTAATATCAGCGAGATCGGTGATTCCGTCGCAGGCCGCTTTCACAGTGACCACGGCGCCCCGCGGCGCGTCACGTGGACGGGATCCGAAGCGAACCCCATGCTGACCAGGAACGGGGACTTTTCTCATACCCAGTTCACTCCATCAATCTCACTCCCTCCTCCTTCCCCAACCCATGCCACTTCATACTTCCCACGTTTTGACACCTGTTATCAGAAGGCACCGACTACCATTTGTCTAAAGGGAGATACAACGCGAGACGCGTGTTGCTGCTTGTTCGTCCTGTAGGCACTTCGCTAGCCGGCACGAGGAATGCAAAACTGTTTCATGTTCGATTCGCGTGCGCTTTGTTCTGCACGTTGAGCAATGAGATCGGCGCACGTGGAGGCGCTCTGAGATGGATTTCTATCATTGAAAGACCGCGAGAGATGGTCACGCTGCTCGCCAGAGAGAACGGAGCAGTGGAAAGAGCCTGAGAGCCAGCGCAGCCCTGAAGTAAGGGCGGGTGTCCACGTGAAGCTGGCAACTGCACGATAAAGGAGAGAGCACGGAGCAGGGGAAAGAGCCTGACCAGTCGCCCGTGAGGAGGAGAACCGAGACAAGAGTGAGGAACTGCAGCCAGCGGACGAGCTGCGGGCGCTATCTGACGACAGATCATCGCGCACCGACGGCGAGCGTCGTGCCGACTCTTCCATCCAGCTGTGGACAGAAACTGTGGCCGCCCGTGTGAACGAGGGAGTGCCAAGCTGGCCGTATGATACACACACACCCTCACCTCTCCGCAGGGAACACATTTTGATACAAGGGATGCCCAACCCCGGCGTCTGCTTTACGCAGAGAATTGAACAAGTGGCAAAGAAGAAGACGCACAACACGCGTATCGGGACAAATAAGATTGTTCCAAAAAATTATCTTTGTGTTTCAAGAAGGGTTGCCATTCCAAGGTGGTGCGTTAAATATCAACTGATCGTGAAAAACATTGCTGCCCGTCGAGTTACATGAATACGATTGTAGAAGTATTTTAGTCATTCGTTTTTGTTAATTGCATCATCTTGCCAATGAATTAATTGATAACTACTCTCGCCTTCGGGTCATGTTTCTTTATTGCCCTTCGTATGAATATCGTTGCATGAATTTTTAAGGACTTTTTCCTATCACCGCATGTGCTCGCGCTACTCTAAGGAATGAATCAGTCGTTCTGTTACCCAGTTTAACAACGTGATCACTCAGGGTTAAATGTATGGATCAATGAGGGGAACATCTCCTGGAGTACTATGTTGACAATTCCAAGCATACGAGTTCGCATATTAGAGTGTTAAGGTTTTGTTTAGAAATGACAATTGCTTAACACAAGAAGTGTCTGCGTGGTGCCTTCCTAAGTTCATGCGTAATAATCTTAATTATAAGAACTGTATCCTGCGGTGAGATTTGAATTTGGAGACCTGACATAAACACACAAATACATAATCAGTAAATGTTAAAGCGAGAATAATTGTACTATACCGATTGATAATACGAACCTAGACAACGAAGCCGAGCTCAATCTAGCACACTTACAGCACACCTGCATAACTTCATACAATTCATTGTATGATCCCTATTGATAATACTACCCTCATCAGCGAGGCAGGGCCTAATTATCATAACGGCTTGCATTAGCATGATCGCACACATTCGCATAAATTAATACGATTGTACATCTAATTTGAATAATTTATGCACATAATTACATCGATTAACATAATTTCGGACAATTGTGCTATTTCCAAAATTTCATTTAACTTTTTATTATTTAAATTTTCAAGACCCGGCATATACAACACAGCTATGACTGCAAAGTTTGGTCGTACATATTATGTATATCGTCACAGTTCCTATGATCACTGTTACATTGTTTTTATAGCTTTATTTTGGTGATTTAGAAAACGTTTTGGTTTAACCATATTTGTTTGTTGTAGAACAGAGTTAGACTGATAACTTTAATCTAAATTGTCTTATGGTTGTTATTGTTTGACTTGCATCCCACTGGGATTTTTGCACACAGCATTGACATACGGTGTTTTTTTCTGGAAGACTTTGCCGTTTTTTCCTGGATTTTTCTGTTGCGCGTAGTCACTTTAAGATGTTTCTTGTTCATGTTTTTGTTTGTTGCGGTTACACCCGATACAAGAGCCGAATGGCTCACAGGGCTATAGCTAATACATGAACTGAACTGAACATATGCGTAATCGAATCCTGTCCTGCGAGAATCAATACGTATTTTAATATGTTGCAGTCATGTGTAGCCATTGGAGGCGCTACATTTCACACAATTTAAAAATAAAAAGGGACGAATTGACCAATGGAATCCCAAATTGTAAACTTCACAAAGAAGTGGGAATAGTGGCATGCCTCGTTTTAAAAAATAAAACCAATAACAACGTGCAGCCTGTGTCAATCCACCACAGGATAAAGGCCTCTCCGCGTCGATCTTGGGGGTTGTTTGACCATATTTCACCATTCTGCGGATGGTTTCTTGTGAAGCAGATGGTGGACTAGGACCGCTTTAGATATCGATCACCACCGAATGTTCTGACCGTGGCTGGGAATCATTAACAGCAAGGTCACTGGGTACACGGCGGAGCAGTGCGTTAACGGGGGGCGCCACCGTTCCAGGCCAGCGTTGTGTATACAAGATAAGAGACGCTTTACATCCCTCTGGAAGCACACGGATGCCCATCATCATCTCCTTGGCAATGAACTATGATGCACCCGCTGGGCTCACAGTAACAGACTCGGGCTCAAATGCACTGCGCGTTAGATGACGATTATCCCATCTGAGTGACATGCAAGAGCGGTTGAATATGAGTCAACAAACAATAAAAACAGCACAATTATCAAAAGAACATCTTTTAACGCTGCCTGTACATTAGGTCAGGTCATGTGCTTGCAGACAGGACACACACATGTACTGTATATATGTATATAGTTTTAAATGGGCGAAGAGAACGATGACATCTCGGACAGCAGACGTGCAGGCGAATACTTGGATGAAATACAAAACGAGCACTCCCCTTAATTGAAGACACAGTGGAGCGTTCCACAATAGAACAGAGCGCATCAAGGGGCCGTGTTTGCAATGATGTACACGCACATCGAAAACACTCATCGCCTTCATCCGAGCAACAAAGCCACGCTGAATCAACCGGATCGCTTCAAATCTCGGTAACTTAGCAAGACTTGATCCTGGTTTGCGCTTGTATAATGACAGCAGAGCGTATATGCGGTGTGAGTGGACTAGTGGACACGGGAGGTAATTACAGGGGAGTCAGCCTACAGTACGAGTGCACTATTGGCCACGGGAGGTAATGATAGGGGAGTCAGCCTAGAGTGTGAATGCACACTCTACGGGAGGTAATGACAGGGGGTATCAGTTGTGAGTGCGAAGGGACTGGTGGCTACGGGAATGATCGAGAAGGGGGCGTGGTCAGGCGACGGAAGAGGACGGTGGAGTCTGCCGGTGGAGCGAGCGTCCAGAGTCAGCGAGAAGGTTCGAGAAGGGGGGCGTGGCCTCGTGTCGGTGTATAAAAGGGAGTTGCGCGAGAGACTCGGGGCTGTCGCAGTGGGGGGTCTCCGCCTGATGTCAAGCGAACGTGTCTTCAATAAAGTGCCATCTCAAGAGAAGTGTGTCAAGTCGTCACTACACTTGTATGGGAGACTGCCTGGAAATACCAAGAAGGTTGTAGGCTTAGGCCAGTGGTTCTTAATCTTTACCGCAGCCTGCAACCCCTTTGGTTCTCGATTGTTAGTTTTGTTATATAATGTTAATAAACACATCGGTTTGATGAAACAAAGTAGTTGTATTGACGTGCCCGTGCTTGATTTGTGTTGTCAATGACTTACCTTCTAAAACAAAAATCTGGCCACGTCTCGCACCCCCAGGAGGTACACGCACCCCAGGCTACGAGGTGCTAAGGAGTATGTATGTATATTGAACTTGTTTCGCACCGTGCCTCGCCAACCATGATGATTGGAGGCGCGAAAGGAGATGGCAGTGCAACAATGGATTATTGATTATATCCGTGCGTAGCTTTGAGCGTAGTGCCATCATGTGCATTGGTTTTCAGCGGTTAATCCAATTCCCCTGCACTTCCCAAACACTCATTAGCAGCACGTGGCCCTTTTGTCGACAAGATTTGAGCCTCTGTGAGGCTTCTCTGTATAAACGAAGGGCATCGTTATTCACTCTGACTTAAAACGCAAACAATAAATATGTATGTAACAGAAATATATTTGCAAGGCTCTCATAATTAATTACTCCTTTACCCAGGGGAGGCAAACTGAGTCCAAGGACTTTTCACCGTGGGGTCCGTGCCCCTGCACGGTTTCATATCGAGAATGTGTTTTTTTAACAACCAATTAACGCGGGGTTTTTTTTTAATGCGTGTGGGTAAAAAAAAACCTGATCACCAAGTGAAGAAAACAATTCTACGCGTGCAAAGGGGGCGATGCTTTATCCTCTACGGATGGGGCAGACGGAGATTGGGTCCACCTTCTCCTTGACGAGTGGGCCTAAACGGGGCAATCTTGACGCACGGCTGGAGGGGAGAGTCGCAATATTTTGTGTGATCTACCTAAGCGTTGTTTGTGGATTCCGCAACATGTGAGATGTATAAGCTGCTGAAGATAGCTGCGCCTGGTAGTGGATCACCACATCGTGGTGTGTTGTTTTTGTCTTTTTGACTCTCATAATAAACATGCCATTTACATTATGAGACCTCCTATGCCAGTAACAAGATATAGTAATAGGTTTAACCCCTTTTAACTGGCACAAAAACTGACACCTTGAACAAAGGTGTCAGTTTTGAACACCTTGAACAAAGGTGTCAGTTTTTGTGCCAGTTAAAAGGGTAAAACCTATTACTATATCTTGTTACTGGCAAAGGAGGTCTCATAATGTACATGCTCACCCCGAGCCCTCAATACTCTGATAGTGCGCTGTTTTTGAGTTGTACGCCTTTTGGCGTCTTTTGGTCCAACACCAGTGGAGACTAGGCTCTAAGAAAAGCTGTCTCGGGTGTGGACCAATCAAATTCAAGGACAGTGCATATTATTATCAGAGTTGTCTCTTTTGTTTGCATTTTGACTGCTTGTGTTGTGGTTATTGCAAACACGATGCCTTGAACAAAGGTGTCAGTTTTTGTGCCAATTAAAAGGGTAAAACCTATTACTAAACATGCCATTGTTATATATTCTGTACCGTGATGCTTTGTTTATTAAATTCAAGCACTTTCCGCTGGCTGGAGAGGCAATTAAAGAGTCGTAAAATGTGTGCAGGCCATAAACAAATCACGATTATATGCATGCACACACACACACAACATCTCAGCATTCCGTGCAAGCCGTGAAGACGTCAGCATCCCTGCGAACATTCTGCACCCAGCTGTTGGGGACGACTGCCAGCAGCTGCGTAGGGCCGATCGTCGTGATGCTGTGGATTATTGACGCAGCAGCTAAAGGCTGCCTCAACCTCGTTAGAACTCACGGCAGCGTTGCCTGCTGTTGCCATCGCTGCCATTTGTCGCAGTATTCTCCTCTCGCGTTGCTTGTGGATTCCACAGTCGTCAGCCAACTTGGGTGGTGTGAAAGCTGCTGAAGATAGCTGCGCCTGATAGATGGCCTTCACATCGTGGTTATTGTTGTTGTTGTTGTTTTAACATGCGGTATTTATCACTCTCATAATAGACATGCCATTGTTATATATTCCGTACCGTGCTGTAGACGGGAAGCAACGACTACAACTTCACATTCAGGTGGTCGAGCCAGACGGAGTGCTATCGCTGCGATGTCTCCTTCCTCGTATCTGTGGACCTGGCACTGCGCCGTTATACGCTGTACGCTCCGTTCTGGTTGACCGCAGTTCCACGCTACCGGAGCGATTAAAATGTGCCATTTGTGCATCAGCTATCCGCATCTGCCGTGGCGTGTGCAGTGCAGCGCGATTCAGGGTGGACCATGAGCCTCGTGGAAGATCAAACCCCAGGCAGGTTCCGCGTTGGGCTCTTTCGCATTCACGTAACAACAATGGCAAAGGCGCAGGCCTGCAAGTGCTTTGCTCACGGCCACCGCCTGCAGAAGGACCTCCACGAGAGGTAGCTCTTAGAGAGCCCCTCCACAATGGCGATAGACCTGCTCTCCAAAGCCGGGTCAGACGTCGCGGATAGAAGGGGGAGTACCCACACTTTACCCCACCGCGCACGATCTCCCGATGTACCAGCTTGTGGCCTAACCCGCGTCTCACGTCTGGCCAGGATGGGGAGGCGGTGGGGGGGGGGGGGATTTAAGAAACGTGTCATTGCTTTCACTGCCCCTGTCTTCGGGAAATCGAACCGAACCGGTTTGCGTGTGAATTGCGAAACCCCCCCGGCGTGCTGACCAACCGCACGGCGACGATGGCAATTCCACACTCTTGGCTCTGTTGAGTCCGCGCGGAAGGCGAGCGACAATGGGTACGAGGCCCTTGCGTGCAGCAAAAAAAAAAAGGACTCTGCGGGGATATCGACGGAATCGTGGTACGCACAGTGTGCGGAGATTCTTGCTGATGTGCGGTTGGTTAAGGCAACTCGTTGTGCACGTGTATTGCTCACGTGTTTTTAATCTTCAATCCACCTTCACTTTTCTTCATTTGCTGTTTTCTCGCTGCTTCTAAAAGTTTGACCATTGCGAACGCAAGAAGCACGGTTGTATAAGTACCAATTATGACACTCAGAGATACGCCGGTGACGTGAGTTTCACATGCTCTGTCAGAACGACGCAGCTTTAATGAGAGGGTCTTAATTGGAATGAAGAGCCACACTCCAGCCCATCGCTACCATCGCAATCAACGTCAAGGTCTAGAACACATTGTTACCATTAGAAATTGTTACACAACAGACACGTTGAATGTTGAATATAGAAATAAAGAATTTATAATTAACTTTCATGTCTGCTGACCGGTCAATATGAGACAAGGATAAGAGCAGCGACTCTAAGTGTAACCATCGCCGTGGTTTTTTGCTGCGATTACAAAAATCTCTGATTATCATCATGCTCGGCTTAACTAAAACACCATGTTCGTGTGTCGTACGAATGTGTAAAATGTCTTTCTTACAACACTCTGCACGCAGTGGTGGAGAACAAATACCGTCTGAATGTGAGCACTTATTTTCGTGTTTGAGTACATTTGTATGTTTCATTGTGACCGCCACCATCGCGCCTGCACGTTGCAATCTAGGACAACATTAATAAGAGTTTTATAACTTTGCAACGTGTCTCCGGAGGTGGATGTGCTAAAAAAAATTGTATTTACCGAGACTTGAATCTCATGCCCAATCGTAGCCCTGTGCACAAACACACACTGCTTTCATGTAATCGCAAGTGCGCATGCAGTTTCGCCTTATGACAGAGTTCCGTGGTGCACACACACTCGAGACACCGCTCTCAAATTGCGTTGCACTGCCCTGCGACTCGAGACGCCTGGTCACGAGCAACACCGACGGGCATCGTGGCATTTTAAGCCGTTGGGAGTAGATTTAACTAGATCAACTCAGCCTGAAATGAGCATCTGTCGCAGTGGAGTCGCCGGAGGCAACTACAGCAGCACTCGGGAAGTAAAGGCGGCTGGGAAGGGTCGAGGCGACGCTTGCTCCTTCTAATGCGGTCGTGAACTCGAGGCTAACATCACCAGCGCTAGGCTGATCTCTCTATGCAGCCGACCGTAGGGGGATATTTGTGCGTGTGTGAATGTACAGAGACGTGTCAGCACTCAGTGGTGCCCTGTGCAGGTGGGTCTGGAGGGGGCCTAGTTGGAGCAATGGACACGCAGACAGACACAGAGAGAGAGAGAAAGGTAAGATCCAGACGCGCAGAGACACAAGGAACACCCGTGTGCAGCGAGCACCTATCAAGGCCGTCGTCACGCAACAACACAAGGGGGTGGTGTCTGACAGAACCACACTCGGCCACCTGTAAGAATGTTGAACTTCTTTCACACCGTACGTAGCCAACCGCGCTAATCAGAGGTGCGGTGGAAGGACAACAAACTAGACACAAAAACAGTTCTAAATAAAGAGCTTTCACTCTAGATGATTTAAAAGTGCATAGTTCCAGGGGCTTCCTAGTGTCGGAACGGAAGCGTGTTCCCAACGGCCGCAGAAGCGCATCTGAAAGCGCCGCGCCATGCCGTGAACACCGTCTTTGTTCGATGGCTGAGCCAAAAGCAAGCCGCTGTATTTTGGGGGAGCTGCTGACGTTCACACACCGTACTCGGGACTCGTGTAAATACGATGCGACCTGGGGCGGAGGTGGTGGGGTGTATGAGGAGTGGTGGCGGGCGCACGACCGGTACGTCACACCGATGTTCACCGTGACTGGGGATCGAATCTCGGGCCGCCGGATTCGTAGCGCAGTGCGCTAACCACTACACTGCCGCTGCCCACACACACACACGACCGGGGAAGAAACGTACACACTCAGCGAAAGACGGACGCACGAAGATAGATACGGAGAGCGAAATGCGACGTGAAGACACAGAGATGGCAGACACGCCGATGACGTAGGGTTCAATGTGGCAATATGTACGTCGAGATAGGGGCACACAAATACAGACGCGACGTAGAAATACAGACACGGGGCCACGTGGAGAGGGACATGCAGAGGAACATGTACAAAGACAGAGAGACACAGCCAGATATACGAAGAGGTTAATCAAGAAGGATACTCTTTTGGGGGGCCCCCAAAGAATTGGGAGCCATTTACACACAAGTTTGTAGAGATAGCACTGTGGATACGGTGTCAACGTTCTAATTATTCGAAGGAAACTTATGTGCTGCGCTGTAGTCTGTGTGAAGGAAAGTCGTCCTATTGAACGGAGGGAAAATCTAACCGTTGCTCGCATGGTGTTTCCATTAGCACATGGTTCTGACGTCTGCACATCACACTTGTTTTTATCCAGGTGGTGTCTCGCATATCGCAGAGTATCCACAAGACACCAATAATATTACAAAAAAGGCGTTATTATTGACCTTTGAGGATAGTGATGATGCTGGAGTCCAGTTTGGTTATACAGGATCCAGCCCACTTCATCCATGACTGCTTGAGACCAGGATCGAGCACCGCAGCTTATTGCAGTGCGTCCACGAGTGGGAGGTAATGCGCTAATAAATAAAGTAACAGGGCAGACACCACTCTCTCCAGATGGAACCCCCCCCACCCCCGTCTCACCACTTTGCTCCCTACCCCACCGATCACGTGGAACATTCCACTTCATCCTGCGACGGTGGTGAGTTTCCACGCAACGAGTTTTTGTTTTTGCGAATTCTTGTGCGCTGCACAAGCAGCCTCAGTTTTCCACCCCCCCCCCCCCCCGTGTGTGTGCGGAAGGAGAGCCGTGTATGACTGTTGTAGCAGAATTATCGTACACACGTGGAGTTTGGCGTCTCGGACCCGCCCGTCTGCTTTATTGGCACGCTATGGAGCGGCAGCAAAATAGGCGTCGCTTGGTCTTCATGATCTTTCTGGGGCACCTGCCGCTGCCTCCAGACACGCGCGACAATCCCTGCGCGACAGCACAACACGGGGACGACAGTGAAATGGGAACTTTCTAATAGCGCTTAACGCCAAGCTGCGGTGCCATTGTGGTCATGCAACCCCCAAACTATGGACCACCGAGTCGTCCGCCGTAGTATGAGCTCCCTCGATGGAGGGAATAGGAAAACTACAACGAACTCTTCCCCCAAGCGCCCCTGTGGCCATCACACCTTGGCGTTGGCATTTAGCTCGTGAACATTTTTGCTGCCACCACGTGCAACAATAGAATGTAATTCCCCAAAACCCACGCCCTTTCTCTCATTTGACCATTTCATATCGGTATGAGCGATTATTAAAAATATTGTCACTACTATTCATCATCATCGTTCAGCCATAATCCACTGCTGCATGAAGGCCCCCTCCAAGCAACAACCTACTCTCACGAACATGAGACGCAATAATCCACATAGCACCTTTTAGATGCGGCATGTCGACCGTGGAGATGGAGCAATGACATTACTTGTCGTGCATGTGCGAGGTGGAGGGTTGCCGCGGTGGCGAGATGTTAACTCCCTCGCCGAGTATGCAGGAGGTCATGGGTTCGATTCCGACCCTAACTCTATATTTGGAGTTTGTGTCGCTCTCTTTCTCTGTAGTCGTGTGGATTTTTCTCCGGGTCCTACGGTTTTTTTCCCCTCCACGTTAAGAATCAACATCATCGCGCTTTTAGAGTATTTGGCTGCGACACATTTCCACATGGTGATAAGCCACTTCGTTGGACTGTCATTTGCGGCCAGGTCGCTTCTAACAAAGACCTCTATAGCTCAGTGGGCCTCACCTGGTAAAATAAGAATTAGTTTGATTTAGGATTAATGCACCTCAAGATCGTGAGAGGCGGCGGCGGCGGCTTGGGCAGTCCTTCATCCAGCAGTGGGTCGATCTTGGCCAATAATGACGGACAGTTTTGATAATTATTTACTCAGGAATACATTACTGTCTCAAGACCCTTGTCAGGAGAGTTCTGTATTGGGATGTTTTCACATTACTATTCAGCACAGCCCCAAGCCTACATCACCTGGCACGTACCCATGGTTGTCACCTGTCAGGTAAAAAAGCCTGCTTAGCTTCCAAGATCCGTCACGTCCCCCCCCCCCCCCCCCCCACTCATTAACGACTTCATTTACACTTTCATAACATACGTGCTTTTCGAACATCGACTGTGGTGATGCAGAAAAGCCCCCGAAAACCACTGCTATGAGATAGGTTACTTGCTGTGATTGTTAACAAAGAGGTGATCTGATTCGAACTCACTATGCGTTGTCGGGGAAGCATTGAGGTAGGCACATGGAAGCATAATTTAATGTGTATGAACACACACATTGCTTGGAACATCAGCCTTTTCAGCCGATATTATCCAATAGGAAGCCTGACTCTGCTGATGAGACTCAGAAGATTGAAACCGATCCGGACTTTGATTGCTGCTGTGGTATAGTTTTGGTCTGTAAAGCCAAGTCTGATTGACTAAAACATATTTTAACTTATGAGTTGGGGGGCAGACAATATAATTCGGCTTATACGTGTGTGTGTTGTTTTGTTAAATTAACAGCCAGAATTTATGGAAAAACTAAAATTTACCAAGAAATTCATCGGTACCAAACGATCGAGATTCCAATCCTGCTGTGAAGTCACGTGCCTCGGTTCGGTCCTTCTCGGAAGGAGGAAGCTACCGTGAAGCAGCTGAAATCGCATTCCCAACCATTCAATTAACCCCCTTCCCTTCAAGTGCCAACTTTAAACTGGGCGAGCACACGCACGCGCGCGCGAGGCCTCGGTATCCCAGGCATTCGTCTCAGAGCCACGAGCCGCCACCGGCGGGCAAGTAACAAGAGGGCAGCGCGTGGAGTCGCAGAGGAGGGCGAGGGGACACGTCGCCGGTGAGCGTACACCCACGGTAGCGCTGCATGACATGTCGCAATCGCTCTCCACGTCCTCCAACGTCCACCCGCTGGCGCCGGCGAGCTGCGTCTCAGAATCGCACCGCTTGCCGGAACGTTTGCTGCTGTTGCTGTTGCTGCACTTGGC
Organism: Petromyzon marinus; assembly: GCF_048934315.1. NCBI lineage: Eukaryota > Metazoa > Chordata > Hyperoartia > Petromyzontiformes > Petromyzontidae > Petromyzon > Petromyzon marinus. The sequence goes on along the minus strand of NC_133691.1, from coordinate 4,003,602 downwards.
CAGAGTCACCGTCGTGGTGCATTCGGCGTTCATCTGCGAGCGGCGCATCGAGCACACAGGGGAACGCGAACGGAAGCCGTCGTAGCCCTAGCAGACTGTTGGGGGCAAGCGCTGTTTGAGCGAGCGCCTACGAAGGACCGACACGGCACATTAGGGGTCGTGGGTGACCACCACCGCGCACGGCCGCCTTTGTCTCCCGAGTGACGATGTTTACACATTGCACCAGGTACTCATTTTAAGGTTGAGTCGATCTAGGGATGACTCAGGACCAGTTAAAATACTCGCCACTGTTATTATTCGCCAGTGAGACTCGAACACGGGTTGCCAGGTTCGTAAGCGCAGCGTAGCGCTAACCGCTACACTACCGCTCCCCACACACACAGACACAAAGCAACAAAGATCACCCACGTGGCCTCTATATACTCTTTTGGCAAGCGGCTGTTTTAGCGAGCGCCTATCAAGGCCAAAGTGGTGCTGGGGCTAGCACCGAATCCGCTTATGTTCACAAAAAGGTCACGTGTACTAATTTAAGGCCTAGTCAATCAAGGTGATGCCTAAGACAAGTCGAGGCACCACTGGTCACTAACTTATCTGTGTCCATTAAATCAGACTAGAGCAGGTGGCAACCCTAGCTGTATGCAGGTGTGACGCCATAGATGTCTCTGGGCTATACTCACTTTCCCGGAGTGGCAGAAGCCGTCCGTCTGATCCTGCGGATCAACGACTTTGGTGCGCGTCGTGAGCATGGAGCTCACTTCCAACGCGATCTTCTCGCTGCCTTCCTGCCTCTGGAGATGATAAGCACACGCAGAGTTTGCCTCTTATATCTGGCTCAGAGGAGGGATCAGCAACGTGGTGTCCCTGGAGCCATGCGCGGCTCTTTAGGACCGCTTCGTGAGGTTGTTTATTATGGGCCATCACTGTCTCATGTTCGTGGCTTTTGAAATGTAGATTTGTTTGTGTTACTGATTTCGAAAAAAATGGCTCTTATTGTTATTTTGGTTGCCGACCCCTGGCTTTGGAACAAAGAGATGATTGTTGGATGAATGAGGTGTGGGGGGGGGTCAGATCTTTGAACCGGCACAGTTGAGACCTGGCTTTGAATCCGGGTTTCAGCCACCTGACATTTTAACCACGAAGCTCAGCTGTCGCGAGTTGGTGGGTATTGAATCCAGCAACTGTGGTGGCAGCAGCGAGGGCTGGTGGATTGCACAAATGTTTTGAAACTCCCTTCCCTCGGGTGTCGAGTGGTTGTCATACACCCTGGCTCGCCAGGAGAAGGCAGGACCTGCAAGTGGACTAATTGCCGTCTATTTCCATCTGTATGGGGATAGACTGCTGCCTCCTTGCGCACCTGTCGATTTTCTCTGGGTGCTCCGGTTTTCTCCCAAATGTAGTAAAAACACTCATCATTAATTGGCTGAAAACATCTTCAAATAAAAACCCAATGCAATCATGTATGTATGTATGTTGAACTTATTTCGCACCGTACGTTTCCGACCCCGCGAATTGCAGGTGCGAGGGAAGGACAACAAACCAAACACAAACAGCAATTATTAAAGCCACGTAGGTAAAAAATAAATAAAATAAAGTAAATGAAAACAAATGAATTAAATCACGTTTCGGGCGCAACACAAGCGTCCTTCTTCAGGCGGGGACAACGTAGCGAAAGCACAAACGCTGAAGTGTGTCTCAGAGACGGCTGTGACGAGGGATTATATAGTCGCGGGGCATGGAGAGGGGGGGGTGCATGGTGATTGTGGGGACGGGGTGTGGGCTGGGAGGTGAAGTTGGGAAGCCGAGGGTGCGCTGGGAGGCAACGACTTGGGCCGAAACTGTGATGTAGATGGCGGAAGTAGATAAGCAAACTAGGATTAGGCCTCATTTTATTATTCTGCCGGGTGGGTAAATTCGCAATGCGCAGGCTAACAACGTATGGAGTTCAAACTGAAATGTGCAAGCTAAAAAACAACTTGTGGTACACTACCATGGCGATGGTAGTGTAATAAACTGGGGGTAACAGACTGGGAATATGGGAATGTTTATTTGCCTGCGCATTGCAGGAAGAGCGTTCCAGACGGCCGCGGAAGCGCATCTGAAAGCACCGCGCCATGCCGTGACCACCGTCTTTGTTCGATGGCTGAGCCAAAAGCAAGCCGCTGTTTTTGGAGGAGCTGCTGACGTTCACACACTGTACTCGGGACTCGTGTAAATACGATGCGACCTGGGGCGGGGGTGGTGGGGTGTATGAGGAGTGGTGGCGGGCGCACGACCGGTACGTCACACCGATGTTCACCGTGACTGGGGATCGAATCTCGGGCCGCCGGATTCGTAGCGCAGTGCGTTAACCACTACACTACCGCTGCCCACACACGGCCAGAGAATAAATAGACACACTCAGCGAGAGACGGACGCACGCAGATAGATACGGAGAGCGAAAGATACGTCACACTGACATAACAATAGGTTTTACCCTTTCTGGCAAGAAAACAGATGTGTTACGATTTTAAAAGACCAAACAGAATCCTTTTTCAAGGAATTATGTCTGCATTAACCACAACACAGTACTTGCAGTGAACATTCAAAAAAAAATCATGCTCTGATAGGACATATGGCATTGCGTTTGAAACTGATTGTTCCCACCAGAGACAGCTTTCTTTTGAGCCTCGTCTCAAAGTGTTTAGACCAGAGGAACGCCACACATTTTATTGCCGGAAAGGGTAAAAAACAATTGTTATATATGGTACTGGCAATAAAGGTCCCATGACGGCACTCTGATCACGTGGACCGTCACCGTCTTTGTTCGATGGCTGGGGATGGGAGAGAGCTGTGCCACTAACGTGTGTAAGAGGTGATTTCATTTGGACGTCACAAGTAGTTCTGTAAAACAGGGTGGTGCGCGCCTCTGCGAGAGCTCTGAATGGACACTTCGTCTCAAGACACGAGCTGGGGTTTGTCATTGAATTCGGGGGAAAACATATTTAAAAATAAATTACAACATTTTTTTAATAGACCCAGACAGGTCTCGTCGGCAGCATTGTGTTCTGCAAAGCACGTGGCAGTGATTAAACCTGACTTTAAAAAAATGACGCGTGCAGCTGAGCTCAAATGTTACTGTGGCAACCCCCAGAGGGTGACATGAACCAAAGTGACGTGACGATGTAAGAGTTTACGCATTGTAACGCGATCGCAAACGATCCTCGGGATCGTTGTTGTCAGCCTCTGTCTGCCTGTCAGTGAGTCCGCTTGATCAGAGACTCCTCTCTTCCAAATCGTCTTACGTCCTGCGATTGTTTTACCCTTTATTTCTGCCTTTTTGCTATTTTCCCCTCTCTTCTTCCTTACCCCCTCCTTGATCCCTCCCAACTTTACTCCTTCCCATCCTCTCTGCCTCTCCCGCACCTCCCATTAGCACGGTTGGCTACGTACGGTGCGAAAGAAGTTCAGTTCATCGTACATACCGAAGTAACCATGCCTGCCCCTTTCTGCTCACCCTCCCCTTATTGAGAGGACAGCTTTACAATAACACCGACCCCCTCTAAACATGGCACCTACGTCGATACCATTGCCTCCTGAAGGTGGGAAACCACTCCCCCCCCCCCATTAAAACACGCTCAGCCCGCTGTTTCCAATGATGCCGAGGACATCACCAAGTCCCGTGATCTGCCATCTAGCTGGCAGGTCACGGGACCGCCACCAACACCACCACCACCACGACCACTCACAATCCACTGCACATATTGGATGTGCCACAGGTTGGTGTTGAGCGAGTCGAGGATGAGAGCCACGGAGGAGGTCATGTTGTACAGCGCCAACTGGATCGCGGCTTCCGTGACGGCGGCGGGAACGGCCGGGGGCTCTTCCTGCGACACGACAGTCTGCCCGCTGACCCAGTAGAACTCTGCAGGCAAAGACATTTGGTGAACGTGCGGAAGTCGCGGGGCTGGGGCTGGGGGCAATCCGCCAGCGCCGTGAGAGCGTGTGTCCCCGCAACGTTCGGAATCGCTGTGCGATCAAATTTGCCTGCGCTGATTCGGTGGGCCGGAGAGGGGGGGCAGGGAGCAGGCTACAAAGACGGGGGGGGGGGGAATAAGCAGGGGACTCCCCCCCCACCCCTCCCCCCTCCCTTCCCTCCCTTCCCCCCCTCCCTTCCCCTCCCTTCCCCCTACCCCCTCCCCCCTCCCCTTCCCCCTCCCCCCTCCCCCCCAGGATGGTACTTGCACCAGGGCCGATAGCAACAACGCCACTCGCCACCGCTCAGACTGGATTCTCTGGATTCTATAGATTCTCTGGATTCTATAGATTCTCTGGATTCTATAGATTCTCTGGATTCTATAGATTCTCTGAATTCTATAGATTATCTGGATTCTATAGATTCTCTGGATTATATAGATTATCTGGATTCTATAGATTCTCTGGATTATATAGATTCTCTGGATTCTATAGATGCTCTGGATTCTATAGATTATCTGGATTCTATAGATTCGCTGGATTATATAGATTCTCTGGATTCTATAGATGCTCTGGATTATATAGATGCTCTGGATTCTATAGATTATCTGGATTCTATAGATTCTCTGGATTCTATAGATTATCTGGATTCTATAGATTCTCTGGATTCTATAGATTATCTGGATTCTATAGATGCTCTGGATTCCCTAGATTCTCTGGATTCTCACGGTAGCCTTTATGGGGCTCAAGACAATTTCATCCGAGGGGGGGGGGGTGGGGGGGGGTGGCTCGCGTTAATTGGCCGCGAATGATTTCGTTTTGTCAGAGGGATACCCGTTTCAACCAGCCTCTCCTCCCGAACAATGAGTGTTCAATATTGAGGTTTGATTTTTGTCCATTGGCAAAACATTTATTAGGTTGTATTTTCCTTCCGTCAGTGTGTCCCAAAATAAACGTTACGTTTAAAAAAATATATATACATAACAACGCTCCATTTGCTTCCCACATCCTACGGAGGTAAGCGGGAGGGTCGAGGGCGGAATGGCAGGTTATAAGATCGCAGAATCACCACTCCGACAGCACAATTCGGAGAGCATTGTGGAACTACGTGTACAAAAGTACCAAAGTAAATGTCTTGATCTAAGCTCGACTGCATCGAACTGTTAAGTGCCTCTTAAAGGTTTATTGTTCCCGGCGGAGTGCCAATCACCTTTAATGATGTTTCGCAGCCGCTAGTGCTGTCATCACGAACGAACGAATGAACGCGTGGGGCTACGATGATTTTGGGAGCGCTGCGAATTGAGTCGCGACCACACCCGTCCGGCACAGAAGGCTGTGACAGCGCATGATATGAGCCCATTATGTGTTACTGTTTACCCTTCATGATTATTGATCAAGGGCGGGGGGGGGGTGTCACCGGACATTCAAACGTGCCCGATGCTGATCAAATGCGTGTTTAACCGCACGGAAGCACAACTTTATACGTATTTAATAATAATCCACATTAATTAATTATTACTATTATCATTTTTTTATTGCCCAGAAAAGTCTCACAAAGTCTCCAGAAGCTCTTCGGTAAGGTCTTGCCAAGTTTTAAGCAGCAGGCGCGATGTTGCTACGAATGTTCTCCCAATTGAGTAACTTGCAGGTAATATTTATCACTGGGATGTATGTCTAATTCCAGTTAAAGTTGTATGTTTGTCTTTTTTTTTGCTATGGGAATAAACTAGAGAAGCCAGGCGACACCCACGCAGTGGTGAGAACCATAACAACAAATTCCCACACACAAAGGCACCTCAGCCGGGAATCAAACTCAGGCGCGTCTCGCTGTTGGCCGCAATTGGTTACCACTCATGGCACCCTGTCCCACTTTAGCAGCGCAACGCCCTTACCTGTCTCATTCCCCGTGGCGTTGACGTTGCATATGACGTAATTGGCTTTGAGTCCTTTTCCCGACAATCCCGAGACGCTTGCCATGCAGCAGCCACGGATCTGTAACGTCAGGGCCCCAACGCAGGCAATCGACGGGAGAGTAATCGCTGCACTTCACAGAGCGGAGATAATGTGCAACGTAGTGCCGGGGAGTGGCAGATTCGAAGGCAATGGAATGCCTACAGAACGTATATTATGCGGTCTGGATTTGTATCGTGTCGAAATGGGACTGCTTTTCAACACACTCTACAGATACGGTCCGCATTTATTTATTTAATATACAGAAGCAGTCCGTCAGAGAGGGGGGGGACAAGGACGGATTTGAGCCTTGAGTTGAAGAGCTACAGGGAGTGAGGGATGCGTGGCTGAGGACTTGGCGAAATAAAAAAAAGCATTGGTTGCGGTGACCTTGGAGAGTGCCTGGAATGCTGTATAGTGAGATGAGAGGTAGGAGAGTGTTTGTGGAGGGGAGTAGAGTGAGATGAGAGGGGAGAGGTAGAAGAGTGAGTGGAGGGGAGTAGAGTGAGATGAGAGGGAGAGGTAGGAGAGTGCGTGGAGGGGAGTAGAGTGAGATGAGAGGGGGAGGCAGGAGGAGAGTGTGGAGGGGAGCGGAGTGAGATGAGAGGGGAGAGGCAGGCAGAGGTGAGGCTAATCCGCATTTGAAGAAGGCGGAGTGCGGTCCTGAAGAATTGAAAGAGCATTCCATTGTTAAAATGCATCCGTACACTTATCGTCTCCAAGGAAGCACGCTCCTACCAGTCGAGCCATTGAACAACATGCGTCGTGTGTCTTAGCTAACAGGGGGAGTAACACGCGCACGCCGAGACACACGAGAGCACGCCGCCAGCGCACACTCACCGCGTTCTCTCGATCCGCGCAGAGGGCGTAATTGAAGCGCTCTCGGCTGTTGGGGCACTTCGTCTCGGCCACGTGGAACGTCACGAGGAATTGCTTCTCCCCGTCCGCCTCCTTTGAAATGAATCGCGCGCGCGCACGCGCACGTTACCCGGCACCCGCAAGACCCGTGCAAACCAGCATGGGAATTTCAATTCACTTTGAATGACGCCTCTCCTCATTTGCACGTGCATGACGCGTGTGGTTATTGCTAGACGGAAGCCGAGCAAAAAATGTGGGGGGGGGGGTGAAACTGACATCCAGTTGCTTTGTGTTCCTTCTGATGCCTAAACTCTCAGCTTCTGTTGCGCTGGTTGCCATCACAACGGCTGTGAGCAGAATGAACGCAAGAATGGCGATGTCGTCTTGACATGCAAAAAGCATGTAGCGGGCTCCTCGTAATATTTTGCAGGTTAAGACGCATTTTTTGCATTTACTGCACAGGGTGGCCCAGAAGTTAGTTTTGCCGAGATCAACATATGTTATTATTTTCTCGATAAACTAAAGCAAGTGGGCTGGATTGGTGGCTGGATGGGACGGGTTTCTCGATGGTAAAGAATAATGATGGAGTGGCAGCCAGGGAATGAAACGTGGCCGATAGGACGTGCACCGGGGAGATGGAGCAATGACATCAGCTTGTGCGTAGATGTTACGTGGCTTATTACATCTCAGGATTGTGAGATCTATCATTCCACTGCTGAATGAGGCTTCCCCAAGCCTCTGCCACCACTAACGATCGTCAGAGGCAAACATTCACCCAGCACCTCCTGGGTGTAGGATGTCTACCGTGGAGATGGAGCGGTCAAATTAATTGCTGTGCAGGTGCGCGGTGGATTATCCCCATCTCAGGATTGTGAGCGATGGGGACAGCTTTGGGATGCCTCTATCCAGCAGTGGATTGACCATGTCTGATGATAACGGTGATGATGAAACTGTCGAGACATCCTGTGCACATGCATTTCCCATGACTGAGTGATTGCCACGCCGTGTTCATTTGTTGATGGGGAGGCACTGTGATTATTTGACCCTGGGCAGCAATAAGGCCTTCAAGCCTCTCCTCCACTGCACATTGGAGGTGAACACAGGGAGCGAGCTCACCAGACACGCCGATGACAAAATTCACCCGGAACGAACCCCACGATCTCGTTAGGTCTCGGAAATTGAACAGAGTTGAGCTGGGATATCGTCATGATGAGCGACCAACACGCTGTGGGGGCTATGTTATGCGCAGTGCTAAAACATCTAGAAGTTTTGTGCACTTTACTCTCTCGTCGATGGTAATAATCATCGATTATATTTGGCTTTCGTGCAGTCCTTACAGAGCAAGGCTTTCGCAAAGGCGCTACGTTTCAACAGACGAGTGCACTCCGACAGCGCGAGGGCGATGTTGCCGTGTGATTTTACCCACTCGAGTAATTTCGCGAGTTGTTTTCACCAATCCACACTGACCAGCGTGGCGAAGCATGGCACGAATAACTGGCACACCTCCGCAATCTGCGCGGTGCGGGGAGGCCCTCACCCAGCAGGTCACCGAAGCCGCGACGGCCCGGGAGTAACCACGATTGTATGGAGAGCGTCGCCTCTGCCGCTCCGACAAGACCTACGGGAACCCCCCTACGCCGTCGGCTGAAATCCGGGAAGAAGAAAATAAAAACACTTTCCGAACGCGCGCCTCCGCATTCCGCAGCCGAGAATAAAAACCTTCGGCACTCGCTGCACGCAGTCGCGGGCGGCCGTCGACGGTGGGCCCAGCGACAAAAGCTTCGAGTCATAGTTTCATAGTTTGTACCAGAAAGGCTCCACGTGCTTAGGCCAAACAAAACAAAAAAGAATGGACCTGAAACAAAGCCCATTGAGAACCCGACGGTGGAAGTGCCGCGGGGGATTCTCTCGCCCCCCGGCACGCACCGCGGCACCTTCGCTGTACCGCACGCCCGAACACAACGTGGCAGACGCGCGCGCGCGCGGGCATCTTCCGCGAACGGACGGTCAAAGATTCGCCCAACTGCGACCGCGGTGACGTTCAAGCCGTCGTCACCGGAGGACGACGGCGGACGGACGGTCCAACGCGCCGTCCGTGCAGACGCATCGTGGGGGTGCCGCTGTCGCCGCCGTGCGGCGTCCACTGCCCCCCCCCCCCCCTAGGAATTGGTCGACAGCAAAACTTCGCCATTCGACTAGAAATACATTTTAAAACTGCCTTAAGAAAGAAGAGGAAGATTGGCACAAAGGGGCTTTGTATGCACATGGGAATTCAATTTACATTGTAGTCTAAGTGCATTCCATTTTTCTCTATACAATCTATGGGTATTCCGTCTTCCGTTAAAATTCTATGGGCATTCGTTTTCTGTCATTCCTCTTGGCCTATCCCATCACACATCCCACTGCATGGCACATCATCCATATATTGGACAGAGAAACCGTCCACTCACCACCGCGTACATCTCCGTGAGTCCCCGCTGCTCGTACCACCGAGGGTGTGGGTCGTGGGTGTTGTAGGCGTTGATGGCCAGAAGAACGCTCTGCTTGGCGGTCATTAATTCCCGTGGATCCAGATTATTTATCGCCAACTCTTTACTGTTATCTGGCAGGTGCGATGGCCTCCAGAAGACGACGCAGGTGTCCGGCGGTTGGGCCACGGGAAGGGCCCACGCTGTGACACTCAGCGTCAAGACGAGAGGCAGACATAGCATCGTCACCATCATCATCATCGTCGTCGTCGTGGTCTGCAGTGTGTGTGTGTCTACCCGTTCGCACATGCACGCACGGTCCGCTCCCAGCAGTGTTGAACCGAGAATGCACACCGCTTGTGGTTCGGCGCAAAGTTTGTGCGCAGGTTTTCAAAAGTAACAAATAAAACGTAGAACAATAAAGGGTATTTTTTTTAGGACGGGGGGCGGGGCCGTTGGTAGGTTCACGGGGTCGTGAATCCACGTGACTCGACTTCACTTGTGTCCGGCACTTGTTGATTTTCTTGTCTGGGTTATCTATTGACCTACCTTGGAGTAAAGTTGATAATCACAGTGTGTCAACATTCAACTGATATGCTCGCTCGGGCGTTTCCCGTAAATGGCACCGATGTTGTTTTCCTGGTAAAAGCCACACAGTTCGGTCCAAAGGTTAGGATGATGTCGCGAAAGGAGATGTAGGCTTACCAAATGCAGAGAAGAGCCATCTCTGAATAATCACTGTTGGATATTCAGCCAAAGAGACTTTGTGGGTTTTTTTTAATCAAACGTTGCATTTTTGGTTGGCAACAGCATCTACAGCAGTGATTCTATATACAGGTTCTCGTCAGACTTTTTACACAATTTTCCAAAGCTTACCGCGATTGTCCTATCAGCACCATACCATGCTACCAAAAGTAGTTTTGCAAACCAATGCAATACCCAGTGGTAGAGAACGGTCTGTGGAAACAGATGCCGCGTAACTATTTCCGACATCGCCTTGAATGATTGCGTACGCCCATTAAGGGGGCAGCACTATTTCGCTCACGCTGCTTCCGAGTAATGTTTGTCACACGACAGTTATACCGATATTTTTTTAATGCTCAGAGCTGTAAATTAGTCATATAAAGTGCAAAGCCAAAGGTTATGTAATGGAGTTGTTTTACAGCCTTTGGTGACCAGGCTGAGACCACCAACCTACTGCAATTGAGATTTGGTTTAACAAGGGACATCTGTCCGGATTTCAGCAGCGGATCTCAGAAGTAACAGGTCAGTGATCTGAGCCACTCGACCATATCTAATCAGGTGTTCAAGAAAAAAAAAACATTGTGAAAATCATTATCATAATATAACAAAAAAAGAAATTCAGTGTCAAAATCTCCACTGAGTCTGTAAACTCTCATAAGACCCTTGCTTAGAATATTTGTCCAATTCTGAAAACTAAAATATATTTTTTGGCATGAAGAAGGAACTTGTTTGTCCCTGGGAGAAAACAAATCCACACACGTAAAGTGGATAACACTGCAATAAAATCTGCATAGGTCAGCAACCAGACTTATTCCACTGCCTCCTAGAGGCACATCGCTGCCCCTGCACGCATCACGATTTTATCTCTCTCCCCTCTTTCTCTCCGTGCACCCACAACTGCCGCGCCTCCACGCGCTCGCACGCGTGACACAGAGTCGTCAATTCACTCAGCATCGTTACGCTGTAGGGAGTACGCGCGCTCGTAATTAGTGATGCAGCCGTTCGCAATGGTGGTTGGTGCTTGCACACAGGTACGGCGGTGGTAATGGTTAGCACGCTGAGCTCGCACTCCGGACGTGTCGCTGGTTCGATCTCCCGGCGTGGCGGTGGAAACGACGGTGCAGGTCGCCTCTGTGTGCGGCACAATGTGGGGGTAACTCCAACTTTGTCCACGATGTCTAGGCCAGCGGGTAACAACCTGCTCAAATACTATATTACATCATCTGAAAATGATGATGATGACGGCGATGCCTTGGTGAAAATATTCCCATAACTAAGGGAAAAGCCACATGCGAGTCATTTATTTGTTGAATATGCAGATAAATAGATTCATTTTTTTTGGACCAAATGTTAAATCGCTTGGTTGGCAACATCAGCGTTGCAGTGATTCCATACACTATAGTTTCTTGTCAGACTAATAAAACATTGGTATTTTTCTCCAATTGTATGCCGATTATGCTACCGACATCCTTTCACGAGACGTAGCATTCAATCGTAAACCATCGTCGGACAGTGCAACTCCCCAGTGTCAGAGAACAGCCACAGAATAATGTTTGAGGTGACTTCGGGTGACCTCTTTGTGCACACGGGGCACGCAGCTCCTCCACGCGAAGCCTGACCACAGAACAATGTTTCTCACACAACAGTCACATGTTTTTTGGTTGTTTTATGATTCGCAGAGCGAGAATTTAGTCGAATCAAGTGAAAACCCCAAATTTCCTCGAATAATTATCTTTGAGTCGTTGGTGACGAGACTGGGACCATCAAAATCAGGACACTTGGAAGAATCTGTTTTATTTTGTCGGAGGAGACCCCTTTGTTTTGCCAGAAGTGGTGTGAGAACAATAAATTGCAGGGTTTGCATTGAGCTTGACGGACGTGCTTATTGAAACGCGCTGTGCTCTTCGCAAGAGTTAGTTGATTCTCTGCTAGTGCAATATTGTACATAAATCACAGTGCAAGGCGTATTGACTGAGGATTGCCAGCTCTGTTTTAGTTTGAGCAAAATCAAGAGGAATGAGCGGTGCGTCAGCTAAACCATCACGGCTCGTGTGAAGATCACAGCGCGAAGCAGACATTAATTGCTGTCAAATAAATCAATAATATATTAGAACCTAGAATTACGTCTCAAAATGCTCATGCAAATGGCACTCGCTGCTGCTGAATAATCAGCATCATCATCAGTCATGGTGAATTCACGACTTGGATGAAGGCCTCCCCTCGTCGTATTCGTCATCGGGGCTGTTTGCTGGTCAGTGTGGATTGGCGAAGAGGGAGGAGCCCAGGACCGGTTCAGATGTTACTCGGAAACTGATGTTATGTCCCGTAGGCAATAGAACTCATCTGGCCAGGTTCATAGCGCAGCATGGAACAGCGAGTCTCTCTCTCTCTCGATAGACCGTCGATGCGTATCCGTAACAAACTGGCCACGTGGCTCAGTGGTCGAGCAAGTGACTTGCAATCTGGAAGGATGTCCTGTTCAAATCCTGGCTGGGAATTGACTTAGCCGTTCTTCCTTCCGGGATTGATCAAATACGTGCCACTTGGTATGGACGTCAACATGGATAGCCTTGCTCCTGCTTTTGGATGTGGAAAAGTCAATCCACCAGCTCGGGGCTTTAAACAGCTGATGGCCACCGGCTCAATGCTCATCTTAACAGGAAATTACTTTTGATTTTTATTTGTAACACATAAGAGAGATAATCCTCATTAACATTCAGGTGAGAGCCCACTGATATTGTCTCTCTCTCTCAAGATAGACCTGCTAATGTTTAACAAAGAACATTGATGCAAATATTATTTGGGTCTTTCGGTAAAGTCACGTAGATCGGTTCAAAGAAAATAACAAAATAACAATTTGTTATTTTCTTTGTACCCATCTACGTGACTTTACCGAAAGACCCAAAGATTATGAATCCCTGCAGCCACCAAAGCTTTAAGTCAAGATTTAACAGTGATGCAAGCTATGATCGTACATCATTTTGGATAATTCCGTGAACGTGCTTGGTCTGTGGGGGGAAACCGAAGCATCTGGAGAAATCCCACGCATGGACAATGGGATTCGAGTCTTCAACGCTCCGGTATCGATTAATCCAATAACACTGACTGTGCTGCCATCTCCTGGTCATATCGCAGGCAAGCGGTTTGTGAGTTTCACACGCACACCAGCGCGGAACACCAACTCGAACCTCCACAATTGCCGGATTACATCAACCCCTGGTGTGTGTGCGCCTCAAATAAAAACAATGCTGTATATATAACGGATCAGTGGAGTGGGGGGGGGGGGGGGAGCGGTGATGCAGTGGTTGGTGCACTACACTCGAAATCCGACCGCCCATCTGAGTTCGATTCCCAATCACGGCTTTCATCGGGGGGGGGGGGGCGAGTAATATCAGAACCGGTACGGGGCTTCCTCTAGTTCGACTCAGCCTTGAATTAACACAAAGCGCGATCATCGTGCATGATGTTTGTGTAACATGGTATACCCTTGTTTTTGCATTGAACAGGGCCCCATAGTGTTGTAATCTAGAAGCTTTTGTGAGCACGCCTGACTGCTGAAGAGTGCTTTTTTCGTGCTTTAAAAAATAAATATGCCACTTCTTGATCATATCGGTTTGGGAAACCACGTCTGATGAGCTAATAAGCGGTTAAATGAACGAGTGGATTGAGCGGCGCTTTGCGTACATATAACCTTACCCATAATGCTCCACAGTAAGGCTTTCAACTAGCAGTGGATAGACGTTGGCTGATTATAATAATGATGACACCGATTATATTTTTTTCTTCACTACGCGTTTTCAAATGATCTCACTGGTGACCGTGCAACCTAAGACGGATCGTGATCCGCAAAACGGTGAAGGGAAATTATCTTCAAAACTTGATTTGACGCTTTCTTGACTGCAGGAATGACTCTTTGTTTTTTTTTCAGACCGACCGTCTGTGTTGCTTTATATGGTTTCCAAATTTTGCTAAACCCTGTTTGATTTAGTGTGCTCCTCCGTCTATGTATCTGCGGTTATGTGTTTCCTCTCTCTCTCTCTTAAATTTAGCGCTTCTGTACCTGATGATGATTGCTTGTGTTGCAATCGAAACGTCGTAGGCTATTATGTCATTTTATTATTTCTTATTTCTACGTGACTTCACCGAAAAAAACGGTGAAGGGAAATTCTCTTCGCCGTGATGCTCACACGACATTGAGTAAGTCTCGAGGATGTCGCCTCGAGGTGGGACACGCCAGGAATGGATTCCACCAGCGCCGCACTGCGGCTGCAAGAAAGTTGTTCGGGCGAGCGTTTGAAGAAGGCGCGCAAAAAAAACAAACACAACAACAAAGAACAACAATTCGCTTCTGCGCGCTTGGAAGGAATTGGCACTGAGCGGACAGGAGGAGGTCAACGTACGGGTTGGAGCAGTGGCTTCTCAAACGGGGGGGGGGGGGGGGGGGTCACGTGAGGTGATTTTTAAATGTGTGAAATTAAATCGTACACGAGAGTCATTTGGTGAATAATCACATTGTATGAATCTTATAATATACAATAGCTACAGTAAAATATAAATCCATGTGGTTACATAAAAGACCTTTGGGGCCGTCCATAAATGACGTCACGCGATTTTGGACGATTTTTTGACCCCCCCCCCCCCCCTTCGTCACACGGCGTCATAAAAAGTCAGACCCCCCCTCAAATATGACGTCACAAAGCTCTGCCGCCCCCCCCCCCACAAAAAAAACATGCTTCAAATCGCTTTAAACTATTGTCATTGTAGTGCGTATTTAATGTGGCGCTGCACTCTGATGTTGTAGGAGAAAACTTTTTTTTTTAAAGTCTATAATTAAGTAGAACGTGTTGTCTGTATTTATTCAAAGTTGCGCATTTTGATGTAACGTCACATTTCTCAACCCCCCCCCCCTATCGTCACACATCGTCACAAATGTCTGACCCCCTCCCCCCCTAGGTGCGTGACGTCATTTATGGACGGCCCCTTTCCAAACTCGTCCGTTGATGGTTTTATTCGCTTGCAGTTACTTATCTCGTTCCGATACCTCACAAGATGGACAATTGCTTAAAATAGCAACCTTCATTACTTAGAACATGTATCTCTCAGAAGCGTGTTGGGTCAGGCAAGGGTGGCACTTGGTAAATTCATCAAGGGGGCACCGCTGCGGTTGAGAACCTCTGGATTAGACAACACACGCGGGGTTTATAGCACGATTCAAGCTGTTACAGAACGTTCAGTGGCCTAGGGCAGGATGCGTCCTGGCTAGAGGATATGGCGGCCAATGGTCATGAACGATAATTGAGTGGCAGTCGCGATTATTGAACGCGCCCGAGAGCATCCAACCCGGGGAGATGGAGTTATCAAATCAGTGATGGCTAATTGGATCGTTGCGCCCGCGAAAGCGCTCTTAATATAAGTATAAAAATATAACACTATGTAACACATTTTGTTCTTGGGTAGTAAGTGTTATTTCGTAATTGCTTGTGCCTAAAAAGTATAGAAAATGGATATTATTCTCCACAAACTTTGCATTTGTGACCAGGACAGTATATTTTGAAAAAATACCTATTTTCAATAAGAAAACGGGCGAATTTGTGTCTTTTCGTTCACATAAAGTAAGAAAAAAAGTACGAATCAAAATTTACATGTATATATACTAAAGGAATACAAAAATGACTACAAAAGATTTAGAAGTGAGTCGTTTTTCGAGATGTACGATTATACTGTAAATCACTTTCACGAATCAGCCCCCAAATGTAGTCTCCCACATCATGTTCTCGTTATACTGTCCTTGGTAGCGGTGTTCAAAGTCTAGTAAATCTTGGTTAAAGCGCTCGCCTTGCTCCTCCGAGTATGCTCCTATGTTCTCCTTGAATTTATCAAGATGAGCACAAAGGACATGGACTTTGAAGGACATCCTACAGCCCATTGTGCCGAGTTCTTCACCAGTCTCACCCAGCTCCACATATTCTTGGTTCTTTCGGTAAAGTCACGTAGAAGGGAAACAATAAAGTAATACAAATAAAACAATAAAATTCTCACAACGTTCGATTGCAACACAAGCAATCATCATCATCAGGTGTGGTTTTTCACCTGATGATGATGATGATTGCTTGTGTTGCAATCGAAACGTCGTGAGAATTTTATTGTTTTATTTGTATTCATTTATTATTTCCCTTCTACGTGACTTTACAGAAAGAACCAAGAATACGAATCCCTGCAGTCACGAAAGCTTTAAATCGAAACAGCTCCACATAGTTTTCGACCTTGTGATTGCCCAGGACACCACGAACCACTGCGACAAAGCTGTTCCAAACCGCTTTCTCCTTATTAGTGAGCTTCTTGAGGAATTCATTGCACTCCAGGATCTTCTTTATGTGTGGTCCAACGAAGACACTGGCTTTGACCTTTGCCTCAGACAGCTTAGGGAAGAAGTCTTGAAGGTACTTGAAGGCTGCCGACTCCTTATCTACAGCTCTGACACATTGTTTCGTAAGGCCCAATTAGATGTGCAGTGGTGGCATCAGCATCTTCCGGGGGTCCACCAGTGGCTCCCACTTGACGTTTTTCCTCTCCACAGAGAACTCGGTCCGCTGTGGCCAGTCCCGCCTGTGGTAGTGCGCCTTGGTGTCCCTGCTGTCCCAAAGGCAAAGATGGCAGGGAAACTTGGTAAAACGCCTTGGAGACCCATCAGGAATGCCACCATTGTGAAGTCTCCGATGACCTCCCAGCCGTACTCATCATACTTCAAGGCGTCCAGCAAGGTCTTGATGCTGTTGTAATCCTCTTTGAGGTGCACCGAGTGAGCCAGGGGAAGAGACGGGTACTTGTTACCATTATGGAGCAGCACGGCTTTGAGGCTCCTGGATGAGCTGTCAATGAAGAGGCGCCACTTATTCTGGTTACAAGCAATTCCGATTGCCTCGAACAGACTGGTCACATTGTGGCAGAAGCAGAGCCCATCTTGACGGGTGAAGAATCTGCAAAAAGGTTGGTGACGCTTCCTCTGATCTGCGACTTGCACACTTTCATCCAACAAGTTCCACTGCTTGAGCCTAGACGTCAAAAGCTCGGCATTGGACTTGGTGAGACCAAGATCTCTGATCAAGTCGTTGAGGTCTTTTTGTTTGGGGTAGTATGGGTTTCTCTCATCAGCTCCACCTCTGAAATTGTCATCTGGATCTACAACGTCTTCCTCTCGCTCTCTGACTTTCTGCTCTCTTCTAAAGACGGCTGCTCTCTCTCCGGAGGAGTGGGTACGGGGAGCTCATGGCGGTGTGGCACCGGTGACGATGGATGAAGGAAGGTCCGGATACATGATGGCAGGTGCATTGTTGCCAGTCCGACGTTTGGAAGGGTCCATCATGCAGAAGTAGCAGTTGCTTGAGTGATCAATGGGTTCCCACCAAATTATTGCGATAGCGAACTTCATGGCTCTCTTTTCCCCTCTGTACCATCTTACAAAAATACAATAAATTCACCCATGACTAATGTGTAAGAGATTCTCGCAACATTTTTCATGAACGACATATTTTTTCAATAACATTGAAAATTATGAAACATCTTAAAATTAAAAACTTTTAGAATTTAACATTACTATACTCTTTGGTTCTTTCGGTAAAGTCAAGTAGGTAGAACATAATAATAGATCACGACGTTTCGATCGCAACACAAGCAACCGTCATCAGGTGTGAAACAAACACAGCAGGATGACTGCTGACGTAGGAGAAAGAGCTGCTGCAACAAGAGTTTATATAGGATTGTTGGTGGGCCCAACCCAAGGGTAAGTGGACGGAGTTAGAGAAGGAATTTGTACATACATCTTGATTTGAAGCTGTAAATGTGAGATATTAGCATGTCAATGTGAAACGGCCCAGTCACTAGAGGCGTGCAAATGTTAACATTTTAAAACACATTTTAAACCATAAAATTCCGAGCAACAACCTTCCAGAGTTTTTTGCATTGCTCGCAGGTGAAATGAGGTGCCCAGGGTTTGTCTTGATCCCCGACAGGCATGCCGAAATATTCCTTGTAGGCCTCACACATCTTAGCAGATGCTTCCACAGAGTACTTTTTCGCTCTTGTCTTGATAAATTGGCCGCAGACAAAGCAAAATGCGTCTGCCGGATGCTTGCAGCCTCTTGATACCATCTCAGCAAGATGCAGATATGTATCCACTTAGGGAGCTTGAACTAAACTGAACTGGTGGCCTTAAGGCCCCTGTATTTATACTACTATTTATATTACTGGAAAGTTCTAGAATGTCCTAGAAGTTACTCCAAGTTTACTCAGCACTAAATCTATCTGGAATGTTCTGGAAAATAGGTACATTTCAAAATACCACTGTCTTGGTCACAAAAGCAAAGTTTGTGGGGAATAATAGCCATTTTCTGTACTTTTGAGGCATAAGCGATTTGGAAATAACACTTCCTACCCAGGGACAAAAAATAAATAAAAAGTTGTTACACAGTGTATAATCAGAATCAGAATATGTATTTATACTGGAGGAATCCGATGAGATATAAAGCTTTCTTTCACACATGTCCAGCAGGGGCGGGTAAGAAGTTTACAACAAAAATACAAAAAAACACGATCGTAGTGCAAAGTACGAAGAGGTAAACAATTCACCCAAACACATACAAATAAAACTAAACTATGCCCATCCTATCAGGCAAAACCCCACTGAGGTATTAACTTATTTTTCAGAAGCGATCTGGCCACAAATGATAGCCCAACAAAGTGGCCAAACATTTGGACATTTATAGCACCAAAATGATCTCAGTGCATAAGTTAGCAGAAGCAAAGTTTGTGGGAAATAATAGCCATTTTCTGTACTTTTGAGGCATAAGCAATTAGAAAATAATACTTACTACCCAGGAACAAAAATTGTGTTGCATAGTGTTATTATCAGAGCATGATTTTAGTCTGCATGTTTACCACAAGCACCGTGTGTGGTTAATGCAGGGCAGGAATCCTTGAAAAAGGTTTCTATTTTGTGTTTGAACATCTTAACACCTCCTGTTTTATTTCCATAAAAAAGTAAAACCTATTCTTATTTTTAATATCTTGACACCGGTAAAAAAAGGTCCCATGTTACTTCACACTTGTTTGTTCTTTTGTCTACTCTACCATGCAGTTCCCGACACAACGTCATCCTGCCACGAGCATTCCGATCAATGTGTAGTGACATAAATGGGGTCACTATGGCGTTTAGCGCCAGCTAACGTCACAAGGGTGGAGCTATGCCTCTTGGGCCTCTCTCGGGCACCAGAGTGGGCATGCCAGGGGAGCGGGCCCTAGGGGACAGTGAGAGAGAGTTCGAGTGAGGACATGACAGTCTGGCTGACCCCTAGAGGGCACGTGACCGGACGAGGTGGCAAGGGGGGCCCAAAAGTGGGAGAGAGGGATACGTGATTTAGGGGCCAGAGTCTTCGGGAAGGATCTGGAAGGGGCGTGGCCAAGGGCAGAGCCTGGCCACTGCGCGGCCGATAAACGCCGAGTCCCTTAGCCCCGATCGGGGCTGTTCTCTGGAATCAACCCTCGGTGCCACGTCTCTCCAGTATTCGGTCTCACTGACTGGCCCAATTATGTAGTTACCCTGTTGGGGTCTAGTTAATGTGTGTACGTTATGTAGTTACCCCTGTTGGGGCTGTGAAATAAACGTGTTGCCTTCAAGTCAAGTGTGTGCCTCCGTGAAGAACCCCACAAAATGCAACGTTTACAATCCGTAAAGCTTAGGAATGCATGCCAGTTATAACACTAGTAGAAAATCTGAATTAAACCGCTACAAAATAGGACATCCTTTACCCCCAGTGGCCTCAATGATAATACGAAGAAAGGCCTTTTATGAAGCACCTATTAAATGGGCAATATATGAATTCATTCAGAACTATAGTGTTCGTTATTGATTTTTTTTGGGTCAAGACACGGCACGTTGTCTGGAACGAACGCTACTTGTCCTTCACCAACCACGAGAGGCCGCTACATTCACCGCAATATCATTTGTTTCGTTACCCACCTGCCAAAAATGCAATTGCCAGGCGGGCGAATCGTTAAAACCCAGAGTAAATATAGCGGCGTGAACATGATTACGCTATTTGAAACACAAATCTCATGTAATCGAGACAAATGTGTTATGGGTCATGCTTTGCTTTCAAATTTACAAACAAATTGTGTGGGGTTGAGATTTTTTTCTTTTCTGATACGCTAATATGATTACAAAATCCCGTTCAATCGATCGTCTAAAACGATAAAAGCGACAGACCCACAGGTGAAGTCTTATCGTGCCTGTTGTGTCAAACAGTCTGTCCGTTTTGTTAATTCTATTTAAAAAAAAAAATCTGTTTTTGTTCTAAAGTCGCCTCCGTTTCAGAAATACGCACTCCGAATATAGCAGCAGCCGCAGCAGCTCAATGTTCCCAGACCCACGCACGCGTGCGCAGCCGGGTCTGGCTACGCCATGCTTCTCTGTCACTTGTGTACACACTGATCGGCACATTCCGTGCGGAGCAAGTACCCCGCGTTAGCGAGCGCCTGTTTGCGGGTTTTCTTTCTTTACGGGCGGAATATCCCATTAGTAATAGGAGGCAGATCTCGGAGGCGTCACACCGCATTTCCGGCGTGCCCCTCTTGGGCGGCCAGGGCCGCAGCGCTGCGGTCTGACGATGGCAGGGGGAGAGGGGGAGAGAGAGGGAGAGAGAGGGAGAGAGAGCACTCGCGACGGTCTGACGCCGCCACAACCAGCTCACGGCTCACTCATTAACCCCCCTCAATCCCATTGAAGAAAGAAAGAAGCAAAAAAACTCAACAATAACGCCGTGTGGCTTTAATTGGGAAAATATACAATAGGCGACGTTTCGGGCAATGGTCCTTCTTCATAGCAGAGGCGATGTTTCAGCCAACGGACCTTTTTCATGGCAGAAGGGCAATCTCCCAAAACGTAATTTATTACATAGTATTTATTTTAAAGTAGTGTTTTTGACATATCTTGCGTTTATTGTTTTGCTATTTATACTCGTGCACCAATTGCCGATGCAGCAGCAGCAGCATCACCAAATCATTCGTTCCCAATTTTGAGAGGGCGATTCATGATTTAGAGTGAACCAGCGGCCACGCACGCCTGGTCGCGTTTTCCTCTCCGCTGCTGATGTTGCCCACATTGCACCGGGTGGTCTTTTTATTTTAAGGTTGAGTCTGCCTAGGGAAGGTCTAGGCCAGGTTCAGTTCGAGAATTCCAGTGGCCACGATCGTAGCGCAGCAGCGTGCTAATAACTGTGAAAGCGTTCCCCAGTAAATCAAATAGTGGAACACGAGTGCAGCTAACACCAACATTTGCCCAAGGGTCATTACTTTTATTTATACGTGTACACGCAGTACCTGCCTTTAAGGGTGATGTATTGCGCGTGTTCTCAGCTTTGCTTTGCGAACGGGTGATTTTTTAAGGACTATGAAAACACACAGCTGCATATCAAGTACATAATGCATACATTGTACTGAAGCAGTAGCTGGGTGTTGGCATCTCCCCGCTTTTTTTACTTTTAACTTTAGCATTCACTGAACCAAAAAGGAGCGTAAAAATTGTTTTCTAAGAAGGAAAAAAAAAATCACATTTTTATTCAGCACACTCAGAGAACCTCCAGACGCACACACATTTTCGCGGGACTAGATTTAACACGAATATTTTCTGAAGCTTATTGCCCCCAGATATCTGGGGAGCCAAAATTGGCAAATTCGGGTTTTCAAATCATGAAATCCTGCAGGTAAAACACCTGGAGGTAAAACCTGCAGGTGTAAACCGAACTGTGGTTCACAGTTGAAAAACGTTCAAAAGGGCTGCCCCAGAAATTTGGGGGAGTCGGGGGAGGGCCAACTCGAAATTCAGGTGTTAAACATACGGTGTTACTGGTGTTAACAGTACAATGAAATATATTCTTACAATGTCAGCTTCATAACCCCTGTAGAACATTCGACAATGTCTTTAAAGCATTACTATGCACGTTGAAAGCGTCAAAGCGCACCTCCGATTATCACCATTGGTTACGTACGGTACGCAAGAAGTTCAACATGCATACTTTGGTACTCGAATCGAACCCACACTTTGCAATTAGTGGCCGGCCTTGCTGTGTTCGTTGCCCTCAGAGATATGACGCTAGTGCTTCTTGTCGCGGAGGCTGAGAATCTCATCGGAGGCTCGCACACTGCAGCTTTGCTAACATTTAGTTTGGGTTAATGTCGTTATGTATGACATTTAGAAGCCCGCCACTACTGCCACGCCGAGACATCTCGCACGGCAAATAAATACGCTACCGCGCCGAGCAATGCACTTGCTAAATTAAAACAAATCGCTTCCACAGAGAGCCATTAGTAATGGCATGTCCAAGGGCAGATGCGGCTTCGCGTGCAGTCGGAGTACCCTGTCGACTTCGCCCATGTAATCAGAACAAATGCTGTGCTATGCAAGAGGCCAAATGACCACGTCGGTAGAACGAGTTCAATAATTAAACAGCCATGCAGGAGGCAGTCGTTATCGAGTTTTGTCTCGCAATGTAATGCGAGCGTTTATGCAAGCGACGCACACAGGCACGGGCCACGCATGGCAGCTAACAATGTTCTGCAGTGATGCCGTAGTCTCCGTATTATAAGACAGACTTTTCCCCCCCCTGAATAGTTGAATGGGGAAAGTCTCATTTTCCTGTAGCTGTCCGTGTATGTGTGTGTTTTTTTTTGCACGACGTTATTGACGGCGTGACCCGGTGTGGGGTGCGTCTTACTTTGTTATAACTTCGGAGAATGCGGTGATACTTTACAAAGACGTAGGGCCGATTCAGGATTTTTTTTTTTCACGCCAAACACATCAATTAAATTCTAGGGTATTTTTATTGTATTAGTACTGTTGAACCTTGATTTGAAGCTTTCGTGACTGCAGGAATTACTATGTGGTTCTTTCGGTAAAGTCACGTAGAAAGAAAAACAATTAAATAATAGAATACGACGTTTCGATTGCAACACACGCATCCATCATCAGGTAAGAATGACTGAGAAAACAGGCATAGTAAACTTAGACACACACATAGCCTCTTTCTGTGTGTCTCTGTGTGTGTCTCTCTCTGCTTGTGTGCCTCCGTGTCTGTGTTTTGTCTCTCTCTCTCAAATGTAGCAATCTTTGGTAAGAACGTCATCAACCAGGTAGGGTGTTGACTGATGTGTTAGCCGACTCCCTGTGTTGTATTGCATTATATTTATAAGTTTACTATGTTTGTTTTCTCAGTAATTCTTACCTGATGATGGTTGCTTGTGTTGCAATCGAAACGTCGTATTCTATAATTTAAAACTTATATAATTACAATTCCAATACGCCCTGACAATGTGGCTCGATCCATGAGGACATTCAATCTCCGAGTGGCTGTGTGTCGCATGTGAGTGAGTTTTTGCAACTAGCATTTGGGTGGTGTGTAAGAGGTTATGAATGGTTGCCAAACTGTATGGTGCCTTGGCGTGTTTAAAAAAATACATATGAGGTATAAATGTGATTTATTATTAAAAAGCTGTTATAAATATTTAAAAAATTATATTTATTTTACTCATTCTGTAGCGTGCGTCAGGTGCAATTCCAGTCAAACTATTCAGTGAATGGGGCATCAACCCTGGTAATGACATTCGCATTATTTATCCCCTCCCCCTCCCCATATAATTGGTCGATAGTTGGCAAATTATCACGTGATCAAAGATGGCAGTGCCCTTGCACAACTGCAAATAAGTTTTCTCTCCGCACACGTGGCGACTAACACGCGTCGATCAATGATGGCGAACTGTAGCGAAATCTTTACTAATCTTCGCACAACGTTTACAAACGTGCGCGATGTTGACAATCTTGGCACAAGATTGTATACCGGTGTCAATATCTATAACGTCTCTTTACTTCATTCAATTTAATGTCACTCTCTCATTGTTGACCAGCGTGGGGGAGAAAAAAACATAAAACCCACTATCGTCAGATATCTCCCCCACGACTGCCACGATTTTCCGGTGACCTTCATCAAGCAGTGGATTGACCAAGGACTGCAAAAGAGTATTAATAGTATAGTTTTATTTTACAACACTCGCAATAAAGAAACAGACTGGAGGCAACATCACAAGCGTGCCAATTCAGCATGGACAAAAAAAAAACACTCGCGCAAGTTAAACATTTCACAAAAATAAGTATGAAATGCCACACATTTCGTTTGTTTTTTTTGAAGTTCACACAACAGAACGATCCGTGTCTAGGCCCAGCGCTACCATTGCCGATGGGGGTTGGTTTTTTTTGGTCACACGGCACCAGGCGTGGAAGAAGAAGAAGAGTTCACAGGCATTGGTTAAAGCGAGTCTGACTCTGCTGATGAAACAATGAAAGCGGAAACAGGTCCAGAGTTTGCTGCTATTGAGTTTGTTTTGAAACAATGCACTCCCAGAAGGCCGGATGCGTCAAACATCGTTGGATATGAAAAAAACAACAACTAGGTTTTACCCTCTCTGGCAATAGAACATGTAAAACAGGTGTTAAAGCTGTTCAAACACCAAATAGATACCCTTTGAACATCTTAACCCCTGTATTACTGCCAGAAAGGGTCAAACCTGCTATTATTTTTCACTCATTGATCCAGGCAAAAAGGTCCCATTGATATAATTGGATATATGTTGATATATGTTTAGGTACATTTCTATGAAGAAGGCGTATGGTCTGCTTGTGTGTGTTGTTTTTTTACAAGCTTCATGAGGTCTACTTTGTGCGAGCTTTGATACAGGTTTTTTTGGGTGAGCGTGTGTAAATTGACCACGCGATCTAACCCAAAAAACCTGTACTATGGCTTTGATAGTGTCTGCACTCCAATCCTGCAGCGAGTTCCTGTGGACCTTATTCTAAATGCGCGACTGCGATGTCATTGTTGATATCCGTCAATGGCTTACGCAGATAAGGGGTTTCTTGTTTTGGAACATAGGACGCGCCGATGGGCTGTTAGCGCATGGCTCACCAAAATATCCTCCCTCGTGTGCGGCCACTTAGCACGATTTGCTGTTGAGTTGTTGACTTTTTTTCTTCCAGTGGTAAGTGCACCACCTCTCATTATTTACTGGAAGCTCCCTCCACCCCCCACCCAGCCCCTTCTTTATCGACGCATGAGCTGAACTTCTCAAGGAAGCCACTCATTTATTTTTGTTAGTCCGCGTAAGCGATGAAGGGCGAAGTATGTGTCACGTATCTCGTAGGGTCACCGGTGGCGTGTCGAGTGGCTGATGAGTCAGATAGTGGGGACGCACGCTCGGCACACGGCCTTGGCAGATGTAGACACCAAAGACAAAGACCCCCCCCCCTCGTATAGCCTTAACAAACTGTAGGGGCAAGTGCTGTTAGCAAACACCTATGAAGGCCGACACGAGGGGGTGGGTGGCCAGCACCACGCCCGGACTCTTTTGTCTCCCGAGTGGCGATGTTTACACATCACACCAGACACTCATTTGAGGCTAAGTAGACCTAACGGGGAGGCCCAGGACCAGGTTCAGATAATCGTCACTGGTGTTGGCCGTGAGCGGGAATCGAACCCGGGTCGCCTCTGGTGCGTACGCCTTTGTTTTAGAGACGACTTTTTTGCACGGCTGGTCTCGAGCACCTGGACAGCGCCGCGCGCCACGTGACTCTCTCCTGCCCGTTGGTGTCGAAGCTGCTGCGTCTCAAACGTTACTTGGCGCATGGATTATTGTCCACCCACGGGGGCCGCTTGCCGTCCCGACTTTCAGTTCGCAAGTGGAAGAGAACCCCTCACCCCCCCCCCCTATAGATAAGCGTTCATGGGGCATAGCCGTGCCACGTGCACTGCCCAGCGGGGGTATATGTGAGCGCACAATGACGAGGCCCTCTCTGCGTTGGTCCCAGCAGAGCGGCGAAGGACTTCCTCGTGGGAGATTTGGTCCTGCTGAAGCGACGAGTGGGACAACCGCGATCCGTTGGTATTGCGCCTTCAGCCGATGCACTTTTAAATCTCGATTGAAAACTCACGACTCTCTTTGCCTGCGTTTACTTTGTTTGTCCTTCCCCCGCACCTCCGATTAGCACGTTCGGCTACGTACGTTGCGAAAGAAGCTCAACGTGCATACGTGCATACGTACACACAGCCTGCCTTGGTGTTAAGTGATCAACACACACAACGGGCTTGCAGTCCAGCCTTCGTCGGCGTCCTCTCCCGGAACGACAGCTGAAATCAACGGGGGGGGGGGATGTTCCTTCCTTATTCCCCGCCACTGTCCATCAAGCAGTCTAAAGGGGGTTAACCATAACCACTGCCATCACTCTGAAGACCAGTAGGCCAACATACTCTCGAGAGGGGCGTTACCGAGAGCTCCCTCGAACGGAGACACTTCAGCCAGCAGTGGCGCGCGTGCGAGCAATTGTCCAGGGCTGCACACTTGCCTTCGTAGGGTGCAGCATATAGTGCTGGGGGCATCTGTGAAAAAGAGCTTAATAGTTTTTCGGATTCCTCCAGTCTGATTCGTGCGTCCTTCAACCTGCGTTGATTCAGCGCCGCATCGCACGTAAGCGTGGCAAATGAATGTCCACGCGGAGGTGGGAATTGCTATGCGGGTGGCCCAATAGCCATGCCGTTAAACGCAAGCTCACGAGGCAGTGTGCACAATGTGCTCATGCACCATAGGCTCGGGTTTGCTGCCATGCGTTTAAATGTTAAATGCAAGCGTCTGCGGGGGTGGTACACGCACACCGGAGAGAGTTTTGCGTATACGCATGCTTATATATAGGGCATCCACAAAGGTGACATATATTGAAATGATAAAAATATATATTGAATACAACATGGCGTCTGATATATTTTGTTTGAAACCCTTCAACACACTCAGGCGGAGCATGTCATTGGGTTATGTAAAAAAAAAATTGTCCACAGTTTGGTGACCCAATAAAAAAAAATCGGATTTGTGTTCGAATGACAGCTCTCTAGCCTACAAATAAAACTGCCCATGTGTGTCGGGGCAGTAGCACGGCCCAGCGGTAGCGAGTTCAGCCGCTCGTTGCAGAGGTTCACGGATCGACTGCAGCGGCTGCCCTGATTAATACTGCACACGTATTCATCGCACGATGACATGCGCGATCGAAGATTCGGCGACTTCCTTCGCAAGGGAAGGGTTTAATTGTGTGCCTGCGTCGTTGTCCACCGCATGCGCCACATTTTTCAAAAGTTACCCACGAATGACTCGATTGGAAAATATGCAGCAAATCATACCCCCACCCCCCACCCCTGACTGCGAACCATTCGGCAAGACGCTCATGTAAGAGAGTAACGAGGTTCTGTGAGGCTTACTGGGGTAGACACGCGTAATAATGATGACATCAGCTTCAGCAGGGGACCTCCTTTGC
This sequence comes from Petromyzon marinus, assembly GCF_048934315.1. NCBI lineage: Eukaryota > Metazoa > Chordata > Hyperoartia > Petromyzontiformes > Petromyzontidae > Petromyzon > Petromyzon marinus. Next base: position 3,976,233 of record NC_133691.1, on the reverse strand, counting down.
CAGTGCCAGTACCAAAATATGACAATAGGTTTTTTTCCATTTTTTCTGGCAAAAAAACAGGTGTTAAGATGTTAAAACACCAAACTGAAACCTTTTACAAGGCATCATGTCTGCATTAACCACAATACTTGTGATCAGAATGCAAACAAAAAACATACTCTGATAATATATGCTTTGTCCTTGAAACTGATTGGTCCACACCAGAGACAGCTTTCTTTTGAGCCTCGTCTCAAACGGTGTTAGACCAGAGGACGTCTTTGCATATATTATCAGAGTATGTTTTAGTTTGCATTCCGTCCACAAGCATTGTGGTTAATGCAGGCATGATTCCTTGTAAAAGGTTTCAGTTTGGTGCTTGAACAACTTAACGCAGCTGTTTTGTTGCCAGACAAAAGGGGAAAAACAGATTCTGGCATATCAGCTGCATGTACATGGTACGGTACCATAATAGCCCGTAGAGAATCAGAATGTTTTTAGAATCAGAATCTGTATTTATACTGGAGGAATCCGATGAGCTGCACGGCTCTTTTTTTATAGATGCCCGGTAGGGGCGGGTCACAACGTTACCACAACAACAACTAAAGTTGAAACAATATGCGAGTTGTAAGGGAGTCACCCCGCCCTCGATATTCAATGCGGTGTCACATTCGTGACAAAAAAGAAGAAAAAAAAAACCCCATCATCGTGACAAATTTTTTTTTAGATTTTTGTAAACATTCGATTTTTAAAATCTAATATTTTTTTAAATCTAACATATATTTTTTTAATCTAAAATATTTTTTTCATCATTAAATTATTAGAAATTAATCACAAATATTAACAAATTATTAGATTTAAAAAAATAAATATTTTTTAATATTATATTTTAAAAATCTATTTTTTTGGCACGATTGTCGGCCTCCAGTTGCTGGAGGGGTAAAGTGGGTCCAGTGCGTACGTTGTATTCGAATTGAAGAGCATCGGATGCTACCCACGTGTATCAGGGGCTAAGGGAATCCGACATTCACCGCACCTACTATGTGTATTATCAGAAAATCACCCGGACATCAGTCTAAATGCGGGGCTCACCCATACCAAGTCGCCAGAAATTCGCAGGACCATCGTCAGATCTCAGAAGCTAAGCAGAGTTTGAGCCTGAATAGTACCTGGGTAGTGTCTGGATGGGCCATCACCATGAATCGCAAGTTGTTATACGCTACTGTGCAGCTACGCAGTGGGCTGCACTTTGCTCACACGGATGTGCCTCCCTGCTACTGACCAGCGTGGTGAAGTATGGTTAAATAACACCCCCCTGCCCCCGCTCCCCTACGAGTCGCACCGCGTGAGAAAGGCCCCACATCCAGCAGTGGAGTTGACACAACGGCTGTGTTGACTCAAGGGCTGTTGCGCTACGGAACAAAGGTCGTGCTCATCCATCAACCATCTAATTGGCTTCTTTTGCATATCGATACGACGAGATGCGGTGACAATGTTATTCAAGGCAGCGGATGGGGCTGGAGCGGCGAGAGATGGATGGCGACACGGGTGCGTGGACGGGTGAATTAGATGGAAAACGTTGAGAGAGGGGGAAGTGTGGGCGAGAGCAAAGCCCAGGCCGGTGTTGACAAAGTACCCTGGTCACACAGAGCATGTCAACACATATATTCACATACACATAGGCACGCTCAGATGCACACAAAGACACGCGCACACACTCGCTCAGGCTTATAGCGTCGCAACGGTGCGCGATGCTAGTCAATGTAGAGCGATGTTCTTTCATTGCAAGGCCCGCGGGCCACTGTCGAGGCCACTGGTGGCCTTTAGTGCGGGCCCTGACGTGCGGCCTCCCCGACAGTGCACAAAGAAGTGAAAACGCCCCGCAGCGTCATCGTCGTGCTGCTGTCAAACCCGCAATGGTTTCAAATGTGTGGTGGCCCTCTCACACTGATGATGTCTCATTGGCGAAAGTCCACCCCCCACCCCCCTCCTGAAAATTAGTGAAGAACACTGCTCTAGACGATTAGACGACGCTCCGCCTCCCCCCATTGTTTAACCAAGTGCACCGACTCAATAAGCGAGCCGGTGCCGCATCATCGCCGTTAACCCGCGGTGCATCACGGGTAGAGACGTTAATCCGTGGTGCATCACGGGTAGAGACGCTAACCCGCGGTGCACCACGGGTAGAGACGTTTAACCCACGCTGCCCCGCTCCTCACCTGCCTGCTGGTCCGTGTGTGTCCTGGGCATTTCCTCACTGCGGTTCTCAGTGAGTTCGCCGTGGTGATTTAATTTTAAGTTAAGCCACGGCGCCGCAGTGCCATTTGGCCTGGGGGGGGGGGGGGGGGGTGCCTGCCAATTCCCTGGCCCTGAGAAACCGTGGAGCACCCCAACGAGGGGGTCTCTCGGGTAAAAACTCAGGGCAGGTGCCCCCCCCCTCCCCACGAGGCCCTACGTGAGTGTGGGTGTGTGTTTATGTGGGGGGTGGCGGGGAGAGCGCTGTGGCGGGAGCCGGGTGGCTTCTCGGTCGCAGCAGCACAGCGACGGCCCCGGTATCGGCGGAGCGGCTTCGCTGTTGCGGCACCACAAGTTACGTGGGCAGCGCCACGCCACCGCCGCGTTTGCCTCCCAACCCCTTCTACGTTTACACACAGAACCGAGTTCTTATTTAAGCCTCAATCTACCAAAGGGGGAAGACCACGGGACTCGAGCTCAGGTCCTGTAGCCAGTGCACCAACCACCTGTACACTTCACATAGAGTCCAAAGCGAGAGAGATCTATCGTTAAGCCTTCAGCTGAGTGGTGTTGGGGCAAGTGCTGTTCGCGAGCACTGTGAGAGCCGGCACGGCGCACGAGTGGTCAGCAACAACGCCCGTGCCGCTTTTCTGTGCACAGTAGTGATGTTTTACACACTGCGTTAGGTACCCATTTCAGGCTGAGTCGACCTAGGGGAGGCCCAGGACTGCTCGAACTAAGGTCGCCGGTTTCGGAGCGCACCGCGTTAACCATTGCACCATCGCTCACCTAACTCCAAAACATGAACAAAGATCCCCTGTATAGCCTTTAATAGACTGTTGGGGCAAGTGCTGTTAGCGAACATCTATAAAGGCCGGCACGGCACACGAGGGGGTGGGTGGCCAACACCACGCCCGGCCGCCTTTATCTCCCTAGCGGCAATGTTTACACATGCCACCAGGTACTCATTTGAGGCTGGGTCGACCTAGGGGAGGCCCAGGACCGGTTCAGATAATCGTCACTCGTGTTGGCCGTGAGCGGGAATCCAACTCGGGTGGCCGGGTTCGTAGCGTAACGCGCTAACCGCTGCACTCCGCACGCACACACTCTGCACATGCACACACGCACATATACAAACGCACACACTCTCCACATGCACACACAGGGGCGGATTAATATTTTGTAGGCCCCTGGGCTACAGGTACTGTGAGGCTCCCAGTAATATTTTCAAAAGGAAAACAAAGTTAAAGAAAAATCAAATGTATTTTTTGCAAGGCTAACAACAAATCAAATTAATCTCTGGAGGCCCTCCGGCTGGCGTAGGCCCGTGGGCTGCAGCCCCTAAAGCCCCCACGCCTTAATCCGGCCATGTGCACACAACGTACACACGCGTGCATAGCCATACGTACTAACGCAGCCAAGAACACCCAGGCAAGACGAATTAATTTAAGATAGCTCATATTTAATTCAAGCGCGAAATACATTAATCACGAGAGGGCATGTTTTCTCTCTCTCTCTCTCCCCCTCGCTCTCCGGTCCCATCCTACGGAATGGCCAGATATGACCTTATATTTGAGGCTTATGCTTCACCCGTTATTGTACAAAGAATCATTTCATTATGCGTAATGAGCTACTAATTGAAGCTTCATCTCTCGCGCTCATCTCGACAGTGCGAGATTGAGGAGTCGGGAGTGCGCTCACGAGAGCGTGCGTCACTCGCTGGAATGGCTGAGCCTCTGCCGTGGTGCCGAGTTGTTAATTCGCTCGCCTGGTATGCAGGAGCTCATGGGTTCGATCCCGACCCTGACACCTGTATATTTGGAGTTTGAATGTCTCTCTCCGCGTGGTTCGTGTGGATGTTTTTTGTTTTGTTTTGGACCCGGTTTTCCCTCTCTACATTTAAAAATCAACATCACGCGTTTCGACTTCTTTGGTTCTTTCGGTAAAGTCACGTAGAATGAGAATAAAAGAAAAAAAATGATAAAATTAAATAACACAATAAAATTCTCACGACGTTTCGGCCACAACACAAGTGGCCTTCATCAGGTGAAGGGACGAGACTGCCTCGCGCTCCAGCGCTGTCCTCGAGACAGTCTCGTCCCTTCACCTGATGGAGGCCACTTGTGTTGTGGCCGAAACGTCGTGAGAATTGTATTGTTTTATTTTATTAATTTATTATTTTATTCACATTCTACGTGACTTTACCGAAAGAACCAAAGAGAATGAATCCTTGCAGTCACGAAAGCTTTAAATCGAAATTCATGCATTTCGAGTTTTTTTGGCTGATATATATGTCCACACGATGATCAGCCACTTCTTCGAACTATCATTTGTGGCCAGGTCGTTTCTGCAAAAAAGGCCTACATAGCTCGGTGGGACTTACCTGGTAAAAACACATCTTGATGTTCTCGTGCCGCAAAGCAAATTCACAACTGGGAATGGATGTGCCGGAATTGTCCTCTATGGGGCTTCTGTTGTTGTTGTTGTCCTCGTGATGCTGTGATGTTGTGTGCGATGGTGGGCAAATCACGTGCGTGAATAGATGACCGTATGGTAAACCACCCACTTATGGAAGAAGAAAGGGTAAAATTACACGGGATTATTTAACACGGGCGTACCGTGTACTCGAGTGGTAGTGCCTTACGCCGATCGTTTTCACTCCAAGCCAGCCTATAAGCAGCAGCAGCGTTCCGGAAAATATCGAGTGTGCAATGAAACCCCGGCGATATTTCCGGCTTTCTAAACTTCAGTCATCATTAAGCCACCACGGTCACGTCTCCTCTGCGTTCAAACACAAAATTAAGACGCCCCACGCTGCACGCGCCTAATGATGATGATGGTGGTGGCTAAAATGTATACGCCGATTCGAATTAAGATAGAGTCGTAATTCATCGGATTGCGTGCAGCGTCTCACCACTTAATTTTCTATTTGAGCTGAAACTCGCGTGCAGGTGAGAGGGGCGTGGCGATCCGCGGTGAGTTTTGGGGAATGTCTGGGTTCACCAGACGCCGCTGATTCTGATCGTTTCAGACTCTCTCCCGATTCCTACCAGGCAAGCATTAAAGTCAATGAGACGAAGCCAATGTAATCAGCAGAATAAATTACGATCCTGTTGATTAAGCGAAACACTTTAATAAGCTGCTTCTAATCAAAACTGTAAACGCGACTAATAAAAAAAAGCCTCCATATTCTCGATTCCGCTGATTTCCGCTGTGAAGTTTGAACGACGATTTTTTAAAAATAAATATTACGAGAGAACTTTTTTAACGCATCGTGCTCTGAGCCTCATCCTAAGAGTAATGCTCTTCGTTGACTCAGCAAAGCCTCGCTGAGCCTTAAAGCTCCTTTTCATGAGGGTCCTGCATTGCCTGCGACGTTTGGCCAATTTCATTGACGATCGTGGTTTTTTTTTTGGCTTCTTTCGGGAGGCAGAGTACGCGAATCAAGCCACCGTCCACCTATCCCATCCACCCACCCACCCACACGAGGGGACAACTCTCAAACCTCCGCACAGATGGATTTCACCGACCCCGCTTGCTGTACTGCCATCCCCCCGGCCACCTCGCAACACGCGGGGTTTTCGTGAGCTTCGCAAAATTTGTGTGATCCACGAACGAATCGCCCCTCAAGCGCTGGATTACGGCAGGTGTGGCTGTTAATCACCTTGACTGAAATAGCATCAACGCGACTTTGACCGACAGTGCTTGGAAAGTAAAGGAAGTCGTCTTTCACCTTCATTTGTTTAACCAGGCGCGAACTCACGAGACCAGAGTAAGTGTCGTTTGCCAGAGTGACCTTTGGTCAAGTCGCAGCCCTGCAAGTGCTTGCTCAAGCCACCGCTGGAGGTAAGGCCTCAACTGGAGGGATCTCTAGAAAGCCGTGCTACATGTCACTTTTGTTCGGCCTACTTATTCCACCCTGGGGAGATGTCTTGAATCCGGTGGGAGTACCCAAACTTGACTCCACCATCCCGCGACCTACAATTCATCTGTGCTCGTGTCGTGATGGGTACTGCAAGATCTGTTCGTGTCCGTCCCTTGCTCGCCGAGCTGCAGTGGCTTCCGGTTAGCGAACGAATACATTACGAGGTCGCACTCATTACACCCAAAGTGTTGCCAAAAATAAACCACAATACCTTGTTGATTTCGTCAAGGAGCATAAACCATCATCACGGGCAACTCCGGTCATCCTCGCAGGAGCGGCTTTTGGCTGGACATCGAACAAAAATGGTCACCTCATCTCGCGCATTCTTATGCGCTCTTCCATCCGATATTAGTAAGCCACCGGAGCTCCGCACTGTTTAAATAATCTAGATTGAAAATTGCATTTCTTTAGAACTGCTTCTTCTGTCTCGTTTGTTTTCCTTCCCCTTGCACCTCCGATTGGCAAGGTTGGCTTACGTACGGTGCGAAAGAAGCTCAACATAGGATCGAGGTGGCAGAGGGATTCAAGAAACGTGCCCGTTTGTTTCCAAGTGCCGCACGGGAGTATCGAAGAGGCGACATCGGGATTTCAAGAAACAGCGCGTTAACCAGTACACGAACGGCAGCATCCCAGCTAGCGATGTATTTCCATCCCTGCAAAAAAAATTCGCACAATCGCAGAGGTAGCAAGCGGCATAACGCCAGCGTGTCGTGTCTGCCAGTTTGAACGCATATATTAATCCATTCGTTCGAGCATGTTTTATGCATGCATGTAGGCAATAGCCACGCATGCATTATGCATTATGCATGCGTGTGCACGCGCGACGCGCAGTGTAAGTGTATGGCGTAATGTAAGCAATCATTTATTAATACGCTTTTTGTTTGGCTGTGAAGCACGTATAGAGGCTCCATCCGTGCCTCACAAGAGGTTCAATTAAGCCGTGTCCGCGTCATTATGAAGGGGAGGGGAGGAAGGGCGAGGTGGAGGGGGGGGGGGGTGTTTGATGCGAGAGGCAAACACGAGCTGATATTTTAATACGGCATTTTGCACTCTCTCTGGAATGGTTAAATGACTACCCATTCTCCCAGCCAACCACAGCATGCGCAGTATATGCTCGCGCTAGGCATTAAATAATGGATACGGTTCAGCGATGCGTTCATCCACTGCTGAATGAGTGAATTGTCCCGCACGCCTTGTCGGTTATTCTGGTCGGCGTGGGTCTGGTGAAGGTGGTGCCTAGGGTCAGCCACTGATGTTAGCCGTAGCTGGGAATCGAACTCCGCTCGCCAGGTTGACAGTGAAGTGTGACATCCACCACGCACCTCCGTTCCCTCCACTTACGTGGGAATGTTTTCACATTTGCACGCGCAACGATGTGTGGCATCATTGATTAATTGATATCGTTTATCAAGCCTTGAATCTCTGCGTGTACAAAAAAACAATCGATACTGTTAGATTGGTATGTTGTACGCACTCACGTGACTACCGCAGCCGCTAGAGGCCACTGCATTTATAAAACAATCTGGAAATAAAGAATATATATACAATACCTTGCAATAGACTCTTGCTGATGAATCACGACCATCGAATCGAATCGCCGGGAGGTGGTGGTGGTGGTGGTGATGATGAATGGTTACGTTGCGAATCACCACGTCCATGTTCGTCTGGCTTAGTTGTTCTTAGCCACTGGTGGAAGTTCCACATCCCTATGGCCTGAAATAGGAGTCGTCGCGACCGGTTACAAACTGCATCTGATAAATTACGCGCGGTGTTAAACAATTGACACTCGTCCGTCACCTACGGGATATTTTTGTTCGATATTTTGTCTCTGCGTGTGACATCGCCAACACGCGCGGTACGCGTTGGCGAGCGGTGACCCTGCGTTTCAACCGCGTGTTCTACCTATCTCCGATTTCCATCTGTAAAAATAAAAAAATAGCATTATCTGTGAATGCAATTAATCTCTTAGCTCTGTTGTGTGTTTTTCTAACCCCCGCCCCTCCCCCCCCCCGCCAACTCGGGCGCAATATAGTCAGAGCAGGGTTCACATTCATGATACCCTCGCGCGCACGCATTGCTCTAATGTTGTGTGTATGTAGTCCTTGCCCTTTACCTTAAAGGTCAAGGCGTCTATGACGGATCGTTTAAGTTTGGCACCTGTAGGCGGGGCTGAGACAAGGTTGTGTGTGTGTGTTCATGCGCGCGCGTGTGTGTGCAGGTGTAGGCATATATATACACATACACACGCATACATTCCTTACACGTGTGTCTGACCGAGTTAAAGGTGGCTTTCGCTGAGACATCGGACGCTCCGTGGAACCATGAAACTTCTGGCGTTACTTCTCTTAGCGGAATTTTGCTCTGGTGAGTGTCACGTTCAGCACACCGGTGTGTCAAGTGCGTTACACAGCGGCGTGGAGTGGCACCTGGTTGCGTTTGAATCTCAGTTCCTTACGTTATCTCCACGACACATGTCCGCAACAGCACGGGGGCCGATCTTCTCGGATCGTGAGATCGGAACTGGGAAGCAAAGCCGGGGTCGAGCGGATGGGTGACCAGGGAAACGAGCAGACCTTGCCCTGTGTCGTCGGTGCGAGGCTGTGAGATGCGCGCAGTGTCACCCCCTCGTGTGTGTGGATGGGTTTTTCTCCGGGTTGTCCGGTGACCTTCCACATGGAAGCCAAATTCTCATGAATACGTACTTCCCAAACATCTCGACACAGGGTCCCCCTTGAAAAAGAGTCTTGGGACTCTCCAAGATTTTTACTGGATAAACGGCCTGATTGCCAAACTATTGTAGCCGTACGCGTGTGCCACGATCCGTTCATACAGAGCAAAGGATGTGCGCTTATCGTACTTACACGTATATATCCCCCCTTGGGAAATTATAACTTTATAGGAACATCAATTTAACACCGGGGGTATGTGCATTATTTAATCTTCCCACTTGTCGGAAATGTTCCGTGAAGTCTCCTTTAATTTTTACTCCGTAAAAAAATCAACCTCGAGCTCGGCTTAGACGTGTCGAGTGGTGGCGCAGTGCCGTAGCCGTTAGCACACGGAGCAGCGAACCTGGGCCACCTGCGTTCGATTTCTGACCACGGCTTACACGAGTAGCCGGTGATATCTGAATCGATCTTGTGCCTGCGCACGAGGTTAATTCAGCTGTAAATGAGGACTCGTTCCTGGCACGATTGCGTAAACATCGAGGGATACAAAGGTGTCCGGGCGCAGTGCTGGGAACACCAACCCGTCATGCACGCTTACAGCAGCAGTCTGTATGGCTCTAACCGGAAATCTTTGTCTCTGTGCACACTCGTGAATGTGTGTGTGTGTTGCGGAGTCAACACATGTCAGGAGCGGTAGTGCAACGGTTAGCGCACTGCGCTACGAACCCAGCGAACCGAGTTGGATTCCCGCTGACGGCCAACACGAGTGACGATTATCTGAACCGGTCCTGGGCCTACCCTAGGTCGACTCAGGCTCAAATGAGTACCTGGTGCGGTGTGTAAGCATCGCCACTGGGGAGACAAAGGCGGTCGGGAGTGGTTTTGGCCACCCTCCTCGTGTGCCGTGCCGGCCTTCCATAGGTGCTGCTCGCTAACAGCACTTGATGCGAGAGGCAAACACGACCTATGTCCATTAAGGCGATTACGCGGTATCTTTGTCTTTGCAGTCTACACACAGACCGTGGAGTGGGTGGACCACTGCTACACCGGTTCTGGGACCGGATACCGGGGACTCCAGACTTTGACTGCATCGGGCCACCAGTGCCAGACCTGGGCCAGCAAAACCCCGCACCTGCACGCGTACACACCAGAAGGTCTCTTCCCGACGTTCCTCTCCCCCACCTCCAAGTGCTTGGGGCTTCTGCCTATGCCTGTCGCACTGGCGATGTGTAGATATGCGTTTTTTTGGGGTTGAACCGCGTGTCTAACAAGAAGGCTTTCGCGACCCACATGAGTTAAGGCCGGTGACTGCTGGGTATTTTTGTTCACGACGTTGGCAACTGCACGATGCTGCTTGTTGTAAACTGCTGGCGAAGACTTCCGTACGCAATTGCTAAAATGTTGTCGATTTCTATCCAACACACCGGGTTGCTGACGCAGCAATACATTGGCAACGTTGGTTCACGTGACAACTCTATAAATTGTCCGTGTCGGGTGGAGGAAGGTGTATGACACAAATTTCCACTCACGCGAACTGACCTCGACAAATCAACTGTGAATTGCACGGGGTGTTGTTTAGCAGGCTTTCTGACGTTTCGCTCGCTCCACATCCTGGGAGGGCACTGGATTTTGAGCAGCTCAATTTCTGTTGCCGGCTGCTGATGCTGCTTGTGTTGTTGCCAGTTCTTGCGTGAACCAAACATAGAACACAGCAGGTGCATGCATGTGTGTACGTCCATAATACATGTTTTTTTGGGGGTTAGATCGCGTAAATATAAAAATGTGTCGTTAAACCCGCCACCACCCGACACAGCCAACTAGTAAGGGTTGTCACGTAAACAGAACATGCCAATTCGTTACTAGCACAGCACACCGGTGTGTTGGAGAGCAAAGCGACAACATTTACAAACTGAGTACGACGTTTCACCAGTAATTACAGCTAGCTTCATCAGGCCATAGGCAGATTAGTGGAGAAATCCTCCTGTTTCGTTCCTTAAATAGAGGCGTAGATGTGATGACGTCACTTGTGAGCACTTCTTGCGCGAAGTGGGGTAGGGGGGAGATTAATAAATGATGATGGGTATCCATTGCCCTTTGGGCATGTACGTATGGTATGCTGACCTTATTATGTATGTACGTATAGTAGGCTGAACTTATTTCGCACACGTACGTAGCCAACCGTGCCAATCGGAGGTGCGCGGCTATAATCGAGCACCAGCTGGCAATTAAACCTCACCGCGCTCTGCGAAAAAAGCCCCCCACAACTGTGGCAGAAGTTTGTGAACGCGACGTTTATGGGCCCCGCCGGCCAGCCGATTTAGCCACGTGCTTGGATTTAACTCACGTGCTTGGATTTAACCCACGTGCTTGGATTTAACCACGTGCTTGGATTTAACCCACGTGCTTGGATTTAACCCACGTGCTTGGATTTAACCCACGTGCTTGGATTTAACCCATGTGCTTGGATTTAACCCACGTGCTTGGATTTAACCACGTGCTTGGATTTAACCCACGTGCTTGGATTTAACCACGTGCTTGGATTTAACCCACGTGCTTGGATTTAACCCACGTGCTTGGATTTAACCACGTGCTTGGATTTAACCACGTGCTTGGATTTAACCCACGTGCTTGTATTTAACCCACGTGCTTGGATTTAACCCACGTGCTTGGATTTAACCCACGTGCTTAGATTTAACCCACGTGCTTGGATTTAACCCACGTGCTTGGATTTAACCACGTGCTTGGATTTAACCCACGTGCTTGGATTTAACCACGTGCTTGGATTTAACCCACGTGCTTGGATTTAACCCACGTGCTTGGATTTAACCCACGTGCTTGGATTTAACCCACGTGCTTGGATATAATCCACGTGCTTGGATTTAACCCACATGCTTGGATTTAACCACGTGCTTGGATTTAAACACATGCTTGGATTTAACCCACGTGCTTGGATTTAACCCACGTGCTTGGATTTAATCACATGCTTGGATTTAACCACGTGCTTGGATTTAAACACGTGCTTGGATTTAACCCACGTGCTTGGATTTAACCCACGTGCTTGGATTTAACCCACGTGCTTAGATTTAAACACGTGCTTGGATTTAACCACGTGCTTGGATTTAACCCACGTGCTTGGATTTAACCCACGTGCTTGGATTTAACCCACGTGCTTGGATTTAACCCACGTGCTTGGAAGTCTCCACGGTGCTTGATTTGCGAGAGACAATCACGAGGACGTACAGCGGCTGATGGTGGCTCAAATCTTTGGTGGGGCGGTGCCGGCGGGGCAGCAGCAACGAGGCGGTGGGTGGGGGGGGGGGGTTATTCGGTATCTCCAAAAGACAAAGATGCCCCCCCCCTCCGCATAGCCTTAACAGACTTTGAGGGGCAAAGAGCTGTTGGCGCGTTGCCGCACCTATGTAAAACTGGTGCGGTACAGGATGGGGGTGAGGTGGCCAGCACCACGACCGTCCGCCTTCGTCACCCCTGTAGTATTGCACCAGGTACTAATTTGAGGCTGAGTTGTCCTAGGGGAGGCCCAGGTCCGATTCAGGCAATCATCACTGTTGGGGGCCGTGAGCGGGAATCGAACTCTGGTGGCCGGGTTGGTAACAGCAGCGCACTAAACGCCACACTACCGCTCCCCACGGTGGCGAGATGTTAACTACCTTGCCTGGTATACATGAGGTCGTGTGTTTTATTCCGATCTTGACTCCTGTATATTTGGAGTTTGCATGTTCTCCCCGTGGTCGCGTGGATTCTTCTCCGGGTCCCCCGGTTTTTTCCTCGACATTTAGAAACACGCGCTTCGAGTAATTGGCTGCTGCAAATTTCCAAATGATAAGCCACTTCTTTGAGTAGTAATTTGTGGCCAGGTTGCTTATTAAAAAAAGAAAGCTATATAGCTCAGTGGGCCCTACCTGGTAAAATAAGGATAGTTAAATGTTCACGCACACTGACGAGCGCGGTGAGGAATGGTTAAACACCGCACCTTCACCACAGCAGTAGACCGGTACAATTTCAGTCCTATTATTCTGTTAATTATAATATATTTATCACATACACATTCTTCAGAATAAAACGTTCACTAAACAACAGGATAAATCTGTCGGAAGGACGCAACTGGGAGACACGGCGTAGCGAGTGTGTGGGCAGGGATCACAGTGATGAAAAAAAATTGTGGATTTTATATGGTTGTTTAAATGAGACCTCATTTCAAGATGCCACCGTACAGAAATAGTGGGCATATTTCCTTTATTGAGAGTGGCAGGCAGTCAGTCAGTCATAGGCATGCGGGAAAAGGTCTTGAGCCTGGAGAAGGGAGGAAGGAGTCAACATAATTAATGACTTTCCCTCAGTCGGAGTGTGTAGCAGGCGTATTACAAGCTTGTCCACAATGGAATCGTAATTGCTTTAATTATCTCTCGTAATATTTTACGAGATTTCCTCTGTGCGCAGTACATTGCTATGCTGTAAAATTTACATTCTACCACAAGAGGTTTACAACCTCTAAATCATAACAACATGACATTTGACCCAATGATACATGCCTTACTCTTTATGCATTTTTCATTAAGTCGGTGAATTTTCTATCGATAATATCCCACGATGACTGCAATGTCACTCTTTTTGTTGATACTAATTGTGATGGGCCAGGTGGCCGGTGGAAGCAGTGAGTCATATCCTCGTTTCAAATGTATCGCAAATTCCGCAGGTCTCCGGGTTCAGATCCTCATCACAGCTGCGCTTATGAATGTTTGTTTTGCGAGACCAAGATTAGAGGTCCGCTTGTCCTTGATCGAGGTGTAAGGTGATATACCGTCTGCCGATGACAACCGCTCCTTCACCGCCACCGCCCTTCGATCCCGTTAGTCGTTCCGCCGCTGTCAGAGAGGATGCGCGCTCGTCCGAGTTTGCATCTTGAGGCGTCGCTCTCTTGCGAACGTGCAAAAAGACATTTTCGTCGTAAGGATCGGAACAAACAAAAGTGTCCTGGCCTCGATGTAAAGACGTGACCTGCACCGACTGCCTGTCTCAGTGATGCTGTTAGAGGCGAGCCCGCACACACAAAGGCTGCGTGTGGATTTTTATTCTATGCAATGTGGGTTTAAACAAATTATATATTCAGATTTTCAAGGACAATTTTGGAAACTTTTCCATTTTTGAGATTGTATTATATATGTGTGTGTGTCTGTAAAAAAACGGATAAGCGATGTCAAATCTGTGGAGTCACCTGCAGTTTTGTATCAATCCGGTACAAATCTTTGTTCCCGACCGTCCAAAATGTCGTATCTCGGCTTTACTTTAAGATACTTCTGATCCACCAGTAAATCCAGAGCACATTCCTACTCTGCATATATATGGCACATATATGCTGTCGGTCATACATTTAGGCTACGTATGATTTTCGATGACCCATATATGTGTGTGCGCATTCGGTCACTTGGCACAACAGCTAAAGCGGCAGTTGTCTTTCCGCGTAGCCTCATTCGCACACGTAGAATGCATGGTCCACTTAATGTACAAGACTTTCGAAACGGCTCATTTGCATCAGAATTATTATTCACGATAATAGGTTTGGTAAAATGATCTCATTCTGCCAACCGTGCAATGTCCACATGCTGTGGCGAATATTAACATGGAGAATTAATTTAGAAGGGAGGGAGGGATTCAAACATTTGTGCGTTGTTGCACCCGAGCGAGCGCATCATCCACCATCAGCCACCTCCTAACTACACCCACCTACTCGAGTTAAGACACAGGGCCATAGGCGGAGGTTGACTTATATATTGGGGGGGGGGGCGAGGGAAGGTGGTAGGGGCTCGCTTTGTCCCTAACAATAGGAATCGCGGATGCATATAATTTTTTTATTTATTGTAAAATACTGAAAATAAGTTAATAAAGGTGTCCCGTTTGGGCGGGGCGTTTCCACCCCCCCCCCCCCCCCCACCGCGCGAAATCTGCCCATGCACTGGGCCCCAATTCAAGCAGCGAGCAATTTTTTTTTGCTATAACGATAGCCGTTTTTTTTCTCACATTAAACGAAAATCGGAACCCATTCCACATTTTTTTTTGCTATTCATCTGCGGCTCGCTGCGCACCGAAACACCCAACCGACGTGGGCCATTCCACAGTTGTCAGCGTTGAGTGTTCAGCAGAATGGACGCGGTTCGGCTGCTTAAGAGCGGAGGAGAGCCTGTGGTGGTGCCCAGACAGTTTTTTTTGGGCCCGCGAAAAAAGTGTGGAATATTTCGCGGAATTGCGTCGATCACGCTCAAAAGGGGGCACGAACCACGCGGTGGAGTTCCTCCTAGAGCAGTGGTTCTTAACTTTCGCTGCAGCCTGCACCCCTTTGATTCTCAATCGTTAAACAATTTATAATGTTAATTATTTCACAGGTTTGATGAAACGAAGTAGTTGTACTTACGTGCCCGTGATTTACCCTCTCAAAAAATCTGGCCACGTCTCTTACCCCCAGAAAGGTCATCTCACACCCACACGGGGTGCGTGCACCCGAGGTTAAGAAGAACCACTGTCCCAGAGGGACGTGGTGTCCACAATTGTTTTCAGCCTTGATCAATTCACCGCTGGATGCACGCGTGCCTTTCCAACCCGTCACCATCGCCCGACAGTCTCCGCGATGCAACGATCTCGCGGAGCGCCTGAACGCGAGCCAATGGTTGTTTCTTCTCTGCCTGTGGTTGGTGTCCTCTCGTGTTGGAGTCCCACAAAACCATCGCTAGTCTCGACCACTGGGCAATCGTCTCTCCCCGCGGTGTGCCCTGCCCCGAGCAGCCCGCGCGCTCCGCTGAAGGCAACATGATGTCCCGAACGTGCACACGTTCGCCAATCCGAATGCTCATATTTGCGTCTCTCATTCAATGCAAACGCGCATCTCTACGCTCCAATTTGCACACTCTTCATCTTTTTGTTAAATCTTCTTTGTCGGTGTCCCCGTTTCTGATTCACGTGTCAGCACCCAACCTCATTCTTTAAATGCGTCTCAATGGAACTTTTAAAATTCTGCTTTAAAATGTGCATCAGCTCACGTTTTATCTCCTAATGTTTGGACCCTGGGTTCTATTGTTTTGAATTTGAATCACATCCATAATGCATTGCTTTCTTGACCCAGAACTCCCTTGAAAAATAGGTTTTTGATCTAAACAGATTGACCTCAATTCAATAATACTAATTGTGTAGCATACCTCCCTGATGTGATCTCGATTCGTACCGCGTGCTGTTCGACTTGATGTCGGACGTTTCGTTCCGTGTCCTGGGAGCTGGGGAAACGTGGGACATCATGCGGAACAGCACACGGCATTGCCTGAACAATGCGACCTGATTCATGTGTTCATCTTCATTTACGTACTGCTCCCTGGTCTTCCAGGATTTCCGGAGGCTGGTCTGGAGAACAATTACTGCAGGAATCCGGACTCGGACCCGAATGGACCCTGGTGCATAACTCAGGATCCGAACGTCTTGTGGGAGTATTGTGCCTTGCAGCGCTGTGCATCTGGTACGCTCACACTGCATTATTACACGATTGAGATTGACAGAGCATCTCGATACTTTTTCTACGCATGTACATGCATCCCACGATGCTGTACAACATGGCAGGATGTGTGCATCACGACTTAAACGGAGTAATATAATTAAAAAGCATTAATGCGCTGTTTCTTTTCTTTTAAAGAGAAGAGTGGAGAGTCACAGGCAGATGTGAGGAGGAAGGTATAAAGCCTTAAGCCGAACAGTGGCAGGGAGTTTGGCAGCATCGGTGGTTGAGGTAGGAGGTTCCGGGCTACAGGGGCAGCAGAGGAGAAGGAGCGACCTCCCGCTGTAAAACTTGACTGAGATTGAGATGGGAGGTAGAGGCAGGAGAGTGGATGGATGGCAGTTGAGTGAGATTGGCGGAGAGAGGTAGGAGAATGCATGGAGGGGAGAAGCAGATGAAAGGGGAGAGGTAGGCATTAATGAGTCCGTGGAAGATCTCAAAAAGGGCTGTGATCCTGCGGTTGATTTAGTACTGCATCGTGAGCCAGTGGAGAGATTTGGATATGAAGACGATGTGATCTTGTGAACACGCACTCTCACGCCACGCGCATTCACTCATACCTGCAAAGATCCCTCTCGTAGCCTTTAACAGACTGTTGGGGCATATGCTATGAGCGAGCACCTATGAAGCCGGCAGGATATACGAGGGGGTGGGTGTCCAGCACCACGCTGGAGAGAGGAGGCCCAGGACCGGTTCAGATAATATAATCGTCACTGTTGTTGTCCGTGAGCGGGAATCGAACTCGGGTAGCCGGGTTCGTAGTGCAAAGCGCTAACTGCTACACTACCGCTCCCCACTCGTACCTGACACACACACTCAGATGCACATATCTGAGTGTACATGAACCTCCAATTCCAATTCTGCTTGGCTCTAAAAAGTGGAAATTTGATGCCTGTTTATTTAGGCCGTGTGGTATCATCCAGCGGTGGTAATGGATGGTAACCTTTACCACCGCGAATATAAACATTCCACTGGCCAACTACATATACAACATGCCACGTTCACTGAACTGCTAAGACCAAGGAACAGTCAAGCAGTCCGCGCAGTTAGTTATTTTGTTCATTATTGCGTCATGCCTACAGTTGAGTAAGGCGCATGAGTAAATATTTTGACACCGAAAATCGTTCGTGTGGTCATGTAAGAGCAAATAAATGGCGTGCGACAGCCAGGTGCTAATTGCTCCACGGAGGTGCATAAATAGATTTGGCTTACAGACAGTCCCAGGAACAAGGCTGCCCCTAAAAATAAGACGATCGCGCGTGATAATATTCCCACGGCGATTGCTGTGGGGCATTCGCACGCACATTCCCAAAGGCAAGGACAAGTTCTGCTTTGCGAGTGCTGAGCGTTGACAAGGTTGGTCCACCGTCAGGTGCCGAATCAAGTCAGTTGGACTCAAATATTTGAGCGGAGACACGGAACTAAACTCTGCTTATATACAGGATGCGCTCTCACCCATCGTCTTTCGTATGGGTTAATAGCAGCAGATTGAAGATGTAATTTTAGATGTGTTATCCACTCAATTGTCTGTTCAGACGCAGAGTGGATCTCGTCCGTTCCCCATTTAAAGGAGAGAAGACATTACCTGCAGCGGAGTGTTTACGATGTGGTCGATGGTTTGGAATTCGTGGCCGCACTCGCATTTGTGCATCGGGTGGCCGCATCGGTTCTCACCCACAATGATTCACAACAAACGCGTTTACGAGTTAGGATACCAGCCGCAGCGGCAGCAGCTGCGGCTGCGGTATCTGGCAGAGGGCCTTAGAGAGCGTTGGCGACGCGTCTTGCGGCATCGGCAGTTTTGGCCACCGTGACATCTGCACCCCGCCGATACAGATTTTCATCTGCGGTTTGAGTTGACTCGCAAGGGAGGGGGCCGGGTCACGTTCGGACACCCTCGAGTGCTGCGCGAGGGGCGGGAGTTGAAGCGGCACCTCGGACGACGGGCGAAGAGCGCAGAGTGCGAACCACTAATCACTGCCACGCGCACGCGCGCGCACGCACGCGCGCGCGCACCCATTACGAGCATTCCAAGTAACAAAAGATCCCGAAAGCTAATTAACAGGGAGACGCATATAAATGTACGCGGTGGCACCGACGACTGCCATTATCAGACTTGGGGAATTAATGAAGGTGAAGTTATTGCTCGCAGTCAGGCCCAATTGTGTTGCTTTATCGGTGGCGAAGACGCTGCTCGTTTGTTGGCTCGCCTCCGCGTTGTTGTGTTTGGAAACGAGCGATGGCGAGAGGGCGACGAGAGGAGGAACATAGACATAGAGTAGGGAGAGAGGGGGTAGAGAGAGAGGGAAGGGGTAAGAAGGAGGAGAGCAGAGCGTGAAATCTTTCGTAAAATATTTCATTTAAACAGGAGGAGGGGGGGCACTTAAAGCAAAGCATTGGAAAAACACAAAAAAACCCGAAATAATGAACGAAGCAAAGTGCCGACTACACCGATCATCTTCTTGTTTCCTCTGATCGTAAAAAACAGAGAGAGAGAGGGGAGAGAGAGAGAGAGAGGCATGGACCGAGGCGAGGTTTCGAGGTTGTCGGGCTGGGCTGTAGGCGTCCGCTCGTCACTTGGGGCCCGCGTCGGCAGCGGACCCCACCCGTGAACAACGAAGGGGCCGCAATAAACCCCCTCTGCAACACCTCATTATAATGAGCACACACTGCGCGTCAGTCAACGTGCAATCCTGGTTAAGTAGGGTTTCGCAGACGCGGCTGTCCGAGTATGGAACTTCCCCGTAGGCTTCCATGCCTCCCTCCCGAATATGTTTTGCCTGCCGGACCCCCACTGGTGGGGAGCAGCACGTTCCCGAGCAGCACCAGCGGCACGCTGAGCAGGGCGGCTTGCTTAGCCTCGAACTCCGCAGTATCTGCACAACACCCCGCCAGACGACACCACCCCGCCAGACGACAACACCCTGCCAGACGACACCACCCTGCCAGACGACAACACCCTGCCAGACGACACCACCCCGCCAGACGACAACACCCTGCCAGACGACAACACCCTGCCAGACGACAACACCCCGCCAGACGACAACACCCTGCCAGACGACACCACCCTGCCAGACGACACCACCCTGCCAGACGACACCACCCTGCCAGACGACACCACCCTGCCAGACGACACCACCCCGCCAGACGACACCACCCCGCCAGACGACACCACCCTGCCAGACGACACCACCCCGCCAGACGACACCACCCTGCCAGACGACAACACCCCGCCAGACGACAACACCCTGCCAGACGACACCACCCCGCCAGACGACACCACCCTGCCAGACGACACCACCCTGCTGACGACACCACCCCGCCAGACGACAACACCCCGCCAGACGACACCACCCCGCCAGACGACAACACCCCGCCAGACGACACCACCCCGCCAGACGACAACACCCCGCCAGACGACACCACCCCGCCAGACGACACCACCCTGCCAGACGACACCACCCCGCCAGACGACACCACCCTGCCAGACGACACCACCCCGCCAGACGACACCACCCCGCCAGACGACAACACCCCGCCAGACGACACCACCCCGCCAGACGACAACACCCCGCCAGACGACACCACCCCGCCAGACGACAACACCCCGCCAGACGACACCACCCCGCCAGACGACAACACCCCGCCAGACGACAACACCCTGCCAGACGACACCACCCTGCTGACGACACCACCCTGCCAGACGACACCACCCCGCCAGACGACACCACCCTGCTGACGACACCACCCCGCCAGACGACAACACCCCGCCAGACGACAACACCCCGCCAGACGACACCACCCCGCCAGACGACACCACCCTGCCAGACGACACCACCCTGCCAGACGACACCACCCTGCCAGACGACACCACCCTGCCAGACGACACCACCCTGCCAGACGACACCACCCTGCTGACGACACCACCCTGCCAGACGACAACACCCTGCTGACGACACCACCCCGCCAGACGACAACACCCCGCCAGACGACACCACCCCGCCAGACGACAACACCCCGCCAGACGACACCACCCCGCCAGACGACAACACCCCGCCAGACGACACCACCCCGCCAGACGACACCACCCTGCCAGACGACACCACCCCGCCAGACGACACCACCCTGCCAGACGACACCACCCCGCCAGACGACACCACCCCGCCAGACGACAACACCCCGCCAGACGACACCACCCCGCCAGACGACAACACCCCGCCAGACGACACCACCCCGCCAGACGACAACACCCCGCCAGACGACACCACCCCGCCAGACGACAACACCCCGCCAGACGACAACACCCTGCCAGACGACACCACCCTGCTGACGACACCACCCTGCCAGACGACACCACCCCGCCAGACGACACCACCCTGCTGACGACACCACCCCGCCAGACGACAACACCCCGCCAGACGACAACACCCCGCCAGACGACACCACCCCGCCAGACGACACCACCCTGCCAGACGACACCACCCTGCCAGACGACACCACCCCGCCAGACGACACCACCCTGCCAGACGACACCACCCTGCCAGACGACACCACCCTGCCAGACGACACCACCCCGCCAGACGACACCACCCCGCCAGACGACACCACCCCGCCAGACGACACCACCCTGCCAGACGACACCACCCCGCCAGACGACACCACCCTGCTGACGACACCACCCCGCCAGACGACAACACCCTGCCAGACGACACCACCCTGCTGACGACACCACCCTGCCAGACGACAACACCCCGCCAGACGACAACACCCTGCCAGACGACACCACCCTGCTGACGACACCACCCTGCCAGACGACAACACCCCGCCAGACGACAACACCCCGCCAGACGACAACACCCTGCCAGACGACACCACCCCGCCAGACGACACCACCCTGCCAGACGACAACACCCCGCCAGACGACAACACCCCGCCAGACGACACCACCCCGCCAGACGACACCACCCTGCCAGACGACACCACCCTGCCAGACGACACCACCCTGCCAGACGACACCACCCCGCCAGACGACACCACCCTGCTGACGACAACACCCCGCCAGACGACACCACCCCGCCAGACGACACCACCCCGCCAGACGACAACACCCTGCCAGACGACACCACCCTGTGCTGCCGAGCCACGACGCAGGCTGACGTCACACGTCTCTCATCTGACCACCGCCTCCCCACTGACAAGCGGGAACCTCAAAAACGTTGCGAGGGCTGCATCGGAGGGACACGGGATTCGCCATAATTCAATGTAGAGACCTTCTTGCGTGCGAAACAAACAACAACAACAACAACAAAACCCTCATGCAATTACTACGCGTGCGGCCAATTAATAACGCAGTCTAATAGAATAGGCGGCCGAGTTAACGATCCACAAATTAAAATAGCTCTCGTTGGCTGAGTCATCAATATATATACGGACGCAGCGTATATGGACCCACTTCGTGGCAGGGCTTTAATTGCTTTCTAGCCGAGCTGCTCCAATTACTTTCAATTAGAGCAAAGAGTTTCCCCCTCTACATTCAATTAAAGCAGCACTCTGCGGACCCCCATGCCCCCCCCCTCTCCACCTCACCCCCCACCACCCCCGCCCCTCGCCCTATTCCACGCCGCAGTCCAACGATTTGACCCGCCGGAGGAGATGGTTTTGTCACGTTCGTATTTGCTTTTGTGGTGGTGGTGGTGGTGATAATACAATTATTATTAAGTAAAATTTGTATTGCGCCCTTCATCGGCCTTTTCAAAGCAGTAAACCACTCGGCGCAAATATAACTCGTGAAGCCAATATATGAAAGGTACTGAAGTAAATGCGAAAGTCAATTTTCCTAATCAAATAATAGTTGAATAGACGGACGCGTATAAATAAGTTTAAAGACCGTGTTTAAAACATTTTTTACGACGCAGACTCAAAGATGCAGAGATCTCGTGGAGTAGAGTTCCAGATTGTGGGGGATACGTGGGGAACGACTCCCTTGCCCATGCCCATCGACCGAAGCATCTCGTGACCTGGTGAAGCACAGAGGAGATGTCCACTGACTCCCTGCCCCCCCCCCCCCCCAGATGAGACCTTTAGGAGACATATGGGTGCAGTGTGTCACTGAGGTAGGCTGGGGGCGAGGTGGTTGAGAGATGTTCATCTTAAACGAAACGTTGAACCGTGTGAAACTGGAAGCCAGTGCAGAGAGTGATGGCTAAACTTAAACTGCTGTTAATACATACGTGTGTACATTTATTTACCCAGAAATTCATTTATTACAAGAACAGATATGTAAAATCAATGTGTTTACCCAGGCGCGAGTGGTAATGCACTGGTCAGTGCAGTTATAACAGAGATATGTATACTCGGGTTACGTTTCAGGCCATGGACCGTGCACTGCAGAAGGGAAAAAAAACAGCAGTGTGACGTACTGACGTCGAGACCGTACTTTACAAAGTGGGTCCTTGATCAAGTGCGATCTTTAACGATGATGGGGAGCTGTGGCACTGTAGTTAGCGGCACTGTGCCGTGAACCCAGCGACCCGAGTTACATCGTAGGCCGTCGCTCATGTCAGCGATGGGTGATATCTGAGCCACCCCTCGGATGCGCCCTTCTCCAACTGGCGCTGAGCAGCACGCCACTCTATCATAAAAACAACCCCCGTGACCGGCACGCCGTAGGGAGGCCCTCATCCAGCAGTGGATCGACAAAGGGCTGAACATATATATTTTTAACCTCGTGAGAAAGGTTTTCGCAGAGCCATTAAAAGTTCGTCTTATTCTTATTGATCGCCTTGCTTGACTTGTGCGGACAAAAAACGACATTGAGTTTTTTTCTACACGTGGAGAGAAAGTAAGGTGCCCCGAGAAAACCGACTCAGGGTAGGAGAAGACGCTCAAACTTTGCACGTATAGGTTGGCAGCCTGCTTACTGCACTACATTTGACTACTTCCTGCAGGTAGATGTACTGTATATTGAACTTCTTTCACATCGTACGTAGCCAACCGTGCTAATCGGAGGTGCGGGGGGAAGGACAACAAACTAAACACAAAAAGCAGTTGTAACGAAATTACTTTTAAATATCGATCATTTAAAAGTGTATAGCTCCAGTGGCTTCCTAATATCGGAAGGAAGAGCGTTCCAGACGGCCGCAGAAGCACATCTGAAAGTGCTCGATGCGGTGACCGCCGCCTTTGTTCGATGGCCAGCCAAAAGTCGCTGCGAGGATGACCGGACAATGGGCTCTCAGTACGATCCACTAACCCTGCCCCCAACGTGCCGCATTACAGGCGTGCGATACCACACTCGCTCATGGCCAAACCATCATCAATGCACCCGATCTCATTGGATCTCGAAAATTAAACAGGCCTGAGCCTTGGTTAGTACTTGTGTAGTGTCAATGATTCGGAGACAAGGTTTGTAGGAGGCACCTTCATTATTATCAATGTTTCACGGTCTCGTCCACACACTCTCCACAGTCGCCTAGCCTAGCCTGTACACAACACTAGCCGTCTAACACTGACTGAGACAGCCAACAACTATCCTGCAGCGCAATGTCTAGCAGAGACGGCGGTGACGAGACGACAGCAACGACGAGACGAGTCCACTCCCAGAACCGGCAGCCTCGAGCTCCCGCATTCCGCTCCTTTTATGCTCCCAGCGCGGCCTGGCCCCGCCCTGACCGCGTCTCCCTTCTCAAACCTACTAGCAGGTTCCAGGGGCCTCCAGATGGGGTCCTCCGTGATCCTTGCCCTTAGTTCCTCCGCTCTGCCAACACACCGTACACACCCTCACCGGCGTGCGCGGTCTGTCCACCACAGTTGCCGCTGGTGTCCACCAGCCGCCGCTATTGCACTACACCTGTATGGGAACCTGCTTGGGAATGCCACGTGCTGTAGACTTGGGCTGAGGGATGGCCAGAAGATAAGAGCGCAGCAGTGGATTCTTGAATGAATCTGTGATCAACTTTGAGATCCATGCCCTTGTGTATGTGAGGTATTTTTATTCCACGTAGTCCAGTTTCCTATTGCTTGCCATATACGCGATATTGGAATTGGCCTCCTTGAAATATGCTTTCTCGGATAAATAAGGCACGTTGTTATAAATATATACACACACAGTATAAATACACACACACAAGAGATTTTGCATTGAAGTGGTAATTACATTTTTGCCATCTGGGCTGAGGAAATTATCATAAATTAATACAAATCCAGTTATTTAATGATCATGTGTACGTTAACCATACGAAAACTAATATTTGGAATTAATAGCCCCACACAAATGAAAATTCACAATTTTGCTGGAACTGGAATTATTTGCTTCAATTGCTATTTATATTTTAAACAATCCACTAAGTTGTTCCAAGTAACTAATGCAAATACGTGCATTTTCCAAATTCTCGCTTATTATGTTTTCTCTCTTCACCTTCTCTGACAACGTGTAAACTTGCATAGAAAGCTCGAATTCGGAAGCGCTTGTAGTGGCAGTTATTGCTTTAACTTTTAAATAAACATGGGTGCTAGTGTCAAACAACCATGATGAATGCGTTTTCTTGGGAGCGCCTGGGTTAAGCCAGGGATATGTGCGTTGCAAAATTTCCAACTGCCGGCTGCAATTACGTGTAAGCTGGGGAATGCCACCAATTCATCTTGCATACATATATAGGCACGTACATACTCACCGTCACTTTATATACAGCCCTTTGTTAGTCTACTGCTGGATGAAGGCCTCCCCACACCGTTAGCTGTCCATAGGGGCTGTTTGAGCACGCTTCAGCATGTTAGTCCGTGTGGTTTGGTAAACGGGTGGCCCATGACTCATTGATTCAGATACCACTCGCCACTCGTGTAAGACCAGCTTTGTACAAGTTTATGGACTCCGAGCACGTGTGGGGCACGTCTTACTTTCCCCAGGGTCTTATAATCCAGATAATGGTATATAGTGTGTATGTATTTAAGGATGTGTCGCAATGTATTTGTTATTTCTGTTTTTGACGAACGTGTTTCAAGCAGAAGAAGTTGTTGAAGTCGTGTGTTTTTTTGGGAACAAGGCTAAATGTAGTCATTATGAATAACCAATCAGGCATGATAATAATAAAATATTTCAATCAGAAATTGTATCAATTAATGCATTTCCCAAGAAATGTCATAAATAACTGAAAATTAATTAAAATGTCCACGTACATTAGTTGAGTTATACTTTATAGTTTTAAAATCCCGCAATAATGAATCTCACAATTATGCGCAGCAATCACACGGGGAAACTGTTTTAATTGCGCAATTAAATACCTTAACGTGCTTATCTTAATTGACTCAATGTTTACTTATAATTGTTGTTCTTACAAAAAAAATAGTTTTTAATAAAAACATCACACTTTTGGTGTTTTTGTTTTTACGAGCCAGCAAAGCGTTGTGTCACTGTGAATGGACATATTTTTTAGGATTGTACTGTTGGGAAATTGCTGTTAGCGAGTTGCTTGTGGTGGCCAGCATAACACAGTGAAAGGGGCGGAGGGATGACCACCACCACCATGCCCTGCCACACCTTTGCCTCCATGAAGCTGATGTTGACTACACTGCACCGGGCACTCATTTAAAGTTGGAGCGATGTATGAGATGCCCTTTGGCAGATGATCCAGACACAACTTGACACTAATGGTGTGTACCATGACCACTAGGGCACTGCTCTCCCATAACTGATACACACACACACAAAACAACAACAACGATGAACTGTTTAGCCTCATAGATTGTTGGCAAAGTCCCGTTAACGAGCACCTGTCAAAGCTGGCATGGGGGTAATGTGTGCAGGAAAACTGCCTGGGTCGTAAATTTAGATTTAAAGCTTTCGTGACTGCAGTAATTCATATTCTTAGTTCTTTCGGTAAAGTCACGTTGAAGGGAAACAATAAAATAATAAAATATATATAAAACAATAAAAATTCTCACGACGTTTGGACCATAACACAAACGGTCGTCATCAGGTGTGTCGGTTTGCATAAATGTATTTATTATTATTTTTTTATACCGACACACCTGGGTTTGCATACATTTATTTATTATTATTTTTTATACCGACACACCTGATGACGACCGTTTGTGTTATGGTCGAAACGTCGTGAGAATTTTTGTTGTTTTATATATATTTTATTATTTTATTGTTTCCCTTCAACGTGACTTTGCCTGGGCCGTGTTTGTCTCTCCAGTTATGATGTCCGCACACCATTGCAGGTATGCAATTAAGGCTGTGCCAACCCAGAAGAGAGCCAGAACAGGTTCCGATGCTGCGTGCTATTGACGTTACCCGTGGCCAGTAATTTCAAGTCAGTTGGCTTGAACGATCGTGCAATGCACAAGCCACTATGTCGCTGCATCCCTACCCACGCAGCCCGAGTTAAATCGTAATTTATTATTGTCCTGTGACAAAAATTAATAATCATTGTTCACTGCATATCCGGATATTGCCCGTGTGGTTATGTAACAAATTGCATGACTAATGATAAATTATTGGATGTCTGGGTGGCTATGAAAACATCATAAGGTCTTCCCCGAGCGACTTACAAGGGATAATGTCTGTCTCAAGGTACCGAGTCAACAACCACTCATACGTTCCGGAGTTCATGACCACAGTTGAAAGGTCAGAATTTGTATGTTTTGACCAGAGTTGTAAATTGGATAGATTTATTAATGTATTTGGTCACAGCACAAAGACAACGTTCCGTAATTAGTTTTAATTATTCCAATAAAATTAATCACTCAGCTCTGTGAGTAAAATGATCAGCTGGCTGTATTGTTATGAATGTACAGGTAATTCACGCGCTTACCACTTAACGAGCATTGTGCTATACACACATGCGACTTTACACTTTATGCCCACCTTTAAAAAAAGTAGTTATTTGGCATTTTTTATACGCATGTATATATGGAGATTACATGGTAACTTAATAATTAATAAGTGACGTTAGCATTAAATGCCAAGATTCTTACACATGTAAGGATAAACATTATTTCAGGTATTTAAATTGTTTCATACAGATATGGGCCTTTATCCAAACAAACTTTTCCTCAAATAACTATTATTTTCTCAGGTTTTCTTTGAACGGGCAATAATCATACTTATATGCAAAAGTGATGTCATAATTTGTCCCCTTGGTGAATTTATATAAACTGTCACGATTCTGGCCCATGATTCGATTGTATAATTGATTTAAATTGGTCTCGTTTGTACGGTCTCCTTTGTATTATCTGTCAATTTTAGGGTGTTTCCGCCTTATTTGTTACACGAGCCGAAAATAGCATTTACACATCATACTGCTATACACAAAAAATTAATAATAATAATAATCTGTGCCTCGAGTTTCCTGGCCGACTGCTGGCCGGGCTTTTCTCCACCCCAACAAAACTCTGCTGCTAGCTGGGTAACTGGCTAAATTGGGATTTTCCATGTAACAAACAAACGATTTAATTGAATGGCGGAAGAAGTTTGTAATATGTGTAGTGTACTAATTCAGAGGACACTAGGAGGAGGCATTACCCCTCTTGATAACTCCGTACCGGGTCGGGACAGCCAACATGCTTCCAGACACACGGCTTGAAGAGGCGAACACCACGACGACAGCAGCATGACGAGTTCCATTCCCGATGGCAGCAGCCGCGACTGGGAGTCGGAGCTCGCCTTTTATTCTCCCCAACGTGGCCAGGCTCCGCCCTCGGCCACGCCCCCTTCTAGATCCCCCAGAAGGCTGCGGGCTTGGCCCACGGGTCCAACTGGTAGAGTGGGCTGCTACCCATAATCCCATTGTCTACCAATCTCCCAGCGCCACGCGCTCCAGCGACTCATTCAATGTCACGACACATGCAATAGGCAGTGACAGCAAAGAGGTGGGAGTAGCGAATCAGAGAAAATCTCAACAACGTAAAAACTCACAATAGTTATGATCTCGGCATTTTATTATTACTACATAAAAAAGTAGATTACCTTTTAGTGCTCCGAGTACAGGATTGTGAGAAGACTATTAATATGACAGCTCTCTCTTTATTTTTCGTTGTAGAGCGATATGTTCTCTACTAGCTAATTTAACATGTATGTTTAATACATTATAACTAATGATTATATGAATAATGCGATGCAATTATCCTGATGGTAAGATTCATTTGAATTTATTAATCATTACATATTTTATACACTTACTATTTTGTCCTGAATGGTCTCCACACTTTTTCTTTTTAACCCATAATAACGCCTGACAAACCAGAAACATTTGTAGCAAGGATTTTACTTAATCACATCCTGGATGAGGCTTTATAGAAGGCTGCGAAGATGATGACTGACTCAGAGGTGGGAACGCACAACTCACAATGTGGAGGATTTAAGTTGATATCCCATTGAGAGGTTCATTGTTCTGGGGGTCGATAAAATTCGTACTACTTTGTGGGCTACTCAACAACCATTGTCATATGGAAAGACCCCGCAATGGGCACGTACAATTTCCACGACTGCTTAAGGGCTGCGAACAGGAGGCAAGCACCTCTCCCATTTGCTTGCGTGGGAAGCCGCTGTTATATTTTTTTAATTAATTTATACGGCCACTTCATAATTCGAGGCACCGCTTAAGCGTGTGAACCATAATTGAGATCGTTTGAGCGATTTCTTATAAAAAAAAACACGCACATTTTTTTCCTACGAACTTTGGCAGACGTTCTCCAGCGCTACGGTGAGCTGCACACGCCCAACTACCCATTGGGCTTCTACCCGAGCAGCATCACCCTGCAATGGACGCTGCGGAGCGAGGGGCCGCGCATTCAGATCGCCTTCCTCGACTTCGACCTGGAGGCCGATGGCCACTGCGTCTACGACAGCCTCAAGGTGAGCGCTCCCCTCGCGCTCGCCGATTCCGCCAAACGCCGCCAAACGTCACTGGGTTGGCCGGGATGTTTGGCGGTCGGCTGATTTCATGCTTCCTGTCCCGGTGTCGCCCTGGAGAATTAAAAAAAAAAACGTTGCGCTTGACTCACGAGATTGTCACGTTTTTCAAAGATAGCATTGATTACGTGCCAATGGAATTGGTCACCTTCTGACCAATAACCTCCGATCAACACGATTAGCACGGGCGGCTAAGTAGGGTGCGAAAGAAAGTCAACATACATCCAATCGACGTTCCTCGCCGGTGGCTTAAGAATGTCCGTGACAACAAAATAATCAACATCAGCGAAGGGCGACGCCTCGCTCGGCACTGCCCTGAGCTTCATCAGGTCATGAACTCGCATATCGAGTGAGGCCGCTTCGTTTCACTCTGTGCTTGAGAATCCGCTGTCACATCACCAAATGGCAAAGCGTGGGTCCATTCGCATTAACTTTGTCATTTTAGCCAGGCTACTATTAATATGCTAATAATTTCAAACTTCAAACAAATCTATTTCCGTGGGATTCAGCAGACTTCTGTTTGGATGGGCTACTTTTAATCCGTTAATTATTTCACAAACTTTTCTTCAAAGAAGGTACGTTTGTAAGGGACCTTATTTAAATGTATGCGTAGTGTGCTTGGCTATCGAGTCACGTCTTTTTTTGTTACAGTTTAGTTGTCAGGTTACATTATATTGCATCAACTGACAAACTCAACACACAAAATATAAAGTAGGTGACGTTCAAGGCGGTGGCCGTTTTTCAAAGCTTTATAAATCATTTGCGTCATCCGTGTGCTCTGAAAAAATAGATATTTCTAAAACGTCACCTATTAAATGTATTTTTTGTTCTATTAAGACCGCAGTGCCATTGACGAATGTGTGTGTTTTTTTGTGTTAATTGTACTTGGGAACTCCTGGATCTCCACATAATTTGTCTCTGTATTCGCCGTGCTGGTACTGTGGGTTTGTAATTGAGTGTAGTTTGTAGCATCGTTTAAATATTTACTTATTATTGATACTGTGAAGCCAAGTCGTGGCTATCAGACCTCGACATTGGCATTTCGCTCGTGAACATACTGCCACGCGAAAGAATAGAATTGATACTGTGGTGTGCCAAGCAAAGCACTCTGTTAAAACCACACTAATTATCTGGCGTTACTGCGTTGCCAGTGGTGCACAAGCAACTCTAGCCTCCTGTCGATGGGCTGTGAAGAAGAGGCACTGTCCAAAACATCACCTACCTTTAAAAGTTCCCTTTTGAAGCCACAGTGTTATTGACGAATGTTTTTCGTTTTTTGTTAGTTTCAAAGAAATCCATTTCACTCGCCTTCAACATACTTCCATTTCAGTGCGCTACTTTTAACGTTGTTATTTATTTTTTCCAACGTAATGTTTCCCCTTATAACGGCATAAGTCAAGATGATCATCAGTCAAGAATATATATCGCATATGCAAAGTACTATAGTTCCTCCTGTTTATAATGTCTGCTTAACCATTGCACATAGGTGGCATGTAATCGGATCATGTGAGCTCTGCAGCCACTTGTGACCGCTACAATAACTACAGTGTTAAAAAAAGAAGTCAAATCTTAAATAGCAGCGATCCCGAATCGTGACAATTCATCGAGTCACTGGGGGATAAATGAATCGTTTTACCTCGAGACAGGGAAGGCAAGAGTGGGGGAACACACCAGAGGAGAGAGATAGTGGAAGGGAGATAACAAGAGCGAGTTAAAAGAGGAGAGGGAGCGGCAGCTGGGTTGTGAGAGCTCTATATGAAGTTACAGAATAATAGGAAGTATACAGTGAAAGTAAACACATTGCCCGATTGGTCCAATTGTGGAGCAGTATATTTACTTTTAAATTGTGTTACCCATTACTAAACCAAACTAAACTTGTTATTTTACCAGGTCAGGCCCACTGAGCTACACAGCTCTTTTTTAAGAGGCGACCTGGCCACAAATTATAGCTCCTCGAATTGGCTTATCATGTGGAAATGTATAGCAGCCAATTACTCTAAAACGCATGTTTCTAAATGTGGAGGGATAACCCGGAGGACCCGGAAAAAAATCAACGCGACCACGGGGAGACGGAGACACACACACTCCAAATATACAGGTGGTCAGGGTCCGCATTGAACCCACGACCTCCTGCCTACCAGGCGAGGTAGTTAACATCTCGCCACGGCGGCCCCCTTACAACATAGGACAGTGATAGAGAGAGAGCGAGAGAGCGAAAGGGCAAAGCCATGACAACAGGGTTCACCATTTTAACACGTAGACCTCTATCAGGGTTCACCACGTTCATGGCGTTTTCTCGCCGGCGGGTGGGTGGTGGTGGTGGTGGTGGTTTGGCAGGTGTACGACGGACCCGACGCGTCGTCCCCGCTGCTGCTGAGCGCGTGCGGCGGCGAGCGGCCGGCTGACGTCGTCTCCTCCGGCGCCGCTCTGCACGTGGCGTTCACCTCCGACTCGACGGTGGAGTCGCGCGGCTTCTGGTTGTCGTTCGTCACCGTGGTGGACGGTGCGGGGCCGAAGCTTTCGCGCACGAAATGCGCCCCCTCTCTCTCTCTCACACACACACACAAAGACAAATATCCCCCGTGTAGCCTTAACAGACTGTTGGGGCGAGTGGTGTTAGGGAGCACCTATGAAGGCTGCAACGGTACACGAGGGGGTGGGTGGCCAGCACCACGCCCGACCGCCTTTGTCTCCCCAGTGGCGACGTTTACACACCGCACCAGAGCAATAATTTTGAGGCTGAGTCGACCTAGGGGAGGGGTGGGTCAGGACCGGTTCAGGTACAGGTGCCGCGAATAGCTCGTTGTGCTAACCACTGCGCCAATGCTCCCCACAGTATGACCCAGAAAGACAAAGATCCCTCCGTGTAGCCTACAAGGCTGTCGGGGGCAAGGGCTGTCAGTGAGTGCCTATGAAGGCCGGCATGGAGTACGAGCGAGTGGTTTGACCAGCACCACACACGGTCACCGTTGTCTCCCAAGTGTTGATGTTTCAACGCGCAGCACCAGGCACCCTTTAAAGGCTGAATCGACCTATTCGTCACTGATTTTGCCCGTGAGCAGGAATCGAACTCGGGTGACCGGGATCATAGCGCATGGCACTAATCACTGCACTTCCATCCCCCCCCCCCACGCTCACACGTGCACGATTGTTCACACATGCCGGTCAACTCGCTATCGATTGCAGAACGTGAGCTGCTTTGTTCACTGAGTTCCCGAAAAAACTCGTCAGCGCGTGGAGGGAAACAATAATGATGAATAATTATCATAATATTTTTTTTTTATAAAACATCAGACATCACCCGAAAATATATTGGAGAGCTATACAGCACAACCGCAAAAAAAACTTGCGTCGAAGTAAAGAGGAGCGATCTGCTAACGTTACGACAATCAGAAATAAAAACACGATGACGTAGCGCCGAGCTCTGCCAAGAGCAACTCAGATGATTTGAAATTTTGCATTTACGTAACAACAACAAAAAATCACAATGATAACACTAGTCAGAGATGCTGCCGTTGTGTGCACTCAATCGATTCGATCTCCTGGCATGGCAGTTGACACAGTTGGTGCAAGTTTCGTGAATCTCACCGCCTCTGTCCACCCATCGAGCCTAAATGTTGCACCACCGCCGTTCGTGGCGGGTTGCGGATGTTGTGGAAGAGTAGACCAAAATACCTGCGAGAGGGGACTCTCAAATGCTCCCTGTAGTGGAGCAGTAGCACGGGAAAGCAATCGCAGGGCTGCACTTTAAGCCATTTTTTTATCGCAGCTAAATGGAAGAGACGCTTTAGTTCGTTAAGGAGAGGGACGGCGCTGGGAAAGGCGAGGCTCTGGTGGAAGGCGCTGGAGGTGTCGGGGCACAAGGTCACGTGTTACTCTCCATGCGCTGTCGTGGAAGATTGCAGATAGTACAGTTGTAGACGGATAAGCAAAAGTCGGCCTCTATACATAAAACATCAATTTATATAATGCGCCAAGGCCGTGCCGCAAAACGTGATAGATGAAGCATTTATTAAAATAGTTTTTTTTGTCTGCCAGCCAATGCAAATATGGATCTATGCAGCATTTGTTATAGCCGACAAACTCAACACCACTTTTAGTTTTATTTTCATGCCAGAGGCTCATTCGCAGAGTTAGGCCTGTTGCTAGGCAATTGTGGATAGGTTACTTGATCTCATAGGCTTTCTGCTCTTGTCTGTAAGATGTTGAGATACGGCTGCATTTGCTTCATACGAATGATTTTAAATGGTCAGCATTGCATATACCAATGGGGGGAGTATGACCAATGGCCTGTGGCCTTTCTCTTCCCAGAGATTTATGTCGATGAACCTACGCCATCAGGTATTCACTCTGCTTGAGGTGACCTAGGGAAGACTCAAGCCCGGTTCAGAGATAGTAGTGATTTATTGTGTTCTGCATGGCCAGGAATCGAACCTGAGTGACCAGTGCCATACAACAACCCCCGGGTTTGTGGTGCAATGCACGAACCACTTCACCAATGCTCACAAAGACAAAGATCCCCCGTATAGCCTGAACAGACTGTTGGGGCAAGTGCTGTTAGCGAGCACCTATGAAGGCCGGCACGGAATGGCACACGAGGGGGTGGGTGGCCAACACCACGCACGGCCGCCTTTGTCTCCCCAGTGGCGATGTTTTACACACAGCACCAGGTACTCATTTGAGGCTGAGTCGATCTAGGGGAGGCCCAGAACCCGTTCAGATAATCGTCACTGGTGTTGGCCGTGAGCGGGAATCGAACTCGGGTGGCCGGGTTCATCTCGCATCGTGGTGCTATCCGCTCCACTGCCGCTCGCTCAGACACATCACGCGCACATGCGCACACATTCTCTCACACACACATACACGCAAGTGCCAATAACCACTTTCGTCGCAATTCTTGGGAGCACTGTGACATTTACCTGCGACTCTTTCATCTAAATAACATTCCAAGCCACGGTCCTGCCGGTGCCGAGCCACGCTTGAAATTTCATTCAGATTGGTCAGAGTTCAAAAACATATCGCGGGAAGAGACAAACACGCGGGATTTGGCGGGGGTCTTCCGAGCGCTGTGTGCTTGCCCTTTGTCCCCTTGAGCCCGAAGCTCAATCGCGCCGTCTATCCCCTCCAAATGTTGTCAACTCGGATCAAACGATCCAGCAGATATCGCGGATAAAAGGGGAGACGAGCGGATTAATCCAACATCGCAGTCGACGGGCCGCGGACTCCAAATTGAGCGATTATGGTGGGAATTGATCCGCGGGGCGATCGATGCTATTCGATTACGTGACTGATCGCCGCGGCGCTGGGCGCAAGTGAACGCCCACACTTAAAACAAAAACAGAGAGAGAGAGACGGCCGGCCGGCGTTGCCGTATATCAGCACGCCCCGTGTGGGAGCTATGGCTCAAGGGGTTGGGGTTTGGCAGCAACGGCCCACGAACGATCGTTAACCTTAAGAGCGTGAATAAAGCAAGGCGGCTCTACCGCAGCACGATGCTTGTGCGTCCACCGAGCGGCGGGGCTGGTCGGAGTGCTGCGTGAAGGGGAGCCTCGTGGCCTTCACTGCAACCCGAACGTTTCGTTTTTCCCGTAACAAATGCGGCGTTTGTAGGATTCCTGTTGTTGTTTCTTTGTGCGCGAAAGTATTTGCGGCGTGGTCGCGGCAATGGGCCTCGCGGTCGCGTTGGCTTTGCGTCAATATTTCATGCATTTAAATCCAGTGCTCAAGTGGAGGTCACGCGTGCTAGACTCGTGTGTAGTGAGTTGTATAGGCAGGATCTGAGCGAGGCACGTGTGTTTTATTGAGGTGGAAGCAATGGCTCAGCGATTGTTGTTTACTCTGCAGACGAAAGGTCCCTATGGTGAACTCTCAACACAATTGAGACATTGCCATGCTGGACAAAGTGGGGGCTTTCCCCCCCTAGCATACAGAAGTGGTCCATATTCAACAAATAAAGTCGTTTATTTTTTAATATGAAAAATAAAAATGCACTCTTTTTTAAAATATGGGCGTTAGACCATAACTCTATCTCGCTGAGTCTGTACCCGGTTCAAAGCGAAACTAATGACTTTTCAGCATCAGACTGTGATTTTTTTTGCGTCTATAAACCACAAGTCATATCAATCATGTAAACGGTATATACATGCAAAATAGTTAAAAAGTATTTTTCTGCTCGATTGAGCGTTAAAGGCGGCGCAACGTCTCCTGTTAACAGCTCTGGAGCCAGCGATGGAAATTCCACGTTACCTGTGCCGAGGGCGATACCACCACACCTAACTCAAAATCACAACATTCACGACGCCCCCCCCGCCCCCATTCTCAGTTCTCCACCTACCCCCCTTTTTTTTTGGTTTATCCCCCAATTAATAAAACAAACTAACCCCTTCGCCCGTCCCAATGCAGACACCCTGCCCAGCACGGCGTTGTTCGGCCAGGACTGCGTGTTCGGCTCGCGTGGCTACCGGGGAGCGCAGGCCGTCACGAGCGGCGGAAAGACGTGCCAGGCATGGGCCTCGCAGAGTCCCCACCGGCACCAGTTCGTGCCCGCGAACTACACCGACGCCGACCTGAGCCTCGGCTACTGCCGCAACCCGGACGGGGATCTCGCGGGACCCTGGTGCTACACGACGGACAGCGCCACCCGCTGGCAATACTGCGGCATAGCTCATTGCAGTGAGTGCACCACGCTGCGACAACAACAAAGGCTACGGACTTTTGAAAGGCGTCTGTCTCTGTCTCAGTCTTTCGCTCTCGCCTCGCTGTGCGTTTGTTATCGACAATCACTGGCGATCGTTTTACGCTTCCTTTTCTGCCGTCGTATTGAGGGACTGCGTGTTGTTGTCCTTGGTGTGGTATGGGACTGTGTTTGTTCTTAAATTTTGACTTAAAACTTTCGTGACTGCAGGAATTCATATTCTTGGTTCTTTCGGTAAAGTCACGTAAATGTAATGTTTTTAAAAAGTAAAATAAAAATACTAAAATAAAATTAAAAATAAGAAATATAAAAAAATTATAAATTTAAAATAATAAAAGCAAAAAAAACAATAAAAAATATAAAGCGGTCCTATTATTATTATTATTATTTTCAATTGATTTAAATTTTTATTTTTATTTTATTTTACTATTTTTATTATTGTGTTATTTTTGGTTTTATTATTAAAATTTTATTATTTTTCATTTTATTATTTGATTGTATTATTATTTTTTATTAATTTTACTTTATATTGTTTTTCTATTTGCGTTACTTTACCGAAAGAACCAAGAATATCTGTTTGTTCCTGTTTTGCTGTCGTGCCTGAGCTTGCATTTCGTGTTGAAACATCGGCAGGAGTTTCTTATGCCAGCAGCATCTACGCTTTTTATTTATTGTTCGTGACTCGCTTACCTCTTCTATCTTTTCCACTCCTGTTGTGTTTTCCGTGTTGTTTGTTGTTGGTGAATTCCTTACACCGCCCCTACTGGACATCTGTGAGAAATAGCTTCATAGCTCATCGGATTCATGCAGTCTAAATAAAGATACAAAGTCTCAAGATATTTCTCAAGAACTTTGCACGAGATACTCCTGTCAGTCGCATCCAGTTGTTCAAACTGAATTGTTTAATTCAATTCGCTATCTCACCCGGCTAGAAACAGCCATTGACACTATTTAGATTATTTTGTTGCCATAAATGTCCAAATGATGGGCTGCTTTGTTGAGCTATCATTTGTGGCCAAGTCGCGTCTGAAAAAATAATGTAATACCTCAGTGGGCTTTGACTGGCAGGATGGGGATGGTTTAAGTGTTGGTGTATTTGTGTTTGGGTTATTTGTTTACCTTGTACTTTGCACTCCTATCACGTGTTGTTGTTTATTGTGTTTGTTGTTGTGACGTTCGAGTCCGTCCCTATTGTTAAAAAGAGCTTGATAGCCCATCGGATTCTTTCAGTCTAAATCAATATTCTGATAATTGTGCGTCACTCATTTTCCCAGTCAAATCATCAATTTTTAAAAACATTTATATGGCATCTAAATGCAGCTCGATACGTCGTGATTTAATTTAGTTGTTTTCCTTTATTTTATTTTACCTACGTGACTTTACCGAAAAAACCAAAGAGCATGTGTAGATGTGTTTAACCAATCAAAGGGTGTTCATGCATAGGGCAATCATCCAGGTACCCTACTGGAACAATCATGCCATTTAGTTATTCAGGAAATCCTTGTCTTTTCCAGAAACAGAATCAGAATCTTTATTTATCCTGGAGAAATCCGACGAGCTAAGAAGCTCTTTTTCACAGCTGTCCACTCAAGAGGGCCACTCCCCACTGCTCGATGATGAGGATTGTATGACCACTCATTGTATCTATGTAGCCAACCAAGATATTTTTAAGAAATGCGTTTTCAATCTAGATTATTTGAAACTGCATAGCTCCAGTGGCTTCCTAACATCAAAAGAAAGAGCGTTCCAGACGGCTGCAGAAGCGCATTTTGAAAGCGTACGACGCAGTGACTCGACTTTGTTCAACGACGAGCCAAAAGCCGCTGCTGCGAGGATGACCGGAGTTCATTATCACGCTCGTTTAACCCAAGGAAGCCTTTTTCAGGAGAGTCCTGCCAAGTGTTTTTTTGTTGTTGCAGAAGGGGGGCTCTGATTCGCTGGGTTATTATACTTATTTCAACGAATCAGAGAGGGTTATATAATTTATTTAAACTAATGTTTAAACTGGATCCATTAACACTAATTCATGCATGAATTCTCCTTTTAAATGTATTTAGGATTTTTGTTTTAAGATTACGGGTTGTAATCTTTGAACATGCATAATTTATGCTTTGTCTCAATTAATTCAGGGTACTTTGGTTGAGTTTTGCAGACGATTTGAGGCGACCTCACAGGAAGAAGAAACGTAGATTAATAATGATTATAAATACAGTATTAACTTAAGTAATCAACAATTAATATGTTGTAATGCCAGTGTCCTGAGTTTTGGGCCACCCTGTATAAACCCGATCACATAATGTCGGGCAGTGTTTATAATTTAACCATATTTCACCACGCAGGTCACATTTTAAAAATTGCTCTTGGCTGGATCAACTTTTGTTTTTTAGAAGGGCCGATTGTTTGCTTTGTATAATCTCGATCGAGTAGCTTTTTTTCCACCATACTTCATCACGCTGGTCACATTTGGGTTAGTAAAGGGGGAGCCCAGGACCGGTCTGATATCACCGTCCGGCATTGTGAGCTGTGGCCGGGATTTCAGGTCGCTGGGTTCATAGAGAGCGACGCGTAAACTTCTGCTTCACAATAATATTCACAACTATTTGAATGTTTATATCTTACAAATACAAAATAAGCTTCTCAAGACGCAGCACAGAGCAAGCATTTAATCCATAAACATCAGATTCAGATGAAGTAAACAATAATAAACTACATGAAAAATGAAACCAGACAAAACAAACTTAAACTCTGACTGGGCTGATTGAGCATTGAGCAACACCCACGCTCAAAGCGTCTCAACTGTCGAAACCCCACACCTTAATAGGCGTTCGCTAACAACACTTGCCCCATGAGCCTGTAAATGTATATACTGACTGTATTATGCTTCTGCGTTGGCATGCCTAAATGTTGATATGTATTTTATGCATGCAAACTGTGCTTCAAGGTTTTATCACCATCTACACCTCAAGCATTAATATTCCACGAAAAAGCGCACGCATAATTCTGCATCGGTGTGTACCGGTGACCGCTCACAATGAGAAAATCCCATTGATCTTTGAAAATGTAAGCCCTAGCGTGGCTCTGTTGAACCGCTCGCGGGTATTGATCTGCGTGGGGTAAAATGCTGACTGCTAATTATTTCGAGTTCCGCCGTCTGGAAAGCTGCATCTGCCCCCCACCCACGTGCCGCTGTTCCCTGTCCTTCACGGCCGCGCTGTTTTAGAAACGTGTGGGCGCTCGTACTACAAGCCGGTGTTCGCGAGCACGGGCCTGGGGCGGATTGTCGGCGGAGAATTATCGCATCCCAACTCCTGGCCCTGGATGGTGAGTCCGTCACCAACGCGCACTCGGCAGGCGCCCTGCCGCGGAGCGCGTGCCAATGTGGCAGCGCGTCCGACCGCGTGGCCTCACGCGGAGTGAACTCGAAACCGCTCGACGCGGCGAAGTTTGATTAGAAACGCAAACGGGGGGTCCGCACAGAGCGAGGGATAACCTGTATGAGCAAATGTCTGCGGATATTTTCACAGTTCTAGGGTCCCTACCGTTCCAACCCAAACAGCTTCATTTGTTCCACACATCCGAGTGCGGTATTCCAGGTTGGGCCACGTGTTGAGGCATTCTTCTCTCCAAGTCATCACGAGCCACGATGATGACTCGGGGAGAACCTTCATCCAGCAGTGGAATAATCGTGGTTGATTATAATGTTGGTTATCTTTTTGGTGATGGCTTGATGACCAAGGTCAAAAGTCATAGACGGTACATCACTTATTTTTGCAATAAGTCCTTAGTTTGTTCTGAGCAAAACGAGCCATTGATAAAGTGCTGTTAGCGAGCGCCTATTCAGACTGACACAACGCCGAAGGGAGTATTGTGGCCTCCACCGCCTGTGCACACCTATATATCCAGCTGTTATGTTTACGTGGAAGACTAGGTACTCATTTAAGGCTGAGTCAATCTAGAGGCCCAGGACTGGTTCTGACACCACTTCCCAGTGATGTTTGCCATGGCCAGGCATAGATCTCAGGTTTCTGGGTTCGTAGAAGAGTGTGCTAACCACTGTGCATTGATGACTTTACTCTACTGATGAGTCCTAATGAGGACAAAACGCATGTACAGTTTTCTCTTTGTTTCATCACTGCTGCCCAACGGGATGGCCACATTTTCGTCGTTTATTTTGATTAACTAGGCTGACAGCATTGCACATGCAATGTGGTGGTCACATGACATGCATGCAAGGCATGATGGGAGTTGTACCTTCCTGCTGTGTGTGAGGACACATTTGCGAATACTTAATTCCACTGCACCACTGATACACACACACCATCACTACAGAAACAAAGACAAACATCCCCCGTATAGGCTGAACAGACTATTGGGGCAAGTGCTGGAAGCGAGCGCCTATGAAGGCCGGCACGATGGAGTGGGTGGCCAGCACCACGCCTGGCCGTCGTTTGTCTCCCAAGTGGCGATGTTTACACACCACCCCAGGTACTCATTTGAGGGTGAGTCGACCTAGGGGATGTCCACCGGTTCAGATAATCGTCACTGGTGGTTTGCCTTGAGCGGGAATAGAACTCGGATCGCCGGGTTCGTAGCATAGCGCGCTCACCGCTACACCACCTCTTACCATCACTACACGCGCACACACACACATCTCTGCTAGACTCACACACGAAGGAAGGTACACAGAGGATATGTTATGTAGATGAGCACACAAGCTATATTATGATGTCACGCCTAACCTGCCGATGCATCATGATGAAGCCAAAATGACTATTTCTACATACGCTCGCCCTAATGGTCCCACATTTCATCAAAGGTCATGTGTGCACGTTTCTGTGCCAGCAAGTGATGTACGTGAGCGTTTAGAAAAAAAATTAACTGAGTAAATCTGGTCATCTTCCAGGTCGATCGCGATTATTTTTTTATGATTCGGTCCAGGTCAGTGAGGTCTGTGGAATATGCGCCTGTGCTCGGTTTGTCCAATTATGTTTCGCTTTGCAACTTCAATCACATTAAGAGAGAATGTATTTGATGAAAATCATTTAAGCTAGATGTTACAAATGAAAAAACAAACAAGCATTAAATTACATTTTGATCAAACCTCTGCCAAACTCTCCCCCCCACGCAACCCCGCATCTTTGACTCGCACTGTTAATTTCCTAAGAGATGAATTCAACTGTCTCTTCATTACTTCATTCGCCATCTCCGCTCGCACAGTTAATCTTAGGTTCGAGCTTCGATGCAGACAATTTTTAAAACTCACACGGCCGTTGGAAAGTTTTGTTTTGGGGTTTGCCCGGCATCAATACGTGACACACTAACGGGTCCTGGGCAGTTGTCAATAGTGACACTATTAATTGGCTTTAGAACTGTTACACAGCGAGCGAGCGAGTGAGCGTGCACATCGTTTGCATTGTAGTGGTCGGGTGATTTATGCGGAATTGGATCGACAAATTTGCTGCCGCATTAGTCACATAGCAGGCAACGCGCACATCGCTCGTGCTCTGCTTTGATCTGAAGTTTAGTTTTCAGGGACGAGCTAACCACACACAATGGTGACCTTTATTTACCCAGGAATACTACATCACTGAGTGCCGTGGCTCGTTCTCGGGCAGATCCTGATACATTCGGATGGCTGGGTTTACTCTCCAACACGACGGCGTGCTGAACTCGTAACTCATTGGCACGTTTTGTTTACGTGACAAACCTTACTAATTGGCTGTGTCGGGTGGTGGCGGGTTTAACGCCGCACTTATATTTACGCGATCTAACCCAAAACACCTCTTATGGATACATTGGTCGCGAAAGCATACTACATGTTAAACCT
Organism: Petromyzon marinus; assembly: GCF_048934315.1. Lineage (NCBI taxonomy): Eukaryota > Metazoa > Chordata > Hyperoartia > Petromyzontiformes > Petromyzontidae > Petromyzon > Petromyzon marinus. The sequence goes on along the minus strand of NC_133691.1, from coordinate 3,934,442 downwards.
GTAATTTCCACTCATGAGTTTTTGGCTTTGTGTCGGAGAAAATAGTATTACCTAATGGGGTGAAATTCCACACAGAAGTATTTAAGAAGTAATATTGGCGCTTATAATGCACCTTTCACAAATGTCTCCAAGCACCAATTCTCCTGCTGCACTGTAATATGTTTGCGACCTCACAGCCCAAACCTACAGCGCCTGGTATTCCGTGACTGTCGCCTATCCAAGCACGAAACCAGAATAAGGCGGAATGATGTGGCTCATGGTGATTCGATGAATGGTCCAGATTCAAGTTTAGAATTCGAGCCAAGAACGCACTATTGGGCGCACTCCATGCCACCGTTCCCTCTCAGCAGAGATTATCCCTTCCAGCGACGTGTTCTGCCCAAGCCAAAGTTACTTTTCTTTACATCGACCAATCCAGCAACAGCGTCGAAAACACAAACTCCTAAATTCGCAATTGGACACGTACAATTATGAATTCAAATGCATCATCAAATTTGGAATTCATCATTAAAATTTAAATCCATGCTTACATTCCGTACTAACGAGGCTAATCCCCGCTCAGCTTTTACTCGAGTAAATGAACTTGGGCACACGTTCAAGGTGATATGCTTGTAGTCAAGGCCAGTGGATGCTTTAATACACGCGGGCAGGGAATCCGATGCAAAACGGAGCGGCTGTCATTGGTGCGCCTCGCTGCGACATTAAAACGCCGGCTCGGCACTTTTAGTTGGTAAGGGAGGCAATGCGCCCGAGAGGACGTCCAGCGCAGAGAAGGAGCGATACGTCCGTGCTCAGATGCAATTGAGAGGGATGGCGAGCAATTGGGGAGGCCTTCATTCAGCAGTGGATTGATCATGGCTGGCTGTGATTGGTTACATGTAGTGGGTTTCGAGTAACCTATGCAGCCACTCGTGGCTGAAAAAGTCACTCCAATGAATTGTAACCCTAAATCAGGACAATTCACTGTTGAATCACCGCTCCTCCAGAAGTATTCCCCGAAACACTGAAGTGCTTTTGAAGTGAACGAGCAGGCGGCCTTGGGAGGCGTGCCGTCAGGCAGTGAATGGGGGGGATGCTGTACCTGTGACCTGTGTTAGTGCAGTATACATAAATGGAATTCCCCTTTTAGAGTCGATGAGTGTGTGTACCCTGATTTTTAATAAAGTGTGCGTGTGCCGAGCCCTGCGAGCCTTTATAGTGAAGTAATACGGCAACGGGCATTGCCTTGTGCAGGGATATTTTATTATTTTTCCACTCGCAGGTTCCCTCTCCGCCGTGGCCGGTCGGTGTTTTGTCCTGCTGTGACTTTGCACCATAATTGGATATTAATTCAGCCCCGGCACGGGTACAGCTATGCAAGCTTGACACAAAGGGGAGGCATTATGAACGCAATAACAATGGATCGATACTAATGCCCGCGTGTTCGTTGAGCACATTCCTTCCCATTGCTTCCAGTTCTTAAAATGCATTCTCCCTGGTGCGTCAGAGCCACGTGCTTTATGAGAATAATAAAGGTTACTTACCCGAGATAGCTTAGCTGAGTCTCAACGCTATTTTTGTGTGGAGGTGGGGCGCGGCGGGGGGGGGGGTGATTTGCTATGTATTCTACCGTTTGATTAACTTGTGGGTCTTTAAAAAAAAAACAATTGGACCATGTTTGACACAGACATGCCCAACGAAGATGCATTTGCGGGTATTATTTGGCAACTCGTATAAGGCCATGTATGCAGTCACACGTGTATGGACCGGTCGGCACGCTCACTGCATCGTGAACCGGGTCACCTGAGTTCCGTTGTGATATTCTAACCGCCACGATAACACAGAGCGCTTTGATCACGTACTGCATTCGCACTGGTTACCGAACACACACACTCAGACTCACATAAATACAAATATTGTACTTGTCAACATGCAGTTGTAAAGTAAAAAAAAAACATATAAACAATAAATCCTTTCCCATAATTGTGGCAACTCGCCTGATGAAGCTGGTTGTAATCACCAGCGAAACGTCGTACTACTTAAATTGTAAATGTGGGTTTATTCTCCAAAACACGTAGTAAATCATTGGCACGTTTTGTTTAAGTGTACCGCTGTGTGGGATGGTGGTGGTGGTGGTTTTAACGAACCATTTATATTTACGTGATCTAACGTAACAACAACAACAACAAGAAATAAACCCCTTCTCAATGAATTGTTTTCTTTTCCCACTGCAGGCTTCTCTGCGCCCGGGCAAAAATTACAGGTCGGGAATTTGCGGAGCATCGCTCATCCACCCGCGGTGGATTCTCACGGCGGCGCACTGCATTCGGAAGAAGTGAGCAGAACATTTGAGGCTGCCGCCACTTTGGGCAGCCTTCGTTCGCGAATATACCCACGATGCTGCCCGCAGACTTCCCGTCTGCGCCCAACGACGAGATCGCATCAGAGATGTACTCCCCGGGTTCATTGAATTGACAAAAGTGAACATATCTGAAAAATAAAGTCTTTTAGGTGAATACAAATATTAATAAATCAGACCTCGATGAGAAACATTTTTGACGATCCGAGATTGGCAGCGGCATTGCTCGGATGGCATCACTTCCGCAGATTTCCCGTTAAAATTGGTTTCCCCGTGGCACTGAGTGACAGCCGTTTTGCTATCCTGATGACAGACACAAATAAAACACGAGGTAAATTACCTGACATCACGAAAATGATCTTGAAACTTCGTTAAAACTCCTACAAATTTGAAATCCCAAAATCATCCTGAGATTACACAATCCCAGTTCGTTTGTCACTCTACTACGTCCCAACCCATTGCCAAGTCAGCTTCAAGATCGCCAAAACCATTTTCAAGTTCCTCCACGGACCAGCTCTTGCCGGGCTCACTCCTCTCATCTCCCTCTAACTCCCCTTCACGTGCTCTCTGCGCTCAAAATGAAGGGCTTTCGTAAAGGAATACTCTGATTCAATCTTCACTCAATGGGAGAGCGCTCATTCTCTGCTGCTGTCTTTATTATCTGGAATTCCCTTCCTTTGGCAGTGTCCTCTGCCGAGATCCTTTCCACGATGGAAGCCGAGGCTCAAGACCTTTCTCTTTATCTTCTGTGAGCATCTCTGCCTGTGAAGTGTCTGAATTTTGTACTTCTGCGATAGCGTCAAATCAACTCCACCTCTAGCCTGTAGCATTCCACCCATCATTTCCCTGCTTAAAAAAAAATCCTTAAAAGCTCCTCTCTGTCAAACTCTCTAGGTGAAGCATGTTACCGCCCTCTTTGTACAGCGTCTTCATTTGCAGACGCAAATAGCCAGTTTACAAAACCAAATTGCATTGTGTTAGTGTTGTATTGAGGAGATGCCGAGTATGAGAGGCGTAGTTGGTCAAGGCCAACCTAAAATGACTTTTTTTTATTGGATAGTTTTCAACTCCATCCTCACTGGTTGCACTTATTCTTCACCTTTTACGCAGAACGAGTGTCAAGGCTCACTCCAGTCAACCGGTGCGAGACGGCCGAGCATTCGGATTACAGGACATACCCCATTTCTATCCTATTTAGCAGCTCTAACATTCGAACACTGCCCTTTACAGGAAAACCTTTTGAAGCCAGACTCTGCGTGACAGTGTTAGGTCGCCACTAGAAAGAGCACAATTGGTGAAGTGGAGCCCTTGCCTGGGTCTTGTCTGCCACGTCTCCTGCTCGTGTAAACCTTGCTTTCTTACGTTTTCAGAAATACCTTTCCTTAATTTTTTGAAATCTATTGATTCTTTTTCATTCATAGTTTTTAAAAGCATTATTTCAGCCCCCCAAAAATATATTTAAACTCCACCAAAGAATATTTTAACCCGCTGCCTCTGGGGCTATGGTTAAACATCTGGCAGTGTCGACAGAGTGTGATAGCTCCCGACAGGGTAGGATTCATGGGTGAGTTGTGGATACATCTGAGTGTTGGAAAAGTTCCGCCCTGACACCGAGACAAAGCGATGCGCCACTGTCAATGATGTCACGGGATTTTTTGATGTCCACTTTCTAGAGCAGACGTGCTCTAGAAATGCCATGCCACACGACTTGAGTGGCTGCTGCTGCAAAGAAGTTGCACCTTTTCTGGCCAGGGCAGCCATGAAAATACAAACCATCAGGCTGTCTCTTGTACGTACGTACGTTAAACTTCTTTCGCACCGTACGTAGCCAACCGCGCCAGTCAGAGGCGCCGGGGAAGGACACCAAACTAAACACAAAAAGAAGCGCCAAAGAAATACGTTTTTTCAATATATATCTAAAAGTGCATCGCTCTGGTGGATTCCTAATATCGGAATGAAGAGCGTTCCAGACGGCCGCAGAAGTGCGTCTGAGAGCGCGCGATGCCTTGATGCCCGATTTTATTGCCAAGTTTTCTTGACACAGTCTGCCGCTTGTTTAGGGAAGCCCACACTTGGCTTAAGTAGGCGTGAGTCTGCATACAAATTTTAATTTCTGTTTTTATCAAAACGGCAGCTGTCTCTCAAGGGAGGGGGGAAAATAATAGAGTAATCGCGCTTCTGAATACATTTGTAAGTTTTATCCTCGTTTCTTTTCATGTTTTTTTTTTACGATCACTGACATAGTTATTGAAAACACGGGTCTGGCGTCAAGGTGATGAAGCCCAGGTGTAGAATATTTTGACGTGAATTCCGCATGACGACTGCAGGCCAAATTCTAAACTTTCACGAGGCACGCGTCATTGATCTCACTTGGAACAAAATGGAAGCACCGATAAACACATTCGACGTGATTTTTTGTTATTCAAATAAAAATTCCTTAATATTTTAAATAGCAAAACTCAGGCCTAATTCTCCGTCCGATATTGCAAGTTGGGACACGTGTGTGTGTGTATATATATTCATACATTTTTTTTTTTTATCCAGTCGTAAGGACCAGCCATGAATACTCAAGTATCTTTCCTGGTCCACATGAGCGAACACGAGGAGACTCATTAAGCTGTTCCCACGAGCTCTCGCCTTTAAGGGAAAAATTTTGTAGATCTCATTGTGTTTTTAGGGATTTTTTTAAAATGTGAATTATTGCTAAAATGATCCAAGAATGTCTGTTTGTGTGTAACGCGGGTGACGTCCCTCCACGTCGACCAGCCCCCCTCATTAATAAACATGAGCGGGTGACGTCACTCCACATGGGGCTGGGGGAGGGGCGCCTCCTCCCCCCTCCTCAGCGTCAGCTTACAACCCTCATTACAAAGGCAGAACCCTCACGTCACGCGATCTCTGTAACGCTATTGGAACATAGAAGTAAAAAGGACGTCATGATGAACAAGGGATTATAATCTTTAAATGAAATAGGTCTGTGTCACCGCAGTCTTACAAATTGCACACGAATGGATGCAATGAATATCACGTCGCGGTCTGATTTTCGCTTGAATGTTTTAGATTTACTGCAATACACCCGTCCTTGGACGGGCTATAGGCTAGTACATTATAATTAGACCTCCTTTACCAGTACCAAAATATGGTACTGGCAAAGTAGGTCTAATGATGTAGATGCTTACCCCGAGCCCTCATTACTTTGATAGTGGCATTGTCTTTGAGCTGTACGCCTTTTGGCGTCCTCTGGTCTAGCACCAATTGAGACGAGGCTCAATAGAAAGCCGTCCATTGGTGTGGACCAAACAGATTCAAGGACAATGCATATCTTCTTCTTTGGTTCTTTCGGTAAAGTCACGTAGAATGAGGATAAAATAATAGATTGATAAAATAAAATAACACAATAATATTCTCACGACGTTTCGGCCACAACACAAGCGGCCTTCATCAGGTGAAGGGGACGAGACTGTCTGGAGGACAGCGCTGGAGTGAGAAAGCCACGCTGAGATCACGACCTTTAAGCTGTGTGAGAAGAAACAAAGCGCCTTGACAAAGGAATTAGCATAGAATTTAGCATTGAAATAGCTGAGTGATTAGCTTGTAACTGGTCACAGAAATAGCTATGTTAAAGTCAGAGCATACACATTCACCGAGGCACCTACAAGCTAATCACTCAGCTATTTCAAAGCTAAATTCTATGCTAATTCCTTTGTCAAGGGGTGCCTCTGCGGATGTGCATACTTTAACTTAGCTATTTCAATGCTAAATTCTATGCTAATTCCTTTGTCAAGGGGTGCCTTTGCGGATGTGTATGCTTTAACTTTAACATAGCCTTTTCTGTGACCAGTCACAAGCTAATCACTCAGCCATTTCAATGCTAAATTATATGCTAATTCCTTTGTCAAGGCACTTTGTTTCTTCTCACACAGCTTAAAGGTCGTGATCTCAGCGTGGCTTTCTCACTCCAGCGCTGTCCTCCAAGACAGTCTCGTCCCCTTCACCTGATGAAGGCCGCTTGTGTTGTGGCCGAAACGTCGTGAGAATATTATTGTGTTATTTTATTTTATCAATTTATTATTTTATTCTCATTCTACGTGACTTTACCGAAAGAACCAAAGAAGATGAATCCTTGCAGTCACGAAAGCTTTAAATCGAAATTTAATGCATATCTTATCAGAGTGTTTTTTTGTTTGTCTGCATTTTGAACACAAGTGTTGTGGCTAATGCACACATGATTCCTTGTAAAAAGGTTTCAATTTTGTTGCCAGAAAAAAAGGGGAAAAACCCTATTATTATTAGTTCATTATAAGTCTCCATAGGAATGGCAGCTAGACCATTTTGTAACGGTTTAAGGTACAGACCTGGATATTAATGAATTATATTGTTGAGTGGTCATGATAAATTCATTTTACCGTATTCTCCTGATTATAATGAAACCCTCCGGAATACAAGACTCAGCTTGTCATTAATAGAGTCATGCAAATTTGGTCTCACACACACCTACTGGATTATTAGACGCACCCCAACTGTTTTTATTTTATTTAAAGCACACAGGGAAAAAGGTGTTTCTTACATATCCGGAGAATAGGACATCACCACTCCTCGCTCACCTTCAGCTTTGGCGTGAGCAGTTGCATGGCAAGTGATCTCTGAATTGTTCAAATTCCTTGCAGCAGGTGCGAGCCTCGGCAAAGTAATTGCAGAGCAGACATTAATGGGTCCTCAGTGTCACGAGGAGACCTTCTCTCTTCAATCACACACTCTCTCTCTCTCTCTAATCTGTCTGCCACACGAGTCCGTGGGACCATTAAAGACCTGGAACGGGTCACTTCCCTCTCCTGACCTGGAGCGGTGGTCACGATCGCCGAGCGACCGTCGGCTCGAAATTAAACCGTGCCGTGTTCATCCGAGCGATGCCTGCCTAACCTATTGGCGTCCAACCCCCCCCCCCACTCACCCATATGTCAGACGTAGGCCAATAATTCTCATAGGAACAGATCGCTTTGCACGTGTGGCATAGTTGCTGTGAGACTCCGCGAGTCTCTTTAGACAGCGGCAATGAATGCGAATAGACTTGGAGGGTGAACGGACAGTCTGGACAGTCTAAGTTGCCACTTCGCTGCATTTGCACTTTAGCAGGAATTCAGTCCGTACGTCTGTGTGTATGTTACGTGTGAAGGGAGCCCGTGGCGCGGCGGTCAATGCACTGTTCGGTGGACTCAGCAAACCTGAGTTTGACTCCTGGCCACGGCTCTCATTATTGGTTCGTGATATCTGACCCGATCCTAGCCCCTTCCTCCTCCTCTTCAACAACGCAACCCCCACCCGCCCTCATGACTGATGCAGCTTGGGCAGGCCTTTTAGAATTGGATCAACAAATGGGGCTGACTCTTGTTATTGTTGTTGTTAATTACTGCACGCGAGAAATAAACGTGATTGCTCGGTGGGACTCAATACACATAATAGGTGGACGCTTGAGCGAGATGGTGTCACACCTTGTGAACTTTGCTGCATCGGGTATGTTGCGTTTATAGAATGAATGCAAATGAATTTGATCAATGTATTGAATTAATTAGTGTGGCAGGTGTATATGTGGTGTGACATAGCACACGGCATCATTAATTGATTATGAGATCGACTTGGCATGTAATGGTTCACACCCACACCAATTTAATTGTCATGATTCAGGGTTACAATTCAACTCACGAATTGATTTTTTTGGACCTGTCTTTTTATGCCCCGATAGTACTGTTTCAACTGCAGCACATTTCCTGTCTGGACTGCTTCTCTGCTCTGTAGTACAAGTGGTCTGCATAACTTCAATCTTTATTCTGTAGCATGTGCCTTGTTTGTACCGTGTGTTTTGTACTCTCTGTCTAACTTATACTATCTGTCTCACCTTGTCCCTGCCCGTCCAGTTTGTATTTTCTGCTTCCTTTACGCTGCCTACTTTATAAAATCTCATTTCTTTTTTGTTGCCAGTACTGTCTATCGTTTATACACAGTCTTATTGTGACCATTATCCTGTGGGGGTGGCGGGGGAGTATGTATATAATTCGCACGGCTGCGAAATAACCGACTCCCACCCAGACGATTCAATGAGTGCGTCAGGAGCGTACGGAACGATTTCACTCGACGCGATCGAGTAATCGTTTGCATTTGCGAGAATCTACTGCTCTTCAAATGACTTCGGCAATGAATTGGCAGAGGGGCGCTGAGAGAGTCACGCGCCTCCCATGTCTCAACGAGGCTCGAGCAGCCTTGTGGTGTTGGGATGGAGTCAATCATAATCCCGGATTTGCACAGCTCACATCGCTTCGCCTGCTGCAACAATTTAACGTCAATTTGGTCCGAGGCTTTAAACTCAAATAAAATGCTGACTGGAGTACAAACTGAGTTTCCATCAAAGTGTCAATCAAATTAGGCTTTGAACATTTCCTTTAGATTGGCAAATCCACGAGTGTAACACTAGTCTATTGACTTAATAGCTCTCTTATGCCCTTGTGTTTTGATTTGACATAAAAGGAGTTCCTCACTGCCTGTGAGAAAAGAAATATACACACAAAAGGTTGAATTTTGCCTTTACATTCTGGGTTTCAAGTAGAAAAATGGTTAAGAACTGAAATTTGTGATGCTAAATATTTCAGAATTGCAAATTCTTATTTTATCTTATCCAATACATGCAGGGGGGATGATGGCGGAGTGGTGTACTATGGACCCGGCACACCTAAGTCAGATTCTTGACCGTGGCTATCATGAGTGATGAGTAATAGCTGAATTAACACCAGTCCCTGAGTACTCTCCCTTTACCCATCAGCGTTGACCGACACAGCACGAAGAGGTGATTATCCAAAAGTAGCTTAACTATAAAACTAAATTTTATTTTATTTTAGCCACAAGGACCACTTGAGCTATATAGCTCTTTTTCAGAAGCGACCTGACCACAAATGATAGGTCAACGAAGTGGACCTTTCGTTTGGACATTTATAGCAGTAGCCAAATACTCTAAAGGCACGATGTTGATTCTAAATGCGGAGGAAGAAACCGGAGGACCCGGAGAAAAACCCACGCGACCACGGGGAGAATATTCAAACTCCAAATATACAGGCGTAAAGGTTGGGATCAAACCCAAGACCTCCTGCATACCAGGCGAGGTAGTTAACATCTCACCACCGTGGCACCCTGACAAAGGGCCGTGATCATAATCACTTATATATTCAAGGCAAAGCACTTTATTTGAAGAATTATATGGCATTTTATTTCGTATTTTAAGAACTCAAGTCATACACAGATTATGACCAGGGCAATTGTACTCGAAACATACAATCAAATTAAAATTATAAGTGTCATTTATTTACTCATGAATCCCTAAGTCTTGAGACTGTTTGTACCAGAAGGGTTCTCCTTTTGGATCTAAAGGCACGTTTGTTAGTTCGTTCGTTATTAATTTACTTTATTCTTCCCTGGGGGCCAGGGGCCATTGAGCTGTTGCAAATTGAATATATTGGCGTGAACAATTTTGAGAAGGGACTTACGAATTTTTTGACATTCGGCATTGCATTATTCTACAATTAAAATACTTACATTTAAACAAAGCAACACTAACGGATATGATACGCTCAGATATGAAACCCCACTTCAGCAGCAGCAGCACGTTAACATTTGGCTACAGCCACGCAAACAACGCTGATCAGTGAATCAAGATGCACTCTGGGCAACATGCAAACGGCTATAAAGCTTGCAGCGCATTAAGGTAGCTAAGACAATACTCCGTCCGCTTTAAGTGAGTACTGCTTGCCGCAGTAGCTCGCAGGCGCTGCAACAAATCTTTGTCACGGTGAACCGTGAACCATGGTCGACACACACACACACTCTACGTCTCTCTCTCTCCCAAGGCTTTCACGATCGATCAGGACGCAATAAAAAGTTTAGCGTAAAAAAAGCAAAAAAGACCAATCCACCTCCTTCCTAATGCTGATGAACTGATGAGCTCGACCCAAGCAGTGTAGAAAGACGCCTCGTCTACGGTGTTACATGCATGTGCGTATGTTGAACTTCTTTCGCACAGCACGGAGCCAACCGTGCTCATCGGAGGCGCGCGGGAATGACAACAAAACTAAACGCTACAATCAGTTCTGAATAAATGAGTTTTCCATCTAGATTTAAAAAGTGCATAAGCTCCCAGTGGTTTCCTTACATCGGAAGGAAGAGCGTTCCAGACGGCCACAGAAGCGCATCTGAACGCGCGCGATGCCTTTGTTCGACGGCCTGCCACAAGCCGCCGCTGTTGCGAGGACGGCCCGAGTTTGCGTGCTGGCTCACGCTCCCTGACCGGATCAGCAAGGTGCGTCATGCGACGTGGAAGAGCCCCACTTGAGTGACGACTGCGACAATTGGAGTCACTGGCTTGCCCCCGGCGTGTCAGTGAAAACGGGACTGAGCCAAGCAAGAAGTGAATGGAGTGGGTACCGTAGCGCCTCCACGAACCCCTGTCGCCCGCCCGCTGCCTGCCGTAGAGCCTCTTGCAGTGCCGGATTAAGCTGGTGCGGGGCCTGTGGCATTAGTTATAAAGGGGCCCCTAAATAAATAACAGGTCCCTGCAGGGTGGGCTGGTAGGACAAGTCTCTGCGCTGTCTATTGCTGATTTTACACCCAACAGCACGAGATTTCACTTCGTTAAAGTATTGAAAGGGGACGGACGGACACATGAATCTATTGCAGGCTGGTACACTCAGTTTAGGATGGACGGACGGACACATTAATCTACTGCAGGCTGGTACACTCAGTTTACAACTTCGTTCCTACCAGTAAAAAACACAAATATTAAAACACTAAATGTTTAACTTGCACAGTAAAGTAATTGTATTTTTTTTAAATTTGCTATACAGCCATATAATCTGACAAATCGCTAACCTTAAACACCTAGTCGTTCGTAAAAGTTGAAGGCGGTATAGTACTATAGTAATAGAGCAAGTGCAGAATCACTGGATCGGAATTGATAGCTTGAAAGCATTTAGCGCGGGGCCCTTGAAAGTGCGGGGCCCGCAGCATTGTGTAGCTACTTGTGCCCCTAGGATAATCCGGCACTGAGTGAACGAGTGGGCACCAAAACGCCTTACCTAACCCCCTGTCGCCCTCCCTGCCTCTGCCAACCCGCCCGCCCGACCCTCTTTGCCCACGCGCCGCTCAGCGCCGACGGCAGCCTGCCCGACTTCCACGCCGTGCTCGGCCTCGCCGACGCGGAGGCGGCGTTCGGGGACAGCGCCGATGAGCAGTGGCTGCAGGTCGAGCGGCTCCACGTGCACGAGCAGTACGGTCTCGGAGAGGGCTTCGTGCCCAACGACCTGGCGCTTCTGCGCACCAGGGAACCGGCGAGGCTCGACGACAAGGCGAGTGAGACGACTCGTGGACACGGCCCGCGCCCGCTCGGTTCAGCGACAATGATCGCGGTTTTTTTTTTGGCTTGACCCACCCCCGGCCGGAATTGGGTCATTCGACGGGAGGGAGGTACGAGAACCCAATCGACAGGAGGTAGAACAAAAACACAACGGGCTTTACGTAATGCACACGCATAATGTACGTTGATTACCATATAAATAACCCAACCAGCATTTCCATTTTTTGGTGGTCTTTCGGTAAAGTAACGTTTCGATCGCAACACAAGCGGTCGTCATCAGGAAAAGGGGGTTAGCCTCTAAAGGCAAACTGTTTACAAAGGTTTTAAATGGGTGTGGCCCAAGTGTCAGCAGTATGGGCGGGGCAGCTATTGTTAATGTAAGTTATGGTCCACTACGGCACACGTGATGGTCCACCAAGATGCTCATGGTGGGTTTCCACCAATTGGAGGGCTGCCAGGTGAAAAAATGACCATGTTCATGTAAGATTTGGAGAGCGGCCTCCACGTCGAGCGCGTTGAGGTGGCGATGTTAATGTGAGAAATGTAACCTGTTGATGTTAAACCGTTATAAATGGTTTGCCGCTAGAGGCTAACCCCCCTTTTCCTGATGACGGCCACTTGTGTTGCGATCGAAACGTCGTAGTTATTATTTTCTTTGAACCTATTTACGTGACTTTACTGAAAGACCCAAAGAATATGAATTCCTGCAATCACGAAAGTCAGCATTTCCATTTATATACATTCATTAACCCCCCGCCCCCCCCCACTTTGCTCAAGAAGGGCTCACAAGAGACGTCATCACATCTACCCCTCTATTTCAGGAACGAAACAGGAGGATTTCTCCACAAATCTGGCTGTCGTCTGATGAAGCTAGTTGTAATTACTGGAGAAATGTCGTACTTCAGAATGTAAATGTTGTGACTTTGCTCTCCAACACACCGGTGTGCTGCACTAATAACGAATTGGCATGTTCTGTTTACGTGACAACTCTTACTAATTGGCTGTGTCGGGTGGTGACGGGTTTAACTATGTATGTATATATTTACGAGATCTAACCCAACAAAATCCTGTGTTGGATTGGTCTGTTAAGTTGATGAAATGTAAATATTGTAATTGAAACATGTTCATGTTAATTGATTACTGTAGCCCATTTAAAATAGGTGGCCCCTGTATTGTGATCTGTGTATTGTACTGGGCTCGTGTTGATTTACAAAACAAATGGTGGCCTCGCATTGATATCACGCCTCCTGAAGGCTGGAAACCCCCTAAAGCTCCGCCTCACTGTGATGTAGCTGATGTCGAAGACTCTCCAGGCCCTGCCCTTTGCCTTTGATCTAACGACACACATGGCAGCAGAGGTGTCAAACTTTTTTCAAACGTTTTATAATGAATTGAGATATCGAACTGATGATTAATTAGTAGAGCAAGAGCTTGCTTAATTAATTGGATAGCCCAGATCAGCTCTGCTGCTGAAAGCTTTGTTGGCATGCCGGTTGTATGTGTGTATGTTTAACTTCTTTCGCACCGTACGTAGCCAACCGTGCTACTCAAATGTGCGGGTTGCGGTGCACTTTGCACCAAACCAATTTTGCTTGAAGTCGACAGTTCAATTTCCACTTACAAGTGCCGGGTACAAAAACTAAAATTATGGGTAAAATACAACAAATAAATCTTGCTATTTACATTATGTTATAAAAGAAGATTCCATAGAGAACTCTCACAGATAGAGTGAGACTTCCCTGCAATGAGAGGAATAATCTTCACATGACAGCCCGATTAATGGGTATTTTTTTCACGTGCATTTCAGCCAAATTAAGTGAAAAAACACTTGAGTGCAATACTTTTTTTGCGTTAATTAATTGGCAACCACGCCGAGACCACCAACTCAATGCCTCTGAGAAGCCAGTGAGCCAGATTCGAACCCCAGGATTCTCAGCGGCAACCTGCTACATCCTGCGACTCCTTTAGCCACTTGGCTTCTTCTTATTCCCCACGGAGCACAAAAAAGGCACACGGACAGCTGTGAAGTGGAGGTTAGAGTTCGCGTGCGGCCATCGTCTGTGAAAGCGTGTCATTATGTGCCCTGTAAAGTGTACTCCACGAGAGTTCGCCAATGCTAACGTGGTTTACGAAATGTTTCAACTCGAATCCCCAATTGTGAGAAATACCCACGGGTGAAAGTCGACAAGGAGTGTTTCGGCGCAGTGATATGTGATATGAACACCGGCCACACGAATTCGATTTCTGGCCACGGCGAACACCAGTGGCGAGTGACATCTGTACCGGTCTGGGCTTTTCCTTCAGCAAACCTAGACAGACCAGCAGGGAATTAATATCAGCTGGAGCTGTCCAGGGCTGAGCTCAGGAAAATCGTTCCCTCCTTGAACCCACGCTTAAGCCTGAAGCCCCGCTGACCAGAATGGTGAAGTATGGGATAACAAACACCCATGATTGAAAGATATAGGGAAGCCTTCAATCAGCAGTGGATTGATAAAGGGCTATGCATAAAATGCAACACATTTAATGATAGCTGTGGACATGTAGGTGTAGTATATCTTAGGAAAAAATAAACTCCGTGCTCTCGCCTGGTAAAATCGAGGACGAGTGAGCGAAATGAAGATATGAACTGCCCTGTAGCATTTTCTCCGCAGAAGGTTATACCCTGACAGTGCGGCGCTGGAAATATTAATCATCAGCAGGAAATATTAATCAAGGGATGTTGGTATTAATTTAAAGCTGTATTGTATCTTTACAAATTTGGTTTTGACACCGGCACATAACATCTTGGGATATTTTAAGTGCACCCAAATTAGCTGATGGCTCGCTCGTTTGCCAGAATTAGCGCAGCATGCCATTAGGTTTTGCAACTTAATGCGCATATTTTTGATTCGTATCGAAATATTGAATTTTCTTCAAGGTGCTTCCTACAATTGAACAAAGCACTGTGCTTGCACATGTTCGGGGAATCATACGTTAATTTGTATTCCAGAAAGTTTGACACCAAACATTGCCTCTGCATTTTTATTTATATAAAAACTCACGATGGTGGATTTTTGTATCATGCCGCCTCTAAAGGTGTGAGTGCGATGCGTGTGAAACTCAATTCCATTAATGCAGACGTTGCGTTAATGCCGCTCGTTAAAAAGTGGCCCCAGCTTCGCAAGCCTGGCCGAATTTACGGCGCTTAGGGTGCCTAATTAAGATCATTTACGAGCAGGGATTGTGCTCTGAAATTACCGCAAAGCAGCGCTGAAATTTGACGCGAAAAATGTTTTAAAAATACGCAAATAATTCCTGTTTAATGTTTTAAATGTTGCGTCCAGGTTCGCGCATGTGCTTGCTCCAAATGTTCGAATACCAATGTCATAAAATTAATTTCAAATTCATCCAGGATAAATGTAATTCCACACCTGGATCACAAAGGATATATTTTACCCGCTCGCCCCACAGGCAAAAAGTCGAAAAATGTCCTTTTGAGCGTGAGTGACTGTGTGTGTGCGTGTGCCTAAAGGACAGCCTGTTGTAACAGACATTTTTAAAGGTTAAGTCTATGCTGTATAAGCTAAATTAAAGCCAAGCAATCTGATTCAGATACATCCAGCAAAGCTGGGCAGCTCCCGTTCAAACACGCTCGTGCAAACACGCCAGTGGCAGATGATGAGCTCCGCAGGCATGGTCTGCAATGCCAATGACGCAGCCACCCCCCCCCTCCGCACTTCACCCCCCTCCGCGGGTAATGCAACGCTCCACTCGCTCACACCAACCCCCTGCGCCTGCCACCCGTGGTTAATGGTACGCTCCGGACACGACTCTCAACCAGCTCACGGTGGCGGGGGGAGGGGGTTGCTACTTACGGCACGTGCGCAAGTGAATTATTATGCAAAGGATGGCCCTGGGTTTCCTTCATCACCACCACCATCATCATCAGCAGCCGCAGCCCTGACCAATCCATTGCTGGATGAAGGCCGTCCCAAGCCGTCGCCGTATCTCACGATCGTCCGATTGCACGAGGACACCGAGCAACTGCGCACGAGCTGATTTCCTCGCTCCACCTCCCCGGAATCACGTCCTCTCCTGTGCGATGAGACTCACGGTGCAGGCCGTGCCAAGGGGATGGTTATGTGTTTTTATTAAATCGGGTGTAAGAGGGACTTTCCGCGGGGCCACGGAATGGAGGTAGGGACCCTTGGCCAGGATTGAGGCCCATCGCGCTGTGTGTGTTGGGTGTCGGGGTAGGTCTCGTTGAATGTTCGCCAGTCCCAGCCGGTGATGTCGGGCCATCACTGCGTTAGAATGAGTGGCAGAGGGGGGGGGGGATATAATTAAGGGTTAATGCTCGGTCGTACTCCTGAATGTTACGTCATGGCTCGTGATTATCAACCCACGATTTATTAGATTGTTCCGTTTCAAAACGTGGGATGAGTTCAAGGAAGCAGCCTCACGTCCGATTATATATTTTGTAATCGCATATTCCGATGGATTCATTAATTAAAACTGAAATAAGACATACGCCTTGTGAAACGCTGTTGGATTAAAAAATAAGTCCTCAATTTAGGTGGAAACAACATGGAATTTGTATAAGAGAATTGCCTGTACTGTAGAATAACATTTTTTTAATAGCTTGCCTTAAAGTATTTCTTTAACAGGAAGTCTGATATGATTTACCGCCACCCGCACCGCTTTAATCTGGATTTACTTAGGGGTTTTTTTTGGCATGTGTTATGAGTGCACTTGAACTCGGGCGAGAGACTGCGTTTGAAACAACCCGAGCCTCCATTTTAATTGGTTGCACTCAGAGGGAGGATGTAGGGAGGATGCCTGGCAGGTGGAAAGACGCTCACCCCACGTCCCAGTCGCCCACACCACCCCCCCCCCCTTGGGAATTCTGGTTAAAAGGGGTGAAATTTAACAGAAGCCGGAGGGGCGGGGAAAGAATTGTTATTGCCTTATCTATCTACTCATAGTCTCAGCAACCAGAGATTAATGAGCACTGCATTTTTTTAAACAAAAATTATTGGTGTTAGAGGAGAGATGGGGGGGGGGGAAGCAGGTGGGGGGGGAGCAGGTGGGGGGGCAGGTGGGGGGGGCAGGTGGGGGGGGGCAGGTGGGGGGGGGCAGGTGGGGGGGGCAGGTGGGGGGGGCAGGTGGGGGGGACATGTGGGGGGGGCAGGTGGGGTGGGCAGGTGGGGGGTAGGTGGGGGGGCAGGTGGGAAGGGCAGGTGGGGGGGCAGGTGGGGGGCAGGTGGGGGGGCAGGTGGGGGGGGCAGGTGGGGGGGGGCAGGTGGGAGGGGCAGGTTGGGGGGGGCAGGTTGGGGGGGGGGGGGCTTCGCGACACGCTCGTGTGATATCAATGTTACCGGACCTGTTCAGATGATTAAATGCACGAAATAATTCTCCCTCTGGAGCTGAATTAGCAAGATAGGTGATGTAACAGTCACGCGCACGCACGCGCGTCCGTTTTTGTCGTGCAGGCCTTTGCTTTTCTGCCCCAACCGCGTGTGTCTCTGCAGCCTTGGCTTTGTTCGCTTGTTCTCAGCCAAGTCTTCTTATTCTTTAAAATAAATAAATAACGCCGCCTTCCTTATTAAAGGAAGGCGTTTCCTCTCAACTTTAAAGCCACGATAACAGAATACACCTCTTTGATTTATTCCACCGCCGGCATTACGCGGTACATGCTCTCACACGAAACTAACTTCCCTGTTACACCTCCCTTACCAAACTGCAATGCCAAATACAACGTTCTCTTTGCCTCCACAGCAGGGCCGTATTATCCAATAGCCAGAGTAGGCACTGTGCCTCGGGCCTACGAAAACTAATTTTGACCACGTTTTTTTTTGTTTGATGATTAAACATTTTTTAACCAAGATTTATTCTTCAATACATTTATTCACATAACAAGGATAGGCACAGTGTATATACAAAGACGCAGAGTCAATCGGTTTTTTTTGTTATACAATTAACACCGGAGATTAATTATTCGAGATATTTTCATTGCAAAATTAGCAATAACATCTTCGAATGGGGCTTTTCGCACCATCTCATTCTCAAGTGACCAGTGCAAGGGTCTTAACATGGGGTAAGCAGTAGTATCAACTGCAGAAAGTTATGACTGATGGCACACGAAGCAGAAGTACCTAGGGCCTCCAAGAAGAACCTTAATCCAAGAACCTTAATCCGGTCCTGCTCCACGGCCTGGTGTAAATAAAGTGCAGTTCATGGGTCACCTACTGAGGCCATCATGGCATACAAGCGTGCGTCTCGTGGCTCACAACGCCCAGCCACGTCCCTCGTCCCATTGTGAACGGTTAAGCCAAGGCACTCGCGACCCCGTCTGGTGCTTACTGGCGGGGTGAGCGATCGTGTAGTGACCGACAACAGCGCGCGACGATTTACACTGGTCCTGGGGTCTCGCCAAGGTCGGCGCAGCCTTAAATGAGTACCTGGTGTGGTGAGTAAACGTCAGCACTGGGGAGACAAAGGCGACCGGGTGTTGTGTTGGCTACCCACCTCCTCGTGTGCTCGCAAACAGCAATTGCCACGGCAGTCTGTTTCAGAATATACATTGTCTTTGCGTGCTGAAGTTCACTGTGCGTGGTGACGCAGTCGTTATCACAGTGTGCTGCGAACCATTGCGTGCTTGTGTTACGCTCAGCCAACCTAGTGGAGTCACAGACCAGTTGCATTCATCACTTGTTAACAGGGCATATTACGCCTATAATGATTGCCCCTGACCCCGAGGTTTGATGATATGTCATAATCCAGTGTTGCAATTTGATTCAGAATCCATTTTTTTCTATAGTTTGGTGAATAGAGCAACTTCTGGTGACCACAGGGGTCACGAAACCTCATTACACGCACGAGACGCAGATTCTAAAACATTGTCAATTCTCTCGTACGTGCGATTCAATGCACGTGCCATGGTACTCGTTTCAGGCTCTGTCAACCGAGTGGAGGGCCAGAACCTGCTCTGCTATCACGTGCCACTGATGGTCGGGAATTGAGTGTCAATTGCTGGATTCATAGCCACTGCACCACTGTTCCTCCCTTAGTATGATCAGCAAAAGACGAGGATCCCCACAGATGGCTGACACGGGCTGTTGGAGCAAGTCTCGTAAAGCGAGCACGTTTTTGAGGCCGGCACGGCACGCGAGGAGGGTGGCGTGTCCATCGCCGCATCTCTGGCCACCTTCGTCGCCCCAGTGCTGATGTTAATGCTCCGCACCGGGTACTAATTTGAGGCTGAGTCGACCTAGGGGAGGCCCAGGACCGGTTCAGATAATCGTCACCGGTGTTGGCCGTGAGCGGGAATCGAACTGGGGTGCGGGGTTCGAAGTGCAGTGTAGCGCTAACCACTACACTGCCGTTCCCCTCAACACACAACACACACACAGGCACACGAGTGTATATGTACGTATTTGCATTCATAATTACACAAATAACAGACAACAGGCGGATTTTCACCGTTTTGTGAGAGAAAGGAAAAATACATGCCATTCAAGATTATCCCGAGCGACTGTGCGAATCAATGTGACTGCATGAGATACACCTAATGCTAACTTCAATCCGCCGGTTAATTCATACAGTCTATTAACTCATTTAGCAACACCTGCTAAATCCATTGTTGCTTTGAAGAACCCACCCATTTCCCCCAAACGGAGAATAACTCTGATCAATCATTGCACAGCTCCCCCTTGCACAGCAAATGACAAAGGAATATGACCATCAAGCCCCACTTGTGTGTGACGATTGTGCGTGGAGCGGTGGCTGGAGCGGTTAGCGCACTGCGCTCCGAAGTCTAACAGCCGGAGTTCGATTCCCGCTCATGGTCAACATCAATGGTGAATATCAAATGTGGTCCTGAGGCTCCCCTAGGTCTATTCAGCCGTAAATAAGTTGTGCAAACATCGCCATTGGGGATGCAACGGTTGGTGGGGCGTGGTGCTGATCATACCATCCCGTCATGTGCTATGATGCCCTTCATAGGGGGTTGCTAACAGGACTTTCCACAATAGTCTGTTAAGGCTATAGGGGGATCTGTATCTTTGTGTATTTGTGTGTGCACAGTCGTTGGCACTCTGTGCTACGAACCCAGTGACCTGAGTTTAGTTGCTGACCACTGCTTACCGCACTGGTGAGTGATATCCGAATCGGTCCTGGGCCCCTCCTAGGTGCACTAGTGCTGGCCACACCACCCTCTCATTCACCGGAGACATCTTGATAGATGCTCACTTACAACACTTGTCCCAACACTAGCTGCACAGAAGATGTGCTCATGAATTACTTGTTGGTGACCTGGATTTGGTTTCTGGCCATGGATAACATCATTGGAAGGTGGTATATTAACCGGTCACTGGGCCTCCTTTGGTTAGTTTGGGGCGCCGTGGTGGCGAGATCGTAACTTATTTGGAATTTGCATGTCTCTCTCCCTGTGGTCGCGTGGATTTATTTCCGGGCCCTCCGGGTTTCCCCTCCACATTTAGCATCAACATTCACGCGTTTAGAGTACTCGGCCGCTGTACATTTCCAGTTGATGAGTCGCCTTGTCAAGCTATCATCTAAAAAAGAGCTCGAGAGCTGGGCCTTACCCAATCATATAAAATATACGTTACAGGCTTAAACAAGTACCTGGTGCATGTACAACATCAGCGCTGGGGAGACAAAGGCAGGTGGGTGTGATATTTGCCCCGGCCCACCTTATTATGCACTGTGCAGGCATTCATAAGCTGCTCATTAATAGCACTTGCACCAGCAGTCTGTCAGGCTAGGTGATTTAATCTGTTTATTTGCGTGGCCTTCTGAGACGAATGCCTGGAGAATAAAATGTTGGGTGGGTTTCTCAAAAATCTATGGGCCTGTATCTTGCCTGGGACTCTCAGAATGAAGTGTTTTGCCTGAGACCACTGCTAATGATTCAGGGACACGAAGGAATGCTCGTCTAAATTCACTGCGCACACGGGTGCACACCTCCCTGATGTGCTTTCACGGTGTGCCGCGTGGTGTTTGGCTTGATGTCCGACGTTTCGCTGCATGTGCTGGAAGCTCTTTCAGCAGCTGCAGGATCTCCCAGCAGGTGGAGTGACATGTCGGACATCATGCTGAATGACACGCGGCACAACCATTGGAGCCCATCGGAGAGCTACGCAGCACAACCTCCAGCGTAGTTTGTGCGTACACACCGTATTCCCTTAACATCACGCCGAGCCTCTTTGCTGTTAACAATAGTGCCGCACAAACATATCAATTGACGAATATCCCATGGGCACACGGGCATCTATTCATTAATTACTGGTGTGTAAACAAGCAGAAATGCATTCTATTCATTCATTAATGTCGTATGGATCTTCAACCAACCACTATGCATTAATTAACGCTGTGCAAACGCACGACATGCAGGACGTTCTTAATTAATTTATACTACTTACACACACACATGCTCATTAATGCTGTGTGGGTGTACAGAACAAATATCAATTAATGCTCCGTAGACATACAAACAAATATGATCTCACTGCTGTGATTGGAAAATGCAAACAATCGTGAATTAAACAAGATGTTATGCACACAATGCCCCACTCAATGCGATTGGCCAAAATCCACACTGAGCTTTAGCTTCGACTTTGAGATGCGCCACCACGGCCACACTTAAGTGCAAGTGTAAAATTTTAGCCACACTTGTGTGTGCGCAGAGGTCAATATATATATTTTTACCGATTTTTTTGACAGCCCGGAATTTAAGTGCTGTTATTGGGCTTCTTGGCACGCACTATTCGGAGCCACTGTCAATCCTCGCCGGCTCGGTACACAAGCACCTATTGTCCGCCTCCCGAGAGGCCAGGGCGTGCGGAGGCGGTGGTACTCTCGGCGCCTCCCTGCAATAAGCGAGGGGTCTCGCTCGCGGAAAAAAAAAATAGAGAGAGAAAAAAAAAGCATCGTTGCCTTCACCGAGAAAGTGGGTCACGGTTCTTACCGCGTGAACTACGGAACCCCCCCCAGAATGATCGGTCGTGTTGTGACACCGGACTTCCTGCCGAGAGGAACTGCGACTAAAATGTGCTACGCTCTTAGCGGCTGCCGGCATTATTATTATTTTGACCGACGTAGCAAAGGTTTGCTCATGATCGGCCGGATGTGTGCGCGTGTCAGAGCACCGATGCAGCTCTGCTAAGGTCCTGTGTATAATAATCATAATAATAATAATCATCAAACAATTCTGACGTACAACGTGCACGGAATTCCTGCAGCGAGTCGCTGGCACCAGTCAGACGTGCGGAAATCCACAACTTCTGCACATAATTAAAATAAGGTTCTCGTCTGGCATTATTCAAATGGCCTTAGCCTGGTCATCGTTGCCTAAAAAACAAAATCATGATTTATTTTTACATGCCAATATGAGGATCTATTCAGCGGCTTGCTCAACGAGAAATTCACCGACGTCTCCGCACAGCTGAAGGCCACGGTTTGGCACATTTCTTGCGACCAATAGCTCCTGCGATCAACTTTCATCGTTTAACATCTTATATTGTTCCACGGCGCAGTCCTGGACTTCACACTACGTCGCCACCTGCTCACTCGTCATAAAAGAAAAAAATCCGTTTACTTACCAAGATGCTAATCCAGCACAGACGACTATGCCGCTGCCAATATCTCGTGCGGTATCGAGCGTAATATCCCGAAACATCAACGTGGATGAAACGAAACAAAGTAAAATATTGTTTTCCCATTCAAATTAAGCATAGGGACATCTTTCGACGCCTGTGGTAGACGCGTGTATATATATAAAGCATATACAGCCCTGAGCCAGTGGTGGATAGTCCATATTCCTGTGGTGCAGGTAATGGTCCTTAGACAAGGCAATAACTATTGACACAAAGCGATTCGCATCTTTCAAACCGTGTAGGGATTAAGGGCTGAGTCCACCCCCAACCAGAATTTGAACACACAACTTTGCAAGTTATCTGCCATGTACTTTCCCATTGTGTAGCCCAAATGGATATATCATGATTTTAGCCATAGTTCACCACACTTATCAGAGCATATTCGTTAAGTGGCGTGGAGTGGGGTGGGGGGGGGCAGAGGGCAGGACCATCTAAGGTATCACTCACCACCCGTGTTAGCTATGGCCGGGAATGAAACTCGGGCTTTCCGGATTATCGCGAAAAGTCTGTATACAAACTACAATAATGGCAACAGTCGATTATTAACGATAATTTTTACACACCCGCTTCGCCGTGGCCAGCCACCTTCGGGCAGAAGGGGTCCCAGATATTCCGCAGACGACAAGCCCGAGGCTAAGCGCCCACATGGCAGGCGAGAGATTGAAGGTGGTTGGGCTCACTGCCCTACACACGTAGGGGGCAACACTCGAGAACGTGGCGTTTTTATGGGAGGGCGAGACGAGGGGAAGGGGGGCAGGGGCGGTGGGGTAGGGGGGAGGCCCACACCTGCGAGCCCCGCCGCACGCGAAACAGCGAATTCGCTCAACGGAAGCCCTCTACCCGAGCCAGAGCCTTACTCAGTCGAGCACTTCGCATTCAAAATGCCGAAACACATTAATTGGCTGCCAAAGCACTTGGCACGTGCGCCGGCACGACGCGGCCGTCGTGTTCGAGGCGTCGTCGGGAGAGACGGCGGCAGCGGCGGCGGCGGTGACCGCGCTCAGCATGCGCGGTCGCGGATCCCAATAATGGGCGCCTTTGATAGGTGGCGTTGGGGAAAAGGAGGCGATTGAGGAGAGAAGCTTCGCACTCCGAAGGTCCCTGCTGTGGGCGTACGAGCGTGCTGCGCTGGCTTTGCTCGGGTGTGGGGGGCAACGCGTGTGTGTGTCGGGGGGTGAAACATTTTGGTGGTGTTGCACAGACGCGAATAAATATCGATGACCACATTCATCATTGAGGCTGCCTTAAAATGGAAACATTGACAGTAAGCTATAATAATATATTATCAGCATCGGCCATGATATTGCCACTGCTGCATGAAGGCCTCCCAGTGCTTTTGCCATGTCTCGTGCTTTTGAGATGTGACGATGTGTCCAGCGCATGTGAACAATTTTATTTCATTCATCTCCACGGCGGACATCCACTCAGGCGAATCTCTTTCCTTCAGTTGCCACTCCATCCCTAGCCTCGACCTCTGGCCATGATCCCTTTCAGTGATGTGTCCTGCTCAAGCCTAATTACCTTTATTGGGCGTCAATATAATTTGTCTAATTTGCAATGTAGTCGGTAGGGAAATTGCCCTCTGCAATGAAAAAGCATTGAAAAAACATCAGCCTTCATCAGCTCACAATGAAAGTGTTTTCTACATATGTTTTACTCAATATATGTATATCTTTATTTCAATTATACAACACAAGATGCCGACTGCCCAAAGCAGAAGGCTATAATTATTCTTAATACTACACTTGTTTACCAAAGGAAGCCTTATCGAGTTTCAACAGTCTTTTTCAGGACTACATGCAGCTTTGCAGCTGCGTGTAATTCCAGTAGAGTAATTTTCTACAGGTACATTTTCAGTTATTTGGGTCTTTCGGTAAAGCCACGTAGATAGAAAAAAATAAAAATATCACGACGTTGTTTTTTCACCTGATGACGATTGCTTGTGTTGCGATCGAAACGTCGTGATATTGTTATATTTATTTTATTTGCTTTTATATCTACGTGGCTTTACCGAAAGACCCAAAGAATATGAATTCCTGCAGTCACGAAAGCTTTAGGTCAAGATGTACATTTTCAGCATGAGGATGTTTGGCCAATGCCAGTTGCATCGTTATTTTTTTCAGCGATGGGAGAAAACTGAGAAAGGAGCTGGAGGAAACCCAAAGTAGACAGAGGGAGAGCATACAACTCCACATAGAAAGGTGCCCAAGTTGGGGATCGAACCCTTCCTGCTGTGAGGCACACGTGTGACCACCGCGTTAGAAAATAAACCTATACAAGGAGGAAAGCCGACACCGCAGGGCACATCCTCCTGACATGCTGATGTGACCGCCGATATTGATTCAATAAAAAGAAAACGTAAACTCATGAATATTATCCAAATTACGTGTAGAACCAGATGAAACGTGATGATATTTGTGTGTGTGCGTGAAGTCATTGGTGACCGGAATGAGACCATCTACTCACAATACTTGAGAACCCAGTTTGTATTACAGGCGGCTCCTTGGATATGAATTCGAACCCAGGCCCTCAGCAGCGCCAGCTGAGCACTATGGCCCCTGAGTGAGCTGGTCACCTCTGTCCAATTCCTTTTCCACGAGCGTCTTGCATGTGGGAGGAAAGCGGAGAAAGAGGGGATAACCAAAGATTAGCCACAGACGGTTCACGAACCCATTTCCTGCGCGTGAATTTCCTGGCTACAGCACTTCTCTGTATGTTTGAAAGTTTCACAAATTTGCATAATCCACCATCTCGGTCCTCCAAATCGCTATATTACAGGCGTGCGCCACCACACCTGGTTATGCTAATTTTATCGAATATGTTTAAACGGGCACTGACAGAAGTTAAAATATATAATTCCACTCATAATTAAACCAGAAACTTTAAAATTAGCTTTTGTTCTTTCAAATAAGTCCATTATTTTATCTTAGAGCAAGGTTCAAATTGTGGCTTAATATTTGAGCATTATCACTTTAAAGGATCTGTTGGATCAGGCTCTATTTTGGGAAGGCAGAGACTCCAATTTCAGGTGACATGATCGGGAGATTAATTAAATTCAATGCAGAGGTATTTTGTCACTAGAGCTGTCTGCCCATAAAGCTGCATTAATTTAATGCAGTGAAACTTGCGGCAAAGAGATAACAACTGAAACTTTCCCCATATTCATTTGTTAGACACGTGTATACGATAGTACAAAGACAGAGATCCTCCATACAGCTCGTATAGACTATTGGGCCAACTAGCACCACACCCACAGTGCTGAGGTTTACAGACCACACGAACTACTCATTTGAGGCTGATTTCGACCTGGGGGAGGCCCAGAATCAATTCGTACAATCTCCGCTGACGTGAGACGTGGCCAGGGATCTAACTCGGCTCACCGATGCCCTAGCCACAGCTCATACCCCACACACAGTAAACACTGATGGCACGCGTGATTTGTCGCAGGGCTGCGTTCATCGTTCACTCGTGGTGAATGGCACAGTAAAAAAAAATCAAATAAAAAAACCTCGTTATTGTGTGCACATTTAAACGATTTCCTTAAAGGACTGGCCATTGCTCAGGTGACAGCGTTACAGCACCAGGGAGACCATCGGAAGCGCCCAGCGTCTTTATAACACCACTCTACCGCGTGTGTGACGCACGCGCTCGTGTGTGTGTGTGTCTTTGTGTGCGCAGGTCAATCTGATTTGCCTCCCATCCCGTGGAGAGCGTCTCCCAGACGACTACACTATGATCTTGACCGGGTACGGCATGGACAGTGAGTATACTGATCTTCACATTGAACCCCGAAAAGGGAAAATAGCAAAGGTGGATGGAAATCAATGTTGATAGTGGTCCATTGGTTCTTGAAATGCTCTATAAACCCTGGGACCTGAGTTTGAGTCCAGGCCTTGGTTAATATGTATGAGTGATGAGCGAAGTCTGAGTCAGTCCTGGGCTCCCCTTCACCCAACCACACTGACTAGCACGGTGAAGTATGGTAAAAGTATGGTTAAAGTATGGTAAAACAACACCCATGAGTGACATCACACGCACGGGGAGCCATTGATTCAGTCGTTGACAAAATGTTGATTTTTGTTTATATTGTTTCTATTGACCCACACAAAGTGAAAATAATAAACATGGAAAGCAAATATTGATAGACATATATATACCGGCTAACCCAGGGTTAGTTTATAAATTTAGTTTTAACTGAATTGGATTGTCATTATGGATTTCCTAGATACTATCGCTGGGTATATTAGGCCACAAAACAATCCGCTGTGAAACTTGACATTTCATTTCATTGGGTTTATGTCCTGCATAACTTGGTTAAATGAGCTCAATTTACTCAGCTAAATGGAACCCTGTTGCACATAAACAGTATCAAATAAATGGAATCTCATGCAATAGATTGCACGCCATTATAGAACAGTATTTCAATTTACATGGAAGAGTTTTCCATTTTTCTACTTATTTTTTTAATTTCCAATTTTACATTCATGCTTTTCCTTTGCCCACCGCCACTACGCCTCCCCCCCCCGATTGCTTTCACTTTTTTTCAATGTTTTGCTCAACATCAACATGTCTGCTTTCTTCAATCACTGCGTACCGATTTCAGCCATTTCCACAGGGAGCCGTGCAGATTATTAATGAGCCACGGCGCGACCGTCAAGAGTTGCGAGAGGGGCCTGGTACGCGTCCGCCCGACGCTGATAATCCACACACACACAAAGCAGCATTAAAGCAGAGTGCAGGGCCCAACTAGACCACCGCATAAGAGTCCTCGGTGCCAACCCTCTCTCATTGCGCCGAGCTGCACTACCACCCATCTGCAGTCACCTCAATTAGGCCATTGGCATTCATCCCGTAAACGCTGCCGACGGGAGCTTTGAGCAGGGGCTTGCGGTGCGGTGGCTTCGTAAGCGGATGCCTGCAAAGGTTGGCAGAATGTGAGGCGCGCGCATCAACGCGGTGTTTGGCAAAGTCGCCACGGTACCTCCTGTCGGGTGAGGAACCCCGTGATGGAGGTGGGTGGGTGGGTGTGGGGGGGTGTGTGTGTGGGGGGGGGGTGAACATGCTCCAGGGAGGTGATTAGCCATTGTAGGCTCTGCCAGGTTTTTTTTTTATCTTTTCTGTAACACACATCGCAGGTGCACGCCATATCTCTCATGGATACTGCACCCCACCCCCCAACCTCCTTTTTCATCAAGCCGTAAGGTATTAACAACATCATCAATGATCATGTGCCCTCTGTAGGTACGATAGTCACCGTTCTGTTGCTGTGTGCGACTATTGTATGAAATGGCCCTGGGCCTCCCCTAGGTCGACTCGGCCTCAAAATTTGTACCTAGTGTGGTGTGTAAAAGCATCGCCATTGCTGAGACAAAGGCGGTTGGGCGTGGTGCTGACCACCCAACCCCCTCGTCTATCGTGCCAGCCTTCATAGGTGCTCGCTTACAGCTCTTGCCCCAACAGTTTGTTGAGGCTATACATGGGGGGGGGGGGGTCTTTGTGTGTGCGGCTACGAGACCATTGAGACAACATGACCACTCACGAACGACATAAAGCGGCGACAACTCCCGTGTGAAATAAATACCGAGATGGGTGGCGGCTAATGAAGAAACCCCGAGGTGGAACAGCCGCGCCGGGGGTTGTGCTATTTGCGCTGTGATCCCGGCGGCCTTTAGTTCGATATTAAACAAATGATTCGGTGATGATCATGGTGCCCAAGAAAGAAAAGAAAAAAGTTACTCATTTGTCAATAACACTGCGTGGCATTTAAAAAGGAAACATATACAATAGGTGACGTTTCAGGCAATGGCCCTTCTTCATGGCACATTCTCCAACGCGTATCGTCCCTGTTTCTGTGAAAAAGGGGCCATTTCTGCTACAGTGTCATTGAGTTTTGAGTTCGATAACGGACCACCGCTAACGTCAATGATGAATGAGTCAAACGACACTCATGGCTGTCAAAGTCTGCAGGGGAGGATTTCATCCGTCCAGTAGTGTGGATTGACAAAGGGCTGTAAATTGAGTGGTGAAAATTCTAACGAGTTATATAATCGCGTGCCAGTCATGTGAGTTCTGTTTTTATTTTAATCACACTTCATCACGCTCAGTTGGTATGTGTCAGTGACGTGGAGGGCATCAGCAGTTGCGATAGCGCTTTGCCACTGATGTTAGCCGCGGCCAGGAATCGAAGTCTCGCTCGCCGGGTTCGGAGCGCAGCGCGCGAGACCGCTCTTCTACCACTCCACCCCTCTTAAAAACCATACCCTTAGAGCATGCCGATCTCAGCCATACATGTGCATGAATATTCAAGGACTGCTCCAGGGGGGAAATATTACGTAACAATGATATATTATGTATACACATATCCCCGCATAATTGAAACTTCGCAAAACCATTAACACAACGACCGCGATTCCATAGGCGGGAGTACAAAAGAGAGATGATTTTGTTGCACCATTTTTTTTTTACTGCCGTTAGAAGCATGCGGCCCACGATCGTACGGAGACCCTCGAACGTCTTTTGTCCCGAGCACTCAGCACCTCTGCAGAGTTTAATTGCGTGAGCTTTCATTTTTTTTGTTACGGAAAAATACCTCCTGGAATAAAACATCTCTCGACCCGATTCGCTGTTTATATTTTGTTTTAACTCACTCCCAGCTCAGAAATTGAAATAAATTAAACCTGGACCTTTGGTGGGCATGCGAGGAGCTCGACACAAAGTGGCATATAATGACATAACGTAATGAAAAAGCCTATTAACGTTTCGTTTGCCCTCTGCCGAGTTGGAGGTCTACAGGGTCTTTTTCAGTCATTTAATCAAACAGAACCATTAAACGTTGACCTCGTGTTCCCTGTTATAATTAAAAGGAGCGGGGGGCGGGGTTAGTGGAATAAAACATTTCAATTGAGAGCACATTCATTTTTCAGTTTTCGATTGATGCAGTGGGGGGGGGGGGGGATAAGCTCTACTTTCAAGTACTTCACAAAAGCCACATAGAGCGACCATTGATTTGCGGGTAAGGGAGCTAATGAGAGAGAGCGAGAGAGTGATGGTGAGGAGGAAGGGGGGGGGGGAGAGCGGAGGTGACAGAATAGGAGGTGTGTGGCGCAACAGTGGAAAGGATGTGCATCTGGGCGCATTGTGTTCTTTGTGTCGTTGATAAACAAGCAAAACAAAAGCGGTCAAAAGCCAAAGAGCCGGATTTAAACCGTCACGCGCAATTAGAATGTCCGAAAATATTTCGGACAGAATTGCAAGTGTGACCTTTTCGTCGTTCACGCAACGCTGCATGCGCCGTGCGGTTCATCGCGGGACACAAATGCAATTATTATGAGGTTATGGTAAGTGTGTGTCATGCACACGCTGCAGGCAGAGGGCCCCCGAATCTGCGAACGAATTTATCTTTCCCTCCCAATGCTGCACTGGGACAGGTGAAATCACTCAGGCTTTGCACAATTGTCGCTCTACCACATGTGTACGCATATATGTCGAACTTCTTTCGCAACGTGCGTAGCCAACCGTGCTAATCAGAGGTGCAATTTGCCAATGGATTGTAATATTGTCTGGGGTGGAGCGGTGGGACAGTGGTCAGCGCATTGCACTCTGAATCTGGCGACCCGAGTTCGTCAGTGGCGAGTGGTATCTGACCTGTTTCTCAACACTCCCTTTCACCAACGCGCACTGACCAGTGTGGTGAAATATGGTCAAAGTACCCCCCATAACCATCAGGATATGGGGACACTTTTGTCCAGGGTGGAAAAAGGGCTGATAATTATGGTAATGTGTTTCATTGTAATTCAACCATAGGTTGGTTAAAGAAAGGGAAGTAATATTTTAACCACCCTTGATAAACCCTATCATGGGGCTTTCTGGAATGAAAACGTTTTCACTTCAACGGAAGGATTGACCCAATGAGATGCTTAGACGCACCTTTGTCACCGAACCCAAAACCACCTCTTCACATACCACATGATATGGTTCACTTTCCTCACTCATAACTCACCACCCTCTGTCATATTTAAATCAATCATCGGCCCGTATGGGACAGGCTGCTCCCTCAGCCACCCAAACCTGCTTGCTATCGCCTCCTTTTCTTGCTCAAGAGGTACACGGTGGCGCACTCCAGTCGCCCAAACAACCACTCCCCGCCCCAACGAAGTGATGTGGTTACACTGTTTGGAGAACGACGTTTTGTCCGTTGTCTGTCATCATCTTCGTCATCATCATCATCATCAGCAGCAGATGCAGCATCAGCCGTGATCAATCCACGACAAGATGAAGGCATCCCCGATCATTTACCATCCCTCCTGGTCCCTCCATGTACTTCTCCACCAGCCATCCCTGGCGGATGAGCTTCCCACCTCTGGGCTCGTCATCTCTAATGACCAACTTCCCTTTGAGTGACGTCTCCTGCTCATGCCCACCTCTTTTTAAAAACAACATTTTTATTTATTCGCGGTCAAAGTCGATGTCTCCAACTTGCATTTGTTCTCTAAATTAATGTGCCCCTCGTCAATGTCTCTCAGCACGAATATAAACGTCTCCGCGGAAATATAAACACAAAGCAGACCTAAAACACGGTAGGACCAACACCTCGGCCGTGACAGATCACTGTTATAATTCAATAGGCTCACATGACATTGACTTCTCCAAGACAGAGGTTATTTGCAAGCCATCTGGCTACCATGAGAGATTCGTTCATAAGGCTATCCACACATACAAACGCATGAGACAATTTCAACCGAGAAGATGGATTCTGGCTTAGCAATCATTGGAAGGATTCAATAAACCATTTCGGGTCTTAATTGATTGTTCACGCTCAGAGGCAGAGCCAGGGGGGGTGACAGGGGTGACATTCTGCGTATAAGTGTACGACACTCGGTCTGGCGGACTCCGTGCAACTGCATTGTCAGAGTGTGTCGCCAACCGATGGCGTCTAGTTCAACAGCCTGACTCTCTAAATCATTCTTGAAATTAACATTTGTTGAATGTCACCCCGGCCTGAAATCCTGGCTCCGCCCCTGTTCACGCTTACGGTGGCTTTCAGACTGCATCCATTATTTTCGTCTCCCCCCTCCTCTTTTCCGAACATAGATGGACTCGTCCATCTGAATAACTGCCAAATCGCTCTCCGTGGTGCTAAAGTAAAAGAAACCCACCACTTTTTTCAAAATTGCTTGCTGTGGTTTTCACACCTGATGATTGCTTGTGTTCCAGTCGAAACGTCGTGAGAATTTTATTGTTTGATGTTTGTATTATTTTATTGTTTCCCTTCTACGTGACTTTACCGAAAGAACCAAGAATATGAATCCCTGCAGTCACGAAAGCTTTAAATCAAACGTCTCTGGGAAAGTTGACTTTCATCACTCCGTCTCCTCAGTAGATGTCATCTCGGTATCTCTCCACCGGTTGCATTTTCGTCATCTCTGAATTTACCAAAAATAAAACAATCCATGTAAAGGATATCACGCGTCCTGCTATTATTAGTTCGCAGTCCAAAAATATACACGTTAGAAAAAACCGAACAGAAGTAACGACGCCTGTCGGTCATTAACGCACGAGCGATGCCCTTTCTCCCGTAGGTGCGACGGGCGTGCCTCCTGCCCTGAAGCAGGCGCGGATGAAGCACATCTCGCTGGATCGCTGCCTCGGTTTGCTCGGTTCAAACGTCCGCGCCAACGGGGGACACATCTGCGCCGGCTACATGGAGGGGGGAGCAGACGCATGCAACGTGCGTCATCGCTCGGCCGGGAATCGCGACCGACGCATCTCCGCACACTCCTGCCGAACGCTGCCACCACCATCATCATCGTCGTCGTCGTCATCATCATCGTCGTCCTCATCATCATCTTCGTCATCATCATCAGCGTCATCGTCGTCATCATCGTCGTCGCCACTATAACCTTCTCCAGCCCCGACCGCCTCCGCGCACTCCGTCGCTAACGCACGCCGCTCTTGGCGGTGCTTTGCGCACATTCTAAGCTGCGCCATTAGTACGTTTCTATATTTAACTGTCACCTCCAAAATTCACATTGTAGCACGCCGCCTGGGGTGGTGGGGGCGCAGCCCTTTTGCCTCGGCAAATTTACGGCGAATCATGCGGAGATTTTTGAACCTTAAAAAAAAACCCCGCTTTGGGTTTTGAGATGGACCGGCGATGGCAGTACAGCAAATAGGTTGTGAATCCGTATGTGAGAACCTTCAACTATTATTCCCTCCTATGCATGAGTATTCTCTGGGTATTCCATTGTACCGCCACAGACAAAAGAATGTTTTTGATTGGAATTGGCTAAACATCCCAATTCATGATCCTCCTGAAAATGAGAAAGGAAACGCAATGAGGCTTTGCAGGATTAGTGAGCTATTATCTTCTCCGTAATGTCCTGCCCTTGATCAATCCACTGGTTGATGAAGGCCCCCATGCCTTTTAGTAATGGGGCCATTTGACCATACTTCATCGTGATGGTCAGTGCAGTTTGGTTTAGATATCGCTCGCGCCAGATGTCAGTTGTGACCGGCAATTGAACACAGGTCATCGGGTTCACAGCACATCTTGCTAACCACTGCTCCACCGCTCCATAATGCTATAAGGCTATGACCGTAATGTTATTGGTTTCTTTACACCGCCACTACCATCACCACAAGACAAATACAAAGATCCCCCATATAGCCTTTAAACGACTACTGGGCATGTGCTGTCAGCGAGCACCTATGAAGGCTGGCAAGACACACGAGGGGGTGGGTGGCCAACACGACGCCCGGCCACCTTTGTCTCCCCAATCACGATGTCTACCTAGGGGAGGCCCACAACTGATTCAGATAATTGTCACTCGTGTTGGCCGCGAGGGGGAATCGAACTCGGGTCGCCGGGTCTGTAGCGCAGCGCGCTAACAGCGACTACCTCACTCCCCACCACCAGAACAACCACAACCACAATCTTCATCTCCACCGTCACCCACACAACCGCAACCACGTCAGTAAATGAATAATGTGCATTTTAGCATTGCTGTAGCAGATATGCCCCTGAATGTGCTTCCCTCCACGCCAGACAGGCACAAAGGCTTCAAGAACATAGCCCTCTCATTTTGCGCCATGCGTCACCGTCGTGCGGAGCCCGGCTGATTGCACCTAACCAGGGGCTTTCATTATTGAATAGACGAGAGACAAAAAAAAGCAACACCTCCACACGCACGCAAGCACGCACCCACACACACACACATATTTTATATATCTGAAATTCATCCATATGTCAAGTATTGCCTTCCATTTCTTTTTCAATTTATTTTACTTGGTCGATTCCACTCGAGAATACCGTGATCCCCCCCCCCCCCCTCTGCCGCGTCGCACCCCCAACCCCCTTCACATTCAGGCGGGCGCCGGGAGACACTAAATCCATCACCCGCGGCTGAGACACGGTTTGGGTCCCAACTCTTTAAAGCGCCACGGTTCGGTCCAGTCACATGCCGAGCTGGCTACACTTCTATACTTTTTAACGGCTGCCATGGTGAGCGCAGGTGCCTGGGCATCAATTCAGTCGAAGCAATCTCTTTACTTAGAATCAGGAGTGAGCCCCGTGGAGATGCAAGCAGTGCCTTTTTTGTGGAAGGCGAAACGTGCAGCGCGCAGCACCGCGGCGGATACAATGGTAGCTCGGAAGAGTTGAGTGCGGCGTCTATTAAAGGGGCATTGCTTGACAGTTGGGCGCCTCAAGGTTAACAAAATGATTAGTTTAGATCCCCCACCTCTCCTGAGAAATTATCTGACAGTTATGGCATTGTTATTGATTAGCATACTATATATATATTTTTGTTGTTGTGTGTGTCGCATTTGGTGCATTCTTCATACGGGCGCCCACGCCGGTGCTTGTCGCTCACCGTTTGGTTCTTAAACAAACTAAACCTGTTCGCGGTTCCGCTCATTCTCAGCTCTCTGTCTCTTTACCAACACGATTCGAGTGAAAACCATTTCACGCTCTCAAACGACTTTCCACACTCGAGCTCCACACTGAGCGGCGGTGTGCGGTGAAGAATGTGGTCCAGACGTTGGGTTCAATCTGCGACGTGCGTCTTATATATGTATGTGTTTGACACCTCCAGGTGATGCCAACAGAGATGATCAGCGCCCGATCCACAGAATTGTTTAAAACATTTTTTTAGTAATTACCGTCCCTGCAATTATTATAAACATGGTGGTAAAGATTTGCGGACGGCCAAGACGTTGCAAGAGACGGCAACGATCATCCGCATCTGAGCATCCGAGCTCAGAGATGGCGTGGCCATGTATTGTCAATGACAATGCATTATTCCCCTGTGCCCCAGCGAGGGCTGAAGGAATGTATGTTTTACATGTTTTTTTTTGGTAATGTAGTAAATTGCGTGCAATAATTACATTTGTTGCAAATGGACCGGGTCATCAGATCGATGGCCTCTTCTCCTGAATGGTGTCAAATGGTAATGAGTTTTTAATAGGAAAGCCGTGGAATTAACGCATGAAGGTAAAACGCGAACCATCATGACCTCTCTGGAAAGGAGTCCGTCGACTGCCAGGATGCATCCAGCCTGACAAAACGCCTCCTCGCATTTACCGCGGCTGTCACTTTCCACCGAAGATATCGCTTCGACATTCTATTATTTCTGAGCCTATTTGTACCCCCCCCCCCGCCCGCCCCGCTCCCCACGTTTCACAAAAGGGTGACTCGGGGGGACCTCTGGTGGCGCCCCGTGGCGACAAGTGGGCCCTGTTCGGCCTGGTGAGCTGGGGCATGGCGTGCGGCACGGCTCCGGGCGTCTACACCGAGGTGAGCTGTGCCACCACGGTGACCCCACAGGTGACTCGGGGGTCGCGAGCGTCGCAGCGCATTAATAATTCTTGTGCCGCTCCACGGACTCTGACGCTGAGGCTGCTGGTCGGGGCAGCCTCATCGCGGGCGTGCACCGCGAGCCCATCAACCGGTTCGTTGCTCTTAAGGCGGGGGGGGGGGTGGTGGTGGCGACCGGCGTGGGCCACTCTGATTGTGATTGTCACTTGCTTCGAGCCATGACGCCCACGCACGCGGGCTTAGGTGTGGAGTCCCCCCCCCCCCCCCGAGGTCGGCCGTGCGAGGCCAAGGCACTTTCAACACGACGCCTGAGTCTAGGGTCATCACCTCTGCTCGAGCACAAAAAAAAAATCTGGGACATTGTGCAAGAGAGAGAATATTGTACAACGCCAGCATGTAAACGCATTGTATTTGAGTGGTGTGTTTTATTATTATTGTTGTTAATATTATTTGACACAACCGACAAAAAATTTTGACTTTTAATGTTCCGGGAAGACTTATAGGTTTTCCAGGATGGGTACATCAAAAAGACAACAATCCGGGAAAGCAGGACACGTGGCAGCCGTACTTGTACCGTGCAGTGCTGGCTAAACGCGCGTGGCACTCACCTCGTGTTTGCGCACTGGCGAGCGATGTTCGCAATGCTTTTGGTAATTTCCTGCCCATTTCCATGTTTTGCACTCTAAATAAGTCATTGACGTTTCCACTTCCAGGGCGCGTTATTTGACGCTGAAGGTGCATTATAGTTGCAACGGCTGTGGTGGTAATGATTTACGTGGGTCACTCTCCACACTTCCATTCCTTTCTTAAGCTTTTGCCCCTTGCAGTTTTCTATTAACTCAGTGTCGTTGACACGCATGTCACTGTCTGACATGAATGATTTGATTAGTTTTCCTATACTTTGCACTCCTATCGTTTTTTATTGTTGCAACTTTCTGACCCGCCCCTCCTGAACATGTGTGAAAAGGAGCTTTATAGCTCATCAGATTCCTTCAGTATGAATCTATGTCACCCCCCCCCCGTATCTGTCTACCCGGCAAGTATAGGTTTGGTGCAATACCGTCGATTCGGCACGTCGTGTGGGGTGAGTAGGCAAAAGTACCCTCACCAGATTCTTCCAGGCGAAATAATAATTCTGATTCCGCATTCAGAAACTCCAACCCGAAAGAACGCTTGAGAACAACATTGTAAATGCAACACTTTAACGTTCAGCGATTTGGCAATTAAGGAGATAGATTCCCAATGGTTTATTTCAATAATATACACGCTTTTATTCGCCCCCATGTTTATCAGCGTACTACATTAAGAATGCGTGTGAATTTTTATTTCCTACACAATGAAATAAATTATCATCAATGATTCATTATACACCAAAACGCCAGCATCTCTAACCTTGCCAGTACATTCATGTGTGTCCATAATCGAGTGACATCCACAAAGTAACGACTCGTGTATATATAACTTGACTGAAATGATGGCAAAGTTTAGGAAATCGTTGTTGGAAATGTCAAAAACATTTATCTATTTTTAAACACGGTCCCATTGCTTTTCCCTGCACTTGCATCAACGCAGGACCAGGGCCAGCGTTTGATCACAGGGGAGGAATTCGTCAGTGCCACGGTAACAATATGATTGTGGGATCCTGTAGTGCGGTGTCATTTTCAAAATGCTGCCAGTGTAGGCCATCCTTGAAAGGGCCGAAGCGGTAAAACTCTGAGGGGGGGGGGGGGGGGTGCCCATTTCCTGGCTGTCCTACGGTGCCTGATGACGTTCTCCCACCCGTGCTCCTCTCAGTCGTTGGCAAGGTCGAGCGTTGTAATGTTTTGCGGGAGGGATTCTGCCACCTGACAACGTACGTATGGGAAAGGAAAAACAATCCACCTCTTGCCCGATGCTGATAAATTCACGAGCTCGCAGAACGGCAGAGCGTCTTCGATGTCACGCGTGTGCATGTTGAACCTCTTCGGTGTCACGCGTGTGCATGTTGAACCTCGTCGGTGTCACGCGTGTGCATGTTGAACCTCGTCGGTGTCACACGTGTGCATGTTGAACCTCGTCAGTGTCACGTATGTGCATGTTGAACCTCGTTGGTGTCACGTGTGTGCATGTTGAACCTCGTCGGTGTCACACGTGTGCATGTTGAACCTCGTAGGTGTCATGCGTGTGCATGTTGAACCTCGTCGGTGTCATGCGTGTGCATGTTGAACCTCGTCGGTGTCACACGTGTGCATGTTGAACCTCGTTGGTGTCACGTGTGTGCATGTTTAACCTCGTTGGTGTCACGCGTGTGCATGTTGAACCTCGTAGGTGTCATGCGTGTGCATGTTGAACCTCGTCGGTGTCACACGTGTGCATGTTGAACCTCGTTGGTGTCACACGTGTGCATGTTGAACCTCGTTGGTGTCATGCGTGTGCATGTTGAACCTCGTTGGTGTCATGCGTGTGCATGTTGAACCTCTTCCGCACACCGTACGTAGCCAACCGTGCTCATCGGAGGTGCGGGTCGGGAAAGACCACGCACCGCACGCTAAAATCAGCTCTAAAGAAAGGAGTGTTCAACATAGAATGAGTTTTAAATTCATAAAACGTTCATCACGGACCTTCATTACGTCCGTGTATTTCCCATAAGTGAACATCTAATGTTTTTTTGTTATATCGGTTCAATAAAAAAAAGTTGTTTTACGAACAAAAATGGGGGCGGGGGGGGTGGAGGGGGGCTTATTTGGGGGAGGGGTATTCCCTGTAAAAGACAGCTCCACTCTCGACCGCATTGCAACGCCACTGCTGTGCAGGTTGGAGTGAGAGCTCAAAGCCTGGCCCTTCAGGGACACGACTGGGCTACCTGCAGGCGATATCGACGGCAGAACCAATTTAGGGGCAGCATTACCGCAGCACCGAGTCACGCGAGCTATCCTGTCTGACCAGAGAGCACCAAAAATCGCAAAAAAACTTTTGGCACGAGTATAAATATCCTTCCGGGTTTTTTTTTGTTGGTCGTTGTTACTTTAATCATCAGTATTGTTCATTCGCTAACAAGACAGAGAAGGGGGGGGGGGCGGGGGGGATGCGAGTAATGAGTATTACTGTGTACCAGCTGAAACTTAACTTATCCTCAAAGCAATGTTCTGATACTAATGAGGCACACAGCATGCAGCGGCGGCGGAGTCCGTGTCCGGGGAGGACGCTCACGAGAGTGGCAAAGCGCGGGGTACAGGGGGCGCATGACGACCCCCCTTTGTTAGGGCTCCTTGCTTTTAGCGAACGTTCATGAATCGTGACTAATCTGAGATTTGAATGAACATGTTGGTTTTCAACCGAGCGTTTATACACTTGCGTTACGTGCTCATGAGCCTTGAGTTCTCTATTCGGGCACAATGTGGCGTTGCTGGAGGGCTGGAGGGCTGGGAGGCTGGGATAGCGCTCTGTGCATGCGGAGAAATTTATCGCGCTCACGCAGACTGGAATAACCCGTAAAACCGAACGAGTCAATTAACCAATTCAATAATCGTCGGCGGTTAATTAGAAATTAAATATAGAATACAACATAATCAAATTCCCACTGCCCCCCCCCCACACACCCCCATTGCACATTCGTTAAGGGCCCTGCATGATAATAATAATAAAATAACTAACACCTTAATGGCTTCATTTTCATATGCGCCAAAGAAATGCCAATCACCGCACACAGCGGCTCCACGACCTGGCTACTCGTGGCACCACAGCCGCAGCGAGTGACGTCGCGCCGTGCGCAGCCCCTCGCAGGCGTCTCCCACTCACTCCGCCTCGCCTCTGGGGAGTGATTGACCCCTCCGTGATTGCGGCGGCCGCAGAGTTCAGAGTGCTGCAGGTCGTTTCCCCCAGCCGTGCGACGCGATCCGGTTGGAGGATGTCTCTCCCTCTCTTTCTCCCTCACACTCTCTGTATCTCTCTGGCAACGCGGCGCTCGCCTTTGGGTGCGCTTGTGCGGCCGTCTGGAACGCTCTTCCATCCGATATTAGCAAGCCACTGGAGCTATGGCACTTTTAAATCATCATCCAGTTCGAAAACTCATTTCGTTAGAATAGCTTTTTGTGTGTGTGTAGTCCTTCCGCCGAACCCCCCAATTCGCACGGTTGGCTGCGAAAACATTTCACCGTACACACATAGCGCGTGCACATTTGTATTCACGTTGGTGTGTACGCATTAAAATAAAAACGTCTCGTTAAATTTTTTACATATTTCTTCTTCTTCACCCTTTCTTTTCTCGCAAGGACATCCATGTCAAAGTGCCCCAGCAATCTCCGATTCTAATTCAATCCGACGAGCGAAGGTCGCATCTTGCGTGGAGCAGCACATCGTCGTCTTAGCTATACGGCGGCGGCAGTGGCGAAACGCGAGCAATTTTCACGACGCCGAGTTATCACGCGCAAAGGTGACCCAACGGACAAAAAAAAACGGCGCCATAAACACCGAGGTCGCTTCGCGTCACTTGTCACCGTGACAAGAGGGTTTGCGCGGTCGACCTCGGCTTCCCTAGCACTCTCGAGGCCTCGTCGCTCTCTGGACCCGCTACTCAGACGGTGTGTGGCGTTTGCTGTAGTCACAGCGGTGCGATTGTGGCCATGCGATCCAATTCTTCGGATCGCATGGTAAGCCACCGTAGTCTGCGCTTCTTCAACAGAGGACTGGCAAAACTGCACGGACTCTCTCTCCTGAAGCCCTCTCGTGGCCCGCAGACCTCAAAATTGCCTTTTAGCTCCTGAACGTGTTGCCATGTGCAAGAAAACAATTGAAATCCCCGAGGCAACCCAGAGATAAACCCTCTTCCCTCGCTTAAGGGGAAGTGTGCAGAAGTGATTTGCGTGGCCTAGGCCAAATCACCCTGAATGCGCCCAGTTTAATTTGAGCCTGCTTAGTGCTTAGATGTGGACTCTGCCCAGAAATACCAGCTGTAGATGGCTTCGGCTGCTAGGTTGCACATGATATGGCAGTGCAGTAAACAATTTAATCTATCTGTGTAGAGCTTTAAATGTGTTAGGTCTCTCATATGTGCTTCTTTGTTCTCCGTGGAGTGTGTTCTCCTCCCACATGAAGCCAAATGCTAATTCGTGGAAATGGTGAAATATCCCACGGCAGGTGCCCTGGAAAAGAGAGCTGAGACTCAGTGAGGTTTTCCTGGATGAATAAATGGCGTTTTATATATTATAGTGTAACACATGGAAAAAGATTAAAAGTTTACAAAAATATCCGCCACCGATTGCTCAGACCTTTCACATTACACCCAGCCTGGGCTAAAATACTGCACGTGAGCAAGACAACTGTGCCCTGCACGCGTGTTTTCATTGGTAAAGGCTGTGCCGACACAAGGGTGAATGGGGCACAAGGTCAAATATGTGAGAACCACTGTCTTACAATGTTGAGAGCTCACAAGGAACATGTTCCCCCACCGCCTCCCCCTCCCCCAGATATAATTGATGATGGTCAGCAACTGACGAACAAAAAAAAACATCTCCCAGATAACCTGACATGCTGTACGCCCGTATAAAAATTGGGCTTGGTCTCTTCGTGGTTTTATTTGGTGTAAGCGTCTGCTGTCGTAATGAAAAATTAATGCATAGGTCGATGTGAACCTGTCGATACATTTACCATTGTACATACACCCGCCAGCACGTCTGCCCTTTATACAAAGACTCCACGACCTAAACAAATAACAGAAAAAGCTCCTGAAAGGTTTTGTACCAGCAGGCAGCAGCTGAATACGATGTCAGTTAATAAAAAAAACAGGTAATAGAATTATCAAGGCCATAACAGTTTGTATTTCCACTATCCAACAATACTAAACTTTCAAGGCCGATAGGTATGTAATGTAAATATCTGTTTACAACCATCAAAAACTGTCATTGAAAAACACCTTCAGATTGCATTGTGGTGGGATCAAGTTCGCCTACACACATACGCATCTGCATGTGGGGCAGCCTGGCACCTAACCTTCAGGCAAATAAATAATGGATCTACCCCTTCAATCGAGTTCAATGCATGTCTGCTGATAAAAGCGGAAGGGCCGAAAGGTTTTGGGTGAGCAGAGTAAAAAGTTCAAAGGAAAGTGATTAACTTGTTAAGCAATTATTGCGAACCTTTTTGCGTGGCGAGGGTGGGATCACAGATGCAGACACCAACTTAGTCTTGGGCAAAATGTGCGTTCCCTCTGCGGGTCAGATCTCGCACTACACCGACTGGATCCGAGAGAAGATGGGCAGCGACTGGAACGATGCTGTCCTCTGCAACCCTTGGCTTGGCCTCTGAGCAGGCTGGGCGAGACGGGACGGCGCCATCCAGGATGATCACTCCGCAACGACATCAATAATCTCTCATCGTGGATGGAAGCAATACAGTTGTGTGGTGTCCAGGCCACGGATTGTTTTCTTTCGCACGTTTTGTGCCGTGTCATGTCGCGCTAAATGAGCAATTGGTAATGGTTTCGTTCAGTGTGCTGGCTCTTGTGCAGGCCTGCCCGTGTCTGATCAGTGGCTATTATGCAAAAGTGAAACGCGCCACTTTCTTTTCTTGTCTGAGTTATACGGTGGCAAATACTGCGCGTAAAATAATGTTTTTTGAAAAAAATTCGGGAAGACCAAAATTCTTTATGAGTTACCTGCTGTGTGGTGAGTCTAGGCTAATGCATTGTCAAAGTTGGCTGGCTTAACCCTGAAGCAATAACACATGTTTTTTTGTAGCCTCTGTCTTTGTCTATTGAGATGTGTATTACCACAAACTGCATTATCTGCAATTGTAGCTATTCCATGCGTTGTTTTTGGATTGTACTGAGCGCTGTTTGGTACAATGTCCGACGTTTTCGCTTATTCGGGAACTGCATTCATTTTCTGAATTTAGTTCTTGAATTCATAAGCTCCCAGCATGTGGAGCGAAACGTCAAACCTCGTGCTGAACACACATGGTGCCATCTGACAAACACATCTGAGAGCTAAAACTGCGAAAATGTACACAGTTGTATGTGCAATTGTTGACAACTGCAAAGCCAAACTTATCGTAATTGTCCTTTCTATTTCAAAACAATCGTCCGCATTAATTATCAAAGCTTCAACTGTGCTTCAAGTTAGATATATAATGAGTGTTTTCTTTTTTTAATAGTGGGGTGATTAAGGCTTTAAAATAAATAATTTATCTCTTAACAGCAGCTGCAGGGCATGTCCTTCCA
Source organism: Petromyzon marinus (assembly GCF_048934315.1). Lineage (NCBI taxonomy): Eukaryota > Metazoa > Chordata > Hyperoartia > Petromyzontiformes > Petromyzontidae > Petromyzon > Petromyzon marinus. The sequence goes on along the minus strand of NC_133691.1, from coordinate 3,892,049 downwards.
GAGCATGGAGGCATTAAACCATGCTGTTTATTGTTGCATGTTCAACATTTGAAGAGTGTGAGATAGGGTTTTTCAGAGAGTACACCCAAAAGTCCAACCGACATTTGGAGCAAAAACAAGATCCTTTCAGTAATGCCCTTCTGTCGTAAAACAAATAACAAATGTAAAAAAGAAAACCCTACGTTAAAATATCAGCTTAAGAAAGAAAATCGGCCAATATTTAGGAACCTGCCCCAAATGGACACCTAATGTGCAACATTAAAACATCAGGAATGATGGAATTAAATCACGATGATGAATTTTGCAGTGTTTTTTTTTCTTTCTCCTGTGCATGCTTTGTCACACAGGCACACGGTATCAGTGGCGTACATCACAGTGTAGATAATGGGCCTTGCAGCTATTTGTGCTCATTAAATGAAACCCTCATCAAATTAGACGCGAAACAAAATAACGCGACCAAGAAAATGCAACCCTTATCGAAATCTTGCGGGACACAGCGTGACGGGATGTGCTTTTAAAATGTGCATTTTCCTGGATCGCTGCCATTTTTTTTCAAAGCCTGTGGATCTCGCTCATTAAAATTTAATATCCTCATCCTTGCAACAAAAAAAATAAAAAGCGGTCTGGTCCCTATAGCTGTTTGTTTGAAGGCTGTGCTTGGCAGTATCCTTGGGATTTTATGGCGATGCGTGGTGTTACTGTGATCATCATCAAGATGCACGGCGCGTCCACAATTTAATTTCCGGTGCCTCTTCCTGCACGTATTCCAACATGTGCACCGCTCGCAAGACATCCGTTTACATCTGCTTAAGCGCCCCGCACATCAAGCCTATGCAAAAGCAGCCTCAACTCACACGTGACCTTACGTCAATTAGCAAATTCATGAATGGGAGGGAAGAGCGTTGCATTAGCCCTCCGATGTGTCTTCATCTTGTACCATGTGTTCGGCACGATGGCCGATATTTCGTGCTGGGAGGACTGAAGCAGAACCGCAGAAACCTACGTAGCAGTATAGTGTTGTTGTACTGTTCTTATATACTGTACTTGACGGGTCCTTCTGCGGTAGCGCATTGACCCCACTCCAAGATGTCTACGAGTTGTCATGCATAGAAGCCTGAGGTTGAAACCCCACCAAAAAACAGATCTGTGAACTAAAAAAAAATGAAGTATCGCCCTGCTACAGAAACTTGAAATAATGGCCTAGCATGCCTTAGTTGAGGGGTCCCCAACCCCCGGGCCATGGACCGGCACCGGTCCATGGCCTGTTAAGAACCGGGCCGCACAGCAGGAGGTGAGAGCGGTGAATCCGCGCGTGGCCCGCCCCCATTATTTTATAATTTACCACTTCCGTCTTTCCCGCACTGCGCACTTGTCTCAGTCACAGTGTTGGTAAGTCCACAAGCTAACCCCTAGTAGCCAAAATGAGTAAAAAACAAACGTCGCTGGAGAGCTTCTTTGAAAATGGGGAAAGACCCAATGATGACCCCCCCCCCCCCCCCCCGGCTCGTGAAAAAAATTGTCTTCCACGAAACCGGTCCCTGATGCCAGAAAGGTTGATGTGCTCCAAACCGCCACCTTATCACTAATTTGCTCAGTGGCGGAGTATTGCACTCCATTCTGGTCTAGGAGCTCGTACAACATACTGTTACATCCACAATTAAATGAATCAATGCCCGCATAACTGGAATGCTGAAGCCGACAGCAATCCCTTGGCTCCCGGGTCTGGCATGAAAAGTGCAAGGGAATTTACAGGTTTTCTTGCCAACGACAACCTTCCCATGAACTAAGATCTCAGCAATGTACCTCGCCACCGACTCAAGTCCCAATCCCTCTCCTGGAATCGCGCTGTCACCATCCTAGATCTTCACCCAGATATGAACAAAGTGTAACAATGCAGACGTACAGAATAAACACCTCAATCGAGACCCGGACATCACACCTCCCTCCCTGCCTTTGACATTCATCGAAGACACTGATGATGTAACCAATCAATCGCATTAAAATATCAACAGGCCAATGCGCACGTCTCCTTCATGAATCAAAAAGGAAAGACAAGCCACAGGTGCGAATGTGGCCATACAATCCAAAAACGTAAAGCGAAGTTTCGTAAATTGGAATGGCTTTTCCCATTAATTTAATGCAAAAATAAGGGATGTGTTTTGGACAGTCATTAATATTTACACCTATATCACTTTTCACAATACACAAATAATAATAAAGAACATGAATATTAAAACGATTGAATAATAGTAAATTTAAAACAAAATTAACTTTTTTGAAGGAATTAACTAAACGATCTGCTGCATGTTGGAATGACTGGACAGGTGACCTGGAGGCGTCACTGTTGCACTGTCGGGACACCGTGACGCTGTTGCAGATGGTAACGCGAAATTTTGCTAAAACCAAATATTCGTAAAATCGAGGGATACCTTCAGCCAACGCTGTCAACGGAGGAGTAGCAAACTACACTTTCTGCTAAAGCCCTCTCGTCATGGCTAGCAGACCTCGACATTGGCATTTAGCTCTTGAACATATTGTCATACGCAAGAATCGAAGAGAGGTTTTTTTTTTGTTTTTACGTATGTACGTTGATCTTCTTTCGCACCGTACGTAGCTAACTGTGCTTATCGGAGGTTTGGATGAAGGACAACAAACTAAACACAAAAAGCAATTCTAAAGAAATGAGTTTGCAGTCTATATCTCAAAGTGCATAGCTCCAGTGGCTTCCTAATATCAGAAGGGAGAGCGTTCTATGCGGTCGCAGAAGCGCATCTGAAAGCGCGCGATGAGTTGACCGTCGATGGTCAGCCAAAATCAGCTGCGAGAACGACTGGAGTTCGCATGATGGATAACGCTCCCTGTCTACCTGCACACTGCCCAGCGTTTTGAAGTGCGGTCAAACAACCCCCACGGCGCGCTGGAAGCTCTCGTCCAGCAGTGGATTGACAAAAGGGCCGTGCATGTGTGCGTAAGAGTAAAACGCGGCAATGTCTCGTCTGGTTCAAGTCTTTTTTTCTTGTATGAGGGATGTCACATTTGTCACAACAACAATGATGTTATTTGTCATATGAAAGAATGTATCTGACATTTGTGCGCTCTGATGCAATTGACAATGGCCATACCACGCACCACGCGCTGGCATCTGATGCCACTGTGATGGCTATAATAACCTGGTTTTTTGTACAAATCAGCGCACAAACACGGCCTCATTGTTCTCTGTGAAGTGGGGCCATTGCTCGATACGTCCATTAGATTTTTGTTTTATAATTTTTAAGGCCACAGTGTTATTGACGAATGTGTTGAATGTCGTCATTGTTTATTAGTCTGTACCTTGCCAACAATGTTTTCCAATTCGAAAATGCTATTGAAAATTAATCAAATGTTTGGCGAGTAGTTTTCAGGCCAAATAAAATGTAAGTTGATCGCAGTGGAAATAGCGTCGTTTAAACCAACCGCTTATATAAATGTAGAAAAGTACAAATGCATTCATAAGGTGTGTGAGGGGCAGGAGGTGGTGGAGGTAATCAAAATAGGTGTTTTGATTACCTCCACCCTTCTCTGGCGTCGTGAAATATTAACGCTGGCATCTTTTTTCATTCTCCCGAGTTTTCCCATTACATTTGATTTGAAAGTTTGGAGTGGGGCTGAGTGGGAGGCTGTAAGGAAGGTGCTCTCATGAAATACATAAAAAATATATGACGGGGCTCATGCAAAATAAATAAACAAAATATATTACGTGCTATCGTGGGTGGAATGTGGACACTGGCATAATAGGCAAGGGTCGGTGATGGTCCTCCTGTCTGTGCGCTTTCTGAACCAATCTTTTTAGTTTTACAGCAGCAGCAGCGTTCGTTTGAACAATAAAAGTCTGGAGCAGTTGTTCGTCTCATCAGTCGCGTCAGGCACGTTAAACAAATACTGCTGGGTTTACTGGTGTGTTATCGGCAAGAACACTCCATGAGCACAATGCGGCCCGTTCAGCGCAGGACAGGAACATCGTGCAAAATGTATCATGCGCTGTCATAGATTGTTGGCATCCTACATAATAAGTAGCCAATCTGCATGTGTTTGTCTGGAGAATTACCCCGAGACTGCTCCACGAATTTCAATGAATGTGCTGTCATTTGGAAGCTTTTATGTAGCTTAAGCAAACGAGGTAAAAATTAAAGGAACATAAATGACCCATAACCCGATAATTCACCCAATTTGCAAAAAGCGTTGCTTATCCATTCTACTATTTACAATGGAGATATGTGTGAAATGTGCTACGTTTCAAAATTATACCACACATACGCCTAAAAACTATATATATACATTTTTTTGTTATTTTACCAGATAAGGCCAACTGAGCTACGTGTAGCACTTTTGGCTAATCGTGTGGAAATTTATAGCAGCCAAATACAATAAACGCACGTTTCTCAATGTGGAGGGAAAACCCAGAGGACTCGGAGAAAAATCCACACGACCATGGGGAGAACACGCACACTCCAAATATACAGCAGGTGTCAGGGGTCGGGTTCGAACCCACGACCTCCTGTATACCGGGCGAGGAAGTTAACATCTGTTCGCCACTGTGACGCCCCTGGTTCCCGTAACCAGGTTCGCAACTTCCGCCTGCGAATGCACGCGCCCCCTTCTGCCGAAACACGTGGAGACGTCACCATCGCAACATGTGCACGCGGTGCCACTCTGGCCCCCGTCACAACGCAAATGTCAAACTGACACTTTGCGCGCGCCCATTTGCGCTTGCTTCACGGTCCTACTTTTAAACATAATTGCGCCTCGTTACCGTGGTGAAGGTGTTGGGCCCCGCAATCGCTTGCTCAGCGCAGCTGCTGGCGTTCCGATGTGAGCTATGCACTTTTAAATCGAGATTGAAAACGCAATTCTTTAAAGCAAATTTTTGTGTTTAGTTTTGTTGTCCACCCCCGCACCTCCCAATTGAACACGGTTTGGTTCGGTACGGTGGGGAAAAAGTTCAACAGACTGTAAATACCGGCCGCTTTGAGTGCGGTGCGCCAACCACCACACCACGGCAGAGTGCCTCGCCTAATGTATTGTTGTATTTTTTTTATTATTTTGGTGCAACAATTTGTTTCAAACTCATAGAATTGTGAATAAACTAATTTGAAGAAATGTGCGATTGTTGCATCTCGGCGGGCTTCCCGCTGAGCATTAAATACACAGAACAGGGTTTGATGTGACCCAAACGTAAACACATTTTCCATAAGCCTGCTTAAGAGTTTACCTTTGTTTAAACAAATGCTGCTGGCAAACATCGCTCCATTCGGGTAACGATATCATGGCCCAGTAAATGATTTAATAATGACAGAAACAGACTTTGATATATTCCTCATTATTATCAGGCACGGTCAATCCACTGCTGGATGAAGGCCGCCCACCGTCTCTCGTGCTCCTACGATGTAACAATCCACCGGGCATCTGGGAATAAGTTGATTTCATTCGCTCCGTCTCATTCCCTCCTTCGGCTTGCATTCTGCAATTATTCTCTCGCCAAACCATCATCCCCATTTTAACGCGAAGGCTTTCGCGAGCAATATATTCCACAATACAGTTTTTGTGTGGTTTAGATCGCGTAAATATATATTGTGTCGTTAAACCCGCCACCATCCCACACAGCCAATGAGTAAAGTTTGTCGCGGGCCGTGTTTCTGCCCGAGTGCGATGATTTCATCTCAAGTTAAACGTGACGCATTTAAATCCCGTGTGCGTGTCCCTCTAACCCACGTGGCCTCCTGTTTTTGTCCAGCCTCAAGTGCGATCCCGAGCCTGCATCTCTGCATGCGTCGGTGCACTCCTCACGCTCATTTTTTCAATCCTCTACCCATGCGCATTCGTGCTTCTCATCATCCACCATCACAGGAGGTGATATGCACTTGTTGAAACTTTCTCACTTGAACACAAACGTATTAACATGCAAAACATAATTGCAGGCATCCTTAAGTTACCTTCGCATCGCAGGGGGAATGTTACATAGGCTTCATTGGGATGTTCACGTACTCAATGGGATTCCTAAATCGCGTGGACAAACGAACGCAGGGTAATGTATTGTATGCACATGGTTAATGCATAAACAAGACAGAGATCCCCCGTTTAGCCTTAGCGGGCTTTTGGGGGAAATTGCGGTTAGCTAGCACGTACCAAGATCAGCACGCCACGCGAAAAGGGTGGGTGGCTAGCACCACACATGGCCGCCTTTGTCTCCCTCGTGATGATGTTTACACACCACACCAGGTGCTAATTTGAGACTCAGTCGACCAAGAGGAGGCCCTGGACTGGTTCAGATTATCGTCGCTGGTGTTGGCCGTAAGCGAGAATTGAACTCGGGCGGGCGAGTTCAAAGCGCAGCGTGCTAACCGCTCCCCATAAAATGTATAACCACACACGCGCGCACACACTTGCCTCGCCGTCACGGACACGCACGGCGACACTGGGAACATGCATTAAGTTGAAAACGTGTATGTAAATAAGCATGGCTTAAAAAAACAAGCAGCATATTACAGAAAAGCAGACATCAAAAGTACGCTCCATGAAATATTTTTTCGTGCAAATGCAGCTTTTTTTATTTGAGTGTATAAATAATCACAGGTATCGATATTATTACAAAAAAACAACCAAAAGAGAGAGAGAAAATAAACTAAAATAGTGGTTTCCACAGCACCAGCTGACCACGGCAAATGTTGTACCTACCCCTTCCATTTACCGCAGCGGGGACTCATCGTGCATTCTCCCGTGTGATTGTGATGGGCGTTTAGTGGTTTCTTTGGCTCCAAACACATTCGCCAGACTCCTGGCCGTGATGTTTTGGATTTAAATCAAACTGGACACATGAAAGCTCCCTACTTTTTGATCTTCCACTTGTTTTGTTGTGGTTTCTTTATTTTATTATTACTGCGCACCGTTGTTATTCTCACTTTGCCTGCTTTATTAAAAATGTATTTCTTTCACGTGCCGATTCCCTACTGGTGTTTCTTATTTCTTTATATATATTTTTTACGATCCTAACGCCACTGCTCGCTTTGCTCCCCTTCCCAATCTCATCTCCGATTTCCCCCCGGAATCATTGGTTCAGTGCCCTTGCCGCACCCCCTCCCCCGCAACCCTCCCACCCACCCCCCCAATGAATCTCCCCCGCTCAGACGAACAAAATAACTCGAGCCCCTAAGCAGTAAACAGCATTTTCTCTTTTGTAAATTCAATACACATGCACGATGTGCCCCGAAAACTACTCTCAAAGTTAAATTGAATTCCACTATACATTAGAACACTGAACTATAGCCTCACCCAATCCAAAATAACGTACTTTTTTTCAAATGTAATGAAAATCCGTGTAATGTACACAGAGCTGTCGGTTTCTTGTCTTCGAAATTTGCCCCATATGTAAGTGGCATCGCTCGGCATGCACTAAGCAGTGTTGCGCTGCACGGAGGAGATGCACAAAGCACGCAAGATGCCACAAGATGCCCCATCACTCTTACCACTCCCAAGATGTCCCATCACTTCCCACCACTCCCTAAATGTCCCAATCACTCCCACGATGCCACATCACTTCCCATCATTCCCAAGATGTCCCAATCACTCCCAAGATGTCCCATCACTTCCCACCACTCCCTAAATGTCGCAATCACTCCCATCACTCCCAAGATGCCACATCACTTCCCATCACTCCCCAAGATGCCCCAATCACTCCCATCACTGCCAAGATGTCCCATCACTTCCCACCACTCCCTAAATGTCGCAATCACTCCCATCACTCCCAAGATACCACATCACTTCCCATCACTCCCCAAGATGCCCCAATCACTCCCATCACTGCCAAGATGCCCCATCACTTCCCATCACTCCCAAGATGCCACATCACTTCCCATCACTCCCAAGATGTCACAATCACTTCCCATCACTCCCAAGATGCCCCATCACTCCCAGTTAATACCGCTTGCTCAGCCTCGCCCAGCAGTGAGCACAAGGTTTAGTTTGACAGTCAATTTATTTTCTCCCAATTTGTTCTTCTTTTCACTACTCATTTCGTGAAAAGCTCCAGCGTGCTCGTAACAATGCGTGCCTGCCAATACGCTCGTGCACAAAGCAGGAAAGGGGGTGGGTGGGAGGCGGAGGGGGGCCACGGACGCGAGCCACCGAATATTTAATGCAGAAAAATAATAGATCACGACATTTCGATTGCAACACAAGCAATCGTCATCAGGTGGGACAACCACAGCAAGTCGTGATCTATTGTTTTTCTACCTACGTGACTTTACCGAAATAACCAAACAGTGTGGATTCCTGCAGTCACGAAAGCTTCAAATCAAGATTTAACGGAGAAACCTGACGTGACCAACGGCCGATTCGAAAGCGCAGTGCCGAATGCAGTTCAAGCTGACGTTGTTCCTCCATTTTTCTTTACTGCAGCAAAAGTCGCGATCATCTGGATTTAATTGCAACGCAGGCACTGCTGATAAAATGATGGGCACGTCCTTTCTCTTTCTCTCTCTCTCTCGCTGTCAGTAGGGCAAGCACCCGACAATCAGTAACTAAATCGCGAAGCGCACGGAGCATCTGATACCGTATATATTTGTGTTTATCAACACCCGTCTTGGTTGACGCGGTTCATTGAAGGCAGCCCTCGGCTCCGTGGCGTCACGACGTTGGCTGTCAATGCACGGTAGCAGCACCGCGACCGCGATGCATCATCAAATGGCGACGAGCGGCACGGGCTGGGCCGGCAAACGCCGCCAAGGAGACGCAGCGCCGCTGCCACCTCGATGCCCGCTACCTACATTTTTTTTGGGGTGGGCCGGGGTTTTCAGATCAGTGCACCGGGAGGGCAGGCTGGAGTGCTTTTTACCTCTTGACACTGCGACACATCGCCAAACTCCTCCTGGCCAATGTGGCCGGCCAGTGTGAAGTCTCCACTGGCCCCAGTGGAATCGAGCTGTGGCTTTACCCGTGCGTCATGGAGCCGTGACGCTACCTGCGGCACCCAACATCCTCCCAGACGAGAGCACCGGACTGAAGTTCAGCCACAGCGTTTTAGGTTCTTCTTCTTCTTCGTTTCTACACGATCACTGCGATGTGGGCTGAGGGCCATGATGGGTGCACACTCTTCCCTACAACGATCAACGTGGGTGTGCAACTTAAGCGCACGCACAAGGGCCCTGCGTGTGGGAACGCACAGAGGGCGCCGCTAAGCTTCAAGGAATCAACTCTTCAAATGAATGTTATCCGTTCAACAGACTGGTAGGCAATCACACAGGAGGTGGGGGACACGGAGTCGACAACTATTAAAATGCTGTTCTTGCATTCAGCCAAATCGTTGCCTGCCGTCATGCGACCTTCACATTACGTTTGCCTCTTGTGGTGTCACTTTTTTTTGCGTGCTTTACAAAATCTACGATGAAACCCCCTCCCTGGTTTCTTTGCGGACTGAGAACCGCGTGCTATTTTGTTTTGTTACACATCCACCCCAAGGCCCAGGCAAAGCATGGCAGAGCTTTTTGTCCAGTCGTGATGGTGAAATGATAGTCCCAGAAGTCACACGGCCACACTTAATGCAACAAATTAAAGCAACTTTTACAAACACCGTGGCGCCACAATGAACCCATGCAAGGCATTGCAATTAGAAACAGCAGACAATGTGATTACACATTTGTTTGGTACTCCTTTGTAGGTGCAATGATAGGAAAACACTAAACATCTTGCTTTATTAATTTAAAGCATATTTATTGTGGATAGATCCACTAAGATGCATATGTTGCTTACAGGGATGTCCAGCCCTCAGTGGAGAGAGAGAGAAAACAAACAACTCGTGTTTTTCTTGAATGATTTAGACATACAGATAAAACTTCGCCAAGCCCGTCAGTGGTGCTGCACTATAGTGGTGATTTAATTGGGGCACTGAGGTTAATACGCCACGTGAAATATGAAGTGTGGGAAGGCTGAAACACTGGGAGGGGGGCAGAACAGCCTTTTTGTTGTTGGAAGGATGTTGAAAAAAAAACCAGGATTCATTCTCTCTTCATGATATTGGACAGTGTTTAGTCTTTCAAGTCCATCATGAACCAACAACATTGCTCATGCACACAGCACACGCTGCTGCTACTGCTGCTGCTGCTGTGCAGGGTTTTCCCTGTTGCACTGCTCAGCTGCACGACTGTTGTTGTTTGGGTTGCACCGCACGTTGAGCGGCACAGTTTGTCCCTTGTTTGCTCCACGCCGGGAGACCGTGCCAAACAACATGCGGTGAAACCCAAGAACTCACCGGAGAGCTCCAGCGAACACGTTGCTATTCATCTTATCGGCACCACGCGGCTCAAACCTACGGTCAACACGCATCAGTATTCCACCATCGTCAATATTTCAAACATCAATATTCCAAAAAGCAAAAACCTACCAAAAAATTTCAGTGTGTTGTACGTCGTAATGATTTTTCAATGTTTTTTTTCTTTCCCCCCTGTGGCACGACCTAGCATTGGCTCGACACGGACGCCAACCACGGTGACATCACGGTCACACGGGTTGGCATTGAGGGGGGCAAGATCGGGCACGAATCTGGCTGGTTGGCACACCGTTTTTGGCGCGGCAGATTTCCCGGCGAGGGTCGCGAAGCAAGCCTCGCCTTTTGCCCCCCTAAAACTGCATGCCCCCCCCCGCCACCCAAGCGCAAGTAGGCTGGACGAGGAGTACAGCTCCCTCCGATTCCAATTAGCAGGCTTATCCTCGCCCTCCCCGACGTAACGATAGCCGGCATTACTGGCAGCTCGTGCAGGCATACAGCGCCGATGCATACCCATTACAGCGACGCCAGTTGCATGGCTGTGGCTTTCCGTCCGTTGAGAGCCTCCGGATCTCAGGGTTTAGGAAGTGTCCCAGAACCGTGACGTCTTAGCTGCATGCCAATTAAGTTTTTTTTTGTTTTACATTTTTTTTTCTACCCACTTCATTTCAGCTGATTTGTGCCGTCTCTGCCGCCACGCTGCACTCTTCCCAGAGAGGCGTATTCACGTCACACTGGGATGGACGGGCTTGTCTTCTATACCGCCCCCTTTGCGGTAACCACACTGACACAATGGAAACTTGCTATGCGTGAAAAGGGCTGGCGCCTCGGTCTCTAGTGTCATGGTCGAAAGAAAAGAAAACGCTCAACGCTCTACCGGTCCGCTAACTTTGCTCCCGTGTCACCCGTCGCACTAGGTGGAGAGCTCAATGGGTGCAAGTTCCATCGTCCAAACAACAACAACAACAACGTGGAGAATGGCTCGCGAGCATGAACAATTGACAAGTTGATGAACCGTCCAGCCCTAATTAGGTGTTCTTAAAATTTAGCGGAGGCACAAATCATGGTTATGGCTTTAACATGATGACAATATGCAATCATAAATACGTTTTTAATATTAAACATTTTAAAAAGGTCCTTAAGGTAATACACTCTACATTAGGATAGCTATTGATAAGTATGCACCTAAGTAAAAAAACATGTTACATTTTCATAAAGACTAAAAGATGCAGTGTCTGCACAAAAGTGAAGACACGATTGTGTTCGAGAGGTCAGCGATAGAACGAGACACATACATAATGTCAGGCTTCACACATATTATGAATGTAAAAAAATGAAACAACACAAAATAATGACAACAATGCATTATTATTATTATCATAGTGCTTATGCCGTTATTGTTCACATGAATAGGGCATTGTGTGCCGTGCCTGCCGAAATGTCCGTTCCTCGACTGCTTTTCCATGTCTGGAACCCCCTTTAACCAAATCTCCAATTTCTCACTGAACCCCGGAAACGCATTGACCAAACTGCTCCAAGGCGATATGTGGTACACGGATAACGGTGACATTACGGCCCGTTTAATAATCGTCGCAATAATAATACTGCAATGCTAAAAACGTAAATATGTCTAAAATATGACGACACAGATACAACGGTGGCCTTGTGCACTCAGGCACATAGCACGAGTGATTGTAAAACATGCAATTCATACTTTTAACTGGGAAAATGCTAAGCTCACTCACACCTGGAATAATGCAAGCATTTGACTTTCATTAATGTCCCTTCGACAAAGGTATTTTTTTTTAAGATCGGCCAATAAAAGCTGATGTTCTCCTTCCACCCCACAGGTAGCGAAAGTCTGAGCTACAGGTCCAAATCTTGTTTTCGTTTCCAAGAAGCCAGGGCGATTCTTAGAACATTCAAATTGTACAAGGGTAGTCAGTTAAACATGAAAAAAGAAGCTAAAATTAAAAAAAGTAAAGTTTTTTGAGCAAGAACTACAGGCATTTCCCTTTTAATGTTCACCTACACTGTATTCAAAACATGAATATACGAGGACCATAAATCCCACAAACTAATTACAAAGGGTCCTTTAGTGAACAGTCGCTCAATCTTGCTCTAACTCTCCGATTCAAAATCAACTCCATGGGAGTCCTCACGATAATTTCAGCATTGGTCAAACTTTTCGTGGTTCACTACCACCTGGTTCCCCATTTTGGAAATACATACATGCCTCATTTATTTTTCCATCCGCTAATTCAGATTACTCTTCTGCCGTTCCCTCCGTGGGTTGTCTCCCGGTGATTATTTCAAGAGGTTTCCTCATCGTTCTTCCAGCCCTGTTTCACAATTTTCTTCATCTCACTTGGGTGGGAGTTGTCGAATCTTCTTGGCCTCATATGCTGGATCGGTAACTTGCAAAATGCAGCAACTGTTCACCCTCCAAATGCAGTAGTTTCAAATATCGTCACTTCACTTCCCGAATTTGAACGAGTAATTGCTCACCGCACTTCAGAAACCTAAAAGATAAAATACAAACCGTACGTTTTTCTTCAAGAATTATTACTTTGTTACTTTTTCTCCTTTTTTTGTCTTCAGTACTTTTCAAACGTTTGCGTTCATTGTTCTTGTATTTTTTGTGTGTCCATTTTTCCTCTCTCGTTTTAATACAAATCGGTACAGTATCCAGCGCTGAAACACAACGGTGCTAAAACGCGAGCAGCGACGCGGTTTTCCCACCGGGCACCAAAAAAACCTCCACGGATCGGCGGCCGCCGGCTCGCACTGCGATGGCGTCTTCGGCGTCCGCCACCGCGTGCGGGAAAGGCCAGCGGCGCGGCGACGGCGGCCGGCGGAGGGCGGCGGCGGCGCCGTCAATCCTCGGCCTTGCCCTCGACCGTCGCGTACAGGCCGGCGAGCTTGCCGAAGCGCGGCCCCCAGTTGGCCAAGTAGTCGTAGCAGTGGTCGGCGTCCGGGTCGGCCCCGGCGCCCGAGGAAGAGGCGCGTGACTCGAGCGAGGAGAGCGAGCCGGCCAGCGAGCCCTGGCCCTCGTAGGCAAAGGCCTGCAGCGAGTCGTAGGGGGGCGCCTGCGGATCGCCGTCGGCCCTGCGCAGCATGTCGAGCAGGAAGCCGCCCATGTCGCCGCCGGCCCCACTGGCGATGCCTCCAGATCCCGAGCCAGAAGACGGAGCTCCGGCCACGCCGAGCACGAACCCGGGGCTGATGCGGTCATCCCACACCCTGCGTGCCACCCAGGCGATAGACAACGAAACTCGTGAAAAAAATACTCATACAAAATAATAAAACACGTTAACGACACTGCTGTGGCTTTGGTGAAAGATCGCCATTCTGGGCGTAATTAGGGAACCAAAACTTAGAGCGAGTATGATGAATCCACCAAAAATCTGCAAAAAACAAATACCCTTTCCAAAATGGGTGGTTTTAATTGCTCACGAGGAACCCCGATTGATGGATATCCGAATTACATCTTTTTTAATCATCTTCTGAATTGTTCACATTTATCGACACATTTTTTTATTTTCATCATAATATTACTGTTAAAAGTACTTTTTTTTAAAGTTCGGTTTGTTGAGCTGTTGTTCCACTTTCAACCTGAGAGTGAACAAGTCGCCGATTGTGGAGGCCTCGTACACACACGGCGAGGCGGCGCCAGCGCCACCACTTGGTATACACCAAGGTAGGACAAAGGCACGTGCACCATACAATTAAACAGATACCGAATTGTATGTATGCATGCATGTTGAACTTCTTTCGCACCATACGTAGCCAACCGTGCTAATGGGAGGTGCAGGGGAAACGAAACACAAAAATCCATTCGAAGTGAATGAGTTTTTTTTATCTAGATTTGAAAGTGCACAGCTCCAGTGGCTTCCTCATGTTAGAAGGAAGGGCATTCCAGACGGCCGCAGAAGCGCATCTGAAAGTGTGTGGTGCGGTGACCGTCTTTGTTTAATGGCCAAACAAAATCCGCTGAGAGGATGACCGGAGCTCGTGTGATGGTTTACTCTCCTTGACGACATTATATAAAGTTATTGTGGTTCATTTGTGGCCACCAATTTGTGTGTAATGACTGCGACCTTATAAGGTATTTGTTTGGCAACATGAAGCCAATGCAGTTTGGCGAGCGCTGGACGGACATGGTCGGATCTTAAATCGAAATATAAACAATAAAGGTTCAAATGAAAAAAAAACCCACCATACACATGGTTGATAAAGCCGCAGTTTTAATTATAGATATGATGTATTTAGACCATTAAAATTACATTTTTTTCAAATGAAGGAAAACTGAATTTGCAAGTGAGGTCTTTGTAATGTGTTTGATTTAACAAGGTAAAAATCTGCCAAGTAGGTACATTTTCCATCACAACTGTCGCGGCTCTGCATAGTTGAATCGTGATTTTGTAGCTCCAAAATGTGGGCATCACCACCCCCTCCCTCTTACACCGGGTCCTGCCCCCCCCACTCTCTCCCACGCCTCCTCCCCAGCAGCTCCCTGCTGCACCGCTCTGGCTCCCGACCTGTCCACTTCTCTGCCACGCTTCAGGCCGGATTCCGTTAATCGTGTTGGGCGTACATGCCCCACACAAGTGACTTCAAGTAAGACGTGTTTTATCGATATCCCCAACGAGAGTTCACAGAGATTAAACGTCCCATATATATAAAGAGCACATCAGGACGATTGCATAAGGAGGATTTAACCGATGGAAATGTTTGGGGGTGTTGCGGGCAATTTTTTTTGTTTTTTAATGATCCATCATGCCTTTAGGCACACAGTGGGCAATTCTTACGTGGAATGTAATTGGGCGAGTAATGACGATTTTTCAGCGGACTGCTGAGCTGCATTGGCTTCCGGTTGCCAAACGAATACATTATAAAGTCACACATTACACACAGAGTGCTTGCCACTAATGAACCACAACACCTTGCTGATCTCGTCAAGGAGCCCCGGTCATCCTCGCAGCAGCAGCAGCGACTTCTTGGCTGGCCATTGCACAAAGACGGTCACTGCATTGCGCGCTTTCAGATGCACTTCTACGGCCGTCTGGAACGTTCTTCCTTCCGATATTAGGAAGCCACTGGAGCTATGCACTTTTAAATCTAGATTGAAATCTAATTTCTTCAAAACTGCTTTTTGTGTTAAGTTTGCTGTCCTTCCCCTGCACCTATGATTACACGGTTGTCTACAAACAGTGCAAAATAAATTCAACGTACGTACATAAACAACATGCAGTTGTTCGCCAAACACCCCTCTTACCCCACCCACTTGAGAACTCGCTTCAGTTGAGAACCCAGTTTAACCACAGATTGAGTCCAGGATCTCAGTAGTATCAGGTCGCTGACCTTTGAACCAACCGTCCACCTGTGTTTGTACAGAATGGTCCAGATGTATTGTGACCCCCAATCAATTGACCCCGAACTTTAAAAAAATATTACGTTTAAGATCATTAAATGGGGGTCGCAAGACATCTGGACCAACCTGTCCAGTGTTTACCATCTCATCTGTGTGATGTCTCAATGTTACACGTACGCTTTGTACTTTTTGTTTTCTCAATGAGCAAAAAAAGGTAACATCAGAATTTCCTTTGCTTGCAAATAATTGATTTGCACGCGAACAAATTCAACGGGTCCATCAAGATTTGAATCAGCGAATCGACCCATCGTTACATGCCTTGTTGGCAATGGCACGTAAGATTTCCACATGGACTTCTATTTAACGTAAGAGGTTACAGTTTAAATTTTAAATTTCCACGAGGGCTCACATTATCTCCGGGCCCAGACTACCTTCCCAGGAGTATTTGTAAAAGTGATGACTTGGTGATTTTTAAATCTTGCCTAATAGTCCATTAAGATTACAATTAACCCGTGTTCGACAAGGTGATAATATGATTTCATGCTTGTAATATAATTTTCACAACCACTGCTTTTTAAATGTTTCTATTTAATCACCATAATCTCAAATCGTGAAAAGCTTTATCTTGCTCCTTAGGGTATTTCAGTGACTTTGTCAGACTAGTTATTCACAACCACTCAGGTTTCATTTTTTCCACCTTCACCAATCAACCGGCAGTAATGTAATTGACCTAATTTATCTTCCACCCCAATTATATATCAATTGTGCTATCGGCAGCACAATGTCACAAGATAAGGACATTTACATTAAAAAAAACGTGGATGGCAGAACGTCTCCCATTTATATGCTCTGCAAAACGTTGTTTATCTTAATGTGAAACAAAGCAAAAAATTACATTCTCAGTGCTGGAATGAACATTAGAGTTCTGCGAACAAAACCAATTTACATAAAATTCATTTTTTCTGTAGTCGTTGGCTGTACTTAAGAATGTAGTTTAACCACAGGCCTATGAAACCTGAGTTTGAAACCAGTAGGCTCAATGGCCACCTAAAACATGAACCACGTGGCCAACCACCAGCCACCTGACCACCTAACGACCCCCTCCTCCAATAAGCCCACACCTGGTCTTTGTATGATTGTAGGAGGATGAATAAAGTCAAGATTTTAATGCCAGGTGGGTCAAGACACAGAGGCACAACATGCTGCCATCATGGACTGTAACAGATGATGAGATTTGTGATCATTCTTATGACAATGATGATGATGACAGCGCCTATGAATCACTTTCGATCTTTTATTCCAGATTTCCTCAACACAGGCCCAAACGTGTATTAAGCAACGTAGCCCAGCACTGACCATGCTGCAGCAGATTCGAACTAGCAGGATTCTCCAATTGACCAATGTTGCACGCGAGTTTGGCAAAAAGAAAATAGAGACGATGGGAATTAGGAGTGACAAAGTCGAGCCGCGCGAGGACGCGGGGAGCAAAAGAACCGCCCACAACAGTGCGGCGCCGCTGCCCGCGATGCCCGCGATGCCCGTGATGCCCGTGCCGCCCGCGATGCCCGCGCGGCTGCCCGTGTGGGCCTGCCCCGCGTACCGTCGCGCCCCGGGAGGCAGCTGAGGCTCGGCGGGTTTGACGTCGCGCCGCCCGCTGGCGTCGCCGTTCTCGGAGCGCTTGAGCGCCGCGATGTCGAAGGCCTCGGTGTCCTCCTCTCCGCCGCCCTCGTCGTCGTAGCTCACCACCGTCTCGCGCACGTCGCCCTCCGACTCGGCCATGAGCGGCTCCTTGCGGCGCCGGCGCAGCGTGACGCAGAGCACCACGATGACTGCGGGAGGCGGTGGCGGCGGTGGTGGTGGTGGTGGTGGTGGCCGAGTTGGTGAAGGTGGTGGTCGTGGTGGTTTTGGTGGTGGTGGTGGTGATGATGACGTTGGTGGTGATGACAGTGGGAGGGCGGACACAGAGACACACACACACACACGCGCGCGCGCACAGTCAGGCGTGTTTCAAGAAAGAAATAGAACAGAAAAAGAGCAAGTGTGATAGATGTAGAGATAGAAATAGGTGTGAACAGATACAATGAATTATTTATCACAATCATTCATCCAATTTATGTATAAATCACTTCAGGTGGTATAAAAAAAATGTGACAAAAATGTCATGTTATTTATTTAATACCTAACCGTTTGCATTGGGCTGGCTGGCTGGCTTTGTGGCATAAGAATTCATTCTCTTTAGCTGCCGCCCGCCTAATTGGGGCGTCCGATGCCACGGCAGAATTTTAGCGACGGGCGCTAACGCCGCGTTGCGACGACTGCCAACGTCTCATCACCCCGGGCCGCGTCTTCACCCAGTACGGTGATCCTTGGGGGGGATGCGTGAAGCCCCGAACTGTAACGCGACCGTTTAAGAATAAAAAATAAAAATGGAAAAAAAAAACCGCTGCTGGGTATCGGCTCCCTCTAAACTGTGAACGGATTCGGCGACATTGTTACAACAACGAAAGGCTCATCGCACATTTTTTTCCCCCATGACGTTGGTATCGACGCTGGCAGCTCCCCTCGGGGCCGCGTGGACACCAGTCTGGGAAGATATGTTCATTCTGACAAGCAGACATGGCCTTTACTTCCACCCCCCCACAAAAAAACAACAACTAACCCCTCGCTCAATTGAGCTTTTTGGCAGCGCTCGTCTCTTCTTTACAGCCCTGAGTCAGTGGTGGAAGTTCCACGTTCCTTTGGCGGGGGCAAAGTCTCTCCACACCACCACTGTTGACTTTCCCACAGGTGGTGCTTTATTTAGTCATCCCAGAGGGATGATGGGCAGAAGCAATCTCCCTCCCCCTCACCAAAACCGCGATGTGATCTCGCCACCTTCCGATTGCGAGCCTCTCGCTCTACTGCTGAGCCACACGCCGGGGGATGTTTTAGTTTTCGTGCCGACACCGCAGTGTGAAACCACCTTTGTGAAATAAATTTAAAAAATCTGCTTGCGATATTAACTTTTTTTTAAACTCTCTCACTCAACGCTAATTTGAATTTAATATTGGCCACGTAATTGCCACATTTCGCAACTTTGGCCAAATTAAAGTGTGCGTGTCAATAATTATTTTCACGGTGGCATACGACAAACTGCACGGGGACGTTGCGAGGGAATCCCAGCGCCTTGCTTGTAAAAAAAATCCAAGTTGATATTTTTAATACATTTTCTCTGTTTACCTGTTTCCTTATTTAAGGATTTAAGAGTGGTGATGAAAATATTATAAGCAAATATTTAATATTATTCAGAAGCACAACACGAATATTGCAGATGTTGCTGACATAACATGGGGTGTTTGGAAATGTTTAAGTTTAGGATAAATTAAACAATGAAATAGCCAAGGCATCAGTACTTTGCCTTAACATCATGAATCCATGGTCGAATCCACTGCTGAATGCATGCCTCCCCACGCCACCACTATCCCTCGCATCATTACTCTCATTATTGCCACACATTGCCTTGAGATACGTAGTTGAGAGAAAAGGTGAAAGGTTATAAGTTAAAAGGGTCATCTATATGCCCAAGCACAACACAAAATAACTATATACATAGAGTACATACATACATATAAATAAAAACTGTGCAGGTCCACACTTAATATAAAGAATATGACTTGTTTGGCATTGGAGCAATTTCATCCAGAGGAAAAAGAATGGATTCCGTCCATATTCTCTGCGTGCGGAAGCATTCCATTACCTGTTCACAAATGAAGGTCCCCAAATTTTTAGTAGTGACCTTATTTAAAAAAAACACCACAAGGGAAACCAGTGACCCCCATCCATCAACAACACAACACAACACACACCCCCCTCCTACCAACAAACTCAAAATCCAAAAGAAAAATACAGGGGTAGTGTATAAAAATTCAGATTTCAAGAATTCCTTGATACGCAATGCATTATTTAGAGGCCGCATACCCTGGTGCATTATGAAATTTAATAGCATGCTACCAGCAGCAGTGAATGCCCATCTCGCACACCGGTATCATTAGTGTTTTTCCCCTGACCTCTATATGAATACCTCATGGCAGTGTCAATATTGATCGCAAGGGCTATTTATTCCAGACGTCTGTGACTCACCTTTCAGCCCCTTTATAACCGTGGTATGACACAACCCCAATACTGATAAATGCTGGAGTGTCATTACTTTGTGCCGTGTGAAGCGTACGCGTTAAAATGCTACCCTCAAGTTTGTTTCAATGTTTGCTGACAATGCACAAAGGACATCGACGATAATAATCTGATCCACTGAGGAGGAAGGCATTGTCCTGTAGTGGTTAGCTCACTGTGTTGCGAACATAGAGATCTCTGATTCCTGGTCACAGCGATCATTGAGTGATATCTGAATGGTTCGCGGCGGGATCCCCCCTTCATTAACCTGCACTGACCGGCATGGTGAAGTATGGTCAAACAACCCCAATGGCCAACTCGGCACAACGCAGTATGGGGAGACCTTAATCAGAAGCTTGATAAATATCAGAAATGTATTATGATTATTATTGTATTATTTACAAGTAAACTGAAGTCAAATGTTGATGGTTGAATTGATCAAAGGCTGTGCAGGGGATGTTTGCAAGTGAAGAATTAACATTTAGATTCAAAGCCAAAATCCATTAAATACTCTGCAGGCTTAGTTCAATGGGCAGCATCACCGGCAAAGGTCATGTTTTAGGATGTGTCAACATGAGCTCGAGGTAAGTTACCTTCACTTGCAATTGTATTCATTTAGTTCCCCATTACAGCAGCACGACTAATCCTCTGCCGCCGAACACCCCCACCCCCTTCTCTCGCAGCCGTCAATCCGGGGCCGCACAGCGCCGTTACATTTTAAAAATATTCCGTTGGAAACTTTTAAAAGCAGAGCACGCCTGTCACTTCGCGTAAACGGTACCAGAGTAACATATCACGCGAACGTCCTTAATCTCCTTATTTTATTTCTGTTATGCATTATTTGTTGTTGTTGGTGGCAAGGCACTGGGGTGCTTTATCTCCGAGCAAGCCCAGGGCTACTACCGGAGGTTTGCGTGAATCGCCGTGGCACAAAAGCGCGTGGCCTGTTATGGCGACCTCAGAGCGTTAGGAATATAAAGAATCTCAAAGGGGGCACTCTGGAAAACGGCCATCAAAATCTGAGGCAACCGCCGAGGGCGGCGTGGCCTCCAACGGACCGCGCGCTTCCCGCGTCCGTGCCGCGGAGAGCGAGCGTGCGTACGCCTTGACAGCAATAACGGGTAGGCCCCCTGATTCGATTAAGAGGTTAAGCTGCCAGGGATTCACCATTGAGAGGCGGAACTGGGTCATGGTAAAGGTGTGGTTTCAGCGGTGTAGAGTTTTTTTTTTTTTTACAAGGACCGAGCTTGACCACACAAAAGAGACAATGGCCTCACAAAGTGATCAAGCCATTCGTATTCACAAGAAAAATGTGCTAAATGTAAAATAAAATGTAAATATATATATAAATTCATGCACCTCAGACGCGTCTATGCAAAGTGCTGTAGCGGACTGAACGCGTTTCCAGGCAAAATGTTTCATCCCGTAAGCTGCATGTTCCAGAAACAAGGAAACACGTTTCCCGGAGTAGACCTGGATGCTACTTTGAGAAAAGTGTTGTCTTTGGCCAATCATTGACGGCACGACTGCACAAAAAAGTCTGCCCGACAAAGACCCCTGACAATGTTTCTTTGGCATTTTGTCGATGAACGTGAAGTGAAGTCGAAGTTCTGTCTGGGTTGGCGGTGTCAGTCGGTGACACGGTTCAACATTTCCGAACCAATGCTCAGCACAATGCAGAGAGATATGAGAGATTCGTCTATGAGGCTATCCACATATACAAACACAGAGACAATTTCAACCGAGAAGATGGATTCTGGCTTAGCAATCATTGGAAGGATTTGATAAACCATTTTGGGTCTTAATTGATTGATCACGCTTAAGGTGGCTTTCAGAACGTGTCCATTATTTTTCGTCTCCCCCCTCCTCTTTTCCGAACATAGATGGACTCGTCCATCTGAACGAACTGTCAAATCGCTATCCGTGGTGCTAACGTTAAAAAACCGCCACTTTTTTCAAATTTTCTTTGTTGTGGCTTTCACACCTGATGATGATTGCTTGTGTTGCAGTCGAAACGGCGTGATATTTTTTATATTTTTATTATTTTATTGTTTCCCTTCTACGTGACTTTACCGAAAGAACCAAGAATACAATGCAGACTGTTTAAGGTCACTCGCACTAGGATGTTATCAATGAATGAAAACAGCCGGAGCAACTTGGGAATCGTGTTTTAAAAGGGTTATCGAACTTAAAAAGGGAACTCATGATGCACCGCATGCACAGCGATGGCCAGATGAATATATTTTCGAGTGAAATGGGGGCCGGGTATAAGTATCATTTGTGACAGTCAGATGTTTATCAAGACCATTTAAATACCGCACGTCATTTAACAATTGCCATGGAACGCTGCATAAATGTTTAATTACGTGAACACACCTAATGCACATCGGTGATTTAAAATGATCTCATTTCGAGTCATAGACATAGCTCTCAGGCTGTTTTACAAGTGGCATTTTCCAGAAAATGTATAAATATAAATGTACAGCGCTGAATCAATGTATTATTAATCTGAAGAGTTTAATGAGATTAATTATCACGTCGTATCAATGGTATGACAACTTATGAAAAAAACCGTAATGGTGAATTATGAAACAAAAATGTAATGGTGAATTATTGTAATTATAAATTATTATCGGTGTAATTGATCGTTCAGAATGAGGTCATATTGTCAGAACGCATTCAACTAATGTACCGAATGAATTATTCGCTTGCGGGCGTGTGAACATCAACTGAATCTCAAGACTTATGTTCAGGAGAGTCCTGCTGGGGATGCATGGCAAACATCATTGAAGGTGTACCGTTTGTTTGTATCCATGTGAGATGAACCTGGGGGCACTGGAAGAACCCCTCTCTTAGGTGGGAAAAAAAAAACATTTAAATTCCTACGCTATATTCATAGATTATAAACCTACATGTACTTGTAATACTTCCACGTATGATAATCCCATTGCCCTGCCAAAGCAAACTCACAGCTTCATCTCTGTCAGTAAGCATGGTGCTGTATGAAAGGGAGCCGATGTGAAACGCTTTCTGTATCCCGGTGTTTGGTATGCAGCATTCTGAATGTAGCGTTCTGCATCTCGCGTTCTCGCATCTCGCGTCGATGCATCGAGCGTTTTGCATCTAGCAATTCTGCATCTTGGATCCTGCAGGCGGGCTCCTGCGCACGAGCGGCGCGTGAAGCGTCACTCACTCAGCAGCAGCAGGAGGCAGGCCAGCATGGCGATCAGGGCCTTGGGGCTGAGCCCGGCCGGGAGGGCGAGCGCCTCGGCCGTGCAGGACAGCACGGCGCCCTCGGCGTCGCACGCGCACACGCGCACAGTCAGCGTGCCCGTGCCCGTCAGCGACGGGCTCCCGCCGTCGCTCACCGCCACCGGCACGAGGTGCGGCCCGTCGTCCCGTCGCCGGTAGCCGTGCCTCCGCGTCACCAGGCCCGCGGTGTTGTCTGCCGCAGGATGGTTGGGGGGGGGGGGGGGGAGCGGAGGTGGGGGAAGGTGAAACGGTGAGCGTTGAGGGGGCGTTAGGGTGAGGATCGTGAGGCTGTCACTCGGCTCGCTGCCAGGAAATGAAGGCTCTTCGTTTTGTTGCGCTGCCGACATCATGTCACGAGAAGGTCGTCATCATCAATCATCATGTGTCAACTCGATTTTGCATATCGCAGTAGAATTTAAAGAAATCCCGAAGCGCCAAGGAAAATAAAAGGCACAATTGAACAGGGTACCGAACAATGGGCAGTAGAGACTTTAAACCTAAACGGAAACAAGTTTGCAAGACAACCGATAATATTGTATGCATGAAGTAACCATTTGGATTTCACGCAGAGCAGAACAACCCTTCGTGCCGGAGAACGGCCCACAGAAGTAGATATTGCAGAGCTACCCCCGAGATCCTTTCGTGACCTCTGATCTGCACAGGAAAAGGAGAGCACTTTCCCACCCACTGTCAGAGCAATCATCATTGACTGTGCTGAGACCATCAACTCACAACGCTTCATGACAAATTTGTTTTTCGACAAATATGTTGAGTTGTTTTGGTCTAATTACAGGTGGCTGTCCGGACTTGAGCTCAAGTATTCAGCCATGCTGGCTGTGACCTTTTGACCTCAACCAAGACTTGGTGTTAATTTGAAGATTGCATTGTTGAGTGCAAATGTCCTTGGGCTGCGAACAGTTACCTGGTTCGTATTAGAACGGGCACTATGTGGAGTTCTCGGGTCTTTAAAGGTGTCATGTGAAGAAAGAGGAATTATGATGTGATAATGTGCACAATTTTCACAATTTCATCCGAAAAAATGTCTCACTCACATGAGGGAATCAGAAATCAGAAACGAGCGGGGGTTATGCATGAATGTACCTTGCTGTCATGCACCTTCCGTAGCACTTGCCAAGGGTGGTCGAATTCGAAGTTTAGAGAATGCTTTTAAAATATGTATATTACATACGTGGCTTTTAACAAAATTAATTCTTAAAAACCTCGAAGCAATAATTAAAGTGATAATTTTTTTAGGGAGGATTTTCTGCTGCTGAAAGCAATAGCACGCCGCTTTCACAAATGCGTTGAAGATTTGCAAATATATCACTCTGGACATATTTCAGCTTTATCAGGTACATCATTTCCTGAGGCACGCATGTAAATGTACAGTCCCCTTATCAATCCACTGCTGGATGAAGGCATGCCAATGCCTTGCAGGTCGTGGGGGTTATTTGACAATACAGTACTTCTAGATTTGAAGCTTTCGTGACTGCAAGGATTCATACTCTTTGGTTTTTTCGGTAAAGTCACGTAGGTAAAACAAAATTAAAATAAAAGAAAACAACTAAATCAAAGCTTCCGGAAGCTTGTGTTGCCTCCGAAACGTCGTGATTTGATTTAGTTGTTTCCTTTTATTTTAATTTTGTTTTACCTACGTGACTTTACCGAAAAAAACAAAGAGTATGAATACAGTACTTCACCACACTGGTCATTTCTCGTTGGTGAATGTGGGGAACATTGGCTTGGGATCATAGAAGTACAGTACAACAATGTACTTTGCCAAATTGCCCCCTGCTGCCCCGCACATCACATGTAGCACCCATGTCAAAACGCAACTGTGATATATACCACCAAGGTATGCATAGCTGGGCCAGGCATTCTGAAATTTGCAGGGTGGTATGGAACCTAAGCTTTAACATAACATCAGAGGGACGGTGCAGTAGAAGCTGGATATGAGCACACCACTTGAGAGCAAGGCCATCTGGGCTTATATCCGAAGCAGTGTGCTTGTATCAGAAGTTGCCCTTTGCCTTCCCCCATCCACCAGCGCAATGCAAGCATGTGTCACTTATATCCAGCTCACAGTGCAGTCCATTGTGACACTGGGCTGGTGGCAGGAAGTGTGTCGCGAGGCAGCTGCACTGGCAGTCCACGGGGCTCTTGACGCACCTCCGTTGTCGACGATGGTGAAGTTTGGATTGTCGGCCGAGAGGGAGAAGAAAAACCTTTGTCCTGGCAGTGGCTCATCACGGTCGACCGCGCCGATCGTCTGGATCAGCTGCACGCGAGTAGCACAAAGACAAAGGTTACCCCGCATAGCCTTGACGGACTGTTGGGGCAAAGGGGCTGTTGGCAAGCTCCTGTGAAGGCCGGCACGGCACACGAATGGGGGCGGGTGGCCACAACCACGCCCGGACGCCTTTGTCTCCCCGGTGGCGATGTTTACACGCCGCACCGGGTACTCATTCGAGGCTGCGTCGACCTAGGGGAGGCCCAGGACCGGTTCGGATAATCGTCACCGGTGTTGGCCGTGAGCGGGAATCGAACTCGGGTCGCCGGATTCGTAGCGCGGCGTAGCGCTAACCGCCCCACCACCGCTCCCTTCGGAGCACAAACACACACGTGCATGCACGCGAACACGCAGACAATCGCGCACACAACACACAGGCACGCACACGAGCAGACGGACACACGCACGCACACGGGCAGACGCACGCACAGGCACATCGAGGATGAGTCTTTTAAGCTGAGCTGGCTCTGCTCTGCTCCCTCCGTGTTCTCTCAATGTCACACAGATGACGCGAAGTGCATGCACATTCACGAGCCGGTGCACAAGTGAGTGTATGACACGGGACTTTAATGCACGTGCGTGCGCGCGCGTGTGTGTGCACGTGCATCTGTGTGTGTGTCCATATGTTCATCTGCCTATTTGTTCCTCTGCTAATCGATCTGGTCGCCCATCTGTTCATCTGTCTGCTTTTTTCCGGATATTATTTTTTTTTCCGTCACATCTGTACATTTGGATGTCCCCCCCCCCGCTACCTCCCTCCTGCTACCTCCACCCACATCCCCCCCCCCCGACACCGTCCCCTCCCACTCACCTTGCCCGGCCGCGCGTTCTCGCACACGGTGGCGTCTGGGGGGTCGGGCGCGGCGATGGCGGGCGCGTTGTCGTTGACGTCGGTGACGCGGACGCTGACGCGCACGCGGCTCTTGCTCGCCACGTTGCCCTCCTCCTGGGCGAACACGCTCAGGTTGTGCCACGCGCTCGCCTCGCGGTCCAGGGCGCGCGCTGTGCTCAGGGCGCCGCTGTTCGGCTCGATGTTGAAGAAGAGCTCGAAGTCCGTGTTGCGGTCGATGTAGTACCTGCGCGCGCCAGTGATCAAATTAACAAAAATGAAACGGCAGCGCCTTCGCTCTCCGATTCGCCTCTCGGCCTGCGTTGTGCAGTGTTTGCCGTTATTCAAGTTCGACGTTTCGCTTCCGCTTTTCCAGGAGCCTTTTCAGACGTTGTCCAGGTGGTGAGATGTTAACTAGCTCGCCTGGTATGCAGGGGGTCGTGGGTTTGATCCCGACCCTGATCCCTGTTGTATATTTGGAGTTTGTGGTGTCTCTCTCCCAGTGGTTAAGTGGATTTTTATTTGGGTCATCCGGTTTTTCCCTCCACATTCAAAATCGACATCACGCGTTCAGAGGATTTGGCTGCTGTACATTTCCATACCATAAGCCACTTCGTTGTGCAATAATTTGAGGCCAGGTCGCTTCTGAAAATAAGCTATATAGCTCAGTGCGCCTTACCTAGTACAATAGAAAATAGATTAGTTTCGTTTTTAGATCAGCCTGACGTTTCACTCCATTGTAAAAAAAAAAAAACTCCCTTCACGGTTTCGTTAGCCATCGAGCTGCCGTACTCTGTCTTGCCAGGAAGAGGCGGTGACATCAAGTGTCGACTATCATCACCTGCCCCATCTCTACAGGGATAGAGTGTTGCCCCCTCGCACACGTGGCTTTTCTCGGGGTACCTCTGGTTTCCTCCTACGTGCATTAATGTTCACTACATGTCTGAAAAGCCACACTGAGCCGTTGCACTATGTGTGGATTTTTGGGTAAACAATTATTTATAAATTTTGGTAAGCAATTACTCAGAATTGTTCAGGAACTGAAGGATCACCAGCACGTGGAGCAAGCTTCCCGACCGTGGTCCCACCTGAGGACCCACAACAAAGCGATAGAGCAAGACTGCAACAAACTATATTGTAATACAAAGCTTTAATGAGATCTTGTTATTTTTACGCTGTGCATCTAAATGTGTGTGCGTGTGCTGTTTTGGAAAGATTGAATTATGTCTGCATTGTGTTTGTATGCTGAACGCTCGTATTGTATTCTCTCTCGAAAAATAAATATAGTGCCTCAATGGAAAAGCGCCTGGTCATAAATAGAGGCTATTGATGAATTGATCAGTCACATGCACATACGTTGTTTTTCATTTTGCCTCGATATTCACATCAATGGGAATTATTTCGAGCCCTTTATGAATCCATTTCTCAATGGATCCCTCCCTATGCCATGGTTGGTCTTGGGGGTTGCTTGACAATGGGTCAGTGGAAGGGCCGGGGGACCAAGATCGGTCCAGATATCACTCACGGCTGATGTTAGATGTGGCCGGTAATCGAACTCAGGTGGCTGGGTTCATTATAGCGAAGCGCGCGTTAACCGCTGCATCGCTATTTTCAAACTCCAGTACGTAATTCAGAATTTCTATCGTCCTGCATGTGTTTTGCCGAAGAAAGCAGAATCTTCAGTGACGTAACAAAGACTTTGCGATCCCAAAAAGTTGTCCAAAATGAGGCATAGTAATCAATGCTATTTAAAAGTCAAAAGCCACTTCCGATTCATGTGAGTCATTGGAGAAAATTCCACATTGCTAAGCACTGTTAACTTTCCCCGCAAAGTGGAACTAATCTTATCGACTTCGGAGGGATGATGATAATGATGGGCTGAGTCAAAGCCGCAAGCGAGATGTGGACTTGGAACCTCCCGATTGCGAGCCGCTCGCTCTGCCGCGCCAGCCAAAAAATATTCCTCGGTGAGCGTCACGACACTGGCACGGTGAAGCCCGCCAGCCTCATCAACAAATATCATTCATAATAAAGGTTTTTGGGTTAGATCGCGTTATTTATAAATGTGTCGTAACCCTCCACCACCCGACACGGCCAATCAGCAAAAAAGTGTCACGTTGACAAAAGACAAATAGTTCACTACTTTAGCCCACCTGTGTGTTGAAGAGTGAATCCACAACATTTACAACATTTACAACGTGACACCTTTTTTGCTGATTGGCCGTGTCGGGTGGTGGAGGGTTACGACACATCTATAAATAACGCGATCTAACCCAAAAACCTTTATTACGAATAATACTGGTCACGAAAGCCTACGTGTTAAACTAACAAATATCACGCATGCCGAATTGTACGTAAAAAAAAAATCAAGTTTAGATTGTAATAAGATATACGCAGTTTTTCAGATTTCCTTTAAATCTCTCAGTGACATTGAGCATGCTCTAAATATAACCAATTCATTTGTTTTTTTTTAAATATCACGGAACTGGGAGGTCACTCACGAGGCAACGAATTAATGCAGCAGAACAAAGAACCTGCTCTTGATTAATGTTCTCCTGTGGAATGAGATATTTCCTGAATATCTTAATTAGTTTAAATGTCTGATGCAGGTGTGTGTGAAAATAAAATGTGTGCATGGGCATGCATTATTTCACATATGCATTGTATGGATGCCAATATGTACGTTATTACTTTATGTCCATGCGTGTATGCGTATTTATGAATGTGTGTGGGGAATAGAGGGCAGTGACTAGCGTAGAGGTTAGCACGCTGCGCTCCGCGATCCGAGTAGAATTCCCACTCGCGGCCAACACCAGTGACGATTGTGGGCTTCTGCTCGATCGACTCAGCCTTGAAAGAGTACCTGGGTGCAGGTGCGTAATAATCAGCACTCGGGAGACAAAGGTGCCCGGGTTGTGGTGTTGGCCACACACCCCCATCGTGTGCCTTGCCAGCCTTGATAAGTGCTCGCTAACGGCACTTGCCCCAACAGTCTGGGTGTGTTCTAGATTTGAAGCTTTCGTGACTGCAAGGATCCATACTCTTTGGTTCTATTCGGTAAAGTCACGTAGATAAAAAAATAAAACAACAAAAATCACGACGTTTCGGCCACAACACAAGCGGCCTTCATCAGGTGAAGGGACCAAACTGTCCAGCGGACAGCATTGGAGTGAAGAAAGCCAAGCGCTGGTCGCCTTTTAAGCTGTGAGGGGGTAAACAGTAAACGCCTTGACAAAGGAAATTAGCATAAAACGTACTACTGACAGAGCTTGGAATTAGCATAAGATGATAATACACAACCTTGGAAGTTTGGAGTGCCACTACTAGAAAAAATATACTGTACCATTGAAAATGGTACAGTATATTTATTCTAGTATACTGGGTGTGAGCAAGCTTGCTTTTTAGGTTGCGTCAGTGTGCAGTCAACTGACAATGTTTAAGGTTGCATAAAAGTGTTCCCCAAAGATGTGGCCTCTCCATTGATTCCTATCGGGCTTACAGCACGAAGCCGCATTCCCGCGGGACCTCCGTGAACACGAAACGGCCTCGGTTCTCACAGGAGATGGGCGGGTGGGGGGTGTAAAAAAAAATTGGACAGACATCAGTGAATCTCAATTATACGGCAAAGGCTGAAATAATTTGCAGGTGCATTATTAAGGTTCTAAAAGTGTTTTCTTTTCTTCTTCTCAAGACCGCTTTCAACGGGATGATTGATGGTAATGGATTTTAATGGCAATTATGATGAATGCTTATTGGAGGAAAGTAGCCTCGTACTAAACTACTGGTTTGGATGGGGGGGGGGGGGTCCTAGATGCAGAAAAGAATAATCGACCCTCAAGACACTTATTAAAGACGGTGTTGCTTTAGATTGCTTGGCTAATTGCTTATCTTTGGTAATTCATGCATCTGTCTGGAAAGCCAAGTGTCTGGAGGGAAAGCCGCACTCGGGAAGATAATACTAACATGCTGCACAGATAGCTCGTCACCCTCCTTGCTGTACTGCTTTCTACATACACTGCTAATCGCCAATAGATATATATTGTATGAGCTTGCAGGAATTTATGTTTGCCTGCCTGTGTTTGCAAGCACGTTTCTGTGTGCGTAAAGAAATGAGCAAATATTGATAAATGTGCCTTCATTGTAATTAGAATTACCAGGAGAAGGTCACACGGGGCAATGAAATTGGTTGTTTGACCTTGGAGGAACGAATGGAACCTTCGACCTTCACCGAATAAAAATGTTTGCATAAGAAGGCACGGCGTCAACCAACTTCAAAGATTACAATGAAGCCCTTTGCACCCGGGCATTACAATCTTAATCCAATCATCAGATTAACATTTCATTAATTCACTACCTGGTTTAATGGGACGCCGTCACGGTGGCGAGATGTTAACTCCCTCGCCTGGTACGCAGGGGGGTCGTGAGTTCGATCCCGACCCTGATGCCTGCTGTATATTTGGCGTTTGCATGTCCACCTTGTGGTCGCGTGGATTTTTTTCTCCGGATCCTCCGGTTTTTCTCTCCGCATTTAGATTCAACATGCGTTTCGAGCATTTGGCAACTCTACATATCCACTCGATCAGCCACTTCATTGAGCTATCATTTGTGGGCCAGGTCGCTTCTGAAATAGAGCTATATAGCTCAGTGGACCTTACCTGGTAACATAAAATAGTTTAGTTTATAGTTTTTAGTTTAATGGCGAGCGCCAATGGACCTGCGTTCCAGAGGCCACCGGTTCCATTCGATCTCCTGGCACGCGAGGCAGTCAAAAACAACGTTGGCAAGCTCCTCGATTCCTCCCGTCTCCGTCCACCCCGTGGTACGAGTGGGCACACCACGGTCAGTCGATTGGCAAGTCGCGTGTGGTGGGGTAAAGTGTGGGTACTCCCACCTGTTCTAAGAGTAGAAGAGTAAGCCAAATAAGACCCTAGGAGGGGTCCTCAAGAGTTAACTCTAGTGGAGGCACTAACAGTGGTCATGAGCAAGTCATTTTACGACTGCACCTATACTTGTCAGTAGGGGTGGAGCCAGGATTTCAGGCCGGGGTAACATTCAGCAAATGTTAATTTCAAGAATGATTAAGAGAGTCAGGCTGTTGAACTAGACGCCATCGGTTGGTGACACACTCTGACAATGCAGTTGCATGGAGTCCGCCAGACCGAGTGTCGTACACTTATACGCAGAATGTCACCCCTGTCACCCCCCCTGGCTCTGCCCCTGCTTGTCAGTGCTGGGTAAAGTGTTCTTTTCAGGCATCCGTTAAGACCGACACAAAATGGCAAGCGCCACACATGCCCCAGACAACAGATTATTATTATTATTCCACTTGTTTACCCAGGAAAGCCTCCATGAATCTCATGACTCTTTCTCTGCCAAGTTTTCGCAGTAGTCGGTGATGATTGGTTTGGCAAATTTGGGCCACGACGCCGGCATACAATGGCCCACGCTTGCGAATTACGTCAAGCAATCTTTAACAGTCACTCTGAAGAAGAGGGCACGCACATTTACAATAAATACAGGCACAGCCATTGGGTCGGAACCGTGAATATCTGCAATAAAGCCGCGGACGCGCCACCGCTTAGCCACGTCACTGCCCCGGGGGTTAAGTCCAACCGCGCGTTCACGTTCGACGCTTGCGAGAACGTACCGCACGGGCAGCTTGGCACGGTCGGGGTCGCGTGCCGACACGCTGCCCACGTAGGCGCCCTCCGTGCCGTTCTCGGGCACCTCCATGCGGTACTCGCCGGCGCCGAACACGGGCGGCTCGTCCTCGTCCTTCACGGCGACGCGCACCAGCGCCGTGTCGCGGAACGGCCCGCCCAGTGGCGCTCCACCGCCGCCGCCACCGGCGCCCCCGAGGATGACGCCGCGCGCCGATCCTACGCCCGAGTAGCGCGAGTCGACGTGCGTGTTCGCCGCCTGCACGCGCAGCGTGTACGACTCCCGGTTCTCGAAGTCCAGCGGCTGCGTGGGACACACGCGCACACGCGGGGCAAGGTCACATGCGGGGAAAGGTCACACGCGGGACAAGGTCACACGCGGGACAAGGTCAAACACACACACGCGGGAAAAGGTCACACGCACACACGCACACACGCAGGAGAAGGTCAAACACACACGAGGGACAAGGTCACACACACACACACGAGGGATAAGGTCACACGCACACGCGGGACAAGGTCAAACACACACGAGGGACAAGGTCACACACACACACACGAGGAACAAGGTCACACACACACGTGGGACAAGGTCACACACGCGGGACAAGGTCACACGCACACACGAGGGACAAGGTCACACACACACACGCGGGACAAGGTCACACACACACACACGTGGGACAAGGTCACACACACATTGGGACAAGGTCACACGTTTAGCCTAAAGATGGGTCGCCACCGGAGTGATCAATTGCGCGATACGGTTGCAGGCAAATCGATCGCTGCGACTAGCAGTTGAGTAATTGGTTGCTTGCAGCATAAACGGGCTGCTTTCAGGCGAACTCTAAGTGGTTGCTGCGATTCCTGAATGTGCTCTTTAAATGTTCTTGTTGTGCAACTCCTCGCTCAGATGTGGGCAAGGCAGTCGCAGGCAAATTTCTAGAGCGACTCAGTCGTGCACGGGAGCCGAATGCCAATGTCGCGGTCTACCAGCCACGACGAGAGGGCTTCGGGAGAGAGGTCGTTTAGCAAGGAGCACCGACCTACAGTGGTTTGCTTTATGGTTCATAGTATGGGCTGCATGACCACAATCAGTTGTGCAAATGATCAGCCAGGTGTGCACCAGGTTTCATAGCGTCTTCAGCATGAGGCAATGTTGGTATAACTGCATACACGTGCGGTTGTTATCTGTGTATGTTTATTCGTATTCATTGGTTGTCTTGGAAAACTGTTTTGATTCTCAGTTCAGGTGCTGCTAACCATGTCCAGTGCCATGGTCAATTGCGCTTCTTAATTCTGGCGGCGCTCCGTGACTTGTGCTTTAGCATTTTCAGGCAAAATATCAAGTCAGAAATAATGACAATGATCATCGTCATCATCATCATCATTACCATAATCAGTTTCAGTTGATTTATTTTGGTATAGCCCTGTGAGCCATTCGGCTCTTGAATCGGGTGCAACCACAACAAACAAAAAAACCGAACAAGAAAAACATCTTGAAGTGACTATGTGACTGTGCAAACAGAAAATCCATGACAAAAAAACAGCAAAAATATTCCTGAAAAAAAGCACCGTACACCAACGCTGTGCAAAAAAATCCCATGATCTATCCACAAGCTTCTGAAAAAACCGTGAGATGGGGATTTTTTTTTATGATTGAATTGGTTATAGCTTTGCTTTGGTCATTGGCCAAAACCTTGTTTAGCCCGAATATAAAACGCTACAAACATGTATAATTTGCAACTATTCTCTGTCGATCCACTCCTGGATAAAGGCCTTCACGACGTATTTGGTAATACGGGGCTGTTACACCACATTTAACCACCACCATGCTGCCCATTGCGGATTGGTGCAGATAATCCGTAAATATAAAAGTATTGGACCTTGAAAGAAGAAAAAAAGGCTCCTGCACTTTTCATTTAAAAGGCCGGCGAGTGGAAAGGTGGACGGTGGCAGACTTATAGCCTGCCATACATTTATCCTGCTTTACTCTTGATCTCCTTTTCTCCCACACATCCATCTCTTACCTCTCCCCCCACTCCCACACACAAACCCTACGGGTATCATGCAAAACGCGGTTCTGTTTTCAATAGTCTTTGAAGGTCATTAACACGATGGGAATAATTTAGTTGTTCTCTCCAACGCTTTATCTGACATTTACTCCATAATTTATTTCAATTAAGCCAAAAACAGGCATCGTTCTCACATTTTGCCTACGTTTTACCGCGTTCCGCTGGTCACAAGGAGCATTGCATACGAGCTCTCACACCCACACACACACTGTGTACAGTGTATATATCAACGTACTGCTGATTCATCAAGTTAATGCACATCCACTCCGGAACATAATAATAATAATTATTTTACAAAACTTAATTTTCAGACGGTAAAAGTCTCAATTGTTATGACAATATGCTGGGGAGTGAATAATGAACTTTTTTCTTGTAAGATAAAACCTTGAGCTCTTTGCGAATTTCCACGTGACCACGGTCAAAACTTGCCAAAATTAGAGAATACATATTGTCCGTCTCCCACCCACCCCCATACCCTGCCCGGCCCTGACAGACACAACCCCAGTGAGGATATAAAAAAAAGCCATATGTTCTTATTCATCATGTAGAGTTGAAGCATATGGTTATGTTTAATGGAAACAAGACAAGCCTTTGGCAGTGATGCTGCAAATGAACGGCATGAATGCTGATTGGGAGATTCTTGGTCGTAATCGCAGGATCGCTTGTGGATAGCAGCAGAGCTCTGCAGGGCCAAATCAGTCAGCTTCCACGATCAAAACATACATCAACGCTCCCTCGGGGAAATAGGGCTTTGGGAAATCTGAATGGGTGTGAATTCACACAGCGGGCTTGCGCCGTTGCTGAATAACATTACGTTTGTGGGTGACGAATGCATGAGCGGTGAGGATTGTGATGGCATCATTAGGAGTCAGATGCTTGGCAGATATTAATGATGCCCGTCGGGAATGTTCTCCCGATGCGCATCGGAATCGTTCGCTGTCTCCCCGCTGGTTTCGTAAAGCAGCATTCTAGGATTCCGTAGGTTTCATATCTTCGATGCAGGAGCGGGTTGTTGAGGACCCTGGTGTGGAATTTTAATGACGTTGCGGTTGAAATTATGCACGGAATTGACGCTTGAAAAAAAAAGAACTATAGCAAAAATTCGGCCACTTTAATTGGAAATCGTTCCTCGAATTCTGTGCGTTAATCATGCCTGGGACGTTCGCCTGCGTTCTTACTAACTACGATCCACGGTGAAATGAACAAAAAGAAGTGCGTACTTAAGTGCAGAACAAGAGACAGAACTTTCAAAGGGAACATCAGCAGTACAATCAAATAGATGCATGTGGTGAGCTTTAATTTGTGACGCAAAAAAATAATTAAAGAGAAGCCCCTACGATTTGTTTAAGTCTCGGTGTGCGCAATAGGTGCGGCACCAATACATCGTGCGCCGGACGCACGACAAAAAACAAATGGCACTCCACTGCATACAAAGGAGACGCTGCCACTCCAGTTGATGCCTATCGTTGAAATGACTTGCGTTATCAGTCACTGCAAGGGAGTAAAGGTGAATTGTGATGCGGGACTTTGCTCTAAGTTTGACTTGTGCATCCGGAGCCATTGACTAAACATTCCATAAAATTTCCTCCTTCAAGTGCAATCGCACGATAAACATTTGCCCCCGTATTTTCGTGTAAGCCCGCAGTTAGTGGTGGAAGACGTAATAATTTTGAAGCCTCATGAGGGTCCTGGCTTCAAGACAATTTTGGTCAATTCCACTGCTTTCATGAACCCGCTTCACAACAGCAAGAACCGGAGTCCCCAGGGAACACGCGCACACACAAACAAGAAGATAATACTCGAAACATCACACAAGAGGCAGCCGTTCAGGAACACGAAATGCTATGCCGCAGCAGATGCGACCAAGTGCCTGTACAGAACTCACAGCATCATTCTGGATGTGTAAATTCCCACGTGCATTCCAATGTGTAAATAGCCACGAGTATCCACGTGTCACCGCGTGTCCCCGTGTTTACCTATGCACATGTCTTTGTTTGTTACCACGAGCATCTCAGTGTGCCTCTGTAAGTTCCAGTGTGTCACTGTGCAAATTCCTGTGTGCGCGTCTCCTTTTGTGTCAGTTTTTTTCCCCAAGGGTATATCATGGGTCTGAGTGTGTCACCGTATGTTCCCATGTTTGTGTCCTTGTGTGTGTCCCTGTGTGTCTCTGCCTCTGCCCATGCGTGGCCTTGCTTGCCTAAAATTGTGTTAAGCTGTGCCCTCCGGACGCGTTCCCCTCGGGTCCCCGCGTGTCTCCGTTGCCCCTCGATCTGTGCCACCTTGTGTTTCCAATGTGCATCCCCATGCATCCCCACGTCCGTCTCCATGCGTGCGCGGGCTTCACCGCGAGCACCGCACCTC
Organism: Petromyzon marinus; assembly: GCF_048934315.1. Lineage (NCBI taxonomy): Eukaryota > Metazoa > Chordata > Hyperoartia > Petromyzontiformes > Petromyzontidae > Petromyzon > Petromyzon marinus. The sequence continues at coordinate 3,855,765 of NC_133691.1, read as the reverse complement.
GTGTTCCCTGTGCACTGGGAGTTAGACCCGGCTGGAGATTGGGGGGGGGGGGGGGGTTGTCGGGGGAGGGGCGAGGGCAGGCACCTTCTTGAGGGTGATGACGGCCTCCTGCGTGTCGGAGTCCGTGGTGACGTCAAACATGCCCGGAGCGTCGGATTCGATCAGCGTGTACGCCATGGCGGCGTTCTCCCCGACGTCGGCGTCATCCGCGCGGATCCTTCCGACCACGGAGCGGACGCCCGCCGCCTCCGACACGGACAGCGGGTACGTGCCTGCTCGCACGCGGACGCACGCACGAACCAACACACGTGCGGACACGCCGGGGTTAGGGTGCAGGGAGAAACAGGATAGTGAGGCGGAGGAGGAGGAGAGAGAACTGGAAGGGGAGGAATGATGGGGCCCGCAGCAAGGGAAGAGGAGCTCGACATAAGTTTTGTTTACCCAGGAAAGCCAACCCGAGTCTCAGATCCTGCCTAGTTATGCATCGGCGGGGAAATGTTGCTCTGTTTTCATTTAGCAATTTCCTGTAACTTCAAAGTTGGTAAATATGGTCGCAATAATTATTATTGTAAAAAAAAAATACAAATTATTATGACTTTGTTTGTTTCCTGAATAAAGCACCAATTTTTTCTGGAGGCTTCTGCTTTGCAATATACGAGGTGCAATCAACAACCTACATGCTGTATTAATTGTGCTGCTTCCTGTCCTGGCGATGCTCATCTCACCCAGGCTAATCGACCTGTTTCTTTTTTGTTTGTTTTAAAGATGATGAAACCTTTTTGAAGAATAAAGTTGTCAAATCAAACGAATTGGGGGAACAAGACGAATGCCATTTCTGCCCATCGCATTGTCCCATTAAATGGATGCTCCGAAGCCCTTAACCACATTTGAAACTCATGGGCAGCTGAAATCGCAACGTTGCGCAAATGCAACGCCCGCTTCCGTAGCAGCATTTGAACTAACTATTAGCGTGCCGTGAGCGTGCCTTAACAAACATTAAAATTCAAGTCATCAGAAGCAGCAAAAAAAAAACAGGAACAGCATGAGAAATAAGGCAAATCATCATCACGGAATGGCGCAAGTTGCTGTAATCAAAATATGCCGTTAATATTCAGCAGCATGCTGTCCAAATGGTGAAGCAGTGCCCTGTCGTTTTATGCTTTTTTTGAGGTATTAGCTGTCACAACTGCCATCGATGTTGGATTAGGTTGCATGATGTATATGTGCATGCTGCGTAATGTTTTCATGCATTTATGTTAGTAATTTATATGGGTTTGCATTGGGAACATTGGAAAACACCATGGTGATTCTTCAATTTCAGATTTATATTTTTTAAACCGGGTTGCCTATTTGACGTGTAAACACAATTTGCAAGTGAAGGATGCAAAGCAACAGTGCGCCAATTTTAAACAATGCAGTCGACAACCTGCCATCATATAAAACCATTCCAAATAAATAGATAAATAACAACGTCCAAAAAAGTCCCAAATCATAAATTGGAGAAAGCAAATGCCAATTGAAAAACCACAGCGAGTGTTCATTTTACTTCTCATAACTGTGTTGTATTACGTGCACGTTGTTTGTGTTCCACTTATTTGACTTGAAGTTATTTTGATCTTGTAGTTGCCTCTCACTTCAAAGCAAGGGCATCTCAACGCAGTCTCTCAACAAGGAGGAAGATTCCTTTCTTTATGTTATTGACTGCAATCTATTGTTTGGTATGTTTGTGAAAATACGGTGTTTGACTTGAATTTGGTAATATGAGAGGTTTTTTTGTGGGGGTTAGATCACGTAAATATTATAAATGTGTCATTAAAACCCGCCACCACCCGACACAGCCAACTAGTAAGGGTTGTCACGTTAACAGAACGTGGCCAATTCGTCACGAGTACAGCACACCGGTGTGTTGGAGAGCCAAGCCACAACATTTACAATAATTTATTATGATTTCCAACCCTTTGTTAATCCACTACTGGCCAAAAGCCTTCCAATGCCACATTGGTCACGTGGGTTGTTTGACCATACTTCACCGTGTTAGCCAGTGCGGGTTTGGGGGGAGAGCTCAGGACCGGCTCAGATATCACCCGCCACTGATGTTACCCATGGCTGGGAATTGAACACGAGAAACCTGGTTTTATGATGCGGAGTATGAACCACTGAACCACCACTCTCCACCCAGTATCATTCTTCAAAAACATACAAAACAATCCATTGATGTTAAGGTCGCGTACAAAGTATTGTGTTCGAGGCTGAGCATGCATTTAATAACCTTTCCTCAAGAGCCTTTCCGTACCTCGAACACGCAACGTAAATACATGAAAATGAATACACAAGTGTGCGTACCACCAAAGCACTGAAGAGTGTAGATTGTTTTAACCCGTGATGGCGCGCCGTTCCGCTCAAAACAAATGGATTTTCATCATGAGAGGCCGCGCAATTTGATCCTTATTTCCCCCATGGCGAAAGCGCGTGCATCAACGGCTGAACTCGACGAGCGTGGAGCGTGGCCGACCACGGCACGAAGGATCAAAAGCGACGCCTCACGTCTCCAATTCGGGACGCGCCGCTCGCCGCGCTCTGCAGCAAAAGAGAAATGCCTCGGACGCAACAGCGGAGAGTAACGCGCCGCCACCTAAACGGGGGATGTTGTCGGCAATTCCATGTTGCATGGCCCTAGATTATATAATTGCTTGGAAAGCTTTCAATGCGTTAATTACGCGCAGTAGACCAGGCACCACGAGAGGCAACAAAGAGGGTTTATTTTTTACTCCCATTGTGGTTGAAGACGCGACCCCTGACGATTGGACATTAGGGAAACAGACAAGCTTTATTATACCATAGAGTGCATCTGAAACATTTAGGAACATAATTGCTTAGATATTTACATTTTCAGATAAGGGCGTTTTACATACGAAGCACTGCTCTGAGACTTTTGAGTGGAGGTGATGAAACTGAAGGTTATTCATATGATTCAATAAATTGCAAATGTTGCATTCATTTCCAGCATAATTTAACTTTTGAATATTAATCGTGACAGGGGAGCAGGCAGATGTAAAAAGCTGTGCATTTCAAAGAGACGAACAAATCATGCCGGCCCGGTTGCCTGGTGTTAAGCACCAACGCTTTGGAGGAATGCAATTAACATGATCGATCTCTCAGCGAGACGAAAATCCACCAGGAGTGTAAAAGTGAAATTCTGAACTCTCTGAGTAAAGGCTGGCCTGCAGAGCAGTAGATCTTCCAAGATGATTTTAGTAAAATTAGCGCCGACTCAAAAGGTTCTGCGGCTTGGCGGCATCGTGCAGCATAATTTTGTAACTGCAAGCATTTCACTTTGGTGTTTATTGATGGCAGTGATTGATCTCTATCAGACTATGTATTCATACTGATAGAATCCGATGAGCTATAATGCTCTTTTTCACATATGTCCAGTAGGGGCGGGTGAGAAAGTTACAACAACAATCGATACTAAAAGACAAAGTGAGTGCAGAGTATAGAAAAGGTAAGATAATCACACGAAAAAACTTTTTTTTTATTTTACCAGGTAAAGTCCACTGAGCTATTAGCTTCTTTTTTCAGAAGCAACCTGGTCACAGATAATAGCTCAACGAAGCGGCTTATCATCACGTGGAAATTCATAGCAGACAAGCAATCTAAACGCGCGTTTCTAAATATGGAGGGGAAAAACCGGACAACCCAGAGACAATATATCCACGCGACCACGTGGAGAAAACTCCATGACGATAATGACCACGGCAGATCGCTATCCTTACAATTCTTTAAAACACACGCGACAAGCAAGACTGCCTCTGTAGGTCTGAATTTTTTTTGTAAGTTAGTCTTTTCTTATTTAAACATTCACCAGAAACTTAAACTCAATTGGTGATCTTGAGCTGATGGTATTAAAGTCGACGTAATTTAGGTGAGAACCCATCTACCATTATACAATCGCAGTTGAGTGGTAGACATTTTATATAAAAAAAAAAAACATTGTGGGATGACATGACCAGAATCAGAGAAGGTAAAAATTTAATTTTCTATCCTTTAGTTTATATCCTTGATTTACCCACCCCTTCATTGAACAAGGTAGCCCAGGGAGGTCTTCATCAAGGAGTAGAGTGGTAGTACAGTGGTTAGCGCACTTAATTTGGCTGAATTCATGCTCTGTGAATTAAAGTATCGGTTTGAGCATCATACGACGAGCATTACTCTCGTATGTCAGAGCGAGTGGGAAAGTTGCTGTCTGTTGTGTGTGGACCAGGTGACTGGAAGACGGAATCTCAGAGGTAGCTCTGTGACATCTGCTTCCGCAGGCCCGTTCTCCAACACCAAGGGGCTCATGCACTGCCCTGTGCGATTTCTACGAACGCTTTTCCTTCTGACAATAGGAAGCCCCTGGAGCTATGCACTTTTAAATCTAGATTGAAAATTAATTTCTTTAGAACTGATTTTTGTGTTTAGTTTGTTGCCCTTCCCCCGCCCCCCCCCACACTTCCAATTAGCACGATCTGCTACGTACTGTGTGAAAGAAGTTCAACATACAAACATTGCAGTATGAACCGGGCAACCTGCATGTGATACTCAGCCACGACTAACACAGCGGTGAGCGACATATCAACTGCTCCTGGCCCCACCCCATTGACCGACCTGTACCAGACATCGTGATGAAGTAAGGTCAAACAACTCCAATGAGTGACAAGGCATAGAAGGTGGGGGAGGATCCATCCAGCTGTGAATTGATAAAGGGACCTACACTATTAATTAAAGCATGCTGGATCCCACTGAGATACGCATCTCTTTCTCAAGGGTGTCCTGGGAAATATGTAGTGAACGTTAGAGGTTCAAAGTTAGAAGGAACAAAGCCATTATAAACAACTTAAACTCACAAGCTCTCGACTGGATCCTCTGATCGACTAATTGAACTACACCGTTCCCCCATCCAAGGACGTTCTGCACAAATAAAATAATTTCCAACCACTGGATGCCGCGTTGCCTATGGGAGGGACCCGACGATGACGAACAATCCAGCGCGTAGCCGTTGCATCGCGCGCTCGTAGCGGGAAGCACTGTGCGGTTTTTGATCTCTTCGGCGGATGGAAAGCCACGTGGAAATTTGAGCCACCCCGCCTATCCGCTTTCGCTGTCTCAGCACAAGTGTGCGGGCAATTTGAGCAGAGATCTGCCACCAGCATGGGGTGGGTGAAAAAAAAAACCAAGCGGGATGCGAATGTAAATATATAAATATTAACGTGATCAAAACAAACAGCTGAGCAGCAACAGACCACCAGCCGGAGCCGTGGGCAGGATTGCAAAAGTTTTGATTTTAGAAGTTTACTTCTTTGCTGTTGACCTTAATATTTTTGTCTAAGAGATTAAAGTGAATTTAAACATGATCTGATGAGACGGCCGTCACCAAGGATTCAGGCAAATTTGTTGCAATTAAAAGAGAATGTAAGTTTATACATGAAGTTAATATATACACACACAACTGCGAGTGAGTGAGTGACTTGATATAAATTATAATGATGGTCGAGCACCGATAGAATAAGATGAAGTTTGGCGCAAACATATTTTTTAGTCTAAACTTATAACGAAATATTAGAAAAGCTACATTTTCTAATTTGGCCACAAATAATGAATGCTCCGAGTTTGACTGGTTTCACGGACAGGGGAGGGGCATCTTGAAGTTGTATATTGCTTTATCCCAAGGATAAGTGCCTTAAGTAGTTTGCCTTTCATAGAATTGTGATGCTCAAGCCGACAGAAAGAGGATAGAGACCAATCACAATTATTGGTCTAAATATCAATAATTCTTTATTTTACGTGCCAATCTCGCTCTCAATAAAGTAGGCATCAGTGCACACGAGCAATGAGTAATCTTACAAAAGTTCACATTATCTTGTCTAACCTTGAAAGTCTCGAAGTTCCTGGAGGTATTCCCTGCATTGGCTGTCCCTCCATCATGAATCTCGAACTTTGGTAAACATTCCTTCTTGCGATGTGTCCTGACTTATCCCACTTACCTCTTTTTAACAGTTAAAAATAACGGCTATAATTCTATCCATTATAATTTGTGTTCTCCGATCCGCAAAAAACCTCTTTTTTATTTTCCAAACCAAGACTCACTGAGCAGTGAAGCTATCTCTCAGAAGCGAACTGGCCACAAATGATAGCTCAACGAAGTGGCTTATCACGTGGACATTTTATAGCAGCCAGATACTCTTCAACGCTTGTTGATTCTAAATGGAGGGCAAAACCGGAGGACTCGGATACAAATCCACATGACCAAGGGGAGAACATGCAAACTCCAAATATACAAGCGTCAGGGTCGGGATCAAACTCACGACATCCTGTATACAAGGGGAGGTAGTTAACATCTCGCCACCGCGGAATCCCTATTATTTTGGGTCTCAGTGTAAGTTGCAAGCAGGCGCCTCTCCATTCCTCTGTGCACTTTTCAGCTTTTGTTTCATTTCCTTTGTCAACGTCCACGTTTTTGAAGCATGTGTCATAGCAGAATCACATGCACTCATTGAGACATTGCTTCTTTCAGGCACAACGGTCTTTTGCTTTTCACGATAATTTTTTTTTGTTATTGCTCCACTCTTCTCTCACTCACCTATTCATGAGTAATTTCAATCCCACCTTCTGTACTTTCACTGGATAACACACACTCCGATGCGCTTTCCAGCTGCCAATCAACTATCTTCATTATGTTAGCAAACTTGGTGTGCATTACTTTTTCCTATTTTAATCGAGCCAAATTGTGCAGCCTCATTTAGTGAGTTCCTCCATCACATTGTGTAACATTCATTTCCGCAGGTTTTTTTTTGAATGACTATGTCGTCGAAAAAAAAAATCCGAGACGGTTAATAACTTCTCCATGTAGGTGTATGATTTTATAGTTCTCCCCAATCCAATTATCAGGAAAACATCTTCTAATAATTGACGCGAATAACTTTGGCAACCATGCAACAAAAACTATCGATCGTATTCTGGAAAAGTTAAATGGATATCAAATGACATTATTGTCTAGTCTTTGTAGTCAATGAAAAGGCATTTGATCGCTATGGAATGTGTTGCCATCATCCCAGGCTTTCAGAAATAATACATTTAAAAGTATATATTTCATAAATAATAAAAACCATCCACAATAATGGAACACCAATGCTGAGAATGCACGAAGAAATTAACACGATACATAACACAAGGATTCAAGCAAGGAGATACATTTGCCCTTCATGTGTAATAAATGCATATTTATGCGTATAAAAAAAAAACTTGAAAAGCACTTTTGGTTTATATCTGAATCACATCCAATCAAACTTTTTGCAATTGTTTTTATTGGATCAGATGATTAGATCACTGAGCAAGGATCAGAAGATTATTTTAACAAGATCAGGTCATCATGGGACCTCCTTTGCCAGTACAAAAATATGAGAATAGGTTTTCCCCTTCTTTCTGGCAACAAAACAGCTGTGTAAAGATGTTAAAACACCAAACTGGAACCTTTTACAAGGAATCATGTGTGCATTAACCACAATACTTGTGGTCAGAATGCAAACAAAAAACATACTCTGATAATATATGCATTGTCTTTGAAACTGATTGGTCCACACCAGAGACAGCTTTCTTTTGAGCCTCGTCTCAAACGGTGTTAGATCAGTCTAAAAAAACTGTACTCATGCAACACCCCAATAAACAACATAAACCACAGGGTAAAAGTGCGATAAAATCAATAAATTCATGACTCAAATCATCACCCCAAATCATATAATCAAATCGTTGTTTTGATGGGGCATGGTGGTGGGGGCGTTGAAAAAATAAAGATCTGTGTATCGATGTTTATAGATTGTGGAGGAAGGCGCTCTGAGTGACAACCTAATGAAGGCCAGCACAGCACAAGGTGGGGTGGGGGTGGGGTTGGTCTGGAACGCACCATGCCTCCTTTGTCTCCCTATTGCTGATTTTCACACACACACACTGGCTCCAGATACTCGTTTGTGCTGAGTAGACGACATGCTAACTACGGCAGAGAGATTTCTGCAAGTCAGCGGGACATGTCGATAACTTTCATTTGAAAGTCATTTGGTCAGGTTTTTAATGTCATACATTTCCTTAAGTTAGACTAAATATGTTGTCTATAAATACAGATAAAGAGTATGTATCATTTTCAATTTGACTGCAACAAAATCGCTGCCATTCACACACTTGTCCAGGTAATTATTTTATGCCGAGTCAACCTAAGGGATGCCCAGAACAGGTTCAGATATCATTGTCTGCTGATGTGAGCCATGGCCGGGATTTAAACCCAGGAAACCGTGTTTGAAGTGAGGCGCGCTAACCACTATGCCACTACTTCCCTCGTGCCTACATACCCACTAACAATCACAATTACGCAACACAATGTTACGGTGATGAAAATGGACTTGCAAATCCAGAGGTCGTCAGCTCAGTCCCCCCCCCCCCCCCCCCAAAGGAGAAACCGTGACAAAACATTGCCCCAGCCGCTGTCCACCCTGCAGTATAAATTCGGTACACCGCAGCCCGTCGATTGGCAGGTCGAATTTGGTGGGGTAGAGCGTTGGGCACTCTCCATCCTCTTCCGAGATGTCTGGCCGGTGTGCAAGAGTCGGCCAAAACATCCTCTCCCTGCTCTCCCTCGAGCGGAGACTTTCCCTCCAGCAGTCGGTGGTTGTGAGCGAGTGACGACCGCAGGACCGCAGCCCCCTCCCCCCCCTCCCCCCCTCTCTATTTTTTTTCACCCGCGTCTTTACGCACCGCACGGCTTGCAATGCGTTTGCGGGAGACTTGCGCAGAACGACAGAGGAACTCACTGCGAGCGAACTTGGGCGGGTTGTCGTTGACGTCGGACAGCGAGATGGTGACGGTGGTCGTGCCGCTGAGGCCACCCTGGTGGCCGCCCATGTCCTTGCCCTGGATCACGACGCGGTACTCCTCCCGTGCCTCGCGATCCATGTTGGGCAACGCCGTGCGGATCTCACCTGGGAAGGGGGGGGTAAGGGGATGCCGGTGAAGAAAGGTGATTAACGATCAACGACAAAAGGAAACGCACATTCGGCTCATTTGGGCAAATTTATTTTCCGGAGTCGCCTCCACCCCCTCCCGTGCCGCCCAGGTAACAAAATGAGGGATTGAAGTGTTAACTGGAGGTGATGATTTTCTTTCCTTTTCCAAAGCTCCGTAGTTCCAAAGGTTACACTGACTGTCAAGGTCGCAGTGGTTTCCTGCCCAATTGAGCATGGGGTGGTGCTAATCCCATGCTTACAGCCCTGAGCCAGTGATGGAAATTCTACTTTCCTGTAAAATAAATGACACTTTCCATCGGACAACCACTGTAGACTTCCCAAACAAAGTGGTACTTTTTATTATTTACCCCCGGAGACATAAATCCCTGATTCGATCCCTGACCGGGATTTGAATTCGCAACCTCCCGATTGAAAATCATGCACTCTACCACCCCACCACCCGACTGGATTAGAATGTTTGAAACAGCCGCCGTATTAAGCATTCATGCACCGCACCGCCAATGGCGGGGACTATGAGAAAAAAGGGCGCTTGCATCCTCGATAGCACGAGGGAACGATTGCACTCGAATTCCATTCCAGCTGCCCCACGTGGGTAGGAGGAGACAATGGCGCGGTGCAAACGAAATTGCCACTTGCGGCACAATTTGCGTGGAGAGGACAAACATCACGGAGTGTCCTTCGCATCTTTCCAGCCCTCCGTCACCGCATATCCCCTCCACACACCGAGCCAAAGGTTACATTCATAGGGCTCATGAAATATTTTCAATATTCATGGTAGCTCTCCTATGCTGCGCTGTCATCCGTCAAATCTCCTTGGCTCATTGCTGGGAAATTAAAAAATTAAAACGGTCAGCGGCACCGGCCGTCACCGCTTTGCCCGCGTGACAGCTGTAGCGGGAGCCCTAATGTGCAATTAATGTCAAAAGGCTGCCCGTGGAAATCTTACATCCACCCAACATATTTCCAGAGTCAAGAAATCGTAGCCACCCCCCCCTCCCCCTGAGCGGTAGAGGGCACGTTTTAGTTTTTGCTCCTGCGCTCACGCAACGCCAGCATGATCCCTTCAGTAACCTTTATATAACCCCGGAATCGAATTCACCCATTGGGACACATTGAAGCGTCATTGCCTCTTTCGCAAGGGTGACCTGGCTTACATTAAAATCATTTTTAAGAAGACAAATATCTTTCAAACATTTGAAAATGAAAACATTTTGAATAAATGTTCGGCCAATTGCGCTTCTTTTTTTTTACTTTAAACACTACAAGACATATAACGTAAGTGTCTGATGTTTAGTCCAAATGTTTTCGTTGACAAAATGTTCCTGACGCTGGCTTTAACTTAATATCTTAAATAAAGAAAAAAAACATTTTATTCGAAATAATTTTAACCAGCGACAGAATTGGGGACAGTTTCACTTCACCACCATTTTTCTTCCCCGGTGGGCAGCTGCACATTTCCAGACGTACATTTCAAACACATTTCAGAGGCTTTCAAGGTCATTAGTGTATATCGCCAAGTGGCTTTTTACTCTGGGAAAGTATGTCATCCCAATTAGGACTGTAATTCGGGCAGAAATTATGTTTCCACCATTCTCGATATGGGAATAATGCACATAAAATACCACCGTGTCAGACATGCCCAGATGAAGTGATGTTTTTCATCTGCGGTTAAATGGCGTGGATGTATTGAGATGCCGTGTAATTTTAGCACCCAATAAATGCAAATCCTTATTTAAAAAAAATTCGCACGTGCCAAACAAGTTAATTATTCCATAAATACGCCGTATTTTCTAAACCTGTAGAGAAATGCCTTGCAATTGACAACCCCCACGTGCATGACTAGGACGACACCGAAGGTTAGACCGTCGGAGGCTGTTGAAATGTTATCGAACTGCGCCACGGTGCTCCTCACCAGTGTGTGGATCCACAGAGAAGTAGGGGTGCCCTTCAAGCAGGCTGTACACCACGCGAGCGCTGCTCCCGTACGTCGGGTCGTCTGCGTCCGTGGCGGTGACGCGGATCACGGGTGTACCTGCAAGGGCCATCAAACTCCACGTTCACGCCTTCTCTTCTCCACGCTTCAAATTAATGTTTCAAAAAAATCGATTTACACTTCCACCTCCCCATCGCATCACCGCATCACCCATCACCCCAATGGGTTGCAACGTGGTCATTCGTGCCAGTGTGGATTTCCAGAATCAATTTTGGAATTCAAAAGCCGAAAAGATGCTCCACTCAAACACATGGCAAAGTGTCATGCCGTGGCATGGTGCGGCATGAGATGACCAGGTGGAAATTCGTGAACGTGTTGCAAACGTAGAGAAGACAAAACATTCGCATCAAAGTGCGGTCATGCCGATGCGCTATTTACGTTCAGAATAAATTACGAAATTAGCTGCGAAAATGAGTCTGTCGGGCTGGGATGCATGCCCTCCATCAGGACTTTTTACTTTATTCATTCTCAGTATTGGACCCAAAAGTCTATAAAATAAACGCGGCAAAGCACACATACATACATACACACCAGAAAAATGATACACACACACACAGAACGCCCAACTCTCTAATCATTGTTGTTCCTCCACTGCAGGGGATATGAGCTAAAAGCTGACCAGTAATTGGTTTTCTAAAAATTTACCAAAATAGATTTCAGACACAGGGGACACTTAAGAAAACTCAATTATGGGAAAGGAAACAGGCATCCACGCATCTCAGAGTGTGCCACTTCCTAAGAAGTAGTGCAATTTGTATTTGCTTAAGGACCAAAGGTACAGAAGCTAAGATACGGATTGGAATGAAAATGTTAACTTGACGCGAGGCTGCCATCGGTCTCCTCCAGAGCTCGCACGCGCAACACCAGCTACACATTTGAATTACATTTGGTCCAGGTGGAGGTGCTCTCTGCGTACTTATTTTAGGCCCAATCTACCTTGGGGTGGTCACTTAAATATATTTGCTTATTTACCCAATCATTGTTATTATTACGATTACTATTGTAAACCAATTCTTTGTTACGATTAACTGCTAAGAATAAAAACACATGCCTCATTTCTGGACACTCTGTGCACACACAACGGCAGTATACTCATTTGTGTGTAAAAAAAAAGTGAATAACAAAAAATTCCCGAAATCAGCAGCTGGATTTTTGTAGAGAGCGCAAGCCAAATGTGCACGCGCGCAACCAAACGGCATTCGTTCTGTTCGGTTTTCCTCCCTTTTTTCAGGTTAAGTCAGATCACCTCTTTGACCTCATCAGGGGCTTAGTTCCACATCAGAGCGTCCATGCCGATAAAATCAAGTTCGGAACATCATCCATTCAATTACAGCCGCCACTGGAAGCGATGATACCTGGATTTTCCTCTAACATGCAGCTTAGTTCAGCCGGCTGCGCTCACAAACAAAACACTATCTCGCGTGTGGATTTTAATCCAGACTAACAGATTACGAGGTTTTTTGTTTGTTTGTTTGCCGGGAGTCCAAACAGCTAAGCGAGCAAACGGCTGGGCTGGTTCTGCGTGTGCCGTTTCCTTTTCCGTGCTCGCACAACGAGGAGGAAGAAACGCGAGTGTGACTGCTTCATTAGGACATAACGGCCAGTGGGTTAAATAAATGACAAATATCCCCACACGAAGAAGAAGAAGACCATGCTATGGCATTAATGGGCATTTCTCACCACATTTGCGGCCCTTCCCTTCAGCACCGCTCTGAAAGTGATTTTGGGTGAATTTAAGCTACGGCACGTGCGTTGTGACATGTTCATTTCAATTAGGGTCCAAACTATTTTCGGTAAGCTCAGCTACGGATAATGAATGTATTTATAACCAAGCACGCCATTGTACACACGAAATCACGCACGGT